>NC_073258.2:49602500-50227500 GCF_029289425.2 Pan paniscus | reverse complement strand
GATTAAATGTCTTACAAAGCATGGTGACTCCCGCATGACAATGAAAGCTGAAAGGCAGATTGTGCCAATGTTATCTCTGCCTTTGCCCAGGGGCCCTGGTCCCTGAATAGGCAGTAGGGACCACCACTGACCTCTGTCCTGCCCACCTCCTAGAACAGTGCACCCACCCTGCTCACCAAACCCCACTCTTTATTTAAAGACCCAACTTGCTGGGAGGGACAGTGCACCTGTAATCCCAGCTACTCAATTGGCTGAAGCGGAAGGATGACTTGGGCTCAGGAATTCAAGTCCAGCCTGAGCCACACAGAAAAACCCTATCTCCAAAATAATAATAATAATAATAATAATAGGCCAGGCATGGTGGCTCACACCTATATTTCCAGCACTTTAGGAGGCCAAGGCAGGTGGATCACCTGGGGTCAGGAGTTCGAGACCAGCCTGGCCAACATGATGAAACCTCATCTCTACTAAAAATACAAAAATTACCCGGGCGTGGTGGCATGCCTGTAATCCCAGCTACTCAAGAAGCTAAGACAGGAGAATCACTTGAACCCAGGAGGCGGAGGTTGCAGTGAGCCAAGATCACGCCACTGCACTCCCAGACTGGGTGACAGAGTGAGACTCCGTCTCAAAAAATAATAATAATAATAAAAGCCTAACTCAAGTCCCATGTCTTCAATTCATTCAACAAATTACTGAGCACCTAATGGGCCGCGCAGTGGTTCACCCTGTAATCCCAGCACTTTGGGAGGCTGAGACGGGCGGATCACTTGAGGTCAGGAGTTTGAGACCAGCCTGGCCAACATGGCGAAACCCTATCTCTACTAAAAATATAAAAAATAAGCCAGGCGTGGTGGTGCCCGCCTGTAATCCCAGCTACTCAGGAGGCTGAGGCAGGAGGACTGCTTGAAGCTGGGAGTGGGAGGTTGCAGTGAGCCGCGATAACGCCACTGCACTCCAGCCTGGGCGACAGAGCTAGACTCTGTCTCAAAAAAAAAAAAAAATAGAAATTACTGAGCACCTACTGGGTTGCCAGGCCCTGTGGCACGATGTCCTTGGAGAACCCCGTCTATTTAGGGAGACAGAGGTACAAGAGTTACTCCATCACATGCAAGGACCTAGTGGCAAGAAAGCGTGTGGCACACTGGAGAGACTGTAAGAAATTTGGGATGGGGAGTCCCCAGAGTATGTATGTCCAGAAACGCTGCACTACATGCCAACCCAAATAACTCAACAGTATCCAACAGGCATGGGGGGCCTTGATGGCTTAGAGCAGTAGATAACTTGTTTGGTCTGATCAGAGCCACGGCACATGAAGCCCTTTCTCTGAAAGCCCAGATAGCTCATTTAATTCTCACAACAACCCAAAGAGATAAGGTACTAGTCCCACTTAACAGCTGAGAAGCCTGAACTGGGAAAGATCCAGTGACTTGCCCAGGGGCACACAGCAGTTACGTGGCAGAGCCCAGACTTGGCCCAGGTCTGCCTAAGTTGCTTTTTAAGCACCACATTATAGTGCACCACATATCCATATAAAGCACAGCTTCAAGTCTAACGTTTGTTTCTTTAACCAATATTTTTTTTTTTGAGACAGAGTCTCGCTCTATTGCCCAGGCTGGAGTGCAGTGGCACGATCTCGGCTCGCTACACCCTCCGCCTCCCAGGTTCAAGTGATCCTCCTGCCTCAGACCCCTGAGTAGCTGGGATTACAGGCATGAGCCACCATACCCAGCTAGTTTTTGTATTTTTAGTAGAGATGGGGTCTCGCCATACTGGCCAGGATGGTCTCGAACTCCTGACCTCCAATGACCCACCTGCCTCGGCCTCCCAAAGTGCTAGGATTACAGGCGTGAGCCACTGCGCCCAGCCTGTTTGACCAAATTAGGTTTATACTTTACTTTGAAGCTCGCGTCTTTAAATTTCTTATAGCATAAACATCCTGCCATATCATGGGACATTTTTTCAGTGCGTTGGTAATGACTGCATAGTAGTCCACAATTTCAGCAATCCTCCACCGCTCAATACTTAGGTTGTTTCCAACACATGGCTTCTTGTTTTTCTTTAACAGACCATCCCACACACGGTTCATCCCATTGTGTCCTCACAGGGGGAAACCCTGCAACCCTGATACCACTCATTGTGTGACTTATCTTATACAAGGATGAGTAAGACAATGACTTTCAACGAAATATCAGCAAGTTTTATTATAGAAGGAACTACTTTCCTTTCCCAACCCACCCCCCAGTTTTGCTAACAATAATTCATTTGGTTACTGGGTTGATTTCTCTATTAGACGCAAATGCAATAAACTGGGGTGTGGCCAGGCGTGGTGGCTCACGACTGTAATCCTAGCACTTTGGGAAGCGGAGGTGGGTGGATCACCTGAGATCAGGAGTTCTAGATCAGCCTGGCCAACATGGTGAAACCCCACCTCTATGAAAAATACAAAAATTAGCCGGGCGTGGTGGCGCATGCCTGTAATCTCAGCTACTTGGGAGACTGAGGCAGAAGAATCGCTTGAACCTGGGAGGCGGAGGTTGCAGTGAGCCAAGACCACACCATTGCACTCCAGCCTGGGCAACAAGAGCAAAACTTCAACTCAAAAAAATAAAAAATAAATAAATAGGCCGGGCGTGGTGGCTCACGCCTGTAATCCCAGCACTTTGGGAGGCCGAGGCAGTTGGATCACGAGGTCAGGAGTTCAAGACCAGCCTGGCCAAGATGGTGAAACCCCGTCTCTACTAAAAATACAAAAATTAGCTGGGCGTGGTGGCACATGCCTGTAATCCCTGCTACTCGGGAGGATGAGGCAGAGAATTGCTTAAACCCAGGAGGCGGAGGTTGCAGTGAGCCAAGATCACGCCACTGCACTCCAGCCTGGGCCACAGAGCGAGACTCCGTCTCAAAAAATAAATAAATAAATAAATTGTGGTGAAAGGTGTGGAACATCTGAAGCAGGCATGGGCTCAGCCTAAGGGTCCAACGCATGGGCTCAGCCTCCCCTCAAAACAGATTCCAGAGTTCAGAAGACACCTTCAACTCTTCCCCAGAAGTAACAGATTTCCCTCCAGCAGATCACCTGGCACGTGTCAGAACTCAACCCTAAAAGCCCAATTCAGCCTCCATTAAAAACAGGTCAAAAATAGATACGTTACTGAATACCCTGTGTGCTCACCACTGTATCTTTAGTGTCGGGAAGAAGGGGGCAGAAAGAACCAGGAACTGGAGCCAGGAACCTGGGCTCACAGTGATACTAGCTGTGTGGTCTTGGGCAAGTCACTTCCCCTCTCTGCGCCTTGGTTTCAACATCTCTAAAGTAAACGGTTTGCATTAGATGACCCTCAATGACCCTTCCTGCTCTGGGCCTGCCCAGTTTTATAAGTGACCAGTGACTGTACATCATGATGTCAACTCACAAGTACAGCTCCTACCAGCTTGCTGCTGCCTGGAGGGAAGACAGCAGGAACGCACAGAAGAAAAAGGCCTTAGCCGGGTGCAGTGGCTCATGCCTGTAATCCCAGCATTCTGGGAGGCGGGCAGATCACTTGAGGTCTGGAGTTCAAGATCACCCTGGCCAACATGGCAAAACCCCATCTCTGCTAAAAATAGAAAAATTAGCCAGGTGTGGTGGCACATGCTTGTAATCCCAGCTACTCAGGAGGCTGAGGCACAAGAATCGCTTGAACCTGGGAGACAGAGGTTGCACCAAGATTGCGCCACTGCACTACAGTCTGGGTGACAGAGTGAGGAAAAAAAAAGAAAAGAAAAAGGCCTGGCCCCGTGTGGTGGCTCACGCCTGTAATCCCAGCACTTTGGGAGGCCGAGGTGGGCGGATCACGACGTCAGGAGATCGAGACCAACCTGGCTAACATGGTGAAAACCCATCTCTACTAAAAAAAAAAAAATACAAAAAATTAGCCGGGCGTGGTGGCAGGCACCTGTAGTCCCAGCTACTCGGGAGGCTGAGGCAGGAGAATGGCGTGAACCCGGGAGGCGGAGCTTGCAGTGAGCCGAGATTGCACCACTGCACTCCAGCCTGGGAGACAAACCAAGACTCAGTCTCAAAATAAAAAAAGAAAAAGAAAGAAACAGGACTCATACCTAGGTCCCCTATGAAGCCACTGGTCACAGTAAAGGGGAACACATCAGACTGCTCTCTAATTTGGGAGTATGGGTAGAATTCTGATTTCATATTTGAAAAATCATCTAACCTTTATCATATATGCCTAGCTTCATATTAAGACAAAGGTATTCATTTCATTAAAAAAAAATGACTGACTCATAACAAGCCAGCAAAATAGAGTCAGAACAAGAGCAAGTCATCACGATACCAATGCCAAAGGGGAGGTTTCTGTCTTTATTTTCTAACTGGCAATGACAAGCTTTTTACAAAACCCAGGCAAGCTGCAAGTCAGTGATAAAGGGGATGGTCCGCCTTGCCACTTGAACAGAGACAGGCCCAGATAGGCAAGGACACTGGGTGACCTTTAAGACCCAGAAAGACCTCACTGGTTTTAAGGTAATGCTCAGTAGGAATGAGGGAGGGGTGTGCCAGGGGATGGAAGGGGGCTGCTGACACTGTGTGAGTCAGTACCAGACTCTTTGCAGAAACAAAGGCTCAAGTTCAAATATGTACTAGGAAAAACTGACAGTCTCTGGATTATAACCAGCTCACTGGCCTCCACGTGGGAGCTTTTGCAGGGTTCAGAGCTTCTCTGAATGGGCAGGGATGTCCATCCAGATGACCAGGCTACTTCCTCCCACACCTGCCTGCACCTGCTGCATGTCCCTCCCCGCCCCTAGATTATGAGCTCTGCAGGTTCTAGCAGATTCTGCCCTCCTTTCCCACTCCACCTCTCTCGCCTCCATCCTCTCCCTCTCTCTCTCTCTCTCCCACTCTTCCTCCCGAATCACCCTTGAGAGAGGCAGGAAGCCACAAGAGCCCCAGGTTCCAGATGAGGAAAGTGATGCTCAAAAGAGACAAGATCAGCCCAAGGTCACATAGGCTGCACCAAGAGTCCAACCCACTCTCCTAACTCGAAGTCTTGTTTCTCCCATCACAGCGGTTCTGTGGGTGCTGCCTCTGAAACATCTCCTCTTATCCCACAACCACTCAGCCTTGCCCAACCAGGTCCAGCCTGCTGCCTCTCTCCAGCACCACACAGCCTCTGGGCCCCTCCCAGCCAAGACCACTGCAATCGCCTGGCCCAGCAGGGGCAGGTGGCTGCAAGCTGGCTAAGAGCCGGACAGGGCTGCGATCTGCCATTGTCTAGCCATGCAGCTTATTTAACCTCACTGAGCCTGAGTGTCCTCATCTGCAAAAAGGGGATAATAACCCTGTCTCAGAGATTCCCTTAAAAGAAAGGAAGCACATGAAGCTTGCCCTAAACCCAGCCCAGTAAGGGCAGACACACACACAGGCTCCTCACAGCCCACCCCACCCAAAGGCTCCAAACACCACTCCCCAGTTCAAAATCCTCCCACATTGAAAACCCGTGGCCACACAAACACTGGTAGACAAACGTTCATAGCAGTGTCACTCACAATAGCCAAAAAGTAGAAATGACCCAAACGACCATCAGCTCATAAAAGGATAAACAAAACATGGTATCTCTCTGTGAAGAAATATCATTCAGCCATAAAAAAAGAACAAAGCAGTGATACCTGCTCCAACATGGATGGACCTTGAAAACACTATGCTAGACGAAATAGCCAGAATCAAAAGGACACACAGTGTATGATTCTACTCACATGAAATACATAGAACAGGTAAATTCACAGAAACAGAAAGCAAATTGGTGGTTGCCAGGAGGTGGGGGAGGGAGAAATCAGGAGTGAGCACTCGTGGGCATGGGGTTTCTTTTGTGAGTAACGAAAATATTCTGGAACTAGACAGCAGTGATGGTTGCACAATTCTGAATATACTAAAAACAACTGAACTGTATGCTTTTTTTTTTTTAAGATAGAGTCTCACTCTGTCGTCCAGGCTGGAGTGCAGTGGCGTGATCTCTGCTCACTGCAACCTCCACCTCCCGGGTTCAAGTGATTCTCCAGCCTCAGCCTCGCAAGCAGGTGGGATTAGAGGCACCCAACACCATGCCTGGCTAATTTTTGTATTTTTAGTAGAGACGGGGTTTCATCATGTTGGCCATGCTGATCTTGAACTCCTGACCTCAAGTGATCCACCCACCTCAGCCTCCCAAAGTGCTGAGATTACAGGCATGAGCCACTGCGCCCAGCTTTGAACTGTATACTTTCTAAATGGATGAATTTTACTGTATGTAAATTATATCTCAACAAAGCTGGTATTTTTATATTGCCATCAAAAATACAAAACAATAAAATGATTAATATTTACAACATGAAAAGAAAATCCTTCCATGATACCTCATTCTCTACAAGATAGAATCTAAATCACGCAGGCATCCTCCAAGTCCAGCCCCAGCCTACCTTGCCGCAAACACCCTGCATTTGCCCAGCAAGACCTCTCACTGTACCCCAAATGAGTCTTCCCCACTGCAGGCCTGGGCTGCTAACATTCACCGCCACAGCAGCAACAGTTACTCACTTGGTCTGATTCTTGTCTCAAGTCCTGGCTGTTCCTTTGAGGCCTGCACTGCCTATGACTTGAAACTCTGACCAGCCCATCTATCTCCCCAACTAAGCTGGAGCCTCCTTTAAGGAAAGACACCTGGACCAGCCTGTTTTCCTCCTCTCCTGTCCCCACTCCTCAGGACAACAGTAACAACAGCTGTCACCATGACTTCCTGTATGCAAAATCCTTGACAAAACAATGTCCTTAATTCTGACAGCAGCCCACTATCAACCCAATTTACAAGTAAAGAAACTAAGGTGTGAAGTTGAAGAAAGGGTAGGGAGGAAGCAGGGGAGGAATTTGATCAAGGTATTGGTGCAAGGGGCAAAACTAGGATTTGAACTCAACATTCTCTTCCCAAGGTGCTAGCACACACTGCCTTCCTAAGATATAACCAGGAATGTGTAGACAGCTGGTAGGTGTCAGTCATATTTCATTCTGCAAGTGTTCACCCAACAATCACGTTAGAGCTAAAATATAGCTCTAAAAATAAAATGAGAGCACCTGATGACCTTTGCAGTCAGGTTGTATACAACTAGGCTCAGCTGGTTTCTGGCTACAGTTAAGAGTTTTTCTGGGTACCACCAGACCAGTGCAGATTTCAGTACAAAACATAAACAATTATTTGACATTTTCCCTGAGCATTTAAAAAATGTAATTATTTTTTAAAAAAGGATCACAGAAAACAGCCTCTATGTGAGTCTCACACACGGACAAAAAGTGGTGTGAGGCAGCCACTATGCAGCCCAGTTGGCATGTGTGCAAATGCAAACATTAAATTTAAAATATTGGCTGGGCACGGTGGCTCACGCCTGTAATCCCAACACTTTGAGGAGCCAAGGTGGGCGGATCATCTGTGGTCAGGAGTTCGAGACCAGCCTGGCCATCATGATGAAACCCCATCTTTACTACAAATACAAAAATTAGCTGGGCATGGTGGCGGGCGCCTATAATCCCAGCTATTTGGAAGGCTGAGGCAGGAGAATCGTTTGAACCTGGGAGGCGGACGTTGCAGTGAACCAAGATCATGCCACAGCACTCCAGCCTGGGAGACAAGCAAAACTCTGTCTCAAGTAAATAACTCAATAAATAAATTTAAAATCTTTTTTTTTAATGATAATACCCAGTGCTGGGACGGACATAATGAAACAGGCAATCTCATATGTTCTAATAGCAATGTAAACAATGAATTCCTTTTGGAACGTTATTAGGCAAGTGGTATGTGTCTAATACCAGAAAGATATCTGGAAATTAATCCTGAAGAAAGAATTTCTGCTTTACAGAAAATGCTGTATTCATGAAGATATTGGTCCTTGCACCACTTGTAATGGTGAAAAATTGGCTACTGCTTAAATCTCTAGATACGAAAAAGGCTAAATGAATTATAGTACATCCATTTCATGCAGTATTCTGTAGCTATTAAACATCATGGTTAATATCATCCATGTATTAACACGGAAAAAATTAAAAGTTCTCTTTATTTAGCCTTTCAGCATTAAAGGACCTGAAACGGTCCCTGCTCTGTGAATATAATTATCTTAAATAAGAAGCCACTTGGAATACATTGTACTTGTAACTATTTTGAAATTATAATAGTTTTGTGACGGGGGGGATAAAGGGCTTTTTTTTTTTCCCTTTCTCTAGTTTCTACATTTCTTTTAATGTTGTTATACCACTGTTACCTAACTAGGAAAAAATAAATTTTTTTAAATGACCAAGCTCATTTTGAAGCTGCTCGGTGTCACATAAACACTGAGGCCTGCCTGCCTCAACTAAGCAGCCACTTGAAATGCAGCTCCAGCTGCTCATTCTTCTGTTTATCAAAACAGGGCAAAGCCGCCCAGGAAACTCGCCTCAGCAAGGTGACCTGACCTCAGGCCCATCACAGTCACAAATCTGCATTTCCAATAAAAAATAATCACAATGAAGAAAAGCACCCAGGTAACCAGTTATGGAAAAGCAAAGGATTGATGAGTTGGGGGTGACAGGACAGTGAATTACTGTTTTTGTTTTTTTGTTTTCTTGGGGTTTTTATACTGATCATAGTCACAATGCCTAGCACAAAGTAAGTGCTCAATAAGGATTTGAAGCAGAAAATGTTTCAAATGGGAAAATGCACTCATTTACCCATTTTAAAAATTTAAGGGAGTGAGGCTAGGCATGGTGGCTCATGCCTGTAATCTCAGCATTTTGGGAGGCCGAGGTGGGCAGATCAGTTGAGGTCAGGAGTTCCAGACCATCCTGGCCAACATGGTGAAACCCCGTCTCTACTAAAAACACAAAAACTAGCCAGGTGTGGCGGCAGCCTCCTGTAATCCCAGCTACTCGGGAGGCTGAGGCACAAGAATCACTTGAACCCGGGAAGCAGAGGTTGCAGTGAGCTGAGATGGCGCCACCGCACTCCAGCCTGGGTGACAGAGCGAGACTCTGTCTCAAAAAAAAAAAAAAAAAAAAAATTTAAATAGGAAAATGCACTCATTTGCCCATTTAAAAAATTTAAGGGAGTGCCCACACTTCCTGAGCACCAAGGCCCAAAACACCATGCACACCCCCGGCCTGAAAAGTTGTACTCCCTTAGTTCTCATCAACAGAAGCTGTGTTTGGAAGTGAGCAGGCAGGAAATTGGTACTTTTGTCACCAACTTGACAACAAAACAGTCAGAAAACTTAAATGTCACCAGGAGAGTAAATGTCAAAGTGGGAGGGGTAACTACGGTTTACCAAGTGTCTGCACCACTACCTGTTCCGGGGCCTGTGGGCATGATTTCATAAAGTCCTACCTAACACTCTGACTCTGGCAGCAAGCAGCCTAGGCTTGAACTCTGACTCTCAACTGATTGGCTGTGTGGCCTCAGGCTGGTTGCTTAGCTTCTCTGCATCTCATTTTCCTCTCCTGTAAAATGAAAGCAAGAAGAGAAGAGACCTACCTCATTAGGGTGTCATGAGGATTCACTCAGCCAATACACACAAAGCACTGGGTACAGTGTCTGGCCGAAGCACAGCATCTGTCAGTTACTTATTAGTATTGTGCTTACATTTTGCAGCCAAGAAAAACTGAACCTCACAGAGGTTAGTAATGTCCCAAGATCACACAGCTTAGTAAGAGGAAGTGCTGGGATTCAAACCCAAATCAAAGGATCTGTGCTCTTTTCACCAGAGCGAGCTAAACCCCACCTGCAGGATTATTATGATCCCCACCCCAAACACACACACACACACACACACACACACACACACACACACTTTGGGGCTGTCACTGCAAAAGGTAAGAATATTATGAGATAATAAGAAGTGATATGGGGCCAGGTACAATGGCTCATGCCTGTAATCTCACCACTTTGGGATGCCAAGGCAGGCAGATCACTTAAGTCCAGGAGTTCAAGACCAGCCTGGCAAACATGGTGAAACCTTGTTTCTACAAAAACACAAAAACTAGCTAGGTGTAATGGCACATGCCTGTAGTCCCAACTACTGGGGAGGCTGAGGACCGAGAATTGCTTGAACCTGGGAGGCAGAGGTTGCAGTAAACCAAGATCACCACTGTACTCGAGCCTGGGCGACAGACTGAGACTCTGTCTCAAAACTTAAAAAAAAAAAAAGTTATATGGGACTGGAAGAGGAGGTCCAGTCCATTGTAACCTGTGGATAATACCAGCTCCATGTCAGGGTGGTTCTTTCAATTCATTCACCAAGCAAGCATGCTTTTGAGGCACGCTCTGTCCTACACATGAGGAAATCAGACATACGGGGTCCCACTCCCCTGAACTCATAATCCAAGAGGTGGGGAGACAGACAGAAATGAGTAGGTGATAAGGATGGGAGGAAATGAAGGAGGATGATGGGATAGAGGGGCCTGAGTGATAAGAAGGAGCGAGGAGGATAGTACCAGGCCCTGAGGGAGAGGGGCGGGGTAGGTTCAAGTGTCTGTTGTACTAGAGCCAGGTGACTGCAGTCTGTGAACAGGGAGTGGGTAGCCAGGATGAGGTCGGAGGGTGGAGGGGAGGGAGGGGTCTGATCATCCTGATCTAAGGTTCAGAGTCTTGCAGACCACTGTTTGGGTTTATACTAAGAGCGATATGAAGCCATGTAGGCTTTTAAGCAGTGGAATAACACACCTCAATTTACGGGAAAGAAGCAAGCCAGGAGAGGTGGCTTGCACCTATAATCTTAGCACTTTGGGAGGCCAAGACGGGAGGATCGCTTGAGCCCAGGACTTGGAGGCCAGCTGTGGCAACATAGTGAGACCCCCATCTCTACAAAAAAAAAAATTTTAAAATTACCCAGGAGAGGTGGCACACATCTGTAGTCCCAGCTACTCAGGCAGGTAAGGTAGGAGGATCGCTTGAGCCCAGGAAGTTGAGGCTGCAATGAGCTGTGATCACACCACTGCACTCCAGCCTGGGCAACAGAACAAGACCCTATCTCAAAAAAAAAAAAAAAAGGGCCAGGCATACCAGCACTTTGGGAGGCCAAGGCAGGCAGATCACCTGAGGTGAGGAGGGCAAGACCAGCCTGGCCAACATGGTGAAACCCCATCTCTACTAAAAATACAAAAAATTTAGCCAGCTGTGGTGGCACAAGCCCGTACTCCCAGATACTCAGGAGGCTGAGGCAAGAGAATCACTTGAGCCCAGAAGGCGGAGGTTGCAGTGAGCCGAGATCGCACCACTGCACTCCAGCCTGGGTGACAGAGCAAGACTCCGACTCAAAAAAAAAAAAAGAAGAATCTTGGCATGAAAGTAAAAGAGACTAGCATATGGGTGGCATTTGATAAAGGCCTTTTCCCCCCTAGTTTTCCTTCTCCTTGTGCCACTAGCCCTACATACCCATAGACAATCATGTTCTCCCTTTCTGGGTCTCTGTTTCCAAAGAGTTTTGGTCTCAGTGGTTCTCAACCCTGGCTACATATTAACAACACATGAGGAGCTTGGAAAATAAAACACCAATGGGGGCAAGAGGTGTCCATACACCCAGATATCCAGAATCCACTGGTCTGGGGAGGGAGCCTCCAACTGGTATTTTCCAAAAGCTTCTCAGGTGCAGCCCCAGTTGAGAAGAGCCCACTTAAAGGGGCTTCTAAGGCCTTTCTACCTCAGTGGTCTAAGTTCTAATTGGGAGAATTGCCAAAAGACAGAATGTGCTCTTTGAAGACAATTCCTCCTCACTGAAGACTATCAAGCAAAAACTACTTGCTCAAAGGTGCAACTCTTATAATCAGACATTCTTAACAGATTCCTTCCAAAAGAGATTTTTGTGGTTTAATGACTTGGGTGATCGTCCAGTAAGCAAGCAAGTCTTGGGCCTCAGTGTCCTCAGCTGTAGCCAAAGACAGCAAATAAACAGCATATGTGCCACTCCTTGCCTCTCTTGTGGCCATGGCAGACATCACTAATTGATCCCACCATAGCCTCCTGCTGAGCCAGGACATCCCAAGTGATCTGAGAATCCCTTCTATACAGGGCCCAAGCAGTCACTCACTATCAATCATCTGAAGATGGACACAAACTGGAACCCATTTGTCTTTCCTAGCCTAATGTCCCTAAGGTCTTTTCCAACTCTGACATTCTTTGAGGGGATGATCCTTTTAAACTTCTTACTAGCAATCATTAACTACCAAGTTGCATGGCAATGAGCTCAGCTGGCTTGAGGCTAGTCAGACCATAAGATCACATGTTTCATCCCTGAGGAAGGCTCTTGCTGTATTTCCTGAACTTCAGACTCTGTCCTCTCCAGGTAACATCCCTCCCTTCCCTGGCAGCTGCACCTCCTACATGTATTTACCGAATAGGGCCTGAGACAGATTATTCAAGTAGATCAGGGCAGACCAGTCCATATTCCTGGAAAAGCTCATCAAAGCAGGCATCCTTTATGATCACTGGTAGTTGAAACAATAATAATGACAGCAGCTGGTACGTACAGAGCACTTTCTGTATGCCAGGCACCTTGCCGGGGGCGCTGCATACATTTTTTCACGGAATCTTGATCACAATCCTCTAAGGTATTTATTAGCCCCATTTGGCACACAAGAAAATTGAAGCTTTGAAAGCTACTAAGTTGCTGCTGATCACAAAGCAATAGAAGCGAGATTACAGGAGAGCCACATACCTGGATCTGGGCAAGTCCCTCCACCTCTCTGTGCCTCATCTCTAAAATGGGCGTGATAATTTTTTCAAGAACACAGTTTTGGAGCACATGTGGTAATTTAATACATTCACACAATTTGTAAAGATCAAATCAATGTACTTGGGATATGTATCACCTTAAATATTTGTCTTTTCTTTATGCTAGAACCAAATTGTTCTCTTCTAGCTATTTTGAAATATACAGTAGATTACTGTAAACTGTAGTCACCCTACTGATCTAGCTAACATGAGGTCTTTAAAATGAACATAATAATTGTAAGAATAAAATGAGAGCCCAGCACACGGTATATGACAGTCCAGTGGATGTCTCAGAAAAACCTCATGAAATTCGGGTTAAAAAAAAAAAAAAAACAAGGATTGAAGTTCTGACCAAGTCTGCTCTACACTGTGCTAGGAGCTCTTTTTGGGCCTCACAAAGTGAAGTATTCTTGATAAGTTGTGTGCACATCCCAGTTTTCAGAAAGCAAATCCTACCTCACTCCACTCACCCCTGGCTGGCATCACCCTTCAAGTCAGTTTCTTCTTCTGCCTCTTTCCTGCTATTCTCAATGTCACCGGCTGGAAGGCATTCTCTCTCGCTGGCTGGAAGGCATTCTCTCTCGCTTTACGCCCTGAGGCCTCTAAACACTCTAAAAGCTGAAAATTGCTCCAGGGAGCTAGTGGGAGGGGGAACTTGGCAGTGAATCTCTTTGCAATGGGATCTCCCTTTGACAGGGCATATCTCTTGTGTGGAAGGAACTTGGTCTCAAAGCTCCTAATAAATGGTAAACCTTTCCCTCAACTTCACATCCCTTGCAGCAGAGCTTAGCACCACACCATCAATCACATTAACGTGGGGTTCCTTTCCCACCCAGACAGGAAAAGTATCAGTTACTCCCATTTTACAGAGGAGGAAGCTGAGGCTGAAAACACTAGGGAGGAACTCGACACCTAGATGCCCAGACGCAGCACAAACTCGGCCAAAGCTCCCGAAAAAGGACTCAGTGAATGAGAAGGGAGTCGATGTGAACCCTCTTTTGAGCCCTGGCAACCTGGATGTTTGTCACATGTGTAAACCTTGTTAGTTTAGACCTACGGTCTCACGGGGAGGAAGTCAGCTACCAGCATGAGGCCAATCCCATGAGAATGAGAGGACAGCCAGTCCCACCTAGTAAGACTGCCAGGGCATAGGTCATCCACACCAGTACTTCAAAGCAAGTATTACCTACACCAAGGGTAGTTTGCCCTTTAGGGGACATCTGCCAATATCTGGAGACATTTTTGTCTGTGGGGGAGGGGGAGCTACTGGCTCCTAGCAGGCAGAGGCCAGGGAGGCTGCAGGACATCCTACGGGGCACACAGGACAGCCTCCCAAAACAGCGAGTTATCCAGCCCAAAATGTCAATAGGGCTGAGATGGAGAAACCATGTTCTGGAGGAAAAGAAGTTGTCCTCACTCACCCCAACCACATGGTGGGATAGGTGCAAAGCCTAAGCCAGGTTCCAGGGAAGAGCAAAGGCTAAGCATTCCATGTGCATCTTCCAAAAGACATAGAAAGGCTGGTCCCAAACTCTGTGGCTGGATAGAAGCTGAGGGTCTGAGTCTTACCTCACAACAGGTCTTCTGAAATAAGAGCTTCCACTCCTGCACCCCCATCTCCAACGACTTCTCTTCTCACCATAGGATTCGGTGACTGCTCTACGCAACAAAAGTCCCTGACACTGAGGCTGACAAAAGTTGTTTGAACACCTGCAAGACAGGTCTCCCTGCACCCTGGGTGCATGGCAACACTGGCCAGTGCTCTGCATCACTCTGCAGCCCCAAAGTCAGAAGATGTCGTGTTAACAAGGAGGTCACTGAGGTGGGAGCAAATGTGCTCAGGCCTACTAAGTGCCATGATCTGGACTGAGTGCCTTACATGCTTTCCCTCACTTAAACCTAGTAACAAAATGGCCTGGTTGTTGCTACAGATGCAGTGACATTTCCAGATTTACATTTTCCAGATGCAGTAACAGATTCTGAGAGGCTCAAGTCCCTGTGCAGACAGCAGGGTCACACAGCTATAAGGGAAGAGCATGGAACTGGACACATGCTTCTGCTGACACCAAAGCCCATGCTCTTTCCCATGTTTCTCTTTTTTTTTTTTTTTTTTTTTTTGAGACAGAGTCTCGCTCTGTCCCCCAGGCTGGAGTGCAGTGGTGCGATCTTGGCTCACTGCAAGCTCCACCTCCCGGGTTCACGCGATTCTCCTGCCTCAGCCTCCCGAGTAGCTGGGACTACAGGCGCCCACCACCATGCCCAGCTAATTTTTTTTGTATTTTTAGTAGAGATGGGGTTTCACCGTGTTAGCCAGGATGGTCTCAATCTCCTGACCTTGTGATCCACCCGCCTTGGCCTCCCATAGTGCTGGGATTACAGGCGTAAGCCACCGTGCCCAGCCTTTTTTTTTTGGAGATGGAGTTTCATTCTTGTTGCCCAGGCTGAAGTGCAATGGCACAATCTCAGGTCACCACAACCTGTGCCTCCCGGGCTCAAGCACTTCTCCTGCCTCAGCCTCCTGAGTAGCTGGGATTACAGGCGTGTGCCACCACATCCTGTTAATTTTTGTATTTTTAGTAGAGACGGGGTTTCACCACGTTGGTCAGGCTGGTCCTGAACTCCTGACCTCGTGATCCGCCCGCCTCAGCCTCCCAAAGTGCTGGGACTACTGGCGTGAGCCACCACGCCTGACCCCCATGTTCCTCTTCTAATGGGACATCCTGAAGTCATGTCATCCACACATGACTTCGATCTCTATGAAATCCCAAATAATTTACAACAGGAAGGCCCACACCCCAACATGATACCATGACATCACTTAATCTGGGTCAGACAGCCTTCTTACCACCTGATAGCTCCAGGATCTAAAATCCAAGACAAAGATACTCTTGTTTTCTGTGGCTTTGGGAATCATTTCACTCCTGCTGCATCAGGGCTCTGAGGATCAAAGGTCAACAAGTCACCCATCCTCACAGAAAGACAGCCTTCCCACCTGTGAGACTGGCCCAAGTCCAGCTGTCCTTCCTGGACTCAGACACGCCCTGTCCTATGTAGACCCTCCCATCCAGCTCCCCTGTGCCTCAAAGGAAGCCCACAACTAGCTGGCAGAGGTTCTGAGCCTCGGTTTCCTTCCCTATACCTACGTCATAGGATTAAATGAGTTAATATGTACAATGTGCTGACAACAGTTGATGATAAATATTCAACCGATGGTAGCTACTATTGTTACTTTTATTATTCAATTTATCTTAAGGCAACCACCAGATTATATGTTCAGAGCTAATCACAAAGTCAACTGAATAGGGCCTATCGTGACAAAAAAAATTTTGAAAACAAACTATAAGACTAATCACAGGACTTATTAGATAAATTAAGGTACCTCCACATAATGGAATGGATGCAAGAGCTAACAGTTATACAAAAGAAGAATATTTACTGGCAGGGGGAAATGTTTGCAATATACTGTCAGTCCTTCACAGATTGCCATACATTGACCCTGAGAATAGCAAGGAGCGCTCTCACACCCCCAGAGGGTCTGCAGGGTAGAGATTTCTTTGTTATGTACTGTACTGGTTGAAAAAAAAATCCTGATGCAAATATGGTATCTAGTCCATAATATGTCCATGTTTGTGGTTTTCAAAAAACATTACAAAATAATTTCTACTGAGCAACAGTGACCCTCCAGCAAGATGCCTGCTTTTTATCCTGTGGCTTCCTGGGGTACCCCTAGGGAGACATCCACCTCAATTGTTTTTTTATTTTATTTATTTATTTATTTTTTTGAGACAGAATCTCACCCTGCAGCCCAAGCTGAAGTGCAGTGGCGCAATCTTGGCTCACTCCGCCTCCAGGACTCAAGCAACCTCCACCTCCAGGGCTCAAGTGATTCTCATGCCTCAGCCTCCCAAACAGCTGGGACTACAAGCGTGCACCACCACTAATTTTTTGTATTTTAGTAGAGACAGGGTTTCACCATGTTGCTCAGGGTGGTCTCTAACTCCTGAGCTCAGGCGATCCGCCTGCCTTGGCCTCCCAAGGTGCTGAGATTACAGGTATGAGCCACAGTGCCCGGCCCACCTCAACTGTTAAAAAATAAAAGATGTAAGTTACAAAGCACATGTAGGAGGTTATCCTATTGTAGTATAAATAGACAGAACATGCATTTAAAAAGACAAAGAAATCGCATCAAAAAGGTACCAGGAGTTAACCTGGATGAGTGGAGATTACAGGTAATTTTGCTTTCTTTTATCTGTATTTTCAATTTTTTTATATTAAAAAAAAAAAAAAGGCCAGGCACAGTGTCTCACAACTGTAATCCCAGCACTTTGGGAGACTGCAGCGGGCGGATTGCCGGAATTCAGGAGTTCATGACCAGCCTGGAAAACATGGTGAAACCCTGTCTCTACTAAAATACAAAAAACTAGCCAGGTGTGGCGGCCTGCACCTATAGTCCCAGCTACTCAGGAGGCTGAGGCAGGAGAACTGCTTGAACCCAGGAGGCAGAGGCAGGAGAACTGCTTGAACCCGGGAGGCAGAGCTTGCAGTGGGCCAAGATCCCACCACTGCACTCCAGCCTGGGCAACAGAGCGAGACTCCCTCTCAAAAAAAAAAAAAAAATGAACTGTTTCATGGGAATCAAATTAACCTGGGGATCAGGATCCTTCAGCCAGTTGGGCTAACAATCTCCAGAAGGTTCATTCAGGCCCATGCAAATCAGTGCCGGAGCCTAGAGACACAGCACAGCCTAGAGCTAGAAGTCAGGCAGGGATGAGCTGAGTCACCCACTATTCAGACCTCCCTCTTAGAGCCTCAGCTACTGGATGGTGGTCATTAAGTTATCATTTAAACTACAGACGCAGGCTGGGTACAGTGACTCACCCCTATAGCCCCAGCACTTTGGGAGGCCAAGATGGGAGGATCACTTGAGGTCGGGAGTTCAACACCAGCCTGGCCAACATGAGGAAACCCCGTCTCTACTAAAAATACAAAAACTAGCTGGGTGTGGTGGTGCACATCTGTAATCCCAGCTTCTCAGGAGGCTGAGGCAGGAGGATCACTTGAACCCAGGAGGTGGAGGCTGCAGGGAGCCGAGATCGCAACACTGCACTCCAGCCTGGGTGACAGAGTGAGACTCGTCTCAAAAAGAAAACAAACAAACAAATAAACTACAAATGCAGTAGTGTTAGCTCTCTACCAAACCCATTTACCAAAGGAACACACAACTCTGACCCACAGCTTGTTCACTAGGCTGGTCACCCTGAAGTTTCCAGAAAAGCAGCTACTTAAAGGCAGGCCTCCAAAGCTTTCAGTCGGCCCACTTCCCTTCCTGAAGTGCCTCTCGAGAATTTGGTTCTTCCTGCTTACCTGCTGCAGGAATGGTTTCCAGCTACACATAGAGACACTGACAATGCATAATTGTGGACTTTATACTGGTTTTTTTACTGTGTCTGGAAACAGAATCCACCTCCATCCCCCACCAGGCATCTTCCACCATTCCATTCCCTGGAACAGTGACTTCCAGTGTTTTCTGGCAACAGGTGAACCCATGATAAGAAATTCATTTTATATGCAATTTAGTATACACACATACACACCACACACACGTGCGCACATATATAACTGAAATGGACAATACTCACCAGCAAACTCTGGTATTTTTACAATACTTACCAGCAAACTCTGATATTCTACCATTTTTTTAATGCAGGTCATAACTCACTAAATTGATTTTACATCCCAGTTTCAAATACACCGCCTTACAGTATGTAAGTCTATGATTTGGTTTTCCAAACTTTACTTAAGTGTGTATTTTCTGGAACATATCAGATTGGAACCATATACAAATACTAATATTCACAGGACCAAAAACAGTAACTTTATATGGTTCAACCTAATAATTATGTGTGAACCAAACTGGAGGACTCCACTGATTCACCTCTTATAAGCTAACTCTGAGTAATTCTTAAAAGTGGCCTATACTTGGGCACGGTGACTCACACCTGTAATTCCAGCACTTTGGGAGCCCAAGGCAGGCAGATCACAAGGGCAGGAGTTCCAGACCAGCCTGGCCAACATGGTGAAACCCTGTCTCTACTAAAAATACAAAAATTAGCCAGGCATGGTGGGCGGGCTCCTGTAATGCCAGCTACTCAGGAGGCTGAGGCACAAGAATCGCTTGAACCCAGAAGGCGGAGGTTGCAGTGAGCTGAGATCGCACCACTGCACTCCAGCCTGGGTGACAGGGTGAGACTATGTCTTAAAAAAAAAAAAAAAAAAAGAGGTAGCCTATACTATGAACGTACACTATTATTATTGTGCAAAAGACAGATGACACCTGAATTGGACAAGTCAATTACAGCCACTCTGAGTCATACCTTTTTAAATGGCAATAACAATGACAAACTCAAGGACGCTGTGAGGATTGAACAAGCTCATATATGTGAAAGGGCCTTGTAAACTACGGTATAAGATTTAAAAATTTTAATTTTTGAATTGTAAATTATGCCAGTGTCTCAGCAAAATAAGATAATAAAACAGCAGCCAATATCTGTTGAGGGTTTTTTTCATGCTAAGCATTTGTCATGCAGATCCATTTCATCCTCCACAGCAATCCTATAAAGTAGGTATTCTTGTTATCCCCATTATACAGACGAGAACAGAAGAGACTCCAAGCATTAGAAGGATAGGCCCAAGGTCACACAGGTAGGAGGTGGAGAAGTTGGGTCTGACTCCAAAGCCCATGCACTAAGCACTGGCCAGCAATTTCCCTTCACACCCAGAACAATCTCCCCATAGTTCTCCATGTCCTGGTCACAGGAACAAGACCACAAGCACGGTGTGCTCTCATTGAGACAGGAAAACTTCCCCATGACACAATGACATGAAAATGCGCTGGCCCCTCAGCCAGCAGCAGGAAATGCACAATCACCTTGCTGCCGTGGAAACAGGTGGCAAGTCAGCACAGACTCTCAGCCTCCCGTCTCCCGCAATTACAGCCAAGGATTATGTCTTTAAACTTTCCCATTGGTGGCTTAAAATAACTCCTCTTGACCCCCACAGAAAATGTACCGAGAGACAGGAGGCAGCCATAGCCAGAGTTGGCCAGGTCACAAGATAAAGAGAAATGTTCAAACCAATACAAAGAAAGCCCTATGTTTTGTTTTGTTTTTTTTAAGGGACACAGTCAATATCCCTGTGCTCCTTTGGGGCTAGGAATAGACACTGGCCACTCTTCAGTCACACCTGGTGGTCACTTAATTTATTTAACTATGCACGTTTGTCAAAAAGGAAATATTTAAATTGTGCTATCAGGGAAGTTCCACTGCTTCATATTATACATTTTAATACATTTGCGTGTGTCTGTGTGTGTATATATAATACACACAATCCATTGTGGATTTAATCTCAAACCCAATATAAGAGGTTTCATGGGGCCGGGCGCGGTGGTTCACACCTGTAATCCCAACACTTTTGGCCGGTCACGGTGGCTCATGCCTGTAATCCCAGCACTTTGGGAGGCTGAGGCGGGCGGATCATGAGGTCAGGAGATTGAGACCATCCTGGCTAACACACTGAAACCCTGTCTCTACTAAAAATACAAAAAAATTAGCCAGGCACAGTGGCGGGCGCCTATAGTCCCAGCCAGGCTGAGGCAGGAGAATGGCGTGAACCCGGGAGGTGGAGCTTGCAGTGAGCCAAGATTGCGCCACTGAACTCCAGCCTGGGTGACTGGGTGAGACTCCGTCTCCAAAAAAAAAAAAAAAAAATCCCAACACTTTGGGAGGCCAAGGCAGGCAGATCATTGAGGTCAGCAGTTCCAGACCAGCCTGGCCAACATGATGAAACCCTGTCACTACTAAAACTACAAAAATTAGCCAGGCATGGTGGCGCATGCTTGTAATCCCAGGCTGAGGCAGAAGAATCGCTTGAACCTCAGAGGCAAAGGTTGCAGTGAACCAAGATCACACCACTGCAATCCAGCCTGGGCAACAGAGCAAGACTCCCTCTCAAAAAAAAGAAAAAAAGAGGTTTCATGACATAATTTTGACAATTCATAATTATTGATAATTACAATATTATGGTCTTTGCCCTAACTCTTCAGTAAATGGAATACCTCTCTCTTTTGATACACAAGTATCTATATTCACCTTTTTTTGTCACTTTAAAGGTAACATTATATATACATTGTTCTCTACATAGCCTTTTAATTTATTTAGATATCTTGGAGAGTATTTACCGCCTGCACCTATAGCTGTAACTCATTCTTATAAATGACTGGCTAGTTTTTTGTTTGTTTGTTTGTTTGTTTTTTGAGATGGAATCTCAGTCTGTCGCCCAGGCTGGAGTGCAGTGGCACAATCAGAAATACTCTTCCGATGTAACTCTTCAGTAAATGGAATACCTCGTGGTATTTTATAAAATGCTGTGTTTATGTTTCCATAGCCATTTACAAGGAATTTTAGCATAATATGATCACACTTAGCTTCTCCAACTACCCTGTGTCAGAGGTACTCCTATTATTAGCATTTTTGGAATATGAAGAGCAAGGATCAGAAAGGTCAAGATACCTGCCCAAGATCACACAGCTAATGAGGTGGTAGAGCCAAGACTCCAACCAAGGAGTCTTGTTCCAAATTCTATGCTCTCTTCACCACCCTAGGGTCTTATTTATCTCTGAGTTCCTAAGGAACAAGTGCTACATCTAAAATAATTGGCATGGGGGAGGGGGAATGTGTTTGCAATACAAATGACAATCAAAGGACTAATTTCCAAAGAGCTTATACAAATTGATAACAAAGATTATATCTATATCTATCTATCTATAGATACAGATTTTTTTTTTTAATGAACAGGGAGTTAACCAAAAAACAAAAAATGGGGCCTGGCACAGTGGCTCACGCCTGTAATCTCAGCACTTTGGGAGGCCGAGGCAGGTGGGTCACCTGAGATCAGGAGTTCAAGACCAGCCTGGCCAACATGGTTCCTAAGGAACAAGTCCCATCTCTACTAAAAATACAAAAAATTAGCTGGGCGTGGTGGCACACGCCTGTAATCCCAGCTACTCAGAAAGCTGAGGCAGGAGAATCACTTGAACCTGGGAGGTGGAGGTTGCAGTGAGCCAAGATCACGCCATTGCACTCCAGCCTGAACAACAAGAGCAAAACTCTGTCTCAAAAAAAAAAGAAAACAAAAAAAGAAGAAGAAGCAGAGGCAAATGACCAAAAAACTCAACTAACTCAAAATTAAAGATATAAATAAAAATAACAAGATACGGCCAGGCGCGGTGGCTCACAGCTGTAATCCCAGCACTTTGGGAGGCCGAGGCGGGCGGATCACAAGGTCAGGAGATCGAGACCATCCTGGCTAACACGGTGAAACCTCGTCTCTACTAAAAATACAAAAAATTAGCTGGGCTTGGTGGCGGGCGCCTGTAGTCCCAGCTACTCAGAAGGCTGAGGCAGGAGAATGGCGTGAACCTGGGAGGCGGAGCTTGCAGTGAGCCCAGTGCCACTGCACTCCAGCCTGGGCAACAGAGCAAGACTCCGTCTCAAAAAAAAAAAAAAAAAAAAACAAGATACAATTTTTCACCTTTCAGACTAGCAAACATGTAAAATTTTTCATTTCATATGAGATGGTATGGAGAAACAGACACTCTCCAAACCTATGGATACAGGTACAAACTGAGGGGACACTTTTGGAGGACAACCTGACAACAGCAATCACACTTTTAAATGCATGCATCTTCCAATCCAGTAATCCTGAAACTAGAAATTTACTCTACAGATAAACTTGTGAAGGTTACAAGAAATATCCACCAGAGACATTACAAAGTATGATTTGTGACAGGACAGGGAGGTGTACTAAAACAACTAAAGTGTCCATTGATAGGAGAATGGTCAAATAAATTGTAGTAAATCCACACATCAAAACACTAGTCATGGTCAGGCATGGTGGCTCACACCTGTAATCCCAGCACTGTGGGAGGCCGAGGTGGGTGGATCACCTGAGGTCAGGAGTTTGAGACCAACCTGGCCAACATGGTGAAAGCCCGTCTCCACCAAAAATACAAAAATTAGCCAGGTGTGGTGACACGTACCTGTAATCCCAGCTACTCAGGAGGCTGAGGCAGGAGAATTCCTTGAACCCGAGAGACAGAGGTTGCAGTGAGCCAAGATCGTGCCACTGCACTCCAGCCTGGGAGACAGAGTGAGACTCCATCTCAAAAAAAAGAAAAAAACTAGCCAGTCATTTATAAGAATAAGTTATAGCTATAGGTGCAGGCGGGAAATACTCTCCAAGATATCTGAGTAAATTAAAAGACCACGTAGAGAACAATGTATATATAATGTTACCTTTAAAGTAACAAAAAAAGGTGAATATAGATACTTGTGTTAATCACCTAAAAATTTTCTTTTTTTTTTTTTCCTGGAAAGAAACCAAGGATACACCACAGTGGTTCTTTGAAGAGGACTGGTAATTTTCTAACCTTATACAATTTTAGATCGGAGGTTTTTTTAACCTGGGCTTCATGGACTGTTTTAAAGAGTCTATGAGGTGGGGCACAGTGGTTCACACCTGTAATCCTAGTACATTAGGAGGCCAAGGTGAATGGATTGCTTGACCTCAGGAGTTGGAGACCAGCCTGTGCAACATGGTGAAACCCCATCTCTACAAAAAATACAAAAATTAGCCGGGCATGGTGGCTCATGCCTGTAGTCCCAGCTACTTGGAAGGCTGAGGTGGGAGGATCACTTGAGCCCAGGAGGCAGAGGCTGCAGTGAGCCGAGATCCAAGATCATGCCACTGCACTCCACGCTGGGGTACAAACTGAGACCGTGTCTCAAAAAAAAAAAAACAATAAAATTAAAAATTTTTTAAAAACCTTCTGAAATTGGATACAATATTGTAAATATGTGCATTCCCTTTTGGGGAAGGATTCTTCCCTTTTACATACTCTCTATACTCTCTAGGGGTCTTGTATCTCTTCTTTCCCCCCCCAAGAAAGATTCAGAACCACTGTGTTATAGGCTCCATGTTGATATGAAGTTTTAATACTCACTCACTCATTCACTCAGAAACCATGAGATAACACTGGGCTACGCCCTGGCACAGGCTCCCGGGAAAATATCACCCAACTCCTGCCCTGGAGACGCAAATCGTTTGTAACACAATAACGACATTGTCCGCCCAAGTTTCAGAAATGGCAACAGGGGACAGCTTCCCTCTAACAGGAAGAAGGAAAAGTGGAACTGAAAATTATTTGCATGTTTAAAATTAGACCTTCTGTGGGAGCTGACACTGCCTCGTTTTCAAAATGCCCCCCATCTGCTTACCACCACCCCTTATCCTAGCATTTACATGCCAGGGAAATTCTGAGACAATAGGATGACTGCAGCTGTCACTAATAAGGAAGTAATAACAAACTTCCTACAGCCCCTGTCCTCCGAGGGGGCACCAGTAAAGCCACTGGAAAACCAGCCATACAAGGTGGTAAAAAAACTGCTCTGGGCTTCTCTGGTCTAAGATATTCACCACTTTCAGGGATCTCCACTTAGGGACTGGCTGTCCCTCATTATCACCATTCCTTCTCTGGCAAGTGGCAGCCCTTTCTCTGAAGCGGGCAGCAGGGATGTCATTCACAGTCACATCCTACATCACAACTGTGACTGGTTGGTTGGTGCTATCTGAGTCTTGCCCAGTGGCCAGTAAGAGCCATGAAGACAGGCTCCTGTTCCCCACCACGGCCTCTGCTCAGTGCCTGTCCCCCAGACTTAAGAAACTGATCATCTTTACAATCTGGTCATAACCACGTCATACTCACATAATTATTTACCCAATGTTTTTCTTTAGACCAACTTTTTATGATATTTAAACAAATTTATTTATCATGATACCACATTTCACCTCATTCGACCTATAAAATCATGGACTTTTAGGGGGTCTTTCTTTACTAAGACCCCCTAAAATAAATTATTTTTTATTTTTTTTCTTTTTGAGACAGGGTCTCACTCTATTGCCTGGGTTGGAGTGCAGTGGCGCTATCAAGGTTCACTGCAGCTTCAACCTCCCAGGGCTCAAGCCATCCTCCCAACTCAGCCTCTCAAGTAGGTGGGACCACAGGTCCACACCACCATGCCCAGCTAATTTTTTGTATAGACAAGGTCTCACTTTGTCATCCAGGCTGGTCTCAAACTCCTGGGCTCACCTGATCCTCCCACCTCTGCCTTCCAAAGTGCTGAGATTAAAGGAATGAGTCACCCTGCCCAGCCAATAATTCTTAACATTAGGGGGAAAAAAAGTATTGTGACTGAGCTCAGTTCATCTTGCACACACCCAGAGTTATTCCATACCACTCTGTGGAAAACACTTCATAAATATTTGTCATATGGGCCAGGCATGGTGGCTCAGACTGTAATCCCAGCACTTTGGGAGGCCAAGGCGGGTGGATCACCTGAGGTCAGGAGTTAAAGACCAGCCTGGCCAATGTGGTGAAACCCCGTCTCAACTAAAATACAAAAACTAGCCAGACATGACAGAGCGTGCCTGTAGTCCCAGCTACTCAGGAGACTAAGGCAGTAGAATTGCTTGAACCCGGGAGGCGGAGGTTGCAGTAAGCGGAGATCGCGCCACTGCACTCCAGCCTAAGCAACAGAGTGAGACTCCGTCTTAAAAAAAGAAAAAATTGTCATATGAACTAATGATCTGGGGCCTCATTTCTTCTCTCCAAGTAACAGCAGCAGCCACAACTAGCAGTTGGGCCTTGCTTTAGATGTTACGTAGCAATTCCTTTTCTATCTTATTTGATCCTCTCAACCACCCAGTGAAGCAGGAAGTGTTAGTCCCATTTTCCAGATAAGGAAATGAGAAGTCACAGAGGTTAAGTGACTTGCTGAGTTTATGCAGCTAAGTGGCAGAGCAAAGACCCAAACCCAGGTCTTTCCATCCCAGACCCCAATCTATCTCCACAAAGGCAGACTTGCCTTGTAAACTGAGGCCCCAAAGAAATATAAGCAGTAAAGAGGGCACCTGGGTTCTCTGTGTTACAAATGGAGCAGATCATACAGGGTTTAGGACACAAAGAACCCAAAATAAAGGTAGCATGTCCCTGCAGTCCTGGCTACTTGGAAGGATGAAGAGGGATGTCAACTGGACCCAGGAGTTCGAGTCCAGCCTGGGCAACACAGCAAGACTGTCTAAAAAATGTCTGGGCCAGGTGCGGTGGCTCAGGCCTGTAATCCCAGCACTTTGGGAGGCCGAGGTGGGCGGATCACCTGAGGTTGGGAGTTCAAGACCAGCCTGGTCAACATGGCGAAACCTCATCTCTACTAAAAATACAAAAATTAGCTGCGCATGGTAGCGCACGTCTGTAATCCCAGCTACTCAGCAGGCTGAGGCAGGAGAATCGCTTGAACCCAGGAGGTGGAGGTTGCAGTGAGCCGAGATCGTGCCATAGCACTCCAGCCCAGGCAACAGAGACTTCGTCTCAATAAATAAATAAATAAATAAATAAATAAATAAATAAATAAATAAATGTCTGCCACCTCCTCTCTTAGCTGCACACAGAAAACCTTCTCCATGACTTTTTACAGCACAGGATGGTAAATTGGGGCAGTGGAGACATCAGCCCTGGCTCCGCCACGTAGTAGTTAATGAATCTATAGTAAATTATTTTTCTTTTTTTTAATTTCTCTGTGAAGATTCCAGAAGTATACAGTTAAGTTCTGAACCTCAGTTTTCTCTCAGATAAAATAAAAACATGGCTGGGTGCAGTGGCTCATGCCTGTAATCCCAACACTTTGGGAAGCCAAGGTGGGCAGATCACTTGAGCCCAGGAGTTCAAGACCAGACTGGGCAACATAGCGAGACACCATCTCTATTAAAAAAAAAATTAGCCAGGAATGGTAGCACACACCTTTAGTCCCAGATACTTGAGAGGCTAAAACGAGAGGAGCCCTTGAGCCCAGGAGGTTGAGATTGCAGTGAATTACGTTTGTACCACTGCACTCCAGCCTGGGTGACAAAGCAAGACCCTGTCTCTTAAAAACAAAAACAGGCCGGGCACGGTGGCTCACGCCTGTAATCCCAACACTTTGGGAGGCCGAGGTGGGCAGATCATGAGGTCAGGAGATCAAGACCATCCTGGCCAACATGCTGAAATCCTGTCTCTAATAAAAATCCAAAAATTAACTGGGCATGGCGGCACGTGCCTGTAATCCCAGGTACTTGGGAGGCTGAGGCAGAAGAATCCCTGGAATCCAGGAGGCGGAGGTTGCAGTGAACCAAGATCACACCACCGTACTCCAGCCTGGCAACAGAGCTAGACTTCATCTCAAAAAAAAAAAAAAAAAAAAAAAGGCCGGGCACAGTGGCTCACGCCTATAATCCCTGCACTTTGTGAGGCCAAGGCAGGCAGATCACCTACGGTCAGGAGTTCAAGACCAGCCTGGCCAACATGGTGAAACCCCATCTCTACTAAAAATACAAAAAGTAGCCAGGTATGGCGGCATACGCCTGTAATCCCAGCTACTTGGGAGGCTGAGGTAAGAGAATCACTTGAACCCAGGAGGTGGAGGTTGCGGTGAGCCAAGATTGCGCCATTGCACTCCAGCCTGGGTGACAGAGTGGGACTCCCTATCAAAAAAAAAAAAAAACAAATAAACAAGAACAGCACCTACCTCTTGGTATTTCTGAAATGGCCAAATGAGATAATGCATTAAAACCCTTAGCACACAGTGCCTGTCATGCATAATGTTACCTATTAATTATAATATCATCAGTGGCATTATATTAGAAGGGAAACACACAGAAAATTGCCTCTTATCCTGCACTCAAAATAATTCCCTAGCCCAAGAAGTGAATGAACTGAGAAGTAATTACTGATGATCCTCTGGCTACACCCAGGCCTACGGTCGTTCAGCCACTCTGCCTCAGCCCCAACCTCAAGCAAAAATTACTTTTAGGAGCTAAATAACCCCTTTGCTGACCAAAATTGCTCATTTGGAAGCCAGGATCCTCTCTGCTTAGGAAAGCTTGGGCATTCCATGGTTATCTTTATCGTGGGGCCCAACTTGAAGTCAGCTCAAAGTCACGGTCTAACCATAAACCAATTTGCTGTTTTCGTAAACTGTCTGCAAACAAAACATAATCATTTGGTTTTCCCGTTGTCCTGAAGCAAAACAAAAATATTTAAAGTCACTCATATGAGAATCTAACAAGCAGTTTAAAGAGGAGTCAAAATATACTTTGTACTCTGGATGGAACAGGTAAGGAATCAGGCTTAAGGATTAGCCATGAGAGATAATAAACCCAGTTATTATTCACCAGGAAACAAGAAAGTGAAGATAAAACAAAACCAAAACACTACAAGACCAATAAAACAGCTATCAGTCACCAGCTTTTTTTTTTCATTTATTCTTTTAAAATCAGCCCACATCAAGCTGATTTCTTAAAGAACCTGTCAGGATTAAATTTCTCAAGGAGGCAGGAGGAAAACTGCTTTGTCACATTGCCTAAAACATACACACAAACCAAAACTACTGTGCAAAACTGCTATGAGAATGGGAGGAGTCAGACACTGCAACTAGCAAAGTCCTCATGTTGGAATCATCTCTGACCGTCCTTCCTGTCTTAGAAAAGGGGAATGAGATGCCAGTTCAAAAATTGCTTTTCCGGGCCTACTAAGCACTGAGCCTTCCGGCATCTCAGCTTTCCAGCTTCCACACCCGCCCTTATTAATGTCCAAACAGAGCTGTGTCTTTTCCATTACTTGTCCATTTGTTTAACCTGGTATAGTTGATTCCATTTTATAACACACACGTAAGCACATACACACACAATCCAGGCCTCAAAAAACCAGTCAGCTCTTAGGAAGGTAGTCACATACTTGTTTCCTAAACAAACTTCAGAAATATCTCAAATTGATTCGACTTTGAAAAATTCCATTCACACCCACCATTTTGAGAAGACACAGTGATACGTCCCTATCATTAAAAGTAAGATCAAAGTGAAAACACGGGGAAAAAAAAATAGCACTTTGAAAATATGAGGCCCAGGCAGGTGACCCAGGTTCCCATCTTGTCTTCTCTAATACCTTGCTGGGTGACCTCAGCCTGTTCCCTGTCTTCTCTGGACCTCAATATCCTCATCTAAGAGCTCTGAGGGGTTTCAGCTGTCTTGAAAGTCTGGTCCAGCTCAAAAATGCACTGATTCCCTGAAATATCCATTATCAAAATGAACTGCTGAATGTGGATTTTGAAGATGCTTCTTCTGAGAGCCTTTTAGACTTCCTATTTCATAATGTGTCCAAAAAAAAAAGAAATAAGAGAGTCCTTTTGAGGTTCTACAGAACAAACCATAGAGGAAGGAAATATCTAAATACAGGACAAGTGTAGAGTGGCAATATGCTAATGAAATACAAGGAAGGATTGAGCAAGCAATAAATTTACCCAAGAAACTTTTGCTGATTGAGAACACAGCTAGCAACCACTATGGCTGGAGCAAAAATAAATAAATTTTATATATATATAATTTAAAATTTTTTTGCTGAAGCAAAAAAATAAATTACATATATTATACATTTAAAAATAAATGAAGCTTTAAGTTTGGGGGTTTTCTGTTTTTTGTGGTTTTTGTTTTAGCATAAACTTTTGATACAAGAAATCTTCAAATACAAGGCTTTTTTAACTTCAGACACTGCTTCCCTGAATTTCCTTACATGGACAGGGAGAAGACAGCCCCCACAGGCACTGTACCTTAATAATGAGAATCCCATCTGGAAACCCTTAATATTTACAAAGTTCTTTTAGACATTGGCCAGTGGAAGCCCCTCAAACAATTCCATTGGGCAGGGGGTGCTATACCCATTCTACAGATGCGGTTAACTGAGGGTAGAGGAGCCTGAAGAGCAAGTCCAGCCCTGTGGCCCGGCCCTGGAGCCAGTCTCCTGACATCTACTCCAAGGTTCTCTGCAGGAGGTCACATTGCCTTCTGGCCCCCAGGAGAGCCTGTGCAGAACCTGCTGGGGAAACTGCGAGGAGAGACCCTTGGGTGCCGAGGGTCACGCAGCCCCCAGGCCCCAGCCCCCTTCTCCTACAGCCTGCTGGGCGGCATTGCTGCCCCAGGGTGATGCTTCTGCTCTCTCCTGTATTCGCGCTGGAGAAGTTTTCCCTGAAACCAGGTTCCATCCCCAGCCAATAACTCATTTCCTCAGAGATGGTGTCTGTATAAAACAAGCAAGATGGTCATTTGCAGAAACGCACAGCAAGGCAGCCCTAGACTGCTTCCCCTGCGGGTTCAAACCCCAACAGGCTCCAGAGGCTAAGAGGACGTGCCCGCTGGCTCAGCTCCCATGGCACGGGCTGGGTGCTCCGCTCTTTCACTTCTCTCCCTCAGTTCCCCATCTGTGAAATGGGAATGCCCCTTCAGCTGCCCTGCCTCAGCCCCTATGGAAATGCCAGGAAGGGGAAAGGTCGGTCACCAAAACGCCAGGGACAGCATTATCTGAAAAGTGAAGCAACAAAAGAGGGTGAGGGTGGGGTGGGGAGGGGGAGCCAGCGCCCACAAAGCACGAATTAAACACCCATGAAATCAAGCACGACGCCAAGAGGGCCGGCTGCCTTGAGAAAAGCCAGAGTGCGGCCACCTTTTCCCCGGCCTGGGAACTTTCCCCAGGAACAGCGCCCTCGGCCCGGAGTCCCGCGCCTCGCCCAGGGCCCCACTGCCCAGCGCCTGGCCCTGCCCTGTCGCCCCCGCCGCCCCTCGGGCCCCTGCAGGCCGGGTCGGAGGTCTGTCGGCAAAGGCTCAGCCAGGCCGCCCGGCTCTGCGTCCCCAGACCTCCGCAAACACGCCCCCTCCGGCCGCCTCCGGCTAGCAAGCCGGGCCCGTGCCCGCCAGATGTGCCCAGCGCCGGGAAGAGCCGGGCCAGGGACGGCCTGGAGCCCGCGCGGAGGCTTTCCCCGGGAGGCTCGGGCACCGCGGAACCCGGATCCCGCCTCTCTCCCCCGATCCTGGGCAGCCGGAAAAGGGATCGATCGCCGGCGTGCGAGGCCGGCCGGGGTCCCCGCAAGTCGCCTTCCGGGGATCCGGGGATCCGAGGATCCGGACCCCCGCCCCCTTCCCCGGAACCCCCCGGGGGGGTACGCTCGGGCAGGTGCAGTCAATGCCAGTCCCGCCCCAGCCTCCTGCCCCCCGCCCGAGCCCACCCGGCGCTTACCTGGCCCAGGCGCAGCAGCAGCAGCAGCAGCGGCAGCGCCCAGCGCAGCCCGGGCGAGCGCGGAGGCAGCCGCGCCTCCCGCGCCGCCGGCTTCATGCCCCGCGCGCCCTGGAACGTGCCCCGGACGCGCGAATCGGGCCCCGCCGTGCGCCCGAGCCCGGGCACCGTCGTCGCCGCCTCCTGCCGTCTCCTTCGCCTCCTCCTCCGCCAGCCGGTCCGCCTCGTCCCCGCTCCGCCCGCCCCGGGCTTCCCCGGGGACATGGCAGCGGCGGCGGCGGCCGCGGCCACACGCCGGAGCCTAGCGCGGCTGCCGCGGGGGGGCCGCGTCCCTGAGCGCGCAGGGGCTTCGCGGGGCGGAGCGAGCGGCGCCCACCCCCAGCGCGCGGCTCCCCGGTCCCGGCTCCCGCGGCTGCTCCCGCTGCCTCCTCCGCGCGTCATGCGGCTGGGGCTGCAGGGAGCCGCGGCGAGCGCTCGGCCCCCTCCCTTCCCCTCCCCCTCTGAATATTCATCGCTTCCTCCCGCCCCGGCCGGCCCGGCGGCTGCGGAGCTCCGCAGCCCCTCGCCGCCGCCCGCCGCTGCCCCCGCCCCCTCCGAGCCGGCCGCGGCTCCCCTCCCGCGGGCAGAGGAAGCGCTCCCGCCTCGCCCGCCCCTCCGCCCAGCCCTCCCACATTCCTGGGACTTGGAGCCCGGGACCAGGCTCCGTGGCTCTAGCGCCTCGAGCCGGCACCCCTCAGGACGGGCTCCCCAGCCTCACACCAGGTCCACGGCGCCGGGTTCGGGTGGGCAGAGGTTGACCGAGACCCCTACTGAGAGCGCAGCCAAGCCTGATTGTAGACAGCAACCCGGCGAAGGCGCGTTTGACCTGGCCCTGGGTGGGCTTGGGGGTGCGTGAACCCCGAAATTGTAGAAGGCACGCTGTACATTGTGTTCTGTCCCCCAGCCCCCGAGCGCCGGCCAGGGAGGCAGAGAGCCCAGTAGAAGCCAGTCCAGGGATTAGAACCCCAGCGGTGGCATATGGTGGACGGGGCTCTGCTGATAGTACCAGCCCTGTGAACTCTGGAGACGCATTTCTCCTCTCTGGCCGCCCCCCACCCACCTTCCTCTCCTCCCGTGTGAAATAAAGATCGTACTAGGACGTGTGGAGAGAGAGGTCCACTGCATTCGCGATTAAACGAGACAGTAGTTAGTAAAGTCCTAAACACCTAGCCTGACACATCGTGGGACTCCACAGACATTAGCTCTTCTGGAAGCTTTCATCACGTTGTTAAAGAGGTCCATGAACTGACAGGAGTTAAAGATCACAGCAGATATTACTCCTGTGCCCATGCACAGAGGAAGACACTAGGATCGGGGAGGCTATGCCACTTGCCCAGGAGAAGCGGCAAGAGAAAGGGCCAAACCAGAGAGTGCTAAGGAGGAAGAGGTTAATTCCAACCAGGAGAGAGGTGACACCTGAGCTGGGCTTTGAAGGATGGGTTGAGTTTCACCAGGCCAGTAGAGGGGAGAAGTGTCTCAGGAGGTGGGGCCAACTTGGCAGAAACGAGGCAGCAGATGCTTCGAGCTTGGCCTTCGGAGAAACAGGAATGGGAGGCTGGGGGATTCATACTGGGGGAGACTTCAAAGGCCAGGATAATGAGTCCAGGCTGGATTCTATGTGCAGCAAGATGCAGACCACGAGGTGTCCAACACTACCTCCAGACACCCCTTGGGCCTCAGGTTACCATCTACAAGATGGGAATACACATTCACTTACAGGGTCTAAGTGGTTCCCACCAGACAACACACCCAGACAAGCACTGAGGATAAAGAAACTTTGCCGGGCCGCACGATGGCTCACGCCTGTAATCCCAGCACTTCCAGAGGCCAAGGTGACTAGATCACTTAAGCTCAAGAGTTCGAAACCAGCCTGGGCAACAGGGTGAAACCCAGTTTCTACAAAAATTAGCTGGGTGTGGTGGCACACGGCTGTAGACTAAGCTACCTGGGAGGCCGATACAAGGATGGCTTGAACCTAGGCTGCAGTAAACCAAGATGGCAACACTGCACTCCAACCTGGGGAATAACGTGAAAACCTGTCTCAAAAAAAAAAAATAAAAAGAAGAGGCTGGGCGTGGTGGCTCACACCACACCTGTAACCCCAGCACTTCAGGAGGCCGGGGCAGGCAGATCACTTGAGGTCAGGAGTTCGAGACCAGCTTGGCCAACATGGTGAAAACCCATCTCTACTAAAAATACAAAAATTAGCTGGGCGTGATGGCGTGCCTGTAATCTCAGCTACTCCGGAGGCTGAGGGCAGGAGAATCGCTTGAACCCGGGAGACGGAGGTTGCAGTGAGCCAAGATTGCACCACTGCACTCCAGCCTGGGTGACAGAGTGAGACTCCATCTCAAAAAAAAGAAAAGAAAAAGAAAAAAGAAACCTTACCTATGGACTTACACACCTTGCCACCCTTCATTTAAACACTATGTAATTATCATAATTCACAAGGATTTTTGTTCCTCTGTGCCTCCTCCCCTCTTGAGGCAGAGACATAAAAGGTGTTCATGTCCATGATACCCAGAGGGAAGGAAAGCTTGATTTAAGATGCTACCAGGGGGCTGGGCACAGTGGCTCACGCCTATAATCCCAGCACTTTGGGAGGCTAAGGTGGGCGGATCACCTGAGGTCGGGAGTTCAAGACCACCTGACCAACATGGAAAAACCCTGTCTCTACTAAAAATACAAAATGAGCTGGGTATAGTGGCGCATGCCTGTAATCCCAGCTACTCGGGAGGCTGAGGCAGGAGAATCGTTTGAACCCAGGAGGCAGAGGTTGCAGTGAGCAGAGATCGCGCCATGGCACTCCAGCCTGGGCAACAAGAGTGAAACTCCATCTCAAAAAAAAAAAAAGATGCTACTGGGTAGCCAAGGATGATTGCCAATTATAACAAAGAAAAAGAAGATGCTAGTAGGTCTGCAGGCTGCCTCGGATCCTCACAGACCCTACAGACCCTACTAACCCTGAAGACCAACCCAGGTCTCCACGGATTCATGGCTTGGGTCAGCAAACAGCTCTGTGAACTCCTGCACGCCCTTCAGTTTTCTCCTGGGTAAAATGTATGCCCAGCTTAAGTATTGGTTGGAACTGGATTTCGCCACTGCACAGTGATGAAACAAAATAAACAGCCTTTTCAGGAAAGGGAGTGAAGACCTGAATAATAAACTACCTCTTCAGCCATAAACAGATCACACTGGATTAATGACCTCTGAGAGAAATGAAATTAATCCTGGGTAGGTGTTACATCAACTCCTTGAGGACAGGGGTTGGGCCCTCCTCACCTTGGTAGCCCTGCAACGTCCCACTCAGTGTCTTGCCTGTAGCAGGAACTGAATATTTGTGCAGATGCATGGCCACAAAAATGTATCCAGGGGTAACATGATGTGAAAGTTTGTTTTTCAGCTGGGCGCGGTGGCTCACGCCTGTAATCCCAGCACTTTGGGAGGCCGAGGTGGGCAGATCACAAGGTCAGGAGATGGAGACCATCCTAGCTAACACAGTGAAATCCCGTCTACTAAAAATAGAAAAAATTAGCCAGGCACAGTGGCAGGTGCCTCTAGTCCCAGCTACTCGGGAGGCTGAGGCAGGAGAATGGCATGAACCTGGGAGGCGGAGGTTGCAGTAAGCCGAGATCGCACCACTGCACTCCAGCCTGGGCGACAGAGCAAGACTCCATCTCAATAAAAAAAAAAGAAAGAAAGAAAGTTTATTTTTCCACGAAGATAAGTTAGGGGAGGATCATTCCCTTTGCAATGGATTTAAGACTATATTCCAGTCTATAGGTTTCTCCATCACATGTCACTTCACCTAGAAATTCCAAGATGCCCCAACACTGAGTTGGGTGCACTTCCTCCTCCATCCACCATAGCTCCCTGTGCTTAACCTTATCTAACCACAATTTTGTAATTGCCTGTTTATTTGACCACCTTCCTCGCTGGACTCTAAGACCCTTGAAGATGGGGTCTGCATCTTGTTTATCATTGTATCCTCAGCAAATGACAGTCACTCAGATAATATTGATTTAAATTAAATAGCAAACTAAGGTATTATGTATATGCCTGTTCTCTCAGGCACAAAACAAATTCCATCTGCAAACAACTTTTCAGGAATAAATTCTACTATGCAAAGTTCAGGACACATTCGCCTTGAGAATATACAATATTTGACCTTCTAATCATGTCTCCTTCAAACAAACCTAAAGCTTTACTGAACAGAGGGCCAGATAAATAGAGGACCAAAAGGCTAATAAACCAAGAACCTGGAGTGGAGGGCTCCTGGATGCATTCCAAAACTTCCTCATAGAAGCCACCCAGTGGCAGCTCACACCTATAATCCCAGCACTTTGGGAGGCCAAGGTGGGCAGATCATGAGGTCAGGAGTCTGAGACCAGCCTGACCAACATGGCGAAACCCTGTCTCTACTAAAAAATACAAAAATTAGCTGGGGGTGGTGGCACATGCCTATAATCCCAGCTACTCAGGAGGCTGAGGCAGAAGAATAACTTGAACCCAGGAGGCGGAGGTTGCAGTGAACTGAGATCACGCCATTGCACTCCAGCCTAGGTGACAGAGCAAGACTCTGTCTCAAAAAAAGAAAAAGAAACTCAATGGCTTGTTATAATATAGATTCCCATGCCTTTCCATAGACTGTAGAGGGTGAAGCCTGGGAATCTGTATTTTTTTTTTTTTTTTTTTTTTTAGACAAAGTCTTGTTCTGTCACCCAGGCTGGAGTACAGTGGCGCGATCTCGGCTCACTGCAACCTCTACCTCCCAGGTTCAAGTGATTCTGCTGCCTTAGTAGCCAGGATTACAGGTGCCCGCCACCATGCCTGGCTAATTTTTGTATTTTTAGTAGAGATGGGGTTTCTCCATGTTGTCCAGGCTGGTATTGAACTCCTGACCTCAAGTGATCTGTGCCCGCCTCGGCCTCCCAAACTGCTGGGATAACAGGCGTGAGCCACCACACCTGGCCAGGGAATCTGTATTTTTAACTAGCCGTTGGAAAATTCTTACTGTCAGGCATGATTACAAAACATTGTTTATCTGCTGGGTGCCTGTAGTCCCAGCAACTCAGGAGGCTGAAGCAGGAGGATCACCTTAGCCCAGGAGTTCCAGGCTATAGTATGCCACGATCATTGCCTATGAATAGCCACTGCACTCCAGTCTGGCAAACACAGCAAGACCCTGTTCTCTAAAAGGAAAAATTTTACAGCTGGGCATGGTGGCTCATGCCTGTAATCCCAGCACTTTAGGAGGCCGAGGCAGGCAGATCACTTGAGCTCAGGAGTTTGAGACCAGCCTGGGCAATATGGCTAAACCCCATCTACAAAACAATACAAAAATTAGCCAGGCATAATGATGGATCCCTGTGGTCTCAGCTACTTGGGGGGCTAAGGTGGGAGGATCACTTGAGCCCGGGAGGCAGAGGTTGCAATGAGCCGAGATTGCACCACTGCAGTCCAGCCTGGGTGACAGAGTGAGACCCTATCTCAAAAAAAGGAAAGAAGGCAGGGCACGGTGGCTCATGCCTGTAATCCCAGCGCTTTGGGAGGCCAAGGCAGGTGCAGATCACCTGAGGTGAGGAGTTCGAGACCAGCCTGGCCAACATGGCAAAACCCTGTCTCTACCGAAAATACAAAAACACACTGGGCGTAGTGGTGCATGCCAGTAATCCCAGCTACTCAGGAGGCTAAGGCAGGAGAATCACTTGAACCCAGGAGGCAGAAGTTGCAGTGAGCCAAGATCGTGCCATTGCACTCCAGCCTTGGCTACAGAGTGAGACTCCATCTCAAAAATAAATAAATAAATAAATAAATACAGACCACTTATCAGGTACCCACTGGATGCCAGCACTCATCCAGGTACTTTACATCCATTATTTCTACTCCTTACAACAATGCTGTATAATAGGCATCATCATCAGTATTTTACAAATAAGGAAACTGAGTCTCAGGCTTACTTACTTACACAAGGTCACACAGTTTCAGACTGGCAAAAACCAGGATCTAAAACTATATCTTTCTTGCCACTATGCCATGATGTTCCTCCCCTTGACATTTGTAGACAAGTTAACATAAAGTGATCTGTGTTGGCTCTTATTTCTTATATTATTACTCTCTTGGGCCTCCGTTGCCCCAATTTTAGAATGGGAAGGGATAGAGTACAAGACTTTCTTCTTCATCCCCCAAGAACAGGGAATAGGTGAGGCAACTATGTTTAACAACAAGTCCACTAACCCACCAGGAGGCAGCTCTGCTGAGCACCAGCCTAGAACCAGGTCACCAGCCCCGCAGGGATCCCATTCAGCCTGGCAACCCTCAGTGTATTTTAAAAGCCACCATGAGCAAACCATTCTCCAAAGCCCTCCTAAGCGGAATGGAATGTTTCTTGGGAGTCTGATTAGCTAATGTTGCAGGCATGGCTGCCCTGAGAACTTCTTGCCTCACAGACTGAATTGAATCAGAATGGAAAGGAAGACTTTTAGAAAATTCTTTTAAAAAAAAAAAAGTAGCACTTCATCTTTATAATAGTAACAGGATGTTTCCTGTGGACTAATAACTGGGCTGTGGTTAGAACTCCATGTTTGTCCACCAGACCTCAGTTCCTCTCTAAACACTGTCTTAGTCACCTGCCCATGCACAGAGCTCGGGAGTGCCTTGGCAGTCCTGTTCTTGTTTCTCATTTCAAGCATTTGCAACATTAAGCATTTTCCCAATTCTTTTCTAGTGTGTGCCTGTGTGTGTGTGTGTGTGTGTGTGTGTGTGTGTGTGTGTGTGTGTGTGTTGAGATAAGAAACAAAGTTTGACTTCCAAAGAGATAGTTGCATGCCAAACCCCAAAAGCAAGAGACTAGAATGCAACCCAGTCAGAACCCAACAATCATATTTTAACCATAAATTTCCCCAGATTTTCAATGCAGGGGAATAAAAGCCTGTAACGTCTGGGAGAGCAGAAACAGGGCTATTGCTGTCAAGGGTCCCCACCCTGTCCCCATGTCAGAAACCCACTGGCCTCTGTGCCCCAGCCCACCTCCTGAGCTGTTAGGATCTGAGTCAAACCCCCAGTGAGCCCAGTACCTGCATGTCTGGCAGGACAGACCCAGGACACAGGGTTTCAGGATATCTGAAAACACAGGGAGTGTATGACAAGGAGAGTCGAGGCCTAGAGGGCAAGGAGCTTTTGTCCAGGGCTTGAGAACAACTTCTATACAAAGCCCAGAAGTGAGCTGGGCATGGTGGCTCACGCCTGTAATCCCAACACTTTGGGAGTCTGAGGCAGATGGGTCACCTGAGGTCAGGAGTTCGAGACTAGCCTGGCCAACATGGTGAGACCCTCGTCTCTAGTAAAAATACTAAATTAGCCAGGCATGGTGGTGCATCCCTGTAATCCTAGCTACTCAGGAGGCAAGGCTGGAAAAACACTTGAATCCAGGAGGCGGAGGTTGCAGTGAGTTGAGATTACACCATTGCACTCCAGCCTGGGCTACAAGAGTGAAACTCCATTTCAAAAAAAATCAAAGCCCAGAAGTGGCAAGCAGTGGGCAGGAGGCAGTCAAGCCTGCAGCAGAACCATCACCTCAAACAAAGAAAGGACTGAGAGGTACAAAGACAAGAAGGGCGCAAGGCCAGAGGCCCACGGCTTCTCTGCATCTGGGTCCTCCAGGCTTGTTAGAAATAAATTATTTTTTTCCAGACTTGAAAAGAATGTTCTTTTTTTTTCAGGCTGAAAAAAATTCTTAATCACATTGTGCTGGCTGCATAGAACACCTCGGTCTCTAAATTAACTTGGACCATTTGTGTCATGTGGAAAAGTACCCTGCAATCTAAATAAGCAAATGAAAATTATATATGGTAGCCAGGCACGGTGGCTCACACCTGTAATCCCAGCACTTTGGGAGATCGAGGCAGGCAGATCACTTGAGGTCAGGAGTTCAAGACCAGCCTTGCCAACATGGTAAAAACCCATCTCTACTAAAAATACAAAAAAAAAAAAATTAGCCAGGCGTGGTGGTGCATGCCTGTAATCTTAGCTACTTAGGAGGCTGGGACAGGAGAATCGCTTGAACCCCAGGAGGCAGAGGGTGCGGTGAGCCGACATTGCGCCATTGCACTCCAGCCCAGGCGACAGAGCGAGATTCCTTCTCAGAAAAATTTGAAAATAAATAAATAAATAAAAATTAAAAATAGCCGGGTGCAGTGGCTCACGCCTGTAATCCCAGCACTTTGGGAGGCCAAGGCAGTTGGATCACGAGGTCAGGAGTTCAAGACCAGCCTGGCTAACATGGTGAAACCCCGTCTCTACTAAAAATACAAAAAAATTAGCCAGGCATGGTGGCAGGCGCCTGTAGTCCCAGCTACTCCGGAGGCTGAGGCAGGAGAATGGTGTGAACCCGGGAGGCGGAGCTTGCAGTGAGCCAAGATCGCGTCACTGCACTCCAGCCTGGGCGACAGAGCGAGACTCCATCTCAAAAAAAAAAAAAAAATTAAAAATAAACTCATTCTTTTTTTTTTTTGGGACGGAGTCTCGCTCTGTCACCCAGGCTGGAGTGCAATGGCATGATCTCAGCTTACCGCAACCTCCACCTCCCGGGTTCAAGGATTCTCCTGCCTCAGCCTCCCAAGTAGCTGGGATTACAGGCATGTGCCACCACGCCCGGCTAATTTTGTACTTTTAATAGAGACAGGGTTTCTCCATGTTGGTCAGGCTGGTCTCGAACTCCCGACTTCAGGTGATCTGCCTACCTCGGCCTCCCAAAGTGCTGGGATTACAGGCATAAGCCACCGCACCTGGCCCATGATTTTTGACCTCAAAGAGCTGTAAAAAGAAAAGGAAATGACACATACGAAGTTCTTGGCACATTTTCCAGGAGACCCGAGTGGTAAAGACAGTAACTGATGGAAAGGAGATTGGAAGTCAGAGCCCTGAGACTTCATTAAGCAGGTATCAGAGCACAGACAAGTTACTCCTCCTGGGCTTAGTTTCTTCTTTTATAAAATGTGGGTTAGATTGGCGTATCAGTCAGAATGGGCTAGGTTATGCTAGAGTCACAAACAACCCTTCCAAATCAACCCTTCCAAATCTCATGACTTAAGACAACAAAACTGTATGTCTTTTTCTCGCTGCATGTCCATCACAGGTCAGCACAGGGCTGTGCTCCATGCCATCCTCACTTCAGGGCCTGTCTGCTAGAGCAGACACCGAAACACTGCCAGTTGCCATGGCAAAGGGAAAGAGACCTTGAAAGGGTCTGGAACCAGCAATTAACTGTCCAGTCCTGGGAGTGACACGCATCTCTTGTTCACAGCTCATTAGCCAGAACAAGTCACTTGGCCCCACCTAACACACAAGCTGGGAAGTATAATCCTATCATATGTCAGAAAGCAGGGTGAGAAATGGCTGCTGAACAGCATTAATAACCACCACAATCAGAGAGTCTCTAAAATGTTGCTATTAAGAATGTAATCACCAGGCGCGGGTGGCTCAAGCCTGTAATCCCAGCACTTTGGGAGGCTGAGGCGGGCCGATCACGAGGTCAGGAGATTGAGACTATCCTGGCTAACACAGTGAAACCCTGTCTCTACTAAAAATAAAAAAAAAATTAGCCGGGCGTGGTGGCACGAGCCTGTAGTCCCAGCTACTCAGGAGGGTGAGACAGGAGAATCGCTTGAACCAGGGAGGTGGAGGTTGCCGAGATCGCGCCACTGCACTCCAGCTTGGGCAACAGAGCAAGACTCAGTCTCAGAAAAAAAAAAAAGAATGTAATCTACAGGCCAGGCACAGTGGCTCATGCCTGTAATCCCAACACTTTGGGAGGCTGAGGTGGGTAGATCACTTGAGCTCAGGAGTTCAAGACCAGCCTGGCCAACATGGTGAAACCCTGTCTCCACCCCCATGCATGGCAGTGCACGCCCGTAATCCCAGCTTCTCAAGAGGCTAAGGCACAAGAATGGCTTGAACCCAGGAGGCAGAGGTTGCAGTGAGCCGAGATCGCGCCACTGCTCTCTAGTCTGGGCAACAGAGTGAGACTCCATCTCAAAATAAAAACAACAACAACAACAAAAATAATAACAAAAATGGAGTCCACAGACAGCAGCATGGCCACCACCTGGGAGCTGGTTGAAAATGCAGAATTTCTGGCCCTATACCAAACCTGCTGGATCAGAATCTACATTTTTTTTTTGAGACAGTCTCACTCTGTTGCCCAGGGTGGAATGCAGTGGCATGATCTCGGCTCACTGCAACCTCCGCCTCCCGGGTTCAACAGATTCTCCTGCCTCAGCCTCCTGAGTAGCTGAGATTACAGGTGCTTGCCACCGCGCCTGGCTAATTTTTGGATTTTTAGTAGAGACGGGGTTTCACCATCTTGGGCAGGCTGGTCTTGAACTCCTGACCTTGTGATCCACCTGCCTTGGCCTCCCAAAGTGCTGGGATTACAGGCGTGAGCCACTGCACCTGGCCAGAATCTACATTTTAACGATCTAGATTCCTAGGAACATTAAGGTTTGAGAAGCACTAGCCTAGTCTGTTGGGTGGCAGGGCAGTATGCTGCCTACGAGCTTGGAGCTCGGCCTTGATTGGTGAAACATGCTTATGCCTGGGCCACCCTCAGGGGACTCAGTGAACTGAGTCTGGAGGGAGAGCTCAGGAATCTGTAGTAAGAGGCACACAGGTAATTCACATGCAGTTAGCTTCCTCCAACCCCACCTTGAGAAAATAGCCTCAATTTTTTCTGAATTTTTTTGTTCCTTTTTATTTATTTTAATTTTAACTAATTAATTTATTTATTAGAGACAGGGTCTCACTCTGTCACCCAGGCTGGAGTGCACTGGTGCAATCATAGTTCACCACAGCCTCAACCTCCCAGGCCCAAGCAATCTTCTCACTTCAGCCTCCCAAGTAGCTGGAACTATAGTGTTCACCACCACGCCTCGCTAAGTCTATTTCTTAATTTTTTGTAGAGACAGGGTCTCACTATGTTGCCCAGGCTGGCCTGGAAATCCTGGGCTTAAGTGATCCTCCTGCCTCAGCCTCCCAAGTAGCTGGGACTACAGGTACATGCCACCACACCTGGCTAAGTTTATTTCTTAATTTTTTGTAGAGACTCGGTCTCGCTTTGTTGCCCAGGCTAGTCTCAAATCCCTGGGCTCAAGTGATCCTCCAGCCTTGGCCACTCAAAGTGCTGGGATTATAGGCATGAGCCACCATGCCCCATCTGGATTTTTATTTTTCTGTGATGCAAAAAGAATGTTAAAAGGCCTAGACTACCACATCTAAGCAGAAGAGCGTAGAGAGTTTCCCTTTACTTGCTTGGAAACCATAACCCAAGATAAGGAGAGGGCAAAAACCATTACGGGCAGCTAACTATGTACCCGGGTCTGGGCAAGCTATCACATACACTTTATCTCATTTAATCCTTACCACCACTCTGTACCACAGGCACTAGCATGATCTCCATTTTATGGCTACGGAAACCATGCGCAGTTTAAGAAACTTGCTCAACGACACACAGGAGGCCAAGCCCAAGCTTGTGTTAACCGCTACATGATCTGCTTTTCAGGACAGATATCCCTAGCCTAAGGAGGGCGTTCTGAAGAATTCCTCTGCCCTGGGCAGTCTCCTACATGGTCCTTTAACTTCCAGCTTCTTGGAAAGGGCAGCATGTTACAGATACCCCAACTTCACTGAATGCACATCATAAATGAACCATTTCAAGACAAGAACATAGACACAGAAATTCTTCATCTCCCTTGATTCTTTTTTTGTTTTGTTTTGTTTTTGTTTTTGTTTTTGTTTTTGAGACGGAGTCTCGCTCTGTCGCCCAGGCTGGAGTGCAGTGGCGCAATCTCGGATCACTGCAAGCTCCGCCTCCCGGGTTCACATCATTCTCCTGCCTCAGCCTCCCGAGTAGCTGGGACTACAGGCGTCCGCCACCACGCCCGGCTAATTTTTTACTATTTTTAGTAGAGACGGGGTTTCACCGTTTTAGCCAGGATGGTCTCGATCTCCTGACCTCGTGATCCGCCCGCCTCAGCCTCCCAAAGTGCTGAGATTACAGGCGTGAGCCACCGCGCCCGGCATCTCCCTTGATTCTTATTCATCAGCTGCCTTCATTTTCCTCTGTCATTGACATTTTCTTTTTTTATTTTTTATTCATTTATTTATTTTTTTGAGACAGAATCTTGCTCTGTTGCCCAGGCTAGAGTGCAGTGGCACAATCTCTGCTCACTGCAAGCTCCGCCTTCCGGGTTCACGCCATTCTCCTGCCTCAGCCTCCTGAGCAGCTGGGACTACAGGCGCCCGCCACCACACCCAGCTAATTTTTTGTATTTTTAGTAGAGACGGGGTTTCATCGTGTTAGCCAGGATGGTCTCAATCTCCTGACGTCGTGATCCACCCGCCTCGGCCTCCCGAAGTGCTGGGTTTACAGGCGTGAGTCACCATGCCCCACCTCTTTTTTTATTTTTTATTTTTTGAGATGGAGTCTCATGCTGACACGATCTCGGCTCACTGCACCCTCCACCTCCTGGGTTCAAGTGATTCTCCTGCCTCAGCCTCCCAAGTAGCTGGGACTACAGGCACCCTCCACCACACCCAGTTAATTTTTATATTTTTAGTAGAGACGAGGTTTCACCATGTTGGTGAGGCTCAAACTCCTGACCTCAGGCTATCTGCCCCCCTTGGCCTCCCAAAGTGCTGGGATTACAGGTGTGAGCCACCACGCCCCGCTAACATTTTCATCAGGCATTTTTTTCTTAGCCTTGCATCCACTCTACTAAAAGCTGCTGCCGCTGCTCTTGAAGTTTATTGCTCTGAGGTTCAGGGAGTTGTAACATGTAACACATGACAAAGAACCTTGGAGAAATCCAGTCCAACCTGCTCATTCTACAGATGAACAAATTGAGGCTCAGAGAGGTTAAGTAACTTGCAAATGGTAACAGCTGATCTAGAAATCAGCAGCACTTTAGCCATGAGGCTTCTGTCCTGTCATCTTCCTTGACATGGCTCGTTCTCCTTTGTGTGACTGTCAGGGAAGAAAATGAGATCTTCCTCATTCTGGGCCCCCAGCCTTCTGAATTGACCTCCATTAATTTCTGGGCTGTTAAGAAATGTCGGCCAGGCTCTGTGGCTCATGCCTGTAGTCCCAGCGCTTTGGGAGGCTGAGGTGGGTGGGTGGGTGGATTGCATGAGCTCAGGAGTTCAAGACTAGCCTGGGCAACAAGGCAAAACGCCCATGTCTACAAAAAATACAAAAATTAGCCGGGCATGGTGGCATGTGCCTGTAGTCCCACCTACCTAGGAGACTGAGATGGGAGGATGGCTTGAAGCCAGGAGGTAGAAGTTGCAGTGAGCAGAGATCACACGACTGCACTCCAGCCTGGGTGACAAAGCCAGACCTTGTCTCAAAAAGAAAAAGAAAAAAGAAAAAGAAGAAACAAAGAAATGTCAATAAGCTTGAATGCTTGATTTAGCCAAGTCTTGAAGTTTGTAGTCACCAAAGATGTAGAGAATGTTAAGCATTTTTTGCCTTGGGCTTCTGGACCCTGGGGAATCAGGCTGGGCTTAGCTCATCCTGGGCCTATCCTGGTGTAGATGAGGCTACAGCAGGCGTCCCAGGTGTCCTGGCTTTCCTGGCAATGTTAGACTTGCCTTAATCTGGTCCCCACTGACACAATGACAACCTGGAGGATCACTTTTTTTATTTTGAGACGGAGTTTTGCTCTTGTTGCCCAGGCTGGAGTACAGTGGCGCGATCTCTGTTTACTGTAACCTCCGCCTCCCGGGTTCAAGCAATTCTCCCGCCTTAGCCTCCTGAGTAGCTGGAATTACAGGCGCCTGTCACCATGTCTGGCGAATTTTTTGTATTTTTAGTAGAGACGGGGTTTCATCATGTTGGCCAGGCTGGTCTTGAACTCCTGACCTCAGGTGATCCACCTGCCTCGGCCTCCCAAAGTGCTGGGAGTACAGGCGTGAGCCACTGCGCCTAGCCTGGAGGATCATTTTAATTTTTTTTTTTTTTTTTTTTACGGGGCAGTGGGGTTTGAGACAGAGTCTTGCTCTGGAGTGCAATGGCACTATTTTGGCTCACTGCAACCTCCATCTCCTGGTTCAAGCAATTCTCTAACCTCAGCCTCCCAAGTAGCTGGGACTACAGGTGTGTGCCACCATGCCTGACTAATGTTTGTATTTTTAGCAGAGATGGAGGTCTCACCATATTGCCCATGCTGGTCTCGAACTCCTGAGCTCAAGCAATCCACCCATCTTGGCCTCACAAGTTCTGGGATTACAGGCATAAGCCACCACGCCCCGCCCAACCTGGAGGATCATTATGCCTGGGGTAAAACATCTACATTGCAGAATTATAAACCTAAACAAAGGAGAGCAGTGAAGGGATCCTGCCTTACTCCCCAACTCACCCTGGAGTTTGTTATCTGGGAGGATCCCTGGCTCCCTGCTTCCCGGCCTTAGGGCCTTTAGCACCAGCCAGAGGTAGATATGCTTCCTGCACGCCTGGGCCATATCCAGGTGTTAGCCAACCAACTCAACTTTTGGCTGTCAGCTGGAAGAGAGTTTAGAAGTCATGCATTCAACCCCTGATTTACTGATGATTAAAAAAGGCCCAGAGAGGCCAGGCCCAGTGGATCACGCCTGTAATTCCAGCACTTTGGAAGGCCGAGGTAGTCAGATCATTAGGTCAGGAGTTCAAGACTAGCCTGACCAACATGGTGAAACTCCATCTCTACTAAAAATATAAAAATTAGCCAGGCGTGGTGGCACGTGTCTGTAATCCCAGTGACTCAGGAGCCTGAGGCAGGAGAATGACTTGAACCTGGGAGGCGGAGGTTGTAGTGAGCCGAGATCGCACCACTGCACTCCAGCCTGGGGGACAGAGTGAGACTCCGTCTCAAAAAAAATAAATAAAATTAAAAATAAAATAAAGGCCCAGAGAAGGATAACAACTTGGGTAAGGCCATGGGAATATTTACAGGAAAAGTCAGAATGAGGACAGGGATGGGATGTGGAATATAGTAGTCCCCCCTCATCCATGGTTTCACTTTTCATGGTTTCAGTTACCCACAGTCACCCTCAAACAGGAATGATGTAGGAATAAATTTAGGAATAATTTAGGAATAAACTATTCCTGAGCTTTAAATTGTGCACTGTTTTGAGCAGTGTGAAGAAATCTCTCGCCATACCACTCTGTCCTGCCTGAGTTGAGCATATACACGCTGTATACGCTACCGCTACCTAACGTCAGTCATCCACATCCTGTGTTCCTGACATCCAACCATGGACATTGTCATGGCTCAGTGCTCCAGGATCACCCGAAGCAAATGATCCTCCTTCTGGCTCTCAGAGGGTCAAGAGTAGCCGAACGCTGCAACACAATGCCTGCCTCATTTTCTTCGCTTCATCTCATCACACAGGCAGCTCATCATCTCCCTTCATCACAAGGAGGGTGAGTACAGTACAATAAGATATTTTGAGGGCCAGGCACAGTGGCTCACGCCTGTAATCCCAGCACTTTGGAAGGCCAAGGCAGGCGCATCACTTGAGGTCAGGAGTTCGAGACCAGACTGGCCAACATGGCAAAACCCCGTCTCTACTAAAACTACAAAAATTTACCAGGTGTGGTGGTATGCGCCTGTAATCCCAGCTACTTGGGAGGATGGCAGGAGAATTGCTGGAACCAGGGAGGCAGAGGTTGCAGTGAGCTGAGGTCACGCCATTGCACTCCAGCCTGGGTGACAAAAGGAAGACTCCGTCTCAAAGAAAAAAAAGATTATTTTGAGAGAGATAGACCACACTCACGTAACTTTTATTACAGTTTATTGTTATAATTGCACTATTTTATTATTAGTTAATGCTGTTAATCTCTTACTGTGCCTAATTTATAACTAAAACTTTATCATAAGTATGGATGTATTGAAAAAATAGAGTGTAGGCTGGGCGCAGTGGCTCATGCCTATAATCCCATCACCTTGGGAGGCTAAGGTGGGAGGATTGCTTGAGCCCGGGAGTTTGAAACCAGCCTGGGCAACATGGCAAAACCCTGTTTCTACAAAAAATTAGCTGGGTGTGGTGGCACACACCTGTAGTCCCAGCTACTTGGGAGGCTGAGGTGGGAGGATCACCTGAACCCAGGAGGTTGAGGCTGCAGTGGGACGAGCAGTGATCGAGACACTGCACTCCAACCTGGGTGACAGAGCAAGACCCTGTCTCAAAACAAACAAAAAAAAAAACCATAGTGTATATGGGGTTTGGTACTATCCACTGCTTCGGGTATCCATTGGGGGTCTTTGAACATGTCCCCCATGGATAAGCAGGGGCTGCTGTCTATGTAGGTATAGACATGTATGCACACACACAAACACACACAATTTTATACCATGTTAAAGTTTACAAAGTTCTTTCACATATGATCAGGAGTAATACTCAAACTATTTTAGCCAGTCGGGCACAGGTTCTGATGAATCAGGATGAGCATCAGCTTACAGCCCTACAGATATTAATACATTTGGCATTTCGCCAACCCTGATAAATGGGCATTGTTTCTATTCCCACCTGATACTGTTTGAATATTTGTCCCTGCCAAATCTCATGTTCGAAATGTAATCCCCAGTGTTGGAGGTGAGCCTGGTAGCAGCTGGTTGGATCATGAGGGTGGATTTCTCATGAATGGTTTAGCACCATCTTTGAGGGCTTTCCTCACGATAGTGAATAATTTCTCGGGAGATCTGGTTGTTTAAAAGTGTGTAGTGCTAGGCACGGTGGCTCACGCCTGTAATCCAAGCACTTTGGGAGGCCAAGGTGGGCAGATCATTTGAGGTCAGGAGTTTGAGACAAGCCTGGCCAACATGGTGAAACCCCATCTCTACTAAAAATACAAAAATTAGCTGGGCATGGTAGTGGGTGCCTATAATCCCAGCTACTTGGGAGGCTGAGGCAGGAGAATTGCTTGAACCCGGGAGACGGAGGTTGCAGTGAGCTGAGATCGTGCCACTGCACTCCAGTCTGGGTGACGGAGTGAGACTCTGTCTCAAAAAAAAAAAAAAAAATTAGCCGGGTGTGGTGGCGTGAGTCTGTAGTCCCAGCTACTTGGGAGGCTGAGGCAGGATAATCGCTTGAACCCGGGAGGCGGAGGTTGCAGTGAGCCCAGATCACACCACTGCACTCCAGCCTGGGCAACAGAGCGAGACTGTCTCAAAAAAAAAAAAAAAAAAAAAAAAAGGTGTGTAGTGCCCTCTCCCTGTCTCTTGCTCCCACTCTCGTCATATGAGATGCTGGCTCCCCATTTGCTTTCCATCATGACTGTAAGCAGCCCAAGGCCTCCCCAGAAGCCAAGCAGATGCTGGGCACTATGCTTCCTGAATAGACAGCAGAGCCCTCAGCCAATTAAATATCATTTTTTATAAATGACCCCATCTCAGGTAATCCTTTATAGCAGTGCAAGAATGACCTAACACAACATCTTAACAGACACAGAAGTGGAGGCTCAGAAAGATTAATATTTAGGCTGGGAGCAGTGGCTCATGCCTGTAATCCCAGCACTTTGGGAGGCCGAGACGGGCAGATCACCTGAGGTCAGGAGTTCAAGACCAGCTTGGCCAACATGGTAAAACCCTGCCTCTACCAAAAAATACAAAAATTATCCGGGTGTGGTGGTGCATGCCTGTAATCCCAGCTACTCGGGAGGCTGAGGCACAAGAATTGCTTGAACCCAGGAAGCGGAGGCTGCAGTGAGCCAAGATCATGCCTTTGTACTCCAGCCTGGGAGACAGAATGAGACTCGTCTCAAAAAAAAAAAAAAGATTAATATTTAGCCCTATTCACCACCTTAAACAAGATTCGTGTTGCTTGTGTGCAGGTTACAGAAGTAGCTTAAGCAAAGAAGGGCTTTATTATGAGGGCACTGGAGTGTCTCATAGACTTCCCGTACCCAGGGCAGGGACACAGCAGGGACTCCCCAAGGCCTGGTACCAAGAACTGGAAAACCACCAAGAGCCCAGACCAGCTGTTTCTCTTTCTGTCTGCACATCTGCTTCTTGGTTCTCTCTAGCAGGCCACCCTTCTCTGCATCTCCGTGACCTTCTCATCAGTTTCCCTTACCTCTCTTTCATGTTCTTATAGTGACTCCTAGTCCATTTCAAATCCCAATTCCCAAGCCGGGCGTGGTGGCTCACACCTGTAATCCCAGCACTTTGGGAGGCCGAGGCGGGTGGATCACTTGAGGTCAGGAGTTCAAGACCAGCCTTGCCAACATGGTGAAACCTGGTCTCTACTAAAAACACAACAAAATTAGCTGGGTGTGGTGGCGGCTGCCTGTAATCCCAGCTACTTAGGAGGCTGAGGCAGGAGAATCACTTGAACCTGGGAGGTAGAGGTTGCAGTGAGCTGAGATCATGCCGCTGCACTCCAGCCTGGGCAACAGAGCAACACTCTGTCTCAAAAAAACAAAACAAAACAAAACAAAACAAAAACAAAAACCAAATCCCAATTCTCAAAGGGAATCTGATTGGCCCAGCTTGGATCCCATGTCCACCCCTGGTCCCATCAATGTGGCTAAAGGGACAGGGTCATATGGTGTAAAAATGGCTGTCACCTGGTGTAGTGATGCACACCTGCAGTCCCTGCTACTCAGAAGGCTGAGGTGGGAGGACTGCTTGAGGCCAGGAATTCGATACCGGACCAGGCAACATAGTAAGACCCTGTCTCTTAAAAAAAAAGGTTGTGGGGCGGGGGGAGGTGCCTACTTCCTTTAAGCTGGAGCTACAGGAAAAAAATGAAATAAAAATGTTAAAAGGCTACCAAGGTCAGGCGCGATAGCTCACGCCTGTAATCCCAGCACTTTGGGAGGCCGAGGCAGGTGGATCACGAGGTCAGGAGTTCGAGACCAACCTGACCAACATGCTGAAATCCCATCTCTACTAAAAATGCAAAAATTAGCCAGGCATGGTGGCATGCACCTGTAATTCCCAGCTACTCAGGAAGCTGAGGCAGGAGAATGGCTTGAACCCAGGAGGCAGAGGTTGCAGTGAGCCGGGATCACGCCACTGCACTACAGCCTGGGTGACAGAGCAAGATTCCATCTCAAAAACAAAAAAAAGGCTACCAAAGAGCACCCCACTGGAAAGCAGATGCACAGTTGGAGGTAGCATTGAGCTGAGCAGATGCCCCAAAGTTTATCTACTATGGTCACACAGGGCATGCAGAATCAGGGCTCCAACCCAGTGTCCAGACTCTCAGAACAGAATGCTCTTTCCATAGGACCACTGATCCCCCTGTTCCCACCATCCAAATGCATTCCTGCTCACTCCACATTAATCCTTAGATGCAAGGGATATTCCTGCAGCCCTAGAAGGACCTGGGCCAAGGGTTAAGATTAAATTTCAGCCGTGGCTATTCCTCCTATGCAGATCAAGGAAGATTCCCTGATTGGTTCCTGAGAGTATTGATGAAATTGGACAGGAAAGCAGAGGAAAGATAAAAACCTGCCTTCAGCCATGAAGCCCCAGACTCCAGCCTGCTTCTTGCCCTCTGGTTCTCTAAGGCCTCCACTTGGGGACCATTGAGTCGGTGGTTGATCCTGTGGGAAGCACTGCATGGTGCCATGGTAAATGGCAGGAAGATTTGCAGGGAATCTCAAAACCAAAGGCCTGCTCAGAGCAGGCGGGAAGCTGGAGTCAAGGAGCCAGAGATGGGCAGCGCCAAAGGCTGCCACACTGAAAGGCCAGGGCTGACACTGAAAGACAAGGTATGTAGCCAATGAGAGAACCCAGAAGGAGGGGGAGAGGGAGTGAGCAGGAAATAGATGTGGACACACTGCCGGACACCTCCCTCCAGAGGCTGTCTGGAGCTGGCTCTTAAGGACAGTGGTGGCAGGGGGCACAGGAGGCTCACACATTGCAGGTGGGAATGGAAACCAATCCAGTCTCTCTTGAGGCCGTTCGGCAGTATGTATTAAAAGCTAGTGTGGTCAGACACAGTGGCTCACACCTGTAATTCCAGCACTTTGGGAGGCCAAGGCAGGTGGATTGCTCAAGCCCAGGAGTTCAAAACCAGCTTGAGTAACATAGCAAAACCTCATCTCTACTACCAAAAAAAAAAGTAGCCAGGTGTGGTGACGCACACCTGTAGTCCCAGCTACTCTGGAGGCTGAGGTGGGAGGATCGCTTGAGCCTGGGAAGTGGAGATTAAAGTGAGCTGAGATGGCACCACTACACTGCAGCCTGAGCAACAGAGCCAGACTCTGTCTCAAAAAAAAAAAAAGATGAGTTGGGCACAGTGGCTTACGCCTGTAATCTCACCATTTTGGGAGGCCAAGGCAGAAGGACTGCTTGAACCCAGGAGTTCGAGACCAGCCTGGGCAACATAATGAGACCCCGTCTCTACAAAAAAATACAAAAATTAGTCACCTGTAGTGGTATGCGTCTATACTCCCAGCTACTTGGGAGGCTGAGGTGGGAGAATCACCTGAGCCCAGGGAGATCAAGGCTGCAGTGAGCTATGATCACACCACTGTACTGCACTTCAGCCTGAGCAACAGAGTCAGATTCTGTCTCAAAAAAAAAAAAAAAGATGGAGGCTGGGTGCAGTGGCTTATGCCTGTAATCCCAGCAGTTTGACATGCCAAGGAAGGAGGATCACTTGAGGCCAGGAGTTCAAGACCAGCCTGGACAACATAACAAAACCCCGTCTCTACAAAAGAGTTTTTTGTTTTGGTTTTGTTTTTTGTTTTTTTGGTTTTTTTGAGACAGAGTTTCACTCTTGTCCAGGCTGGAGTGCAATGGCACAATCTCGGCTCACCACAACCTCCACGCCTACAGGGTTCAAGCAATTCTCCTGCCTCAGCCTCCCGAGTAGCTGGAATTACAGGCATAAGCCACCAGACCCACCTAATTTTGTATTTTTAGTAAAGATGAGGTTTCTCCATGTTGGTCAGGCTGGTCTTGAACTCCCAACCTCAGGTGATCCGCACACCTCAGCCTCCCAAAGTGCTGGGATTACAGACTTGAGCCACCGCGCCCGACCCAAAAGAGTTTTTGAAATTAGTAGGGCATGCTGGCATGCACATGTAGTCCTAGCCGCTCAAGAGGCTGAGCTGGGAGGATCACTTCAGATGAGGAGTTTGAGCCTGCAGTGACCTATGATTGCACCACAGCACTCCAGCCTGAGTGACAGAGCCAGACCTGCTCTCAAAAAGAAAAAAAAATGATGAAATAGATTTATACCTATTCCTCTGAAAGAATATTCTCAATATTTTCTTGGGTAAAAAATGCAGGATAAAAATACTACCATTTTACCTGGGTGTGGTGGCTCATGCCTGTAATCCCAGCACTTTGGGAGGCTGAGGCGGGTGAATCACCTGAAGTTGGGAGTTCGAGAACAGCCTGACCAACATGGAGAAACCCTGTCTCTACTAAAAATACAAAATTAGCCAGACATGGTGGCACATGCCTGTAATCCCAGCTACTCAGGGGGCTTACGTAGGAGAATCACTTGAACTCAGGAGGCAGAGGTTGTGGAGAGCCAAGATCGCACCATTACACTCCAGCCTAGGCAACAAGAGCGAGACTCCGTCTCAAAAATAATAATAATAATATTTTAATAAAATAAAAAATAAAAACATTTTAATATATGCACAGAGAAAAGTTAATAATGTACCAAAATGGTAATAGAAGATGAAATTTTAGGTCATTTTAATACTTTTTCATTTAGTTTATTTCCATTTTCTAATTTTTTTACAATTACTTTGTATTATTTGTATAATTAAAAACCTCGTCTCTACTAAAAATACAAAATGAGCTGGGTGCGGTGGTTCGTGCCTGCAATCCCAGCAATTTGGGAGGCCAAGGTGGGCGCATCATCTGAGGTCAGGAGTTCGAGACCAGCCTGGCCAACATGGCGAAACCCCATCTCTACTAAAAATACAAAAATGAGCTGGTCGTGGTGGCGGGTGCCTGTAATCCCAGCTACTCAGGAGGCTGAGGCAGGAGAATCACTTGAACCCGGGAGGCAGAGGTTGCGGTGAGCTGAGATTGTGCCATGCACTCCAGCCTGGGTGACAGAGTGAGACTCCATCTCAAAAATAATAAGAAGAAGATAAAAGAAATTAATATATGAAATCATTTCTCATTGAGAAAGAGAGAAGTGGGCGAGGCACAGTGGTTCACAGCTATAATCCTAGAACTCTGGGAAGCAGAGGTGAGAGGATTGCTTGAGCCCAAAAGTTCAAGACCAGCCTGAACAACATAGCAAGACCTCATCTCTGAAAACAAACAAGAAAAACCCCACAAAAACTAGCCAAACATCATGGTGCATGCCTGTAGTCCCACCTACTCGGGAGGCTGAGGTAGGAGGATCACTTGAGCCCAAGAGTTTGATGCTGCAGTGAACCATAATCATGCCACTGCACTCCAGCCTGGGTGACAGAGCAAGACTCTGTCTCTCTCTCTCTCTTTTTTTTTTTTAATATTTTGTCTTAAGACTCTGTCTCAAATTAAAAGAGAGAGAGAGCGAGAGGAGAAGTGGGACCAAGAGGAGGATGGGTACAGGTGATCAATCAAGGAATGATTTCTGAGCACCAGTTGTGTATGGCGCCACCTGATTCAGCAACTCCCAAGGAGTCAACAGTGTGATAGCAGCAAGTCACCAGGAGGGTAGGAGATAGCTACAGGCTACTGCTGAGACTATGGGGGCACCTGGACCACCAGCAGCCTTTTACTTCCTGCCTAACTGGGCCTGTGACCAGAGATAAATTAAGACAAGGCAGGCTAGGGCTGTGGACAACAGAAGCTGAAGAAACAGAGATGCAGCCAGAACCAGGGAGAACTAAAAGGCCAGCAATGATGGATGAGAGCCAACTACATCAGTGATAATTTAATTTAGCAGAAAAAATAAAAATAAAGCACTCGACTTCATACTAGGCACTTTGATAGGTGCTAGGGATAGAGTTAACCAAAACTAGCAAGGTCGGCTGGGTACAATGGTTCATGCCTGTGATCCCAACGTTTTGGGGGATAGTTTGACCTCAAGGGTTCAAGACCAGCTTGGGCAACATGGCAAGACCTCCTCTCTACTAAAAATTAAAAAAAAAAAAAATAGGCCGGGCACAGTGGCTCACGCCTGTAATCCCAGTACTTTGGGAGGCCGAGGCAGGCGGATCACGAGGTCAGGAGACCCAGACCACCCTGGCTAACATGGTGAAACCCCATCTCTACTAAAAATACAAAAAATTAGCCGGGCATGGTGGTGGGCACCTGTAGTCCCAGCTACTTGGGAGGCTGAAGCAGGAGAATGGTGTGAACCTGGGAGGCGGAGCTTGCAGTGAGCCGAGATCGCACCACTGCACTTCAGCCTGGGTGACAGAGCGAGACTCTGTCTCAAAAAAAAAAAAAAAAAAAAATAGCCACCAGGTGCAGTGGCTCACGCCTGTAATCCCAGCACTTTGGGAGGCCGGGGAGGGTGGGTCACGAGGTCAGGAGATCGAGACCATCCTGGCTAACATGGTGAAACCCCGTCTGTACTAAAAATACAAACAATTAGCCGGGAGCGGTGGCGGGCGCCTGTAGTCCCAGCTACTCGGGAGGCTGAGGCAGGAGAATGGCGTGAACCCAGGAGGCAGAGCTTGCAGTGAGTCGAGATAGCGCCACTGCACTCCAGCCTGGGAGACAGAGCGAGACTCCATCTCAAAAAAAAAAAAAAAAAAAAAAAAAAAATTAGCTGGGTGTGGTGGTGCTTGCTTGCCTGTAATCCCAGCTACTCAGGAGGCTGAGACAGGAGAATCACTTGAACCTGGGAGGCGGAGGTTGCAGGGAGCCGAGATCGCATCATTGCCCTCCAGCCTGGACGATAGAGCGAGACTCCCTCTAAAAAAATAAAAAAAATTAGCCAAGTGTTGTGGCACGTTCCTGTAGTCCCAGCTACTCGGGAGGCTGAGGCAGGAGGATTACTTGAACCCTGGAGGTTGAGGTTGCAGTGAGCTATGATGGCACCACTGCACTTCAGCCTGGGTGACAGAGGAAAAACCTGCCTCAAAAAAACAAACAAAACTAGCAAGGTCCCTGTTTTCAGGGAGTTACAGTCAGGTTGGGGGCAGGCAGAGAAAATATATCAATCAATAAATAAACATATATAACAATAAAAATTTCAGATAGTGATAATAAGTGCTATCCATTTTTAAGCTTCATCCAAATATCCTCATTGTCTTACCTCAAAAAGCAAATGTCATAAGGAAGGATAATATCATAAACATCCAGCCGGGCATGGTGGTTCATGCCTGTAATCCTAAGCACTTTGGGAGGCTGAGGCGGGCAGACCACTTGAAGCTAGGAGTTCAAGTCCAGCCTGGGCAACATAGTGACACCCCCTCCCCGCTGCCTGCCATCTCTATAAAAAATTTGGCCAGGCGCAGTGGCTCACACCTGTAATCCCAGCACTTTGGGAAGCTAAGGCGGGCAGATCACTTGAGGCCAGGAGTTCAAGATCAGCCATGGCCAGCATGGCAAAACCCTGTCTCTACTAAAAATACAAAAGTTAGCCAGGTGTGGTGGTGCAGGCCTGTAATCCCAGCTATTTGGGAGGCAGAGGCTCAAGAATCACTTGAACCCAGGAGGCAGAGATTGCAGTGAGCTGAGATCATGCCACTGTGCTCCAGCTTGGGTGACACTACCTATATACATATGTATATATGTAATATAGATACATATTATATATATTATATATGTATTATATGGTATATATTACGTATACATAACATATATGTAAATATACAATTATATATAATTAACCTTTTATGTATTATATATAATTAACTCTGATGTTTATATATAACTATATATATAATTTTTTATATATTTATTTATTTATTTATTTATTTATTTATTGAAACAGGGTCTGGCTCTGTTGCCCAGGCTTAAGTGCAGTGGCACATTCTCAGCTCACTGCAACCTCTGCCTCCCAGGCGCAAGGCATCCTCTTACCTCGGCCTCCCAAGTAGCTGGAACTACAGGTACATGCCACCACACCCATCTAATTTTTGTATTTTTTGTGGAGACGGGTTTCACTGTGTTGCCTTGACTGGTCTCAAACTCCTGAGCTCAAGTGATTGGTCCACCTCAGCCTCCCAAAGTGGTGGGATAACAGGCGTAAGTCACTGTGCCCACCCCCAAAATATTTTTTTACTGCTGTATTTTTTTTTTCAAACTAGGATCCAATCATCGTCTACACATTGTGTTTGGTTGTTTTTACTTCTAAGTATTTTTTATCTATATCTATATCTCATCTACATCTATATCTACATGTATATCTATAGATATAAGTCCATTGTTCAAATGACTGTTCCCAAATGTCATGTACCCAGAAAAAGGACGCATCCTAGCCAGACCCACCCAAGTGAAACCCAGGCTATTTGTGGGTACCAAATTCTGTAGCTTGGTCCTCCCCTTATCCACTGGTAAGAGACGACTGATTATGGGTAAAATCCATGACCTTGGAGAAAACCAAAGGAAACCCTATATGTGGATCAGCCTCATAGGAAAAGGACTATAGATATGTAGTTTCTCTCTCCCTCCACCTTTCTTGTATAATTCAAAGAGGCAAATGGGTGTAATGAGAAGAACATAGGCAGATAAGACTTTAACTCTAGCTCCATGACTGTAAAGCTATATGACCTTGGGCGAGTCTTTCACCTCTTTGAGTTTCAGTTTCTTTATCTGTAAAATGAGGACAATGCCCACTTGAAGTGTTATTGTGAGGGCAAAATGAATTAATTTATACAGAACGCCCATCACAGTCCTTTAATTCTCTATAAAGCTTAGAGCAGATACTGCTACCTGATTACTAAATCCATTTCCTTTTCTTCCTGGTGACCCAGCTAGACTACATTTCCCAGACTCCCTTGCAGATAGATGTTGCCCTGTGCTCAAGCTCTAGCAGTGAAATGTGAGCAAAAGTGTGCTTTGCAAGCTATTTCCAGGCTTAGCCCATAAGACCTTTTATGCTTATGGGCCCAGGGCAACCCTTCAAATGACCTGGTGAAACTGACAGAATCTCTGTGTCTGGATCCCTGAACGACAACGTGGAGTACAGCTCTTGTTGTCAATAAGAGACATCTGATTTGGACTCTACATGAGCAAGAAACAAACCTTTATAGCATTAACTGATGAGGTTTTAGCTGTTACAGCAGTTAGAATTGCTTTAACCAACATAAAGTTCAATGTGACAGATGAAGTCACTACTAAAAAGGAAAACCTGCAGGGCGCGGTAGCTCACACCTGTAATCTCAGCACTTTGGGAGGCCCAGGCAGGCAGATCACTTGAGGTCAGGAGTTTGAAACCAGCCTGGCCAACATGGTGAAACACCGTCTCTACTAAAAATACAAAAATCAGCCGGTCATGGTAGCACACGTCTGTGGTCCCAGCTACCAGGGAGGCTGAGGTAGTAGAATCCTTTGAACCTGGGTGGCGGAGGTTGCAGTGAATAGAGATCATGCCACTGTACTCCAGCCTGTATGACAGAGCAAGACTCTGTCTCATAAATAAATAAATAGGAAAACCTAATAGGTTTTATTTAAACCATGGTGGCTTTGGGAAAACCATATAGGGAACCATACAACTGTTAGGGGGGACATTCACATTTTAATATTATATTTCATCAATTTGCAACACCTTTTTTTTCACATTTTTACACCGATGTGTAAATTGATGTGCAAGCGATGGCATCTCAAATTGTTGATGAATTGCTGACAGCCAGGTCATAGTCACTGCCCACACGTGCACAGGGCTGGTCACAGCTCTTCCTCTCGCCAACCTTTCCCTTAAGCTGTGTGCACTGTTAGCACTATAGGTATTGAGTTTAATCACTACTTACAATGTCTTCAAAAACATTCCACACTGATTCAGCACTGAAATGAAAAATTATTATATACTAAAAAGGGTAAGGAAACAAGCAGCTTGATAGTCGATAACAATCTATGTCTAAATAAGACTTAAAAGAGCTCTTTTAATATGCATAAAATGAAATTTTTAAGTGATAGGAAAGCTTTGTGTCACGGTTTTCCTATTTCTTAGAAACGCATCAGTAAGGGTGTAGGTTACAATTGATGGTGCCTTAGATTTGGTGAAATTGCCAATAATGTAGACATGTCAGTGATTTTAACCCAGGAAGGAATCCAGTGTAAATAATAATAACAAAAAAAATTCACATACATTGAGAGCCAAATATACACAAAATTCATGCTTTACTCTCATCTTATTATTTATTCATCATAATAAGCCCATGAGATGGTTACTCTTTTTTTTTTTTTTTTTTTTTTTGAGACACGGTCTTGCTCTGTCACCCAAACTGGAGGGCAGTGGCATGATCTCCGCTCACTGCAACCTCTGCCTCCCAGGTTCAAGCGATTCTCCTGCCTCAGCTGGAGTAGCTGGGATTACAGGCATGTGCCACCATGCTTGGGTAATTTTTGTATTTTTAGTAGAGACAGGGTTTCACCATTGGTCAGGCTGGTCTTGAACTCCTGACCTCGTGATCTGAGATTTGGGAGGCCTTGGCCTCCCAAAATGCTGGGATTACAGGTGTGAGCCATGGTGCCCAGCCCGATGTTTACTCTTATATATGATTGCAAATTGTCCTAAGTGCTATGAGAGTGAATAACAGGGAAGGAAAACATAATTAAGATTAGGAGGAGAGGCCTCCCTAAGGAAGTGACGAGACTCGAAAGTTAACAGTAGGCAGCATTTATTGAGCGCTAACTATGGACCAGATACGATTCTAAGTTTATCATATTGACTCACTCAATCCTCCCCAAAACCCTAAGAAGTTTATTATCAGCTCCACTTTACACAAGGGAAAGTCAAGACAGGAGTAGAGAAGTTACATAACTTGCTCAAAATAACTCAGGTTACACATTACGGAAGATAAGCCTAGAATTGGAACCATGGCAGTCCAGCTCCAAAATCCGTGCATTTTACCACTTCACCATCATCTCTCAGTAGAGATAGATGAACAGTATCACGAGTGAGGCATCCCCCCGCTTTATCAGTGGGAGTGTCAGTAAATGATCTGGCTACAAGCAAAGACTCCAGAGACCAACATTCAAAGTCAGGCTCTGCAACTGCTCAGCAAGGTATTTTAATCTTTCTATGCCTCGGTTTCCCCATTTGTTGTGATTAAATGAGGATTAATGAGTTGATACACATATAGAACTTAGCTCAGAGCCAGAAGATAAATGTTAGGTGGTCTTATCATCTTCGTACAATGCTCATCACAACCCAAAGGAAACAGACCCAGAGAGGTTTAGGAATTTGTCAAAAATCACATATTTCAAGAAAGGAATTAGGATTTGAACCTAAGTCTGTTCACCCAGAAGCCCTTTCTTTATGCATTACTCATGAAGCTTTCCATTAAAAATGAGTCAATGGAGCTGGGTGCAGTGGCTCATGCCTGCAATCCCAGCACTTTGGGAGGCCAAGATCAGAGGATCTCTTGAACCCAGGAGTTCGAGACCAGTCTGGGCAACTTGATGAGACCGCCACCCCCCACCCCCCGCCCCCCTGCCATCTCTATGAAAAAATAATTAATTAATTAATTTTAAAAGGAGTCAATGGTTTAGGTCTTCATTCCTGAAGATTTCCATTTAGAAAGGAGATCCTAAATCCCAATGTGACACCTCATTTTAACATCCCGAGTCTTAATCAACAGTAAGGCTCTCTCATTGCAAATCTAGTTTTCAATTGTTTTGAGGCCATTTTCTCTTTGAGAAGCCCAAGGGAAGAGAGAAACTCACCAGTTTCTTTCTTTTCTACCCTTCATATAAGGTATTTCACATTTCCCAACCTACGTTGAGAAGGCAGGGACATTTTAGAGTCAGGCACAAAGTAGGTGCTCAAGGCTGGGTGTGGTGGCTCTCACCTGTAATCCCAGCACTTTGGGAGGCTGAGGCGGGCAGATCACATGACATCAGGAGTTCAAGACCAGCCTGACCAACATGGAGAAACCCTGTCTCTACTCAAAATACAAAATTAGCCAGGAGTGGTGGCACATGCCTGTAATCTCAGCTACTCGGGAGGCTGAGGCAGGAGAATCACTTGAACCCAGGAGGCAGAGGTTGCAGTGAACCGAGATCACACCACTGCACTCCAGCCTGGGCAACAAGAGCAAAACTCCATCTCAAAAAAAAAAAACATGCGCAACAAAAATGTGTTGCATGAATGAAGAAACAAGTGAGAAATCTCTAATGTACTTCACAGATCAGATGAACTCCACGCCGCTCCGCCCCTGCCTACTCTGCTTGCTTTTCTTTGTTTTTTTGCTTTTTGTTTTTTGTTTTTGAGACGGAGTTTCACTCTTGCTGCCCAGGCTGGAGTGCAGTGGCCCGATCTCGGCTCATTGCAACCTCCGTCTCCCAGGTTCAAGCGATTCTCCTGCCTCAGCCTCCCGAGTAGCTAGGATTACAGGCGCCCACCACCACGCCCAGCTAATTTTGTATTTTGAGTAGAGACAGGGTTTCTCCATGTTGGTCAGGCTGGTCTCGAACTCCCGACCTCAGGTGATCCATCGGCCTCGGCCTCCCAAAGTGCTGGGATTACATGCGTGAGCCGCCGCACCCAGCCTGCTTGCTTTTCTTTGACTCCCATGTCTTAACCCCAGTGTTTCTCAAACAAGAGTGTTGCAATGGCATTCTGAGGACATTGTGGAGTTGAAGTGGCCTTGGTATGTGGTGACATCCTAGGTTTCTTCAATCCTCATTCCCTTGAGACACTTTTTGACCAAGAGGATAGAGTGGAGTTATCTTCAGGGGCAGAACTGCTGAGGATGAGAATAGGCAGGGGGATGGACGCGCACCTGCAGCCCTCACACATTGTAACAGTTGGTCAAAGTCACCAGGTGTCACAGGCAGAGGAAGGCTGAAGCCCTACTAGACATTCACTGTAAAGAGAGGAAACCTGGCCGGGTGCGGTGGCTCACATCTGTAATCCCAACACTTTGGGAGACCAAGGTGGGCAGATCACTTGAGGTCAGAAGTTCAAGACCAGCCTGGCCAACATGGTGAAACCCCATCTCTACTAAATATACAAAAATTAGCTGGGCATGGTGGTGCATGCCTGTAATCCCAGCTACTCAGGAGGCTGAGGCAGGAGAATCCCTTGAACCCAGGAGGCAGAGGTTGTAGTGAGCCAAGATCATGCCATTGCACTCCATCCTGGGTGACAGCGTGAGACTCCATTTCAAAAAAAAAAAGACAGGAAACCTGAGCCTAGGGAGTATAGGTCAGACTCCTTTGGTTGCAAATAATGGAAATCCATCTCAAATAATCCTGAGGGAAAAAGGAAGGCGTTGCATTGCTCACATCACTTGGAATTTCAGGGATGATGCTGGTTTTAGATATGGATGGATCTAGACATTCAAATAAGGCCTCAACTTTTCTCCCCCTCTGGCCTGTTGTTTTTCTCTCTGTGTTTGCCCGTAGCAGCCCCTCAGCAAGCAGGCTTTTAGCAAATGACTGCTGCTGACAACCCTCAGATCATACCCTTCCAGTTGCACAGAGTTCTAGCCCTTATGTTTAAGTTTGGGGCAGAGAGGCAGGGTGGTCCCAAGGGAGGAAGTAGGAAATGTTTCCTTTTGTCAAAAAATCAAAAGCTTTCTCAGAAGCCCCAGAGTAGACCTCCCCTTAGGTCTTATTGGTAAAGCTGCAAGGGGGGCTGGGGAAGTGGGAAACAGAGCGTCATTATTGGCTTAGGCATATAAGAATCTACCACCCGGGGCTGGCCACGAAACTGAAACTGGTGTTTCTTTTTATTTTTCCTTTTTTTTTTTTTTTTTTGAGTCAGAGTCTTTCTCTGTCGCCTAGGGTGGAGTGCAGTGGCACCATCTCGGCTGACTGCAACCTCCACCTCCCGGGTTCAAGCAATTCTCCTGCCTCAGCCTCCCAAGTAGCTGGGACTACAGGTGCATGCCACCACACACGGCTAATTTTTTTGTATTTTTATTAAAGACGGGGTTTCACCATATTGGCCAGGCAGGTCTTGAACTCCTGACCTTGCGATCCGCCCGCCTCGGCCTCCTAAAGTGTTGGGATTACAGGCGTGAGTCACCGCGCCCGGCTTTTTTTTTTTTTTTTTTTTTTTTTAAGACAGAGTTTCGCTCTTGTTACCCAGGCTGAAGTGCAATGGTGTGATCTTGGCTCACTGTAACCTCTACCTTGTGGGTTCAAGCGATTCTCATGTCTGAGCCTCCTGAGTAGCTGGGTTTACAGGTGCCCACCACCACATCCAGTTAATTTTTTGTATTTTTAGTAGAGATGGGGTTTCACTATGTTGGCCAGGCTGGTCTCAAACTCCTGACCTCAGGCAATCCGCCTGCCTTGGCCTCCCACAGTTCTGGGATTACAGGCATGAGCCACCACGTCCAGCCTCTTTTTCTTTCTTTCTTTTTTTTTTTTTTTTTTTTTTTGAGATGGGTCTTGCTCTGTCACCCAGGCTGGAGTGTAGTGGCACAATCTCAGCTCACTGCAGCCTCAACCGCCCAGGCTCAAGCAATCCTCCTACCTCAGCTTCCCAAGGAGCTGGGACTACAGGCGCGCACCACCACACCCAGTTAGTTTTTGTATTTTTTGTAGAGATGGTGTATCACTACATTACCCAGCTGGTCTCAAACTCCTGAGCTCAAGCAATCCTCCTGCCTTGGCCTCCCAGAGTGCTAGGATTATAGGCATGAGCCACTGTGCCCAGCAAAACTGGTATTTCCTGAGCCAGGAAGGAGGGAGACTGCATTGGGTAGGTCACTAATGGTGTCTACCACAAGAAAATATTGTGAGGCAACCTCACCAGATCTTGTTTTTGTTTTTGTTTTTTTGAGACTGAGTCTCGCTTTGTCGCCCAGACAGGAGTGCACTGGCCCGATCTCAGCTCACTGCAACATCCGCAGGTTGAATCATCCCAAGTTCAAGTGATTCTTCTGCCTCAGCCTCCCAAGTAGCTGGGATTACAGGCGCGCACCATCATGCCCAGCTAATTTTTTGTATTTTTAGTAGAGATGGGGTTTCACCATGCTGACCAGGCTGGTCTCAAACTCCTGAGCTCAAGTGATCCATCCCCCTTGGCCTCCCAAAGTGCTAGGATTACAGGAGTAAGCCATGGCACCTGGCCACCAGATCTTGTAACAAGGATGAGGAGAAGTTTTACAAAAGTGGAAATGCTAGCTAGCCAGAAACAACTAATGTGCACATTAGAGTTGGGGAACAAGGAGTGAAAGTCAGGAAAAGTGAGTTGAATCAGGGTAGGTGGGCATGGCTCGAAAGGAGAGGATAGTCCAGCTGTGGAAAACACCTGTTGGAACATTTCCGCGAACATACATTTCTTATCTAGAGGATATTCCAGAGCAGGAGCACAACAAATACAGAAAATTCTGGGTGAGCAAGTGACAGGCTCCTCCTTATCACACAAAGAGCCTGAGTTTTTTCTACTGTTTTTGTTCAATCCTCACTCTTTGTTCTCCAAGGTGGCGCTAAACCAAATGAACAAAGATGCAGCTCTGGCCAGGCTCGGTGGCTCACATCTGTAATCCCAGCACTTTGGGAGGCCAAGGCGGGCAGATCACCTGAGGTCAGGAGTTGGAGACCAGCCTGACCAACATGGTGAAACCCCGTTCTCTACTTAAAATACCAAAAATTAACCAGGTGTGGTGGTGAGCGCCTGTAACCTCATCTACTCCAGAGGCTGAGGTAGAATTGCTTGAACCCGGGAGGTGGAGGTTGCAGTGAACCAAGATCGTGCCATCGCATTCCAGCCTGGGCAACAAGAGCAAAACTCCGTCTCAAAAAAAAAAAAGAAAAAAAGATGCAACTCAGAGGCACCAAGGAAAGACATGTTCAAAAGTCCTCAGTGGCTCCCTACCAGCCATGAACTCCAGTCCAAATTCTGACTCTGGCCCTACTGTCCTCTCCAGCCTTATCTCTCACTGTAACTCCTCCTCCACCCACTTACAGCAGCTCCTTGCAGCTCCCTAAATCCAGCCCAGACTTTCCTGACTCCAGGATTTTGTCCCTGCTGTCCTCTGTGCCCTTTCCTAGCTGTGATGTCTCTGTGCCTCCGTTTTCTTATCTATAAAATAGGAAGTTCCTCCCTTACAAGTTATTGTGAGGTTTACAAAAATGAAATAAAACATGTTACGTGCTTAGAATACTGCCTGGCACACTTTAAATGCTCACTATATGTTAACTATTATTATTATTCATGAATCACTGGTTGTTTGTTTGTTTGTTTTCTGAGATGGAGTTTCACTCTTGTTGCCCAGCCTGGAGTGCAATGGAGCGATCTCGGCTCACTGCAACTTCCGCTCCCAGGTTCAAGTGATTCTCCTGCCTCAGCCTCCCGAGTAGCTGGGATTACAGGCGCCCAACACCAAGTCTGGCTAATTTTTTGTATTTTTATTAGAGACAGGGTTTTATGATGTTGGCCAGGCTGGTCTCAAACTCCTGACCTCAGGTGATCCACCTGCCTCGGCCTCCCAAAGTGCTAGGATTACAGGTGTGAGCCACCGCTCCCAGCCTGTTTGTTGTTTTTAGAGACAGTCTCTCTCTGTCACCCAGGCTGGAGTGCAGTGGCACAATCAAAGCTCACTGCAGCATCTACCTCCGGGGCTCAAGTGATCCTCCTGCCTCAGCCTCCCAAGTAGCTGGGACTACAGGCACACACCACCATGCCCGGCTGACTCTTGGTTTGAAGTATTAACCAACTTGGTGCATGGCACTTGGCATCCACATCACAGTCCTTACCCATTTCTTCTTTGCTGTATCTGTGAATGTGTCTGGAGTGAGCATCACCAGGCCCAGGATAATGCGTGTGGCTCCCTTGGCATCTTGCTCAACTTTGTCTTGAGCGTGCCAAGCACACAGCTGTTTGACCTGAGATGGAAGCCAGCCAGCCTGTCAAGGGGCAGAACCTGTCCATCGAGGACAGCTTGGAGAATGAAGTGCTAGGCTGGGCAGAAAGTTCCCTCTTGCTGGCTGAAGGGTCACATTAGGAAATGGAGCGCACCCACAATTTCACAACGAAGCTGTTAGGAAAGTCAGACAAATTCATCCACCGATGGTGTGTGGTTAAGACCTGGCGCCAGACATTTCCCCCAAAAAGGCAGGAACCTGCCACTGCGAAGAGATGAGGATTGAGCCTCCCTCCTGGGCCCAGGAGTAGTGACTCAGCAGGAAGCCAGCCAAGGCCTGAGTCACTCCCTCCCCTACAACCACACCCAGGGTTTTCCTTAAGGGCTTGGAAAGTTCACTGGGAGCTGGAGGTATAAATCTTTGGTACCTGGGTCTACCCAGGCTAATGAAATCATTTATTTAATGATTTAATAGCTTAGTGTTTAAGAGCACAAACTCTGCCTTCCTCAGCAGCTACCTCTGCCTCTTATGTAACCTGGAGCAAGTTTCTTATCATCTCTGGTCACAATTTGCCCATCTGTAAATGGGAACAATAACAGTATCTCCCTCCTAGGAGTGAGAAAACTTAGAATAGTATGTGGCATGTCCATGGGGTTCCTCTAACACACCTGGTCTCGCTTCAAGGCCTTTGCATTTGTTGTTTTCTTTTCCTTCCTTTCTCTCTCTCTCTTTTTTTAAGGCACAATCTCACTTTGTCACCCAGGATAGAGTGCAGTGGTGCCATCTCGGCTCACTGCAACCTCTGCTTCCCAGGTTCAAGCAATTCTGCCTCAGCCTCCCAGTAGCTGGGATTACAGGCATACACCACCATGCCTGGCTAATTTTTGTATTTTTGGTAGAGATGGGGTTTCGCCATGTTGGCCAGGCTGGTCTCAAACTCCTGACCTCAGGTGATCCACCCACCTCGACCTCCCAAAGTGCTGGGCTGCAGGTGTGAGCCACCGCGCCTAGCCGCCACATTTGTTGTTTTCTATGCCTAGAATGCTTTTGCCTCAGACCGCCACATGGCCAGCTCTCGCACCTAATTCAGGTATTTACTAAATATTAATCTTCCCAGTGAAGCCTACAATGGCCAACCCTTCTAACTGCTCCTCCTCCAATACTCTTTAACCCCTTTCCCACTTTTCCTCCTTAGCACTTATCACCATCTAGCATGTATCTTCTCTATTGATCTCTCCCCACCCACAATGGAATTTAAGTTCCATTGTTGTCTGTTTTCTTCATTGCTATATTCCCAAGACCTAGAAAAGTGCCGGCACATAGCAGTTCTCAATATACATATAGGGGGCCAGGCAGGGTGGCTCACTGCCTGTTATTCCAGCACTTTGGGGCTGAGGAGGGAAAATCGCTTCAGCCCAGGAGTTGAAGACCCACCTGGGCAACATAGTGAGACCCTGTCTCTACAAAATAAAAAAATACAAAAATTAGCCAGGCGTAGGGGTGTCTGCCTATAGTCCCAGCTACTCGGGAGGCTGAGGCATGAGGATTGCTCGAGCTCAGGAGGTCGAGGCTACAGTAAGCCTTGATCATAATGACTATACTCCAGCCTAGGCCACAGAGCGAGAGACCCAGTCTCAAAAAAAAAAAAAAAAAAAAAAAGACTGGGTTCAGTGGCTTACATCTTTAATCCTACCACTTCAGAAGACTAAGGCAGGAGAACCACTTGAGCTCAGGAGTTTGAGACCTGCCTGGGCAAGATAGTGAAAATCTGTCTCTACTAAAAAAAAAAAAAAAGGCCGGGAGCAGTGGCTCACGCCTGTAATCCCAACACTTTGGGAGGCCGAGGCGGGCGGATCACCTGAGGTCAGGAGTTGGAGACCAGCCTGACCAACATGGTGAAACCTCGTCTCTACTAAAAAGACAAAAATTAGTCGGGCGTGATGGCACATACCAGTAGTCCCAGCTATTCAGGAGGCTGAAGCAGGAGAATCACTTGAACTCAGGAAGTAGAGGTTGCCGTGAGCTAAAATTGTGCCACTGCACTCCAGCCTGGGTGGGCAACAAAGCAAGATTCCGTCTCCAAAAATGAAAAACTTAAAAAAAAAACCCTCAGCCTGGCCAACATGGTGAAACCCTGTCTCTACCAAACAATCCAAAAATTAGCCAGGTGTGGTGGCATGCGCCTATAGTCCCAGCTACTTGGGAGGCCAAGGCAAGAGAATTGCTTGAACCCAGGAGGCAGAGGTTGCAGTGAGCCAAGACTGCGCCACTGCACTCCAGCCTGGCCGACAGAGTAAGACTCTGTCTCAAAAAAAAAAAAAAATTAGTCAAGTATGGTTGCACACGCTTGTAGTTCCTGCTATCCTGCTATTCGGGAGTCCGAGGTGGGAGAATCACTTGAGCCCCAGCAAAACAAAACAACCAACCAACTATATGTGTGTGTGTGTTTGTGTGTGTGTGTGTGTACATACACCTATGTGGAATGAATGGAAATGAATGTCAACTTATTCACCATTTTTTTTTAGGCAGATGGCCAATAAATACTGTATGTGAATCAACAGACAGTGGTGAGAACCAAGGAAGTTTTCAACCCCCACCTAAAGGCATTTAAATTCAAATTTAAAAGAGAACTTAATTTAGATTCAAAAGATAACCAGCCAACCACCTCTCTAGGCTGCATTCCCTGGTTCCAGTCTGTAACTGTAAATTTCTCTTATCTCCCACTTGATCTTTCTGATTTTAAAATATCCAAATATTAATATGATTCAGAGCCCTTTATTCTTCTGAAAATGTTTTTCCTCCATGAGGGCACTACCATGACATCAAGACCCCAGGTGGCTTCACAGGTTCAACAGTTCCAATCCTTACTAGCTGCTCTATTCTGGGCTAACGTGCTGCCCTTTTAATTCCTCCAAGATTCAGCTGGGGGTAACTCACCAGTGCCTTCCCAAAGCCTAGCAGAGCTCCTGACACAAGGGAATGAGTGAGGGAGTGAATGAATACGTGATGGCTCAGAGGAGGCAGTCACAAGGGCCCACGGTATCTTCTTAGTCTCCATTATTGAATCTTAGTCTCCATTATTTAATCTCCAGTAACCTCCTAGGGAGGAACCACTGTCCAGTTGGAATCTCCCTCCAGGAATACTATTTCTCCCTGACTCCCCAAGGGTGAAGGTCTGCTAAAAAGACACCCAATTCACATCACTAAAAAGAACTCCTAGCGCAGTCCGCTGCAACTGCGAGATTGGGGTGACCCCACCCTCGTCCTCAAAGACAATGGGCGGGGATTTGCCCCGAGTTCTCAGAAAGGCCCTCCTGGTGACTTTTCCAAATAAAGCCAGGCAGCTCCAAAAGTAGGGAGGCTTCAGTCCTAGACACGGAAATCGCCGGGACTCCTCCCACCCTCCCCACCTCCGCCACGTGGCATTTTCTCATTAAAAGAGAAGGAATTAAGTCCCCGTGTCACACCCCGCCCCCCCCCCCCCCCCACACACACACATAGATGGAGAAATGGAGCCTACATGGCTTTAAATTAGAATTTTCACCAGCTGTGTGGCCTTGGAGTTCTCTGAGCCTGTGTCTTTTCAGCTGTGAAAAAGCAAGAATAATGGAGTGACCTAATTGGTTGCTGGGAAAACTAAATGCAAACCACGCCTTCTCCTGACTTGGCCCACCCCCACCCTTAGCCTGTCACCCTCCCTCTCTCTGTCTTCCCCCCACCCCCTCCCACCTATAATAATTGCCATTATTAGCCGAGCGGGTGGCTCACGCCTGTAAGCCCAGCACTTTGGGAGGCCGAGGTGGGTGGATCACCTGAGGTCGGGAGTTCGAGACCAGCCTGACCAACATGGAGAAACCCCGTCTCTACTAAAAATATAAAATTAGCCGGGCGTGGTGGCGCATGCCTGTAATCCCAGCTACTCGGGAGGCTGAGGCAGGAGAATCGCTTGAACCCGGGAGGCGGAGGTTGCAGTGAGTGGAGATCACGCCATTGCACTCCAGCCTGGGCAACGATAGCGAAACTCCGACTCAAAAAGAAAATAGTAATAATAATAATAATTGCCATTATTATTGTTATTAGGGTTACTCCAGTGAATGTGAAACCAAGACAGCCAGCCCCACGCCAGCTCTCAGTACCCACCGCCACCCTGCCTCTTAAAGCAAAGAACCTGGAAAAGCAAATTCATTGTAACAGATGCGTGTCTGTGCAGCTTCACTGAGATTTCAGCAGACCGTGTGTGTGTGTGTGTGTGTGTGTGTGTTTTAGACAGGTCTCACTGTGTTGTCCAGGCTGGAGTACAGTGACGTGATCTCAACTCACTGCAACCTCCGCCTCCCAGGTTCAAGTGAGTCTCCTGCCTCAGCCTCCCAAGTAGCTGGGATTACAGGTGCCCACCACCACGACTGGCTAATTTTTGTATTTTTAGTAGAGACAGGGTTTCACCATGTTGGCCCAGGCTGGTCTCAAATTCCTGAACTCAAGTGATCCCCGTCTCAGCCTCTCAAAATGCTGGGATTACAGGCTTGAGCCACCGCGTTCGGCCATAATTATCCTTTTTTAAAAAAGTAATTTTGTTTTGTTGAGCCCAGATCTTTCTCTATCACCCAGGCTGGAGTGCAGTGGCATGATCACGGCTCACTGCAGCCTCAATCTTCCCAGCTCAAGTGACCTCAGCCTACAGGTGTGCTCGTGCCATCACACTCAGCTAATTTTTTTCTTTTTTGTGGAGATGAAGTGTCACTATGTTGCCCAGGCTGGTCTCAAACTTCTGGGCTCAAGCAATTTTCCCTCCTCAGCCTCCCAAAGTGCTGGGATTACAGGCATGAACCACCTTGCCTGGCCATAATCATCATTTTTATAGAAACCTTACATGATCACAGCCCATTGACGAAGGAGTGAATATTTTTAGGCAATTTCTGCCAGAAACAACGGTGTGAAGACATCACAGGAATCACCTGACAGTCCTGCAACCTTGAACACATCACTCATCCTTCTGCTGACCCCAGTGGTAGGTTTCACAATCTGTTTGCTCCTCTGTCCCTCCCACTAACTAACCTGCCAGCACCAAGGGCTGAGATGAGTTTTGCTCCTGCATGCAGTTCCTGATCCTCGGTGTCTAGCACCCAGCGGTGCTGAATAAATACCGCTTGGCTGTAAGTGTGAACAAAGGCCATCTAGAGAGGTTTTCTCTTGCCTCTCCATCCCTCCCCATCTGGGGATGGGGAGGAGTAGGGCAGAGCTTCCCACTTTCTTCTTGTTCCTCTCCTGCCCATGGGGTCTTGAGAACTGGGCATCTGGCCCTCTGTAGCCTGACAGTTCTTCCTCTTTCTCTTTGTCATTGACAATACAGTCTTTGACCACTAAACATGAGGTGGCTCCGAGGGTAGTGAATCTAGGACAGAGGGATCTGGAGGTCCAGAGGCTGCTTTAGAATACAAGCTTTGCTGCTAACCTGCTGTGCAATCTCAGGCAAGCAACCACATCTCTAACCTGCAAAGACAGAAAACCAACATTCATTGTATGCTTATAAGGTGTTTAGGCAGGCATTCACATGTTATCCCATTTGCATTGTGAAATGAAGGAGTTGGACTATACAATTTCTAAATTGCCTTTTGGGAAGGGTTTCAGTAGTGGCTTTCAAGCCACTCCTGCTCTCCATCTGCGGAAGAGGCTGTGATGCCACAGAGAGAGTACAGGATATGGTGCCAGGCCAACTGGCCCGGCGTTTGAATCTCTGATCTATCTTTGACCAGCTGTGCCAACGTAGGGCAAGTCACATGCGCACACTGAGCCTCAGTTACCTCATCTCCAAAATGGGGACAAAAATACCCCCTTGCAGGGCTGCCTGGAGGATAAAATGGGACGGTGTATGGAGGAGGCCAGCACTGCACTTGGCATATAGTAGGAATGGACCAATGTCAGTCCCTGCCCTTTCCCAAAGAAGACTTGAAGATGAGTCGTAGTGCAAATTATTTCTGCTACCCCCTGAAGTCTTTAGCTTGGGTTTGGTTTTCAAGAAAGAAGCAGAAAGTTAACATCTGATGGTCTAGAAGAGTGCTGATAGGGAAGATTTCATTTCTGTAGCCTCTGCTCCAAGCCAGTGTCAACGGTCATCACCCCGAATCCTAGCAAAGTCAGTCTTCCCTCAGGACTCTGCTACCCAAGAACAAGTATAGTTCTTTAAAAAGTGTCCCCCTTCACTGTGCTAAGGTGCAGCCCAGAATCTGCGTCACTTTTTCTGAGAGTCCCTCCTGGATCCCCCTATTTACAATTCCAGTCCCTCCCCTGCCTCTGGCAAGTCCCTGCTCCTCTTTCCTGCTTGATTTTTCTCCATAGCACCTATCAACACAGAACACAAACACAGACACAGACACATGCACACACACACACATTTCACTAGCATGAAAGCACTGTTAAGATAGGGCTTGTGAATGCTGGATTCACTGTAGCATTTCCAGTGCTGAGAACAAGACCTGCATTCGTAGGCACTAAAATTTGTTGAAAGAATGAATCAGGCCGGGCGCAGTGGCTCACGCCTGTAATCCCAGCACTTTGGGAGGCCGAGGCGGGTGGATCACCTGAGGTTGGGAGTTCGAGACCAGCCTGATCAACATGGAGAAACCCCATCTCTACTAAAAATACAAAAATTAGCCGGGCGTGGTGGCACCTGCCTGTAGTCCCAGCTATTCGGGAGGCCGAGGCAGGAGAATCGCTTGAACCTGGGAGGTGGAGGTTGTGGTGAGCCAAGATTGGGCAATTGCGCTCCAGCCTGGGCAACAAGAGCGAAACTCCGTCTCAAAAAAAAAAAAAAGAAAAGAAAAGAATGAATCTGGGCCTGAGCTAAAGCCAAGCTCACAGCTATGGCCAAATAATAATAAAATATCAAGTGAGCCCCGCATTTTATGGTTTTGATTGAGATGAGGTGTCATAATATTTATAAAGGCCTCTCATAATATTTATTTGATCCTGCTGGGTGGGATGGCAGGTAATCTAGCTACTTGGGAGGCTGAGGCAGATGGAGCACTTGAGCCCAGGAGTTCGAGGCTACAGTGAGCTATAATCACATGACTGCACTCCAACCTGGGTGACAGAGCAAGACCCTGTGTCTAAAAAAAAAAAAATTAAAATAAAATAATAATATTAATTTAGCCCTGTGCAGAAGGATTTGACTCTGTATTTTTGAAATGAAGAAACCTAACTCAGAGAGAAGAAATATCTCTGGAAAACAGAAGAAACACTTTTGGCCTCTTGACCTTGGGCAAGTCACTTCCCTTCTCTAATCTCATTTTTCCTTATCTGTAAAATGAAAAGACTTGGACTGGGTCTCTTCTGGAGCTAAGACTTTAAATTCTTAAATCCTATGACCTGATTGTTAACCCCCCTTTTTTTTTTTGAGACAAATGATCGCTCTGTCACCCAGGCTGGAGTGCAGTGGCGCCATCTCAGCTCACTACAACCTCCGCCTCCTGGATTCAAGCAATTCTCCTGCCTTAGCCTCCTGAATAGCTGGGACTATAAGAGTGTGCCACCAAGCCTGGCCAATTTTTGTATTTTTTGTACAGACAGGGTTTCACCATGTTGGCCAGGCTGGTCTCGAACTCCTGACCTCAAATGATCTGTCCCGCCTTGACCTCCCAAAGTGCTGGGATTATAGGCATGAGTCACCATGCTCAGCCTGTTAACCTTTTAAAGACTGACTCAAATGATATTACCCACAAACCGTAATTTCAGAATAAGGACAAGCTGATACCTTGGTACCACCCCATCTCATTTCAATTCAGACCCCACCACCACTGGGACACATTCCAGCTGGTCTACTCAGACACTCAAACACTCAAACAAAAACACACAGTAAGTTCTGTGCAAGCAAGAGTCGTTATCATTATTGTTGTTATATGGTCAAAGCAGGCAATTTATTTAGTTTAAAAATAAATCATTCTTCACTTGCCTGGATTTTTTTTTTTTTTTTTTTTTTTTGAGACAGGGTTTCACTCTGTCACCCAGGCTGGAGTGCAATAGCATGATCTCAGCTCACTGCAACCTCCGCTTCCCAGGCTCAAGTGATCCCCCAACTTCAGCCACCCGAGTAGCTGGGACAACAGGCATGCCACCATGCCCAACTAATTTTTGTATTTTTTTGTAGAGATGGGGTTTTCTCATGTTGCCCATGCTGGTCTCAAACTCCTGGCCTTGAGCAGTCCTCCTGCCTCAGCCTCCCAAAGTGCTGGGATTACAGACATGAGCCACCACACCCGGCCTATGGATTTCCAGTAGTCTCCTAACTCTCCTAACTGCCTACCCCTAGGCACTCCTCTAATCCATCCTACACACTAGTATTAAGCAAACCTTGCTTTCAGGAAATCAACAACTTTCAGCAGCTCTCTACTGCCCACAGAAAACAGTTAGAGGCTTTCAGCTACCATCTGAGGCCCACCTCACCTCAATCTCGCCCTAATCCTTTCAAATATGTCTCCCTGCCCCACTCACTTCTTTGTTTCACCAGAACTCTTTGTTCCAATCAATTCAGCCCATCCCTCCATTCACTCAATAACTGTTTATTATATCCCTACTTTTTTTTTTTGAGACGGAATCTCACTGTGCCTGGAGTGCAATGGTGTACTCTGGCTCACTGCAGCCTCCGCCTCCCAGGTTCAAGTGATTCTCCTGCCTCAGCCTCCCAAGTAGCTGGGATTACAGGCATGTGCCACAACGCTTGGCTAATTTTTGTATTTTTAGTAGAGACGGGGTTTCACCATGTTGGCCAGGCTGGTCTTGAACTCCTGACCTCAGGTGACCCACCCACCTTATAAGCCTCCCAAAGTGCTGGGATTACAGATGTGAGCCACCATACCCGGCCTACATCCCTACTATTGTCAAACACTCATAGCTGTAGGCACTGGTGTGATGAACAAGAGAAATTTCTATCCTCATGCAGTTTACATTCTAGAGGGAAAAATGGACAATAAACAAGCAAACACAGGAGTACGATTATTGCAGACAGTGATGAGGGCCAGGCTGTGATAGCAGGAGCACACACAACGTCATGAATCAGGGTGCAGTGACAGAAAGGCACTGGGGCTGCGCTGGACCTAGTGGTCAGGAAGTCTTCTCTGTGGGCACACATTTAAGGAAGACCTGAGTAGGAAGGGGACAGCCATGCAGAGACCTGGAAGCAGAGTGTTCCAGACAAAAGAAAAAGCAAATGCAAAGGCCCCTGAAAACAAGCTTCTCATGTCCTCGGGGTGAATTGAAGGAAGTAACGAGGGCAAGGGAGATTGGTAGGAGATAAGGTCAGGAAGGTGGGCAGGGGCCAGCTCAAACAGCCTGGCCAGGAGCTTTGATTCTATTCCAAGTGCAGCAGGAAGCTGATAAAAGATGATCACACAGGCCGGGCATGGTGGCACACGCCTGTAATCCTAGCACTTTGGGAGGCTGAGGTGGGCAGATTGCTTGAGCCCAGGAGTTTGAGACCAGCCTGGGCAATATATGGAAATCCCATTTCTACAAAAAAATTTAAAAATTAGCTGGGCGTGGTGGCATGCATCTGTAGTCCCAGCTACTCGGGAAGCTAGAGCGAAAGAATCACTTGAGCCCAGGAGGTCGAGCCTGCAGAGAGCCGAGATTGTGCCACTGCACTCCAGCCTGGGTGGCAGAGTGAGACCCTGTCTCAAAAAAAAAAAAAAAAAGAGGTCTGGGCACAGTGGCTTATTCCTGTAATTCCAGCATTTTGGGAGGCCAAGGCAGGCAGATCACTTGAGCCCAAGAGTTTGAGATCAGCCTGGGCAACACGGCAAAACCCCACCTCTACACAAATACAAAAATTAGCCAGGCATGGTGACATGTGCCTGTAGTACAGCTATTTGAGAGGCTGAGGCAGGAGGATCACTTGATCCTGGAAGGTCAAGGCTGCAGTGAGCTGTGATCACACCACTATACTCCAGCCTGGGTGACAGAGTGAGACCCTGTCCCCCAAAATTTTTTTTTTAAGTAAAAAGATGTTCACAGAAGAGTGAAATGATCTATGTTTTAAAAGATGATTCTAGCTATTGTGTGGAGAATGAACTATGAAAAGTGTAAAAGAAGTAAGGAGACCAGGCCGGGCGCAGTAGCTCATGCCTGTAATCCCAGCACTTTGGGAGGCTGAGGCGGGTGGATCGCTTGAGGTCAGAAGTTTGAGACCAGCCTGGCCAACATGGTGAAACCCCGTCTCTACTAAAAATACAAAAAAAAAAAAAAAAAAAATAGCCGGGCATGGTGGCGGGTGCCTGTAATCCCAGCTACTCAGGAGGCCGAGGCAGGAGAATCGCTTGAATCCCGGAGGCAGAGGTTGCAGAGCCAAGATCTCGCCACTGCACTCCAACTTGGGCTATAGAGCGAGAGCCTGTCTCAAAAAAAAAAAAAAAAGAAAGAAAGAAAAGAAGAAGTAAGAAGACCAGGTGAGGGGTGATGTGGCCTGAAGGCAGGTGGCAGTGCAGATGGAGAGAAGTGGAGGAATCACGGACGCTTCTGGAAGTAGAGCTAACAAGACCAGCTGGTGGATTCTTTAGAGGAGACACAGGGTAGTGGGGATAGAAGGAGTCAACATTTTAGGCTCATGGCCCTCCTTAACAAGAGTGGATGCTTTTCCTCCCCTCTTTATTTTCTCTTCATATCCTCTCTCTACTCTGCTTTCTTTTCATCTCTAAACCTATCCATTTTTCTTTTCTTCTTCTTCTTCTTTTTTTTTTTTTTTTTTGAGGCCGAGTCTCACTCTGTTGCCTAGGTTGGAGTGCAGTGGCGAGATCTCAGCTCACTGCAACCTCCACCTCCCGGGTTCAAGCAATTCTCCTGCCTCAGCCTCCCGAGTAGCTGGGACTACAGGCACTCACTACCACACCCGGCTAATTTTTTTTTTTTTTTTGTATTTTTAGTAGAGACATGGTTTCACCATATTGGTCAGGCTGACCTTGAACTCCTGAACTCAGGTGATCCACCCACCTCAGCCTCCCAAAGTGCTGAATTACAAGCATATGCCTGGCCTTTTCTTTCTTTAAAAAAAAAAAAAAAAAATAGAAAAACGGGTCTCGCTATGTTGCCCAGGCTGGTCTTGAACTCCAAGGCTCAAACAATCTTCCCACCTCGGCCTCCTAAAGTGCTGGGATTACAAGTATGAACCACCACTCCTGGCCTCCATTTTCACAGAAGACTCACACCCCCTCCCCCATTTGGGGGCACCTTCCTTTTCTGTTCTTTTCAGTCCTAAGAATCTTCCTTCGCTGAATCTCTGGCTCCTGCTGGGTATATATCCAACAGTACATATTGGATGGATTTCTCTTTTGATGGCTGTGTTGTGGCTCCCCTACTAGGGATCAATTCTTTAAGGGTAGGTGGGACAGAATGGCATGTTAGCTATGGGCACTGTCAGAATCTCATTTTTTAGTGCTGTCAGACAAGTGGCTGACTTATCTGAGCCTCAACTTGAGCTAAAAAAAAAAACGGTGAGGGATTGTATAATTATGTAGATAATGTATATAAAGTGCTTAGGACTGTGCCTGGCACATTAGTAAGACTTCAAGGAATGATAGCTGTGGCTATTACAGTTGTCCCTCACTATCTGTGAGGGATTGGTTCCAGGAATGTGCCCCAACCCATATCAAAATCCATGGATGCTCAAGTCCCTGAAATGGTGTCATATTTGCATATAACCTACACACATCCTCTCAAATACTTTAAATCATCTCTAGATTACTTTTTTTTTTTTTTTTTGAGACAGAGTCTCGCACTGTCACCCAGACTGGAGTGCAGCAGCGCGATCTCGGCTCACTGCAACCTACACCTCCTAGGTTCAAGTGATTCTCCTGCCTCAGCCTCCCTAGTAGCTGGGAGTACAGGCGTGTGCCGCCATAGCCAGCTAATTGTTGTATTTTTAGTAGAGACGGGGTTTCACAATGTTGGCCAGGATAGTCTCGATCTCTTGACCTCGTGATCCGCCTGCCTCGGCCTCCCAAAGTGCTGGGATTACAGGCCTGAGCCACCGACACACGGCCTAGATTACTTATAATACCTAATACAATGTAAATTGCTATGTAAATAATTGTTATACTGTATCGCTTGGGGAATAATGACAAGGGGGAAAAGTCCATGCATATTCAGTACAAACTCAACCATCCCTGCCTTCAATATTTTCCATACTCAATTCCACCTTCAATATTTTCCATACCCGATTGTTGGATCCACTAAGGCAGAACCCAGGAACATGGAACTCACAGATACAGAAGGCCAACTATATTTGTTTTGATTTGTTTTTTTGAGATAGAGTCTTGCTCTTTTGCCCAGGTTGGAGTGCAGTGGTGCCATCTCTGCTCACTGCAACCTCCACCTCCCAGGTTCCAGCGATTCTCCAGCCTCAGCCTCAAGAGTAGCAGCTGGGATTACAGGCGCGTGCCACCATGCCCAGCTAATTTTTGTATTTTTTAGTAGAGACGGGGTTTCGCCATGTTGGCCAGACTGGTCTCAAACTCCTGACCTCAGGTGATCTGCCCACCTTGGCCTCCCGAAGTGCTGAGATTATAGGCGTGAGCCACCACGCCCCGCCCCAACTGTATTTGCAAGGCATTTGTGCTACTTGTAGCTATGACTTTGACCAAGTTGTTTTCCCACTTTGAGTCTCAGTTTGCACATCTGTAAAATGGGATGTGGTTAGCATTCAGCTCTAAGATTCTTGGTACTTTTGTTATACTTGTTAACACTTTAATCCACTTTAAATAACGTTACCCAAAACCCATGTGATATGGTTTATTCTTCGTAATGTTGTACCGCCCTCTATTGGAGATACTCTGCCAGCATTTGTCGGAGCCTTAAATCAGCAGATGCTTAAATGAAGGCCCAGGCCTCCTAATTTATATTCTGAAAACAATCTCTCCTTAAGTAACATCTCTTCCCCCGTAGCTATGGGTTATTTTTACAAAAACAAACTTTGTTTTTGCATTTTAAAATTCTGTCCTCATTTTATTCCTTTTCTGAGGACCTTGTCAAAGTTCAAGGATTTTATAAATTAACATTTATTTTGACATAATTTTAGATTTACAGAAAAATACTACAAGAATATTACAAGAATAACAGTATATCCTTCACCCAAATTACCCAAATGTTAACATTTTACTGCATTTGCTTGATCAATTTCTCTCTCCACACACATACACGCATACATATGTATGTAATATGTTCATATTCTTTTTTTTTTTTGAGATGGAGTCTAGCTCTTGTTGCCCAGGCTGGAGTGCAATGGCGCGACCTCAGCTCACCAACCTCTGCCTCCCGGGTTCAAGTGATTCTCCTGCCTCAGCCTCCCGGGTAGCTGGGAGGAGGGTTGATAGGGAGAAACCGCCTTAGTTCACTTCTCTTCTGTTCCTGCGAGTGGCACCATCCCAGGTCTGTTCTGTCCCGGAAGAGGACTGCCACTGCGTTGTTCATTAGACTCAGGTGACACAGACAGTGCAGGACAACCCAGTGGTAAAATCATGGTTTTTTTTTTAATCCATTCCTTGGGCCGGGCACGGTGGCTCATGCCTGTAATCTCAGCACTTTGAGGGGCCGAGACGGGCAGATCACAAAATCAGGAGTTGGAGACCAGCCTGGCCAACTTGGTGAAACCCCATCTCTATTAAAAATACAAAAATTAGCATGGCATGTGCCACCATGTCTGTAGGGATGGGGTTTCTCTATGTTGGTCAGGCTGGTTTCGAACTTCCTACCTCAGGTGATCTGCCCGCCTTGGCCTCCCAAAGTGCTGGGATTACAGGCGTGAGCTACTGCACCTGGCCGAATCTGGGTTTTCTTTCTTTTTTTGTTTTTTGAGATGGAGTTTTCCTTTTGTTGCCCAGGCTGGAGTGCAATGGCACGATCTCAGCTCACTGCAACCTCTGCTCCCGGGTTCCAGCGATTCTCCTGCCTCAGCCTCCTGAGTAGCTGGGATTACAGGCATGCGCCACCATGCCCTGCTAATTTTGTATTTTTAGTAGAGATGGGGTTTCTCCATGTTGGTCAGGCTGGTCTTGAACTTCTGACCTCAGGTGATCTGCCCACCTCAGTCCCTCAGTCTCCCAAAGTGCTGGGATTACAGGCGGGAGCCACCATGCCCAGCCCTTTTTTTTTTTTTTTTTTTGAGACGGAGTCTCACTCTTGTTACCCAGGCTGGAGTGCAATGGTGGGATCTCTGCTCACTGCAATCTCCACCCTCTGGGTTCAAGCGATTCAAGCGATTCTCCTGCCTCAGCCTTCTGAGGAGCTGGGATTACAAGCATTCGCTGCCACACCCAGCTAATTTTTGTATTTTTTGTAGAGATGAGGTTTCACCATGTTGGCCAGGATGGTCTTGATCTCCTGACCTAGTGATCCATCTGCCTCGGCCTCCCAAAGTGCTGGGATTACAGATGTGAGCCACCGCGCCTGACTGGAATCTGGGGTATTTTTATAATTACTTAAAATATATATATATATATAATTTAAATAATTTTCATTTGCATAGCACTTAATTTGCAAAGCTCACACATCTCATATCTATAATACTAAGTAAATGATAATAATGACAATTTATTGAAAGCTTACTATGAGTCAGGTGCTATGCTGTAAGCTTTACATGGATTCCCTTTTAGTCAGCTACTCTTTGAGGTAGGTACTATTGTTAACTCCATTTTACAAGAAGAAGAAACTGAAATTCAGAAAGGGTAAGTCACCTGCCCAAGATCAAACAGCTTCTAGGTGTCTGACTCTAGAGCAAGAATCTGACTCTAGAGACTTAACTTAATAGTACTTCATAGTACACTGCTATGTAATTGCTAGGAAAAATAGGTACTCTTATGCAAACTCAGCTACATTCATCTTATTTGCATGTTGTCTGTTAAAGGTTATTTTCCATATCAGATGAATGTGTTTAATATGAAAAATGTCTTGCTTTGGTTAGTAAACTTTCCACCAACACTCAGGCACGTGCTCTTTTCTAAAAAGCAAACACACAAAATAAATAACAGTAGCTAGGCAATATTCAGTCATTTCTTTTCTTTTCTTTTCTTTTTTTTTTTTTTTTTTTTGACACAGAGTCTCACCCTGTTGCCCAACCTGGAGCGCAATGGCCCGATCTCGGCTCACTGCAACCTCCACCTCCCAGGTGCAAACCATTCTCCTGCCTCAGCCTCCCAAGTAGCTCAGATTACAGGCGCTCACCACCATGCCCAGCTAATTTTTGTATTTTTAGTAGAGACGGGGTTTCACCATGTTAGTGAGGCTGGTCTCGAACTTCTGACCTCGTGATCCGCCCGCCTCGGCCTCCCAAAGTGCTGGGATTACAGGCATGAGCCACTGTGTCCAGCCCAGTCATTTCATTTATAATAAGGATTTTAAAACATGATGCAATATTTTTGAACATTTATAGAAGAGTCATTTTTCAAAAAAAAAAAAAGCTCGAAGAATGCCTTTCATTTTTTCCCCATGTATCAAGACCAAAAATTTTTGCTAAAACGAGATCTATCGAAAAGGCTTGAGATTAGGAAAACAACATCTAAGTCTGGTTTGATTTAGTGTCGTTCAGTTTTCATTGCTTTTTTTTTTTTTTTTTTTTTGGAGACGGAGTTTTGCTCCGAGTACAGTAGTGTGATCTCAGCTCACTGCAATCTTCGCTTCCCGGGTTCAAGTGATTCTCCTGCCTCAGCTTCCAGAGTAGCTGGGATTATAGGTGCTTGCCACCAAGACCGGCTATGCTTTTGTTTTTAAGAAAAAATATTGGAAAAATATGTGGGCCATCCACTTTGAGTTATAGAACAAGCACAGGACTGGGGTTAGGAGTCCCGGGTTTTTATTTCCTAATTTAAAAAATGAAGGGATTGGACCAGACAGTCTCTAAGGAACCTCTCAGCTCAAAAGTTCATGATTTTTCCTCATACATAAGGAATTTTTTTTTTTTTTTTTTTTTTTTTTTTTTTTTTTTTTTTTTGAGACGGAGTCTCGCTCTAGTTTCCCAGGTTGGAGTGCAGTGGCGCGATCTCGGCTCACTGCAAGCTCCGCCTCCCGGGTTCACGCCATTCTTCCGCCTCAGCCTCCCCAGTAGCTGGGACTATAGGCGCCCGCCACCACGCCCGGCTAATTTTTTGTATTTTTAGTAGAGACGGGGGTTTCACCGTGTTAGCCAGGTTGGTCTCGATCTCCTGACCTCGTGATCCGCCCGTCTCGGCCCCCTAAAGTGCTGAGATTACGGGCGTGAGCCACAGCGCCCGGCCCAAGGAATGGATTTAAAAAAAAAACCTCATGATTTTACCACTGAGTTGTCCTGCACTGTCTGTGTCACCTGCATCTAATGAACAACCCAGTGGCAGTCCCTCTCCCGGGACAGAACAGACCTGGGATGGTGCCACTCGCAGGAACAGAAGAGAAGTGAACTAAGGCGGTTTCTCCCTATCAACCCTCCATCCACTGAGGCTGTTCTCACCTCTTGCCAGAAAAAGGAGGATGCAGAAGGAGAAACAAACAGTGAAACAGAGCTACTAGAGTTGAAGAAGGAGGAAGAAGGAAAAAGTGGAAGAACAGGAAGGACGAAAAGGGGAAAGATGTCTCTTTTGTTAAGAGTTTGTATGTCTTTAAGCATCCCAACATTTTGTAAGTTACTTAAAGTCTATATAATATATTCTTGTATTATAAATCAGATAAAATGAATTTAGTTCTCTAAAGAACTCTTTAAAAGTACTGTCTTTAAAAAAGATTCTCTTAAACATTTTTCTGTTAAAAGTTTTTCTTCCCATCACTCATAATTTCTGGAGCTGTGTTGTCCAAAATGGTAGCCACTAGCCCCATATGACTATTAAAATGTAAATTTAGATTAATTAAAACTAGGCCAGGCATGGTGGTTCATGCTTGTAATCCCAGCACTTCGGGAGGCCAACATGGGCGGATCACTGAAGGTCAGGAGTTTGAGACCAGCCTGGCCAACATGGTGAAACCCTGTCTCTACTGAAAATACAGAAATTAGCCAGGCATGGTGTTGGGTGCCTGTAACATCAGCTATTTGGGAGGCTGAGGCAGGAGAATCACTTGAATCTGGGAGGCGGAGATTGGAGTGAGCTGTGATCGCACCACTGCACTCTAGCCTGGGCGACAGAGTAAGACTCCGTTTCAAAAAAAAAAAAAAAAATTAAATTAAATTTACCCGGGTGTGGTGGCTCACTCCTATAATCCCAGCACTTTGGGAGGCCGAGGCAAGCAGATCACTTGAGGCCAGGAGTTCGAGACCAGCCTGGCCAACATGCAGAAAACCTGTTCTATTAAAAATACAAAAATTAGCCAGGGGTGGTAGCACACACCTATGGTCCCAGCTACTCAGGAGTCTGAAGCAGGAGAATCATTTGAACCCGGGAGGCAGAGGTTGCAGTGAGCCAAGATTGCTCCACTGCACTGTAGCCTGATGACAGAGCGAGACTCTGCCTCAAAAATTTTTTTAATTTAATTTAATTGAAAAATCAGCTCTTCATTCAAACAAACCACATATCAAGTGCTCAATAGCCACATGGACAATGCAGACGTGGAATATTTATTCTTACTTGTATATTTTTAGAGACAGGGTCTCACTGTGTCACCCGGGCTGGAGTGCAGTGGTGAGATCATGGTTCACTGCAGCCTTGAACTCCTGGGCTCAAATGATCCTCCCCTCTCAGCCTCTGAGTAGTGGGGCTACAGGTGTGAATCACCACACCTGGCTAATATATATATAATAATTATAAAATTATTATATTATTATATTATTATATAATATCATATATTATTATATAAATATTATATATTATTATATAAATAAATATAATATTGTATATTATATATAATTTATATATTTGCTATATATTATATATTATTTATATATAATATATATTTTATATATTATTACATATATATTTTTTGTAGAGATGGGAGTCTTGCCATGTTGCCCAGGCTGGTCTCGAAATCCTGGGCTCCAGCATTCTCCCCTGCCTCAGCCCCCTGAGTAGCTGGGACTGCAGGTGTGAGCCACCACGTCCAGCAGAATATTTCTTTTCTTTTCTTTTTTTTTTTGAGACAGAGTCGTGCTTTGTCACCCGGGCTGGAGTGCAGTGGCGTGATCTCGGCTCACTGCAACCTCCGCCTCCCTGGGTCACGCCATTCTCCTGCCTCAGCCTCCCAAGCAGCTGGGACTACAGGCACCCGCCACCACACCCGGCTAATTTTTTGTATTTTTTTTTAGTAGAGACGGGGTTTCACCGTGTTAGCCAGGATGGTCTCGATCTCCTGATCTCATGATCCGCCCGCCTCGGCCTCCCAAAGTGCTGGGATTACAGGCATGAGCCACCTCACCCAGCCGTCCAGCAGAGTATTTCAATCATCAAAAAAAGTTCTATCCAATTGGTCTTGGCTGTTTGATTAGGGGAAAATAGGGTTCAGAATACTTGAGAGAACATTAGGCAATAGGAGAATGAGAGTGATATAAATAGGCAGTTGTTGATATTTATAATTATTATAATAGTTCCAAGTACGGGGTTAAGCAATTTATATGCATGATCCCTCATTCCTTATTAACCTTCTCATGAGGTGGGCACACATATTATCCCCACTTTACAAATGGTAAAACACCTGCTTATTTCTGCCTTTTCCTCCACCCCATCAGTCTCTACTGTGGTTTTTGATGATTTCCCCTTTGTTTAAGCATTCTGGCGAAATAGGACCCAAAATAGAAAACAAGAGAGTGCTGACTTGGATGGGAAATAGAGCTGCTTGAACAACTCCAAGCAACAACAATGTGCTAATTGCCCTCCCCTAAGCATCACCAGCTCACATTTACCGACAGTGTCACCTTACAAGTCAGGGCCAACACTTTTACTCTGCAGCCAGCACATGTGTGTTGTGCGCCTGTTATGGAAAAGGCTCAATTGTGCAGGCTCTGGGGGAGAAACAGAAGTGGGTATGTGTGTCAAGGCTTCTGCCCCCAAACAAGCCTACCTTGTAAGGAAAAAAGACGATGACTTCCGGGATCCTACGTATTTAGGCCAGGCGTAAGGAGGGGAAATTTCATGGACAAGGAGGATTTGAACTGGGACTTGAAGAATAGGAAGGATTTTAAAAGGCAGAAACAATAAGGAACTGCCTGTCATGCAAATGGAAAGGACGACAGAAAAACATGTATAGAGGCAGGAGTGGAAGAGATGCATTCACTGGGCACAGCAGCCAGCATCTGTCTCATCAGTTCTGATTCTGGACTGATCATTCAAGGTTTTTGTTTTTATTTATTTATTTTTAAATTTTTTGAGACAGAGTCTAACTCTGTCACCCAGGCTGGAGTGCAGTGGTGCAAACTTGGCTCACTGCAATCTCTGCCTCCTGGGTTCAAGCAATTCTCCTGCCTTAGCCTCCCAAGTAGCTGGGACTACAGGCGCACGCCACCATGCCTGGCTAATTTTTGTATTTTTATTAGAGACAGGGTTTCACCATATTGGTCAGTCTGGTCTTCAACTCCTGACCTCAGGTGATCTGCCCGTCTCAGTCTCCCAAAGTGCTGGGATTACAGGCATGAGCCACTGTGCCCAGCCTTTTTTTTTTTTTTTTTTTTTGAGACAGTCTTGCTCTGTTGCCAGGCTGGAGTGCAGTGGTGCGGTCTCGGCTCACTGCAACCTCCGCCTCCCGGCTTCAAGTGATTCTCCTGCCTCAGCCTCCCAAGTAGCTTGGATGACAGGCGTGAGCCTCCACACCTGGCCAAATGGAGAATGTCTAAAAGAGCTTTACAAGTTACATAAATCCAAAGGGCTGGGTTTATTTTCACCTCTCTGGAACCATTTCCCCAAGCATAGCTCAGTTATCCAGAAGCTGTCCTGGATCCCATCTAAGCAGGGCTCTCCACAAGCTGCATACATCAATCACCTAGGTGACTTGGAAGGTGATTTATTTTTTATTTTTTATCTTTATTTTTGGAGACAGAGTCTCATTCTGTTACCCAAGCTAGAGTATAGTGGCACGATCATAGCTGACTGTCATCTTGAACTCCTGGGCTCCAGTGATCCTCCCACCTTAGCCTCCCAAGTAGCTGGGACCACAGGCATACACCACCACACCCAATTCATTTCCTTTTTGGTAGATATGGGGGTTTCCCTATGTTGTCCAGGCTGGTCTTGAACTCCTGGGCTCAAGCAATCCTCCCACCTCAGCCTCCCAAAGTGCTGGAATTACAGGCACCTGGTCTCACAATTTTTTTTTCACATTTATCACTATCTGAAATTCTCTCGTTCATTCATTTGGGTTCTTGATTGTTGGTCTCCTTCCCAGGCCGCCAACCAGACTGCATCCCCATAAGAGCAGGGTCCCTTGTATCACTGCTGTTCTCTCCAGTGTTTTCCAACAGTGTCAACACCAACGGGCACTCCATGGATACTTTTTGAAATCCATAGAGGGCTGAATGGTAGAATCTCTCAAACGCACACATGCACACGCCCTTTGATTCAGAGTGACTGTGAATGAGAATGTGAGGGTGAATCTGACTTACACTTTTCTTAAAGGAACCGAGAGAAGCTCTGAACCTCAATCATCAAAGTTATATATTACACCATTGTTTATAATAATGAAAGACTGGAAGAACCTAAATGTCCACTTGGTTAAATAAATTACAATACAGGTATGCAATGAGGATAGTAAGCACACCTATATAAAATAACACGGAAGCTCTTTGTGAACTAATATAGAGAAAGATTTCCTGGATATATTGTTAAGTGAAAACAACAAGTGTTAAGGTAGGCTATCGCTGGTGAAAGAAGGGGGAAGATGTATACATATTTGCTTGTTTGTGCAAACAGAAAAAGGGATACAAAAAATTAGTTATGACGGCCGGGCATGGTGGCTCACACCTGTAATACCAGCACTTTGGGAGGCCGAGGCAGGCGGATCACAAAGTCAGGAGTTTGAGACCAGCCTGGCCAATATGGTGAAACCCCGTCTCTACTAAAAATACAAAAACTAGCTGGGCATGGTGGCGGGTGCCTGTAGTCCCAGCTACTCGGGAGGCTGAGGCAGGAGAATCCCTTGAACCCGGGAGGCGGAGGTTGCAGTGAGCCGAGATCGAGCTGCTGCACTCCAACCTGGGCGACAAAGCGAGACTCCGTCTCAAAAAACAAAAAACAAACAAACAAACAAAAAAACCTAGTTATGACCATGCAGCGTCTCATGCCTATAATCCCAGCACCTTGGGAAGCTGAAGCAAGAGGATTGCTTGAGCCCAGGAGTTCAAGACCAGCCTGGGCAACATAGTGAGGACCAATCTCCACAAAAATGGGGGAAAAAAATGAGTTATGATGACTGCCTACAGGGAGGGTAACTGGATAACTTGGAAGTAGGAAAGATTTTTCATCATAAGAGTAGGAGGAATGGGGGTATAGGGAGGGATTTGTTAAATGATACAAAAGTACAGCTAGATAGACAGAAGGAACAAGTTCTAGTGTTTTATACCACTGTAGGATGACTAGAGTTAACAATCGTATATAGTTTCAAATAGCTAGGAGAGAGGATATTGAATGTTCCCAAGATGAAGAAATGATAAGTGTTTAAGATGTTAGATATACTAATTACCTGATCACTATACAATGAATTTTTTTATTATTTTATTATTATTATTATTTCTTGAGACAGAGTCTCACTCTGTCACCCAGGCTGGAGTGCCGTGGCACCATCTCAGCTCACTGCAGCCTCCGCTTCCCAGGTTCAAGCCATTTTTGTGCCTTAGCCTCCCAAGTAACTGGGACTACAGGTGAGTGCCACCATGCCCGGCTAATTTTTGTATTTTTAGTAGAGAGAAGGTTTCGCTTTGTTGGCCAGGCTGGTCTTGAACTCTTGGCCTCAAGTGATCCCCCTGCTTTGGCCTCCCAGAGTGCTGAGATTACAGGCTATTTTTTTTTTCTTCTATAGGCACAGTCACAGCTCACTGCAGTCTTGACCTCCTGGGCTCAAGTGATCTTCTCACCTCAGCCTCCCAAGTATCTGGGACTACAGGTGTACACCACCATGCTTGGCTAATTTTTTTGTATTTTTTTGTAGAGACAGGGTTTCGCCATGTTGCCCAGGCTGGTCTCGAACTCCTGGACTCAAGTGATCCTCCCGCCTCAGCTTCCCAAAATGCTGGGATTACAGGCGTGAGCCACTGCTCCCGGCCTACACTGTATATATCGAAACATCACTATGTACCCCACAAATATGTACAATTATTATGTGTCAATTCAAATAAATAGATTTTCCACAATAAGCCTTTTTGTAACTTTTGAGTTTTAAACCACAATAATACAGTACCTATTCAAAAATAAAATCGATTAAAAAATACACAATTTTTTTTTTTGAGACGGAGTCTCACTCTGTGCCCCAGGCTGGAGTGCAGTGGCATGATTTCAGCTCACTGCAACCTCCGTCTCCTGGGTTCAAGCGTTTCTCCTGCCTCAGCCTCTTGAGTAGCTGGGACTACAGGTGCACGCCACCACACCCAGCTAATTTTTGTCTTTTTAGTAGAAATGCGGTTTCCCCATGTTGGCCAGGATGGTCTTGATCTCCTGACCTCGTGATCCACCTGCCTCGGCCTCCCAAAGTGCTGGGATTACAGGTGTGAGTCACTGCACCCAGCCTCTAGTCACAATTTTTTAAAATAAATGTATATTGATTGAAAAATTTGGTGAATGAGGTTCAGAGTTTCCTTTGGTGGCTTTCAGGAAACAAGCTACTGTCCCCTCCCACTCTTATTCAGAGTCACCCGCCTGGGCCTGCCCACACTCTCCCTCTCCATGTCGCTCCCCTCCCCTAAAAAAAGGTCAAGTTCTGGAAGACTGGGCTACTGCAGCAGCTGTCCCACTGGCTGGCTGGAGGTGTGTGAAGGACAGGTAAACAGCAGCATGTGGTGGCAACAGAAATTCCCTTCATGCCAATATGTCCTGTAAACAGAATGAAACAAATGTCATCATGTTTACCTTCTAGGGAGTCTTACAAAAACAACTTTCCTGCTTCCCTAAGCTTCTAGATAAAAGAAAATAAACTTGGCTCTGCTCTGAGTCAGCTGACAGCTATAAACCATCGAGTCTGAGGGAAATTTTTGGTCAAGAAGTGGTAGCAGGCCAGGCACGGTGGCTCATGCCTGTAATCCCAGCACGTTGGGAGGCCGAGGCGGGTGGATCACCTGAGGTCAGGAGTTCAAGACCAGCCTGGCCAACATGGTGAAACCCCATGTCTACTAAAAGTACAAAAATTAGCCGGGCGTAGTGGCAGGTACTTGTAATCCCAGCTACTCAGGAGGCTGAGGAAGGAGAATAGCTTGAACCCAGGAGATGGAGGCTGCATTGAGCCCAGATCATGCCACTGTACTCCAGTCTGGGTGACCGAGACTCCATCTCAAATAAAAAAAAAAGAAGTGGCAGCAGCCTCTTGTATGCCTGGTCTATCCTGGCTGCAGAGAGTTGTGTGTGGAACAAGTATCATTCTTGAACTGGCAGGAAAAGGATCTCTGGGAAGTTGCAGTGTCCACAGAGAGAGCAGGGCCAGCCCAGAAAATCTAAATGAGTCTCCTGGCCTGCCTCCAAAGGCAGCAAGCAGGGCCAGTGTCATGGGTGTGCAATCTCAGTTTAGAGGTGCCCTTGCACGTGGCTGAATGCTCTGCTGACACTGTCTTGAAATTTTTAATAATTTTTCAACACGGGGTCTATATTTTCATTTTGTTCCAGGCCCTGTAAGTTACATAGTCAGTCCTGTAGGAAGTGTCACAAAACTCCTTTGTCACCTCAAGTATCCTAGCTTATTATTTTAGTTTGTTATGAAACATATTGAGTCCATTGTTTTTCTTTTCTTTTTTTTTTTTTTTTTTTTGAGACAGAGTCTTGACCTGTCACCCAGGCTGGAGTACAGTGGTGCGATCTCGACTTATTGCAAACTCTGCCTCCTGGGTTCAAGGGATTCTCCCACCTCAGCCTACTGAGTAGCTAGGACCACAGGTGTGCCACCACACCTGGCTAATTTTTGTGTTTTTAGTAGAGACGGGGTTTCACCATGTTGGCCAGGCTGCTCTCAAACCCCTGACCTCAAGTGATCCATCTGCCTCAGCCTCACAAAGTGCTGGGAGTACAGGCGTGAGCCACCGCACCCGGCATATACAGCCTGTTCTTATTCATCAGTGTGCCAAAATGTATGGGATCCTTTCCTAAAAGCCATTTTATGTATTTATTTATTTATTCATGCATTTATTTATTATTAGAGACAAGGTCTCTCTCTCTCTCTCTCTCTCTCTCTCTCTCTCTCTCTTGCCCAGGCTGGAGTGCAGTGGCATGATCACGGCTCACTACAGCCTCAAACTCCTGGGCTCAAGTGATCCTCCCACCTCAGCCTCCTGAAGTAGCTATGATTACAGGCACAAGCCACTGCACCCAGCCTGAAAGCCATTTCAGAAGGGCTTGAGAATCCAGGCACTTGCACCTGTGGATGTGTGGGAGGGAAGGCCACGGTCAGGGTCAACAGAGCAGACAGGGAGTCTGGGCTCAGTAGCTCACACCTATAATCCTAGCAGTTTGGGAGGCCATGGCAGGCGAATCGCTTGAGCCCAGGAGTTTGAGACCAGCCTGGGCAACATGGTGAAACCTCATGTCTACAAAAAATTTAAAAAAAAACCTAACCTGGCATGGTGGTGCATGCCTGTAGTCCCAGCTACTTGGGGATGCTGAGGCAGGAGGATCACTTGAACCTGAGAGGTCAAGGCTGCAGCGAGCAGAGATCATGCTACTACACTGCAGCCTGGGCAACAGAGGGAGATAGGCCAGCCTACTAACTTGATATACAGCCAGGCACTTTATCCCACTGCAGAGAGAAGGGAGAGAAGGCATCACAAGCCCCTTCAGCACTGGGTGGGTACTCTTAGGGCTAGAGAGGGGAGCTAGGCCAGTTACCATTTCTTGTGCCAGCATCTCTCTTTATTCCTGGTCCCATGGGGTGCTCAGAATTAGTGGTTCACAGTGTAGCATCTTTGAGGAAAATCTTCCAAAGAAGACACAGAAGCAGAGTCTTTAATTTTTGTTGTTTGCTCTGTCATTCAATAAATATTTACAGACTCCATCTCTACAAAAAAAAAAAAAAAAAAAAAAAGGCCGGGCGCAGTGGCTCACATCTGTAATCCCAGCACTTTGGGAGGCCGAGGCAGGCAGATCACCTGAGGTCAGGAGTTTGAGACCAGCCTGGCCAACATGGTGAAACCCTGTCTCTAATAAAAATACAAAAATTAGCCAGGTGCAGTGGCAGTGGCAGGTGCCAGCTACTTGGGAGGCTGAGGCAGAAGAATTGCTTGAGCCTGGGAGGTGGAGGTTGCAGTGAGCCAAGGCCGTGCCACTGCACTCCAGCCTGGGTGACAGAGCAAGGCTCTGTGTAAAAAAAAAAAAAAAAAAAAAAAAATTAGCCAGGCATGGTAGTGCACACCTGGGGTCCCAGCTACTCAGGAGGCAGAGGTAGGAGGATCACTTGAGCCCAGGAGGTCGAGCCTACAGCAAGCTGTGATTATAACACTGCACTCCAGCCTGGGTGACAGAGTGAGACCCTGTCTCTAAAAATATATATATATGTGTGTGTGTGTGTGTGTGTGTGTATGTGTATATATATGTATGTGTATATATATACAGATATAGATATATATCTATATATATCTATATCTATATCTTTAGTAGAGATGAGGTCTTGCTATGTCACCCAGGCTGGTCTCAAACTCCTGACTTCTCCTGGCCTCAAGTGATCCCCCTGCCTCAGCCTCCCAAAGTGCTGGGATTACAGGTGTGAGCCACCACACCCAGCCAAAAAGAAAAAGGAAAAAAAAAGAGAGATATTTATTGAGCACTTAGTGGAGCTAGGCAATAAGCAACTAAATGAACACAATGATAAATATGAATTGTGGTAAGGGTTATGAAGAAAACAAAGACTGCCAAAAGAGAGTACCTGGACAGAGGTGGGGAAGGGCAGGAGAACTACTTGGCTAGTATGATTGGGGAAGGACTCTGATAACCTGAGCTTTTTCAGCTGAGATCTGAAAGATAAGTAGAAGCAGCTATGTGCAAAAAGGAGGAAGAGCAGACCCAGTAGCGGAAAGCACTGTGGGATGTTGGGATGTGCAGGAATGTGGCACATGTCATGAAATGGACAAAGGCCAGTGGCAGGCCGGGCGTGGTGGCTCATGCCTGTAATCTCAGCACTTTGGGAGGCCGAGGCAGATGGATCACGAGGTCAGGACATCGAGACCATCCTGGCCAACATGATGAAACCCTGTCTCTGCTAAAAATACAAAAATTAGCCGGGCATGGTGGCATGCACCTATAATCCCAGCTACTCAGGAGGCTGAGGCAGAAGAATTGCTTGAACCCAGGAGGCAGAGGTTGCAGTGAGCTGAGATCGCGCCACTGCACTCCAGACTGGGCGACAGAGCGAGACTCCATCTCAAAAAAAAAAAAAAAAAAAAAGGCCAGTGGCTGGAGTGTCAGGAAAAATGAAAAATGGGGAGTATGCAGTAAGAGGAGGCGGGGCCTGAAGAGGTGGGCAGAGCCAGACCCTGCAGGGTTCTGCAGGCCACACTGGGGACCTTGGGTGTCATTCCAAATGTATCAGTCTTTGAAGACTTGTAAGAGGGACTGTAATGCCATCAGATTTACATTTGGGAAACCAAGAATAAAACCCAAATCTCCATCCTAGCTCTCTTTCTACTTCACTCAAGGTCTCCTAGGTTCGGCCCTCTTCCAACTACAGAAAGGTCAGCCCTTGTACTAGAAGAGCTTTGAGGAACAGAAGACTAGCTAGAACTGAAAGGCAAAATGTTGCTTAGCAACCAGAAGGGTGGGGAAGTGTGGTTTTGCCACCTGGCATCCATTTACCCTTCTTACTAGTGTTTTTAACCGCAGATTTCCTCTTGGGGGAATGGAACAGGACCCCAAATGGAAAAACTAGCTACAAGATACTAGTTAGGTAAGAAATGGCAGTGTCTCAGACAGGGGTAGTAGTAATGGGAATGGGAAAAAATGAGTGGAATTGAGGTATGCTTTAGAGGGGGAAGAGTTAGGTTTTTTGTTTGTTTGTTTTTTGTTTTTGAGACGGAGTCTCGCTCTATCCCCCAGCTGGAGTGCAGTGGCGCGATCTCGGCTCACTGCAACCTCCGCCTCCCTGGTTCATGCCATTCTCCTGCCTCAGCCTCCGGAGTAGCTGGGACTACAGGCACCCGCCACCACGCCCAGCTAATTTTTTGTATTTTTATAGAGACAGGGTTTCACCATGTTAGCCAGGATGGTCTCGATCTCCTGACCTTGTGATCTGCCCGCCTCAGCCTCCCAAAGTGCTGGGATTACAGGTGTGAGCCACCGCGCCCGGCCAATAGTTAGGATTTAATGATGGATTGTGGCAGGATAAAAGAGAGAGATGTTCAGGGTCACAGGTATCTGGCATGAGAGACTGAACGGCTGTAGGTGACATTTACAAAACTGGGTGAAAACTGATCTTGGAGGTGAGGACCAAGATCAAGAGATCTATTTTGAAGGTGTTAATTTTTTTTTTCTTAGATATAGGATCTTACTCTATCACCTAGGCTGGAGTACAGTGGTGTGATCATAGCTCACTGCAGTCTCAAACTCCTGGGCTCAAGCAATCCTCCCACCTCAGCTTCCTGAGTAGCTTGGACTACAGGTGCACACAACCACACCTAGCTAATTTTTAAATTTTTAGTGGAGTCAGGGTCTCACTTTGTTGCCCAGGCTGGTCTTGAACGTCTAGCTTCAAGTGATCCTCCCTCCCCAGCTTCCTAAAACATACATGTTACTTTGAGATGACTGTGAGATATCAGAGTGGATGCAGCTATCCCAGCCCCACTAGACAGGTCAGAGGGAGGCTTCTGTCCAAAGGCTTGCTCGGAGGGACAGAATGCTCAGAAAAGAAGGGCAGGGCCTGGCTTCCTGCTCCCTCACTGCCAGCTGCTGGGTCCTGGGCCCCCAGACCAAGACTCCAGGATAGATTGTGGAAAATTTGGAATAATCAGTGACCTTTGTTTTTCACCCATCCTCACAGTTGCTTCAGGTCACCCCCTGATGTGGCACTTACACGCAGAAACACAAGGTTTAGAATAAATACAACTAAAAGACATGCACTGTGGAATGACTCATGCTCATTGAATGTGGGCACTAGCCTTTTCTCAGGAGCACCAAGTCCCAGAACCACAATGGCCTGGGAGACAGGGACCCTGGGTGGATGGGCCCTCCATCTGCACAGCACTTTGGGGCTTACAAAGCACTTTCACATCTATTGTCTCATTTGATTCTCTCAACAATTTTTGAGGGATTATCCTTAACTCTACTTTATATGAGAAGGTTCAGAGAGGTTAAGTAATTTGCCTGGGTTGCACAGGTATTAGGAGGAGTCAGAAATTAAGGACAGGGGCTGGGTGCAGTGGCTTACACCTGTAATCCCATCACTTTGGGAGGCCAAGGTGGGTGGATCATCTGAGGTCAGGAGTTCAAGACCAGCGTAGCCGACATGGTGAAACCCCGTCTCTACTAAAAACAAAACTTGGCTGGGCATGGTGGTATGCACCTGTAGTCTCAGCTACTCAGGAGGCTGAGGCAGGAGAATTGCTTGAGCCCGGGAGGCAGAGGTTGCAGTGAGCCGAGATCGTGCCACCACACTCCAGCCTGGGTGATGAGCGAGACTCAGTCTCAAAAACAAACAAACAAACAAACAAAAAAACACAAAATTAAGATCAGAAACCAAAACAAATCATCTAATGCCAAGATTGAGGCACTTTCTAGCAAGCCACGTTCCATGGCAGGGATTGCCCATGTTCAGAGAAAGCTGCCTTCACTTCTAAGATATAATATGAGAGGCACAGGAGGCCCCCACTGCCTGTGACATTGCCCAGAACCCAGCCTAGTAAGTTGCAAGGACCCCACAGAGATTCTATTCAGTCTCCTCATCTTACAGCTGAAGAAAAAACTGAGACTCAGGGAGGGAAGAAAGTATGTGGCAATATCAGGACTAAAACCCAAATCTCCAGCCCAGATCTCTTTACACTTCACTCAAGGCCCCTGAGTTTGGCCCTCTTCCAACTCCAGAATGGTCAGCCCTTGTGCTAGGCGAGCTTTGCAGAACAGAAGAGGAACCAGAGCAGAAAAACAAAATGTTGCTTAGCAACCAGAAGGGTGGGCATGTGTGGTTTTACCACCTGGCATCCATTTACCCTTCTTTCTGGTGTCTTCATCCCCGGCTTATTATCAGGGGACCAGCTACACCCCCTTTTCAGGCTCTGCTCCTCAAAGAAATTCATTTCCTGGAGTTCACTTCACTTTCCGCTCCAAGAGTGGGCATGTGACTCAGGGTTGGCCAATCGGAGCATCACATTCCTCTGGCCAGTAAAGGGTCTGGGGCGGGTAGCAGGGTGGATAGGCTTTTCACATGTAATGCTTCACAAGATTGCAAAGCACCACTCAAGGACTGGAGGCTGGCTGAAGTGCTTTACAGACAAGGTCCTGGGTCCAATCCTGCCCCCTCTGCAACTCCAAGCCACCGCCTGATTTTGGCCAGCTGTTCACAAATGTGAATAAACAGGGAAGAAAATGTGAATCTGAGCCAGGCACAGTGACTCATGCCTGTAATCCCAGCACTTTGGGAGGCCAAGGCTAGCGGATCACTTGAGGCCAGGAGTTCAAGACCAGCCTGTCCCAACATGGTGAAACTCCACCTGTACTAAAAATAGAAAAAATTAGCTGGCCATGATGGCCTGCACCTGTAGTCCTAGCTGCTTAGGAGGCTGAAGCATGGGAATCACTTGAGTCCAGGAGGCGAAGGTTGCAGTGAGCCAAGATCGTGCCATTGCACTGCATCCTGGGTGACAGAGAAAGACTCTGTCCCAAAAAAAAGGAAAATGTGAATCGAGTGACGTAAACCCCTCGACAATATAACTCCAATATCCTGCTAACAGGAGAGGAGGGGGACGTCTTGGAAGGCTCACAAACTTCTCAAGATTCCTAAACTCATAAAGTACAGATTGCAAAGAGAAGTAGCAAAGATTCACCCATCTCCTCCATATCTCAGACAAGGAAACCAAGGCCCAAACTGGGGAGGTGAGTCCTTAAAGCCATGCAGAGAGTAGGTGACCCAGGTCAGTACTCAGCCAACAATGGCCCCTGACTGCTTTTATGTTATGATAGCAAATGGCCCAGGGTCTTTGTTTTTTGAGACAGAGTCTCGCTTTGTTGCCCAGGCTGGAGTGCAGTGGCATGATCTCGGCTCACTGCAACCTCTGCCTCCTGGGTTCAAGCAATTCTCCTACCTCAGCCTCCTGGGTAGCTGGGATTACAGGCGCACACCACCACACCCGGCTAATTTTTGTATTTTTAGTAGAGATGGGGTTTCACCATGTTGGCCAGGCTGATCTCGAACTCCTGACCTCAGGTGATCCGCCCGCCTCGGCCTCCCAAAGTGCTGGGATTACAGTGTGAGCCATAACTCCTTTTTTTTTTTTTAACCTCTAAGTTGGTAGACAGATGGCCCCTTCAGCCTTGCAGATTGGGATGCTTGTCAAAGCTGAAGAATACCCTCTGGCACCCCTATCTCCTTAGTAGTAGCAACAGAGGCAGCCCTGACCCAGCTGCATTTTTCTCAGGCTTTCTCAGACAAAGGGCCTGCATGCCTTGCCTTGTTATCTGTTAGTCTTAATCAGTTCTGCTCCATTTTCTATCATGTTTTATCTGCAAAAGCCTCCTTGGCTGCCCAACAGGAAAGCTGGGCCGAGGTCCCAGAGTTAGTTTGAAAGCCAAGTTGGGACTGGTTTGATGGGAGAAAGAACAGCGGATGTGTCGGGCCTGCAGCCTGCAGTGCCTTCAGAGATCCATATCTCTGCACTCAAGGCAGTGTGGGGGAGGAGAAAGAGCAGGCCGGCTGGCCTGGGTTCACAGTCCAGCTACTTCCCAGCTGTGTGACTTTCAGTGAGATATTTCGCCTTCTGAACCTTACTTTCCTCATCTGTAAAAGAGGATGATACCACTTGCCTCGCAGCGTTGTTGGATTGCGTGTGTAGCGTCATTAGCTCTGGGCCTGGAGGATGGAACTCTGGCTATATTTGTTTTCCTGGTGCTCAAGGTGTGGAGTCATACTAATGAAGAATCAGTATTCTTATCCACGGGATTAGAATTAGTATTCTATCTGCCCTGAAGGTTGGGCTGTAGCATGATAGGCAGAGCCCAGGAACTGGGTCTGAGGATGGTGCTGATGCTCACCAGCTGTGGCTAATCCCACTCTTCTCTAAGATTCAATTTCCTCGTCTCTAAGTGGAAAGCTTAATACCTTTCCTGCATCCTGATATTATAGTTATTAAAGTGCCTTGTTAACTGTAAAATACTATGTCAGTTTTATTTCTTCTTATTAGTACACACTGGTGTATAATCAAATCCTTCTGAGACCTTGGGCAAGTCATTAAACCCCTCTGGGTATATTCATCAGGGTCCCAGCAGGAAACAGATGGCACATTCAAATTGGGCAATTTGATTAGTGTGTAATAATGGGGCTATTTACAAAGATGTATGCACAAAATGGACAGGGCAGTACCTAGTAACCACAAGGAGCCCTTGCTCCCCCTCAGCCTTGAAAGAGCGAGGGAGAAGCAATTCCTTGGACCAGAGATGGCAGCTGCATGGAGAAGGCCACCTGACAAGGGCCGTGGCCTTCAGAGGAGGGATGCAGCTCATCCAGGGTGCCCTTGCAGGGAGGCGGTTGAGGAAATAATACTCGCATCTCGCTCTCCTCCTGCCCTTTGATCTCCGGTGCGTGCTTTCCTTTGGCCTCACCAAACCGGAAGCCAGAGGGTAAGGGAACTCCTTGATGCAGGCCATACGGGTCACCCTCCCAGGACACAGGACAGGATGGAAAGGGTGGAGAGCAGGTTGGGTGACGGGGAGTGGGGGGGAATTGGCAGGTATCCAGTGCCCTGGGCTTTAATGTATTTCACAATTAGAGGAAGGTGTTGAATGAGATGATGTCTCCTTCTTTCCCACCCCCTAACAGATTCTCAGCGCTTTTTCCAAGCTTCAGATCTGGACCTAGGGTTAGACCATAAGCCAGAATCCAAGCCCTCTCCCAGGGAGATCTTTAGTCTTCCTGATTAATAAAGAACAAGTACATCCTTTTCTGGCAGCCCCAAATTTAAATTACCCCCTTTGAGTCCCATACTCAAAGCAGTGGGTAAGCCAGCCACAAAGGGGGTAATTCTTTGGATTACTATGTTTTAGTATTTATTTTTCTCTTTTAATCAAAGTGCGCCAGGTGCATGTCTCAAATACTAAACAGATGCCGTTCCGCTTTCATTCACTGGGAAAAAAAAAAAACTAATGCAATGTAGATGTCTCTTTAGGCCTTATCTTTAGAAATAATAAATTGCGTACAAGTGAACACCCTAGAGCAATCTAATTTCTTCCAGTACCTTCTAGCTGACAGGCAGCGTGGCTCCCAGGGGAGAAATCAAAGAACTGAGTAATCTTGGAGAGACAATAGTTCCCAAGTCCCCTTTTTCACTCCATCCTATTCCGGATGGTTGCTATAAATCATGTGCCTGTAAAAGAAGAGATAAGAGAGGGCTTCCCCAGAAATTCCAGCGTGGGCAGTACAGAACAATAGTTAAAACCATGGGCTCCAGGCCTGGCATGGTGGCTCACGCCTGTAATCCTAGCACTTTGGGAGGCCAAGGCAGGTGGATCACTTGAGGTCAGGAGTTCGAGACCAGCCTGGCCAACATGATGAAACCCCGTCTCTACTAAAAAGACAAAAATTAGGCAGACGTGTTGGTGGGCACCTGTAATCCCAGCTACTCCAGAGACTGAGGCCAAAAAATCACTTGAACCTGAGAGGCAGAGGTTGCATTGAGCCAAGATTGTGCCACTGAACTCCAGCCTGGGCAACAGAGTGAGACTCCGTCTCAAACAAACAAGCAAACGAAAAAAACAAAACAAAACAAAACAAAACCATGGGCTCTGGAGACAATGAAACCTGGGTTCAAGTCCTTGCTCTGTCACTCACAAAATTGTCTTTGTGACCTTGGACAAGTGACCTAAGCTCCAGTCTCCTCATCTGTCAAATGAACATCATAATACTCTACCTACTCATAGGGTTATTTCAAGAATTGCATGAAATGGTACATGTCTTTAGCATTCCATAAGTGGTAGTGGAGGGGAAGTTAGGAGCTGAGGACACACTAGATCCACAATAGTGCCCCCTTGCCTGCCATGGTACATCATATATGCTTCTTCTGTGGCCCTCATTGCTTTCCCTTGCATTTTAGCCATCCCTACCATCCCCCTGCTCTAGACCTGTCAGTCATCACTGGCCACACCCACAGTTCCCTCACTTAGGAGCACTGCCCTACCCCCCACTGCTATAAATCATGGGTAGTTTTTAGCTCCTTAAGCAAATCACCATAATAAAATACTGTGTTTTATTTATTCCCCCATCATAGATACAGGACCAAGAAAGGCCATCCTGGTTCTGTAATGCAGACGAACCTAGAATCAGAGAACCTAGGTATTGTACTAGATAGAACCTGGAAGACTGACTTTTTTTTTTTTTTTTTTGAGATGCGGTCTCACTCTGTCACCCAGGTTGAATCCCAGTGGTGCGATCTCGGCTCACTGCAACCTCTGCCTCACAGGCTCAGGTGATCCTCCCACCTCAGCTTCTCAAGTAGCTGGGACCACAGGCACATGCCACCACGCCTGGCTGATTTTTGTATTTTTTGTAGAGATGAGGTTTTGCCATGTTGCCCAGACTGGTCTTGAACTCCTCAGCTTACCTCTTCGGCCTCCCAAAGTGCTGGGATTACAGGTGTGAAGCACTGCGCCCAACCCAGAGGAGTGACTTAACCATAGGTTTCTACGTGAAACCTATCAACAAGCTGTGACAACACTAACCACCTGTGGAAAGCCAGCCTGCAAACGCAAAGCATACTTAGGAAAGAAGAAAAGAAAGGAGAGAGGAAAGGAAGTTTGAAACATATTTACCTTTTATTTCTAATTTTTAAATATATGTATTCATTTTTCTACTTATTATTTACCTTTTATTTATTAGGAATTAGCAAGGAGTTTTCCTGTGAGATCATGAGGTGAGGACCACAACTCTGGGAAAGCTTTATCTCCCCCTTTTTTACAGCTGAGAAAATGAGCTCAGAGACCATAAGCGACCTACCCAGAGTCACACAGCAAGTTAGAGGAAAAGTTAAAATCTCAACAGAGTGATACATATGTTTTGCGCCACCCCTTTCAAAAGTAGGTTGTTAGCATTCTTTATAAACAGCCCCTGTAGTTTGCTGACGTTTTGCTTGTATGTCAACACCACAGACTATTATGCAATATTATAAAATTTCACCATGATCTGTTTGCACTACAACAATGTACCTAAAGAAAATTTTTCTCTGATCAATTGCCTCATCTTTTTTGTTCATTTGTTTTGTCTTGTTTTGTTTTGAGACAGAGTCTCACTCTGTCGACCAGGCTGGAGTGCACTGTCGCTATCTTGGCTCACTGCAACCTCCGCCTCCCAGCTTCAAGAGATTCTCCTGCCTCAGACTCCTGAGTAGCTGGGATTACAGGCATGCACCACCACACCCGGCTAATTTTTGTATTTTTAGTAGAAACGGGGTTTCACCATGTTGGCCAGGCTGGTTTCGAACTCCTGACCTCAGGTGATCTGCTCGCCTCGGCCTCCCATGAGCCATGGCACCCTGCCCAATTGCCTAATATTTTACATCTGTCTTTCATGGTGATAGACTACTGGCCTAGAGGAATCATCCAAGAATTTAAAGTGTGCTCTGGCCAGGCATGGTGGCTCATGCCTATAGTCCCAACATTTTGGGAGGCTGAGGCAGGAGGATTGCTTGAGCTCAGGAGTTTGAGACCAGCCTGGGCAATATCGTGAGACTCCCCCCCGTCTCAAAAATAAAAATAAATAAAGTGTGCTCTTTCAGGCTGGCTTGCACCCTCCTTCCTTCTTGCCACCTTTAGTAAATGACAAAGTCTTACTCTAAAATCTTTAGTCTGTGGTCTTATTTTTCCACATCCTTCTTCTCTTTCCAGCCCCACTGCAGTTTCTCTGGGTCAGGTCTTCAGATTATTGTGATAAGCTCTCGATGTTCTTCTCACCTCTGGCCTCTCCATTCTAATCATTTTACACACATTGGTGATTAATTTATCTACTACACTGCTCATATCACAGTACTTAAATACTTTCATTAGCTTCCTGTTCCCTACACAAAAAAAGCCTCTTTTCCTTCTTTTTTTAAATTTTGTCTTCTTTCTAATCTTCCTTCCACATACACACACACACACACACACACACACACACACACACACACACACACAGAGAGATATATATATTTTTTTTAGATGGAGCCTCGCTCTGTCACCCAGGCTGGAGTGCAGTGGCGTGATCTCTTGCTCACTGCAACCTCCGCCTCCCAGGTTCAAGCAATTCTCCTGCCTCAGCCTCCCAAGTAGCTGGGATTACAGGCATGCACCACCATACATGGCTAATTTTTGTTATTTTTAGTAGCGATGGGGTTTCACCATGGTGGCCAGGCTGGTCTTAAACTCCTGGCCTTAAGTGATCCACCCGCCTCAGCCTCTCAAAGTGCTGGGATCACAGGCATAAGCCACCAAGCCTGGCCTGCCTTCCCAATATTAACATCCATGCTCCATCATCCCCATCAAACTGTACCTTTCACTGTTGCCCTCTTCTCCCTGTACTTTCCCAGAATGATGTGTCCAGGCCCCGTTTCTCCTGCCTCTGTCTCTGCTTCTTTCTCTGTTTCCCTCCAGGCTCTGCCTTCTTGGTGAGGACTCCATGCTCAGAAGTCTCCCCTTGTGCCTGCAAAGTAACTGCCCGTGGCTTCTAAGGATATGCGCTTCCATGTTCAAATGCAGCAGAGAAAAGAACCTCTGCTTCCTGGGAAATCTCTTTGTCCTGACTGGCCTGACTTTTGTCATATGGCCCCATCTTTGAATCAAAGCCTGTGGCAGAGGGAGGGGAGAGGCTGATTGTAGAAACTCCCTGAATTTCCCAGTCATGAGGTTTGGGTAGGACTGACTCCCAGCTTCAAGTCTGGGGACAGGCCCTGATTGGCTTGGAGTAGTTGGGGGAAGACACTCTGGAGGCCCCACCTTCCATGGAGCCTCTCCCTTACCCCCTTAGCTAGAAAGCAATGTTTTCTCTGAATTTGTGAGGCTCTTTACGAGCCTTTCTTTTTTTTTTTTTTTTTTTTTTTGAGACGGAATCTCGCTCTGTCGCCCAGGCTGGAGTGCAGTGGCGCGATCTCGGCTCACTGCAAGCTCCACCTCCCGGGTTCACGCCATTCTCCTGCCTCAGCCTCCCTAGCAGCTGGGACTACAGGTGCCCGCCACCATGCCCGGCTAATTATTTTTGTATTTTCAGTAGAGATGGGGTTTCACCGTGTTAGCCAGGATGGTCTCGATCTCCTGACCCCGTGATCCGCCCACCTCAGCCTCCCAAAGTGCTGGGATTAACAGGCATGAGCCACTGCACCCGGCAACGAGCATTTCTTTTATTGGAGGAACCACTGTCTACCTTGCGTTAAAGGCCTCTGTCTCACCTCTGTGTCCTGGGCATCCATCGTAGTGCACACCACACCTACAATCTCCTATGAGAAATGGCCCTGTCCACAGTCCCTGACTCAGCAGCCAGCCCTTTGTGTTCTCCTGTCTATCCTGTCTCCCTGCTGGCCACGCTGATTAGACCTGGGGTGGACACCTGAACCAAAGGCCACCAACCAGAGGCTGGCCAGCAGCTTCTGAGGGGTCTGAAAGAAACAGTTCTGGCCGGGCATGTCGACTCATGCCTGTAATCCCAGCACTTTGGGAGGCTGAGGCGGGTGGATTACTTGAGGTCAGGAGTTTGAGACGAGCCTGGCCAACATGATGAACCCCGTCTCTCCAAAAATACAAACATTAGCTAGGCTTGGTGGCACATGCCTGTAATCTCAGCTGCTCAAGAGGCTGGGGCAGGAGAATCGCTTGAACCCGGGAGGTGGAGGTTGCAGTGAGCTGAGATCGAGATTGCGCCACTGCTCTCCAGCCTGGGTGACAGAGCAAGATACCACCTCAAAAAATAAAGAAACTTTTCTTTTTTTTTTTTGACACAGAGTCTCACACTGTCGCCCAGGCTGGAGTGCAGTGGCACAATCTCGGCTCACTGCAAGCTCCGCCTCCTGGGTTCACACCATTCTCCTGCCTCAGCCTCCTGAGTAGCTGGGACTACAGGCACCACTACGCCCGGCTAATTTCTTGTATTTTTAGTAGAGACTGGGTTTCACCATGTTGACCAGGATGGTCTCGATCTCATGACCTCATGATCCGCCTGCCTCGGCCTCCCAAAGTGCTGGGATTATAGGCATGAGCCATCACGCCCGGCCGAAATGGTTCTAACCAAACAGAGATCTCAGTGATTGACCCTGAAGGCCATGAGTGAGCTGCCATGAGGAGCAGGTAGAACCTCTGAGTAAGCAGAAGCCACAAGGCAAGCAAAAGACAAAGTGAGCAGAGAAGGAATTCTATTATTATCCCTGGGAAGAAGGGAGCTGAGACTCTGGGAAGTTAACTAACTTGCCCAACACTTGCCTAACCTGCCTAATTAGGTTGTCTAATTCTAAAGCTTACCCTCTGGACCAGTGCACCATACTGTCAAATTGCTAACGAAAACAACTGCATTACATTTGATGCAGACAATTCCTTATTTACAAGCTAGTATGGGGTCATGTTAATAGGGAATAAAAAAAAATAGGGTCATTAGAGTTATCTCCTTTTCCTGGGATGGTCACACACAGCCTCTCTTCTGGCCCATTCATCTTTTTTATTTTTACTTTTTTAGTAGAAATGGGGTTTCACTATGTTGCCCAGGCTGGTTTTGAACTCCTGGGCTCAAGCAATCCTGCCATCTCAGCCACCCAAAGTGCTGGGATTACAGGCATGAGCCAATGGGCCCAGGCCCATTAGTCTTTTGGTCATTCCTTTCAAGACTGACCAGGAACCTTCCCACCATACCATATCCCGATCAAGAGTGCTTTTTATCGCCAGGCATGTTGGTTCACACCTGTAATCCCAGCACTTTCGGAGGCTGAGGCAGGTGGATCACTTGAGGCCAGGAGTTCGAGACCAGCCTGGCCATCATGGTGAAACTCCATCTCTACCAAAAATACAAAAATTAGTTGGCTGTGGAGACGCATGCTTGTAATCCCAGCTACTTGGGAGAATTGCTTGAACCCAGGAGGTGGAAGTTACAGCGAGCTGAGATCACACCACTGCACTCCAGCCTGCCAGCCTGGGTGACAGAGTGAGACTCTGTCTTAAAAAAAAAGAAAAAAAAAAAGAGGGGCCTGGTGCAGTGGCTCACGCCTGTAATCCCAGCACTCTGGGAGGCCGAAGCGGGTGGATCACGAGGTCAGGAGACCGAGACCATCCTGGCTAACACGGTGAAACCCGTCTCTACAAAAACACAAAAAAATTAGCAGGGCATGGTGGCAGGCGCCTGTAGTCCCAGCTACTTGGGAGGCTGAGGCAGGAGAATGGCGTGAACCGCGGAGCTTGCAGTGAGCCAAGATGGCGCCACTGCACTCCAGCCTGGGTGACAGAGAGAGACTCTGTCTCAAAAAAGAAAAAAGAAAAAGAAAAAGAGTGCCTTTTATCTATTCTCAGCCAAGAGTGGTCTCAGCCAATATGTGGCAAGTGCCACTGATTCAGTAGTGAATAAGCCATATCTCTTCCATGAAGAGCTTTAGTCTTTAATTCCTAAGGTGTTTCTGCAGTTCCATAATAGTAATAATAGCTGCTAAACATGCTAAGTTGAAGGCAAAGCCCTGGGAAAAGGCCACTGTAGTAGACCCCTCTGGGGGACACTGCCCAGCCAACAACAACCTCCACCTATCAGAATATTTGTCCTTTCTCGCCCAAGAGTGGTTTTCAGAAGCACTGTTGTAGCTCGTTTCACAACAACCTTGAGATGATAACATTAAGGTTAAGTAAATTGTGCAAGACCACATAACTCTTTCATAGCTCTAGTAATGACTTTAACTCAGGTCTGCCTGGCTCTAACACACATGATCTTTCCACTATTTCCTGCTGCCTCCAAATAGACAGACAAATGGGCTATTCGGTTTGACTTAATATACAACAATCGCCAAGGTTTTTGTTTCATTTTCCTTTTATTGGCATCAGTAATATTCATGCTTTTTTTTTTTTTTTGAGACAGAGTCTCACCCCTGTTGCCTAGGCTGGAGTGCATTGGCACGATCTCAGCTCATTGCAACCTCCACCTCCCAGGTTCAAGCGATTCTTGTGCCTCACCCTCCCGAGTAGCTGGGATTACAGGCATGTGCCACCATGCCCGGCTAACTTTTATATTTTTTTAAGTAGAGATGGGGTTTCACCATGTTGGCCAGGCTAGTCTCAAACTCCTGACCTCAAGTGATCCGCCCACCTCGGCCTCCCAAAGTGCTGGCATTACAGGCATGAGCCACTGCACCCAGCTGGCATTAGTAATATTCATTACACTGGTATCTTTAACCTTCATTTTGGCAATAATGCCCCGTAAAACACCAGACAAATCCTTAACAAGCTAGCATGATGCGTCTGGGGAGTCTGTACACATGGCCGTGTCCATCTATGGGAAGACATAGTGTTGAAGCAAGCCCCAGGAGTAGTCAGTCAAATGGCTGAGGATTCTTTTGCAATGAGGATATTACTGATGAGAAATAAAGGCCCGAGGGAAAATCCCCCTCAATGACGGAATGTTTCCAGTACATCTGAAGGGAGTTGGAAACGTGCATGTAATGTCCTGATGGGAGCTCATATTTGCATGCCCAAAGTTGTGTAAGCACCTTGGTCCAGAAACATTCCCTGAATATAGCTAAAACTGCAAAAATTCAATGGTCCATGTCCTTTTTTCAAATTGTTTCACTATCAGCTGCTACTGCTCTGGTCTGTTCAAATAATGGCACCTTGATTTGAAAGAAGGAAATATGTATTTCATTTATAAAGTCAATAAATTTATTCTGAGTGCTAATATGTGGGAGGCACTATTGATTCAATAGTGAATAAGCACCATCTTGTCCACGAAGAGCTTTAGTCTTTAATTCATAAGGGTGTTTCTGCAGTTCCACAATAGTAATGAGAGCTGCTTGCTGTTGATGCACGATCATCCATTTGCACTTCACCATCATTCTGGGGTGGGCAGGGTAGGTCTTATAATCTCCATATTACAAATGAAAAGCCTGAGCATGAGAGAAGTTATGGCTTTTTTCCAAAGTTTCACAACTTGTAATTAATAGATCTGAGATTTTTTTTTTTTTTCTGAGACAGGATCTTGCTCTGTGGCCCAGGCTGGAGTGCAGTGGTGCGATCTCAGCTGACTACAACCTCTGCCTCCTGGGCTCAAGCAATCCTCCCACTTCAGCCTCCCAAGTAGCTGGGACTACAGGTGCCCACCACCACAGTGGCTAATTTTTGTATTTTTTGTAGAGACGGGGTTTTTCCGTGTTACCTAGGCTGGTCTCGAACTCCTGAGCTCAAGTGATCCACCCACCTCAGCCTCTCAAAGTGCTGGGATTACAGGTGTGAGCCACCATACACACACAGTCAGATCTGAGATTTAAGACTGCTTAATCTGGGGGTTCCCTTTTATGGAGTTGCCTGCTCTGTCATCTTATTTCAGATTTGGTATTTCTTGGAGATGCATAGTTTTCTGCTTGTGGTATTACAGAGTAAGGTTTAGCAACCTATGACCTGTGGGCCAAACCTGCTGCCATCTGCATTTGTTTGTTTGTTTGTTTGTTTGTGTTTTCGAGACAGGGTCTCACTCTGTTGCCCAGGCTGGAGTGCAGTGGCATGATCACTGGCTCACTGCAGCTTCAACATCCTGGGATGAAGTGATCCTCCCATCTAAGCCTTCTGAGTAGCTGGGACTACAGGAGTGCACCACCATGCCCAGCTAATTTTTGCTTTTTTTTTCTTTTGTAGAGACGGAATTTCGCCATGTTGTCCAGGCTCATCTCAAACTCCTGGGCTCAAGCGACCCACCCCCCTCAGCCTCCTAAAGTGCTGAGATTACAGGTACAAGCCACCATGCCCAGCCTGCTGCCACCTGTTTTTGCAAATAAGATTTTATTAGGACACAGCCACACTCACTCATTTATTTACTGCCTGTGGTGGTTTTGTACTACAACAGCAAAGTTGAGCAGCTGTGATCAAGACTATATGCCCCACAAAGCCTAAAATATTATTTCTGGCCTTTTATAAAAGAGTTTGCTGACCCCTGGTCTACAACATAAACGTAACTTGCCCTCCCCTTGATTACTCCCTTTGTTTAGGATTATGGGTCAGTCTGAGACCAGGATCAGAGTTCGTTGTGAGGCTATCAAAGATTACAGTTGCACAAATTCTACCTTGCCTAGGGCTTTTCTCCATCTGCCTGACCTCAAAGATTGCCATGTGTCTCCACCTCTTCCGGTATGACTTAGAGAGGGCCCCCAGAAGAGCATATGACTTCATATCCAAAGGAGGAAGAATGTTCATAAACAAGAACTTGATTTGCTGGAAAACTGCCCTCATTGACCCTATCCTATAACCATGGCACATTCCATTTGCCGTACGTAACATCCAACTCAAGAGGAGGCTGCCCAAGAACTCACTTGGTCTGAAAGGCAAAATGACTCTCCAAGAACATTCCTGGCAGTCTCGCCAGCTGCGGGTCCTTCGGGGGCTCCGCAACTTTCCTTCCGTCAGCGTCAGCTCCTTGCCACCCTCATCTCCAGCATGCCTGGTCCGACCCCCAGTGGCACTAATGTGGGATCCTCAGGACACTCTCCCAGCAAAGCCGTGGCCGCCCGGGCGGCAAGATCCACTGTCCGGCAGAGGAAAAATGCCAGCTGTGGGACAAGGAGCGCAGGCCGCACGACCTCGGCAGGCACATGGCGGATGTGGCGATTCTACACAGAAGATTCACCTGGGCTCAAAGTTGGTCCTGTTCCAGTATTGGTTATGAGCCTTCTGTTCATCTCTTCTGTATTTATGTTGCACATTTGGGGCAAGTACACTCGTTTGTAGATTCAGTTACATCCATCTGTCATCTGAAGAAGGAGGAAAAAACCCATCATTTCTTGGACCAAAAGTATAGTGACTATCTGTTCATGAGAGAAATTTTCTGTAAGCTTGCTGTTTTACAGGGGATTTATCAATAATTGATTTAGAGGAGTCAGTTTTTTTCTATGGCTAATAAACTTTTTAATTCACTTACAACAAAAAAAAAGAACAATCCTGTTTTTCCAATTGTGCTTTTCTAATTGTGCCCGAATTTGAAACACTTTCTCTTTACTTTGTACTACCAGTCGGAGCCCACGCAATCCCCACAATTTGCATATTTGAATGGTCAAGGTTTCCTGTCACACTGTCCATGCTTTTTTGCCCAATGTGCCATTTGAGATACCCTCCCGGCAATTTGCATTTTTCAGTTTTTTGTTTTTGAGATGGAGTCTCACTGTGTCATCCAGGCTGGAGTGCAGTGGTGCGATCTCGGCTCACCGCAACCTCCACCTCTTGCGTTCAAGAATTCTCGTTTCTCAGCCTCCCAAGTAGCTGGGATTACAGGCGCCTGCCACCATGCCCGACTAATTTTTATATTTTTAGTAGAGACAGGGTTTCACCATATTGGTCAGGCTGGTCTCGAACTCCTGACCTCAGGTGCTCCACCCGCCTTGGCCTCCCAAAGTGTTGGGATTACAGGCCTGAGCCACTGCACCCAGCCGCTCCCAGCAATTTGATTCCATCAGTGAGAGCCTCTTCACCTGACGCCCTCAGCTCCCATTACTGAACACATCCTAATGAAGTTCTCTCTTTGTTGCTAGGCAAGTCTAATATGGTTTAGGGGTGGAGATGAGAGTCATTTAATCTAGCCTTCACATGGAAAAAGACCTCAAATTCAGGCTTTTGGCATCATCTATGAAAGAACTTACACGTAGATTCACCCTGCTACACTGGTAGGATTAAATTCAATAATGGACCACGTCACTTAGAGTCCACTTTAGACTCAATTGATATTGCTGTTGAACTTTTGCAATTGTTTGTGAATACCATTTGACTTAGTCCATTTGGGTTGCTATAACAAAATACCTTAGACTGGGTAATTTATTAACAGCAGAATTTATTACTCACATTTGGAGGGCAGGGAAGGCCAAGATCAAGATGCCGGCAGATGTGATGTCTGATGAGGGCTCTCCACTTCAAAGATGACATCTTCTTGTGGCATCTTCACATGGTGGAGGTGGAGGGCAGCTTCCTCCAATCACTTTCTTTTTCTTTTTCTTTTTTTTTTTTTTTTTTTTTTTGAGACAGAGTCTTGCTCTGTTGTCCAGGCTGGAGTGCAGTGGTGCCATCTTGGCTCATTGCAATCTCCACTTCCCAGGTTCAAGCGATTCTCCTGCCTCAGCCTCCTGAGTAGCTGGGACTACAGGCGTGTGCCACCACACTTGGCTAATTTTTTGTATTTTTAGTAGAGACAGGGTTTCACAATGTTGGCCAGGCTGGTCTCGAACTCCTGACCTCCAGTGATTCGCCTGCCTTGGCCTCCCAAAGTGCTGGGATTATAGGCATGAGCCACCGTGCCTGGACTCAGCTGCTTTTATAAGAGCACTAATCACATTCATGAGGGCAGAGCCCACATGACTTAATCACTTCCCCAAAGACCCCATCTCTTAAGACTGTAGCATTGGGTATTAGGTTCTAACATATGAATTTTGGAGAAACACCAACATTCAAACCATAGCAACATTATAAAATTACATTTTTACTTTTGTGGCAAAAAATATTAACTTGGGCCAGGTGCAGTGGCTCATGCCTGTAATCCCACCACTTTGGGAAGCCAAGATGGGAGTTCAGGAGTTTAAGACAAGCCTGGGCAACATAATGAGACCCCTATCTCTACCAAAAAATTAAAAATTAGCCAAACATGGTGGTGTGCACCTGTAGTTGCAGCTACTCAGGAGGCTGAGGTGGGAGGATCACTTGAGGCCAGCAGTTCAAGACCAGCCTGGCCATCATGGTGAAACCTCGTCTCTACTAAAACTACAAAAATTAGCCAGGCATGGTGGCAGGCACCTGTAATCCCAGCTACTCGGGAGGCTGAGACAGGAGAATCACTTGAACCTGGGAGGCGGAGGTTGCAGTGAGAGGTGATGGAGCCACTGCACTCCAGCCTAGGCAATAGAGCGAGACTCTGTCTCAAAAAAAAAAAAAAAAAAAAGCATTGATCTTTCCTAACAACGTACCAAAGTTTGGCCATAGTTGGGTACGTTTTACTTCCCACTACCATGTCTCACATTATTTGTTCATCTCAGGATCCACATAGGCCAATGAGGAGGCTCTCCTGCCATTATGGGGGTCATCCCCTCTCCTACATCTCCCTCCTGGAAAGAAAGGAGAAAAATTAGCCCTGGAGCAGGACTTATTTAAAATTTTCAGATACGAGGGCACCCGAGAACTACCTACTGCATCAATGGAACCAATATGCAGACTCCATCACACACAGCTGTAACCCAGTATTGCACAGACTCAAATATTATCATCAGTCAGCAACCAGCAGGATTGTATGCCAATCGCCTGTTTTTTAAATTTTTTTTAATTTTATTTATTTATTTATTTTGAGATGGAGTTTTGCTCTTGTTGCCCAGGCTGGAGTGCAATGGCATGATCTCGGCTCATCACAACCTCTGCCTCCTGGGTTCAAGCAATTCTCCTGCCTCGGCCTCCCAAGTAGCTGGGATTACAGGCATGCACCACCACACCCGGCTAATTTTGTGTTTTTAGTAGAGACGGGGTTTCTCCATGTTGGTCAGGCTGGTCTCGAACTCCTGACCTCAGGTGATCCACCCGCCTCAGCCTCCCAAAGTGCTGTGATTATAGGCATGAGCCATTGCACCCGGCCTGAATCACCTATCTAACTAGGCCCAGTGCTGCCTACAAAGCTGTTATTAATATATGCGATGTTAACATATATGTTTATATGTATACATACATGCACATGCATGTATTCACATATACATATATACATAAAGACACACACATATATGTATGTAATTAATTGAATTAGCACTGATTTCTGAAATTGCACTTCCAGTTTCAGGTAACAGAGATGAAAGCTATTGCATCTTTTTACAGGATCTGGTGAAAGCCAGAGTCTGAAGGGTCATTTAGAGTTGGGTATACATTCATTTAATAAATTTTCACTGGGCTGCCTAAACACTCAAGACTGAAAGAGCTGAATATGGTGGCTCTGCCTATGAAGGATTCACAGATCAATGGCAGAGACCAACTCCAATATAAGTCAGACCACAAAAGTGCTGTTCTAGAGATATAAACCAGGCATTGCTGTACCTCCAAGAAAGAAGCAATGGATTGAAGCTGGAAGAAGACTTCTCCTAGAAAAATTAATATTGGGGCTAGGCCTTGAAGAATGAGAAGATTCTGAGAGACAGAGAAGGGGGAAAAGGCTTTCTGTTCAATTTAACAAACAGTCTTTAATCACCTACCTTCTACTAAAGGCACTAAACTCTGTGCCTTCCTTGAATAGATGTTCAGTTTTTGTGACAGACTCAAATATTGCACAGACTCAAATATTATCATCAGTCAGCAACCAGCAGGATTGTATGCCAGTCGTCTGTTTTTTAAATTTTATTTTATTTATTTATTTATTTTGAGATGGAGTTTTGCTCTTGTTGCCCAGGCTGGAGTGCAACGGCATGATCTTGGCTCACCACAACCTCCGCCTCCTGGGTTCAAGCAATTCTCCTGCCTCGGCCTCCCAAGTAGCTGGGATTACAGGCATGCGCCACCACACCCGGCTAATTTTGTGTTTTTAGTAGAGATGGGGTTTCTCCATGTTAGTCAGGCTGGTCTCGAACTCCTGACCTCAGGTGATCCGGGTGCAGACAGAGCCAGCCCTAGACATATAGCACCTTTGTTCAATTAGAAAAGGTATCTGCCAGGCATGGTGGCTCATGCCTGTAATTCTAGCACTTTGGGAGGCTGAGGCAGGAGAATCACTTAAGGCCAAGAGTTCAAAATCCTGGGCAACATAGCAAGACTCTGTCTCTACAAAAAAAATTTTAAAATAAAAAATAACAAGAATAATTAGCTGGATATGGTGGTGCACATGTGTTGTCTTAGATACTCGGGAGGCTGAGGTCGGAGGATCACTTGAGCTCAGGAGGTCAAGGCTGCAGTGAGCTATGATTGCCACTGCAATCCATCCTGGCTGGGTGGCACAGCGAGACCTTGTCTCTTAAAAAAAAAATCTATATCTATATCTTTATCTATATCTATATCTATATATGTGTGTGTGTGTATATAGATATATACATCTATCTATCTATCTATCTATCTATCTATCTATCCCTCTAGACTTTCTTTTTTTTTTTTTAGACAGAGTCTTGCTCTGTCGCCCAGGCTGGAGTGCAGTGGCATGATCTCAGCTGACTGCAACCTCCGCCTCCCAGGTTCAAGCAATTCTCCTGCCTCAGTTTCCCAAGTAGCTGGGATTACAGGTAACTGCTACCACACCCGGCTAATTTTTTATCTTTTTCGTAGAGATGGGGTTTCGCCATGTTGGCCAGGCTGGTCTCAAACTCCTGACCTCAGGTGATCCGCCCACCTCTGCCTCCCAAAGTGCTGGGATTACAGGCGTGAGCCACCCCACCTGGCCTCCCTCTAGACTTTCAGAGGCCAAAATCAGGGCTCATGCTTGGTGAATCAGGCTAGATTTTAGCCCCATTTACAGCCCAACCTACCTTCCATGATAAGCTCTTTTGTACAGTGAATAACCTGCTCAACTGTATGTGGTAACCCTGAGTGCAGGAAACAAAGGTGAATAACACCTTTCACACTTGAGGAGCTCAACTGGTCAAGGAAATAAATATGGAAATGTATATGATATCATATGACATAATAAAGGTATGTTTGAACATTATAGAGGTTAGCATTGAGACGGAAATGTCATCAAAAATAAGGAAGCATGAAAACATGAATACCCTTGAGCAGAAAGGAGCAAGTGGCCTTATTTCTCTACCCCAGTGGTTCCCAAGTCTACAGGGTCATCAGAATCATTCGGTGGGCACTTAAAAAATTACAGACCCCTGCCCTCTACGCCTATCCCAGAGCAGGTCTGAGGCAGAGACTAGGAGTCTGCATCATAATAAGTTCCTCTAGGTGATTTCAGTGATTTGCTGGGTTAGGAACCACAGGTGTGAACCAAGCCCCACCCAGCCTCTACTCACCCAGTACCCACTTTCTCTTGGTGAGATAATAGTGTTCAGTACTTTCTCCCTAGAATAAAAAGGAAATGAAAGTTCTGTGGTCTCTAAAGCGGACTGCCCAGGTGAAATTTCAGTTCTGCTTTAGAAAGACAAAAGGCACCTGAGACCTGCGATGGCCGACACATCCAAGGGGCAGGTTACATGGGGTCATATGAGCCTCTTGCACCCACTGATGTGGCTGCTGCCAGGATGCAAAGAGAGGAAGGTGCAGCCTGGCCAGGACAGTGGCCTGTGAGCAGGAATTCTGATAACAAACCCTCAGAGGAAACCAGTCTGGTGTCTGAGAACCTGACTATGATGCTCATGCCCACCAAAAGACTCTTCCTGACTTCCTTGATTATGACTTTGGGATGTGTATTTGGGGAATTCAGTGCTGCCTTATTCAGTTGAAGGATGAAGTATGTTCCTAGGGCACCAGTGTGGCTTGCAGCAGAGTTTTCCTATCTATGAACATGGAATATCTATCTACCTATCATACTTCTTTGATTTCTTTCATCAGAGTTCTGTAGCTTTTCTCATGTAGATCTTTTTTTTTTTTTTTTTGAGATGGAATCTCGCTCTGTGGCCCACACCACACTGGAGTGCAGTGGCTTGATCTCGGCTCACTGTAACCTCTGCCTCCCAGGTTCAAGTGATTCTCCTGCCTCGGCCTCCAAGTAGCTGGGATTACAGGTGCCTACCACCACACCCAGCTAGTTTTTGTATTTTTTAGTAGAGATGGGGTTTCTCCATGTTGGCCAGGCTGGTCTCGAACTCCTGACCTCAGGTGATCCGCCCACCTCGGCCTCCCAAAGTGCTGGGATTACAGGCATGAACCACTGCACCCAGATCTCATGTAGATCTTGTACATGCTTTGCTAGATTTACACCTAAGGATTTCATTTTTGAGATGCTAATGTAAATGGTAATGTGTTTTTAATTTCAAATTCCATTTGTGGGCTAGGTGACAATGTGATTCTCCTGCCTTAGCTTTCCAAAGGGCTGGGATTACAGGCAGTGGTTCATGAGCCCAGGAGTCTGAGACCAGTCTGAGCAACACGGTGAGACCCCATCTCTACAAAAAATTAAAACATTAGCCATGCATGGTGGCATGTGCCTACAGACCCAGCTACTCAGGAGGCTGAGGCAGGAGGATGACCTGAGCCAGGAGGTAAAGGTTGCAGTGGTCCACATTCATGCCACTGCACTCCAGCCTGAGTGACAGATCAAGTCCCTGTCTCAAAAAAAAAAAAAAATTTACTTGTTCATTGCTGCTACTTAGGAAAGTGACTGGCTTTTGTTTTTAACCTTGCATCCTGAAACATTGCTGTAATCACTTATTAGTTCCAGGAGGTTTTTGCTGTTGTTGCTTCTTTTGGATTTTCTACATAGACAATCATGTCATCTGCAAACAAAGGCATTTATATTTCTTCCTTCCCAATCTGCATAGCTTTTATCTCCTCTTCTTGTCTTGTTGCATTAGCTAGGACTTCTGGTACAATGTTGAAAAACAGTGGTGAGAGCGGACAGCCTTGCCTCATTCCTGATCTTAGCAGGAAAGTTTCAAGTTTTTCACCACTCAGTATGATGCTGGTTGGGGGGTTTTTACAGATGTTCTTTTATTTATTTATTTATTTATTTATTTATTTATTTATTTATTTAATTTTTGAGATTGAGTCTCACTCTGTTGCCCAGGCTGGAGTGCAGTGGCACATTTAGTTCACTACAAACTCCGCCTCCAGGGTTCAAGCAATTCTCCTACCTCAGCCTCCCGAGTAGCTGGAATTGCCCCCCACCATGCCTGGCTAATTTTTGTATTTTTAGTAGAGACAGGGTTTCACCATGTTAGCCAGGCTGATCTCAAACTCCTGACCTCAAGTAATCCTACGCCTCAACCTCCCAAAGTGCTAGGATTACAGGCATGAGCCACTGTGCCGGGCCTATAGATGTTCTTATTTAAGTTAAGGAAGTTTCCCTTTATTCCTAGCCTGCTGAGAGTTTTTCTTTTCTTTTTTTTTTTTTTTGAGACGGAGTCTTGCTCTGTTGCCCAGGCTGGAGTGCAGTGGCGCAATTACTGATGTGATAGATTATATTAATTAATATTCAAATGTTGAACTAGTCTTGCATACCTGGGATAAATCCCACTTGGTTATGGTGTATAATTCTTTTCTGACATTATTGGATTTGATTTGCTAATATTTTACTGAAGATTTTTGCATCTATGTTCATGAGAGATATTGGTCTGTAGTTTTCTTTTCTTCTAATGTCTTTGTCTGGTTTTGGTATTAGGGTAATACTGGCCTCACAGAATGAATTAGGATTGGTCTCTCTGCTTCTATCTCTAGAAGATATTGTAGAGAATTGGTAAAATTTCTCCCTTGAATTTTTGGTACAATTAATCAGTGAACCCATCTGGGCCTGGTGCTGTTTTGGAAAGTTATTATTGATTTAATTTCCTTAACCCTTTTCCCATTTGCCCCGAGAATACTCACCAGTGGCACTTGTGACTGCAGTATTTACCCCCAAGATAACTTTGCCACAAAATATCTTGCTTTTATTATTATTTTCGCCTCACTCTAGTATACTGACTTTGGCAACAAAAGATATCATTCTACTTATAGCATTCTGTTTTTAGTACTCGTATTTCCATTTAGAAAATATAGTAATTCTCGATTGCTGAAAATGCCAAATCCTAGAAAATGTAACATTCATACGTATGATGTTAACATTATTCTCGAACAGTTGTTGGCTGAAGATTCATTTGATGAATCCAATTTTTCCAAAATAGACAATTCTGATTATTCAGATTCTTATGTTAATTCCGTTTGGAAATAACTGCAAGAACAGTTTTTATATTTTATTTTCACATTGAAAATCAGTCAGATTTGCTTCAGTCTGAAAGAGCATGTTTATGTAAAATTAAATGAGCACAGGCAGCGAGCTGGTTTTTTTTTTTTCCTTCTAAGCGAGAAAAGGGTTAATAGATATAGGCCTATTCAGATTGTCTATTTCTTCTTATGTGAGTTTTGGCAGATTGTTTCTTTCAAGAAATTGGTCCATTTCATCTAGGTTATCAAATTCATGGATGATATGATTTGAAGTCCCCTCCAAAACTCATGTTGAAATTTATTTGCCATTGTGATGATGTTGAGAGGTGGGACTTTTAAGAGGTGTTAGGTCAAGGGGAAACCACCCTCATGAATGAATTAAGGCTGCTATTGCAGGAGCAGGTTACTTATTTTTTTTAAAAAAAAAAGAAAGTTCAGCCCCCGTTCTCTCTCTCTCTCTCTCTCTCTGTCTTTCTCTGTCTCTGTCTCTGTCTCTCTCTCGCATACTCTCTCACCATGTGATACCTTCTGCCATGGAATAACCATGGGATAACCCTCACCAGATCCTGGCACCATGCTCTTGGACTTCCCAGCCTCCAGAACCATGAGCCAAATAAACTTCTGTTCTTTATAAATTACCTAGCCTGTGGTTTTCTGTTATAGCAGTAGAAAGTGGACTAAGAGAGTTGGCATAGAGTGGCTCATAATATTTCTTTGTTATACTTTTAATGACAATGGGGTCTGTAATAATATCTCCACTTTCATTTCTTATGTTAGTAATTTGTGTCTTTTTTTTTTTCCTAGACTGGCTAGAGGCTTATTGATTTTATTGATCTTTTCAAAGAGCTAGCTTTTGGTTTTGTTGATTTTCTCTCTTAATTTCCTGTTTTCAACTTCATTTATTTATTTATTTATTTTCAAGACAGAGTCTCGCTCCATTACCCAGGCTGGAGTGATGCAGTGGTGCGATCTCAGCTCACTGCAACCTTCGCCTCCCAGGTTCAAGCGATTTTCCTGCCTCAGCCTTCTGAATAGCTGGGACTACAGGCATGTGCCACCACACCCAGCTAGTTTTTGTATTTTTTAGTAAAGACAGGGTTTCACCAAGTTGGCCAGGCTGGTCTCGAACTCCTAACTGCAGGTGATCCGCCTGCCTTGGCCTCCTAAAGTGCTGGGATTACAGGCATGAGCTACCATGCCCAGCTGCCAACTTCATTGACTTCTGCTCTGATTTTAATTATTTTTCTTCTTATACTGACTTTGGATTTAATTTGCTTTTTTTTTAGTTTTCTAAGGCGGAAGTTTACATTATTGATTTTAGACCTTTTTTCTTTTCTACTATATGCTTTCAATGCTATAAATCTTCCTCTAAGTGCTGTTTTTAATGCATCCATAAATTTTGTTAAGTTGTATTTTCATTTAGTTCGAAATCGCTTTTTTTTTTTTTAGATGGAGTCTTGCTCCATTGCCCACGCTGGAGTACAGTGGCATGATCGTGGCTCACTATAACCTTTGCCTCCCGGGTTCAGGCGATTCTCCTGCCCCAGCCTCCCAAGTAGCTTGGATTACAGGCACACACCACCACACCTGGCTAATTTTTGATATTTTTTAGTAGAGATGGGGTTGTCCCATGTTGGTCAGGCTGGTCTTGAACTCCTGACCTCAAGTGATCCGCCTGCCTTGTCTTCCCAAAGTGCTGGTATTACAGGTGTTAGCCATCGTGCCCAGCCCAAAATAGTTTCAGCTGTCTCTTGAAATTTCTTCCCTGAGCTATATGTTGTTTAGGAATGTGTTGTTTGGGGATTTTTCAGCTGTTTTTCTGTTATGGGATTCTAGTTTAATTCCATTGTGGTCTGACAGTAGACATTGTATGGTTTCTATTTAAATTTGCTAAAGTGTTTTTTATGGCTTAGATTGTGGTCTATCTTGATGAATGTTCCATGTGAGCTTGAGAAGAACATGTAATCTGCTTTTATTGGATGAAGTAATCTATAGATGTCAATTATATTCTAGTTTAATTCCATTGTGGTCTGACAGTAGACATTGTATGGTTTCTATTTAAATTTGCTAAAGTGTTTTTTATGGCTTAGATTGTGGTCTATCTTGATGAATGTTCCATGTGAGCTTGAGAAGAACATGTAATCTGCTTTTATTGGATGAAGTAATCTATAGATGTCAATTATATTCAGTTGATTGATGGCGCTATTGAGTTCAACTACATCCTTACTGATTCTCTGCCTGCTATTTATTTCTGGTAGAGGGGTGTTAAAATCTCCAACCATGATAGTGGACTCATCTATTTCTCTTTATAGTTTTATCAGTTTTGCCTCACGTATTTCGATGCTCTATTGTTAGTGCATACACATTAAGGATTGTTATGTCTTCTTGGGGAATTAGCCCCTTTGTCATTATGTTATGCCTCTCTTTATCTCTGACGACTTTCTTGCTCTGAAGACTGCTCTGTCCGAAATTAATTATAGCTACTGTCTGCTTTGATTAGTGTTACCATGCAATATCTTTCTCCATCACTTTACATTTACTCTATATGTATCTTTATATTTAAAGTGGGTTTCTCATAGGCAACATGTAGTTGAGATTTTTTTCTTTTTTCTTTTTTAACATATCAACCACAGCAATCAGAGAGTCTTTTTTAAAATTCACTGTGAAAATCTCTTTTTGTTGGTGTATTTAGATCATTGATGTTTAAGATGTTATTGGTCTAGTTGGATAATATCTACTGTATTTGTTACTGTTTTCCATTTTTTGCCCTGGTTCTCTGTTCTTATTTTTGTTTTCCATACTTTTTCTGCCTTTTGTGGTTTTAATTATTTTATATTCTCTCCTTTCTTAGCATATCAATTGCACTTCTTTTATTACTGTTTTTTAGTGGCTGCCTTAGAGTTTGCAATATACATTGACAATTAATCGAAGTCTACTTTCAAATAACACTATACCACTTCATGGGTAGTGCAAGCATCTTATAATAACAAAATATTTTTTAAATTCCTCTCTCCCATCCCTTGTATCATTACTGTCATTTATTTCAACCATACACAAACATACCAACACACACACACACATATATATACATGTAACCATACATAATCAATGACATTGTTGCTATTATTTTGAAGAAACTGTTATCTGTTAGATCAGTTAAGAATAAGAAAAGCGGCGGGCATAGTGGATCATATCTGTAATCTCAGCACTTTGCGGGGCTGAGGTGGGAGGATCACTTGAACCTAGGAGTTTGAAACCAGCCTAGACAACAAGGGACACCCCCGTCTCTATTTAAAAGAAAATAAGAAAAATATTTTATTCTTCATTTATTCATTCTCTGATCCAATGCTCTTCCTTTCTCATTTAGAAAATTTTTTTTTCTTATTTTTTAGAGATGGAGTCTTGCTATGTTGCCCAGGCTGGACTCTGGACTTGAACCCCTGGGCTCAAGCGATCCTCCTGCCTCAGCTTCCCAAGTAGCTGGGACTACAGGCATGTACCACTGTGCCTAGCCTGTCTTCCTTTCTTCATGTAGATCTGGTTTTTCAAACTTCTTTTAACCTTGCTTGAAAGGCAGACATACTGATGACAAATTCCTGTAGTTTTTGTTTATCTGAGAAACTGCTTATTTCTCCTTCATTTCTTTTTTTTTTTTTCCCCAAGGCAGAAGAATTTTTCTTAGTACAGAACAAAATGAAGTCTCCTATGTCTACTTCTTTCTACACAGACACAGCAACAATCTGATTTCTCTATCTTTTCCCCACCTTTCCCCCTTTTCTATTCCACAAAACCGCCATCGTCATCATGGCCCGTTCTCAATGAGCTGTTGGGTACACCTCCCAGACGGGGTGGTGGCCGGGCAGAGGGGCTCCTCACTTCCCAGAAGGGGTGGCCGGGCAGAGGCGCCCCCCACCTCCCTCCCGGACGGGGCAGCTGGCCGGGCGGGGTCTGACCCCCCACCTCCCTCCAGGACAGGGCGGCTGGCCGGGCGGGGTCTGACCCCCCACCTCCCTCCCGGATGGGGCGGCTGGCCGGGTGGGGTCTGACCCCCCACCTCCCTCCCGGACGGGGCGGCTGGCCGGGCGGGGGCTGACCCCCCACCTCCCTCCCGGACGGGGCGGCTGGCCGGGCGGGGGCTGACCCCCTACCTCCATCCCGGACGGGGTGGCTGCCGGGTGGAGACGCTCCTCACTTCCCAGACGGGGCGGCTGCCGGGTGGAGGGGCTCCCCACTTCCCAGATGGGGCAGCTGCCGGGCGGAGGGGCTCCTCACTTCTCAGACGGGGGGGGCCGGTCAGAGACGCTCCTCACCTCCCAGACGGAGTGGCGGCGGGGCAGAGACACTCCTCAGTTCCCAGACGGGGTCGTGGCCGGGCAGAGGAACTCTTCACATCTCAGACGGGGTGGCGGGGCAGAGGCGCTCCCCACATCCCAGATGATGGGAGGCCAGGCAGAGACGCTCCTCACTTCCTAGACGGGATGACGGCCGGGAAGAGGCGCTCCTCACTTCCCAGACTGGGCGGCCAGGCAGAGGGGCTCCTCACATCCCAGACGATGGGCGGCCAGGCAGAGACACTACTCACTTCCCAGACGGGGTGGCGGCCGGGCAGAGGCTGCAATCTCGGCCCTTTGGGAGGCCAAGGCAGGCGGCTGGGAGGTGGAGGTTGTAGCGATCCGAGATCACGCCACTGCACTCCAGCCTGGGCAGCGTTGAGCACTGAGTGAACGGGACTCCGTCTGCAATCCCGGCACCTCGGGAGGCCGAGGCTGGCAGACCACTCACAGTCAGGAGCTGCAGACCAGCCCGGCCAACATGGCGAAACCCCGTCTCCACCAAAAAATACGAAAACCAGTCAGGTGTGGCAGCGCGCGCCTGCAATCCCAGGCACTCGGCAGGCTGAGGCAGGAGAATCAGGAAGGGAGGCTGCAGTGAGCCGAGATGGCGGCAGTACAGTCCAGCCTCCGCTCGGCATCAGAGGGAGACCGTGCAAAGGGGAGAGGGGAAGGGGAGGGGGAGGGAGAGGGAGCTGTTGATTTTTAAGTTTGTTCAGCTTTTTACTTATTTTAAGGACAGAGAGGTGACTTCTAAGCTCCTTACATGCCAGACTGGAAACCAGAAGTCCCTCACCAAAATTATTCTGGTACATAAGATCTCTAAAAGGGCTTCCTCCACCCGGGTAGAATTGGATTTTAGTTAACATCTGTCAAGCACCATCTGTGAGCCAGATGTCTAGTAAATACTTTCACACGCATTGCTTCATTAAGTCCTCACAACAGCCCTGAGAGGTGGGTATTATTATTATCATCCCCATTTTACAGGTGAGAAAGCTGATATTCAGAAAACTAAAATGACTTGACAAAATTATAAAGGTAGAAGGCCGGGCTCAGTGGCTCATGCCTGTAATCTCAGCACTTTGGGAGGCCGAGGTGGGCAGATCACATGAGGTCCATGACCAACATAGAGAAACCCTGTCTCTCCTAAAAATACAACATTAGCCGGGCGTGGTGGTGCATGCCTGTAATCCCAGCTGCTGGGGAGGCTGAGGCAGGAGAATCGCTTGAACCCGGGAAGCAAAGGTTACAGTGAGCTGAGATCGCGCCATTGCACTCCAGCCTGGGCAACAAAAGCAAAACTCCATCTCAAAAAAAAAAAAATTTTACAAAGGTAGAAACTGGTAAAGCTAATATTAAAACAAGGTTTTTTTTGGGCGGCTGAGGCGGGTGGATCACCTGTGGTCGGGAGTTCATGACCAGCGTGGCCAATATGGTGAAACCCCATCTCTACTAAAAATATAAAAATTAGCTGGGCGTGGTGGCGCTGGCCTGTAGTCCCAGCTACTCTGGAGGCTGAGGCAGGAGAATCGCTTGAACCTGGGAGGTGTAGGTTGCAGTGAGCCAAGATTGCGCCACTGCACTCCATCCTGGGCAACTGAGCGAGACTCCATCTCAAAATAAATAAACTAATTAATTAAAAAATAAAACAAAGTCTTCTGACGCCAAGGCTAAGGACTTAACTTTAGAAAATGAAAAGTCTCAAGTTATTTTCTGCTCCTCTTCCTTCTCTCTCTGGGACCTTTACTCATGTTTGGGTTTTCATGGCGGTGGGGGCATTGGCAGTACTGAACTCTGCCCACTGAATCTAATCTATAGCAGAGGCTTCAACAACTATATGGCCAATACAATTCAGATTTATTTTGACTTTCCAAAATATACCACCAGAATTAGCAGGCACCTGGCACAGTCCAATTTCAACAAGCAGTTCTATATATTTTATATATATATATACTTTTTTTAGATGAATTTTTGCTCTTGTTGCCCAGGCTGGAGTGCAATGGCACAATCTTGGCTCACTGCAACCTCCACCTCCCTGGTTCAAGTGATTTTCCTGCCTCAGCCTCCCAAGTAGTTGGGATTACAGGTACCTGCCACCAGGCCTGGCTAATTTTTTGTATTTTTAGTAGAGACAGGGTTTTGCCATGTTGGCCAGGCTGGTCTCGAACTCCTGACCTCAGGTGATCCACCGCCCCCCCCACCCCGCCCCAGCCTCCCAAAGTGCTGGGATAGCAGGCATGAGCCACCACGCAGGCATGAGCTACCGCGCCAGGCCCTCTTCTATGTTATTTTTAACTGTTTAGAGCTTCTTAACCAAGGTCTATGGATTCTTTAAGGGTCCTCAGGGGCTTTAAGAGGTTTGCGAATCTCTTGAAACCATGTTACATCTTGTGGGTATAGGAAAAGGTGAATTTGTTTTGAGGAGAGGGTTTATCTTTTTCATTAACGTCTCAAAGAGGTCTCCAATGCAAACAAGGTTAAAAATAATTAATACAGGCTTTATCCAAGAAGGATTTGTTTTAAACTTTTTGACCTCAGCCTAGGGAGAAAACCAGATACAAGTAAGGAATGCAGCAGCTCATATCAGGAAATAATAATAACACTAATACTTCAGTAATTACTTTTTTCCTCTATGCTGATTGAGACATAGATCTGGCTTTCGCCAAACAAAAAAAATAATAAAGAAAGAAACCCCAGTGATTTGTGCTGAGACCAAGAGGATGCATCTGTTTCCTGAATCAACCAGATCAAATGAACACTGGATCAAAAGCTGCCAATGCCGAGACTTCATTTTCTTTCAGAGAAAGATGAAGCAGCTATGCTAAAGAGAGAGGGGAAAAGAGTAAACCCAGGCAAGAGGAGAAATATAAGTTCTGGTTCAGGATGATGCCAATGGATTTCTTGATATGGTACCTTCTCTAGACTAAAGATCATTCCAAACAGGTATTTTTCTACAATACCTGCATGCTAACTCCTCTCTGAAACAGTTATGCAACGGAGGCTTTGGCTCAGTCTGTCTGCAAGAGCTACATTGAATCTTGCCACCCACTCCTGCATCTTACCCAGTCTTCCACATACCTGCCACGAGTCATGCTTAACTCTTTGTCATGTTCTCAGTTCCCATGGCATCTTTGCATTTGCTGTTCCCTGAGCATTTGCTGTTTCCTCTGCTTGAAATACCCTTCACTCCCTTTTCCCCCTGGCTATCTCCTCTTCAGCCCAAGGGACATCTATTCTAAGAAGCTTTCTGTAACCCCTTAGGGAAAATTAGTATCTTTTATACATATATATATATATGTTTTTTGTTTGTTTGTTTGTTTGTTTTTTTAAAGGTGCAGTCTCACTCTGTCACGCAGGCTGGAGTGCAGTGGCATGATCTTGGCTCACTGCAACCTCTGCCTCTGAGTTCAAGCCTCAGAGTAGCTGGGATTACAGGTGTGCACCACCATGCCCAGCTAATTTTTGTATTTTTAGTAGATACACAGTTTTACCATGTTGGCCAGGCTGGTCTTGAACTCCTGACCTCAGGTGATCTGTCCACCTCAGCTTCCCAAAGTGCTGGGATTATAGGTGTGAGCCACCATGTCTGGCCTCATTATTTTATTTTTAATTGACAAATAACAATTGTATATATTTATGGGGTACAATGTGATGTTTTGCTATATGTTCACAATGTGGAATGATTCAATCCTGCTACTTAACAAATTCATCACCTCATATAGTAATCTTTTTTTTTGTGGTGAAAACATTTAAAATCTATTCTTCTATAAATCAACACTTTTAAAGAATAGAAGAGCTGCTCTCTTTCCTGGAAGCAGGGAGCTGTGCAGAATGACTAGCGATGTTAGAATTCTCTGATTCTTTTTTTCATGTTAGAATGGCATAAGATCATAAGTTTTGAGATTTAAAAGGGACTTTGAAGACCCTTTGAAAATCCAAGCTTTCACTCTACCCATATCCTGATTTGATTCATATCTCTCTGTCATTATATTCCTGGAGAGCACAGGTGGAATCCAATCCAAAATAGCTTTCCTTAGAAGGGTTTGGTCCTGTGAATACCTTCCCCAAGGATCATGTGGTGTAAACACCTTCATTTGAGGAAAATGATATCTAAATATATGCTCCCCACAGATGCGTCCAGTGCTTTATGGTTTATAAAATTGTCCTCCTTACAGTTTCTAACTCAATAAGGGATAACTCAGTGGCTTAAAGGTCATTCATCAAGGATAATTCGTCCAGGTCACCAGCTTGTTAATGGTGGAACTTAGGCCAGAACTCCTGGTGGAATGCACTTTATCCCTCACCCTGATACTTTCTTATTGAAAATTCTTCTGAAATACTATTTGTACAATTTTGAGCAGAAGTGATGGCCATATCCAGGGATAATATAGAAGTAAGTTAAAGATTCCGATGTTTACAATGAAATTAGCAAATCGTTTCTTGAAGTGGGCACAATCCATACAGCCCTTAACAAGGAAATGTTAGAGATGTTTTGAAGCTGAGAATTAACCAGTAACACCAAAGCCAGTGATGTTTTGCCTTATTTCAAAGCACTTCAGAGGCATCCTTCACAGGGCAGGATATGTTGTAAGCAGTGCTTGCTTCTCAAACACTGATATGTATAGAGGCATCTCAGGATCATGGTAAATGCAGATTCTGATTCTCAAGGTCTTGGGTAGGGCCCGAGATTATGCATTCCTAACAAGCTTCCAAGATTTGCCAAGGCTGCTGGTCCATGGACCACACCACAGGCAGCAAGTTGTAACGAAAGAACATCAGAGTTGGAAGCGTAAGACTTAGACCCAAGTTTCAGTTGTGCATTGATGAGTCCTGTGAACTTGGTCAGATTTCACTCTGAGTCTGTTTCCTTACCTGTAAAATAGGTTTATAATCATATCTCTATATGCACCAAGAGCCTTGAGACTGTTGTCCACCATTCCTTTCCTAGTACTCCATCCTAAACATGTGTACAGATGTATGTGTGGGAGCATTTTTTAGCAAACATGTTCATCACAATACTTTTTTTTTTTCATTTTTCTTTTCTTTTTTTTTTTTGAGACAGAGTCTCACTCTGTCACCCAGGCTGGAGTGCAGTGGTGTGATCTTGGCTCATTGCAACCTCCACCTCTTGGGTTCAAGCGATTCTCATGCCTCAGCCTCCTGAGTAACTGAAACTACAGGCACGTGCCACCATGCCTGGCTAATTGTTGTATTTTTAGTAGAAACAGGGTTTCACCATATTGGCCAGGCTGGTCTCGAATTCCTGGCCTCAAGTGATCCACCCGCCTCAGCCTCCCAAATTGCTGGGATTACAGGCATGGGCCACCATGCCTAGCCCTCAATACTTTTGTAATAGTGATAAAAAAGAAGCAACCTAAATAACGAAGATCAGGAAAACATTTTCTTTCTTTTTTTTTTCTACTCACCATGGAATCAGAAGGTAAAATATTTTAGTAAGCTAAAATATATCCATTAAATTGAATATTAGGCAGTCATTTCCAATCTTGTCTAGGGAGAAGATATACACAGAATACTATGAATATACATGGAATATTAAGCAGCTATTTAAAATCATGTCTAAGGAGAAGTACATCGAAAAATGCTCATGAGATAACAAATTTTTTCTTTTTTTGAGACGGAGTCTTGCTCTGTCACCCAGGCTGGAGTGCAATGGCGCGATCTTGGTTCACTGCAACCTCTGCCTCCCGGGTTCAAGCAATTCTCCTTCCTCAGCCTCCCAAGTAGCTGGGATTATAGGCGCCCACCACCATGCCTGGCTAGTTTTTGTGTTTGTTTTGTTTTGTTTTGTTTTTTGAGACAGAGTCTCTGTCACCCAGGCTGGAGTACAGTGGTGCCATCTCGGCTTACTGTAACCTCCACCTCCCAGGTTCAAGTGATTCTCCTGACTCAGTCTCCTGAGTAGCTGGGATTAAAGGTGTGCACCACCACACCTGGCTAATTTTTTTTTTTTTTTGTATTTTGTTAGTAGAGATGGGGTGTCGCCGTGTTGGCCAGGCTGGTCTCGAACTCCTGACCTCAGGTGATCCACCTGCCTCAGCCTCCCAACGTGCCGGGATTACAGGCGTGAGCCACTGTGCCTGGCCAACATAAATTTTTTAAGCCAAAATACAAAATTGGCTGTATCCATAGAATAACCACAACCACCACACTAAATATATAAAATCCCTGGCCTGGCTCACTCACAGGAACACTGAGAATAAAATGAGACATTATTTTATTTATTTATTTTTTTTTGAGACAAAGTCTCACTCTGTTGCCCATCCTGGAGTGCAATGACCAGATCTCAGCTCACTGCAACCTCCGCCTCCCAGGTTCAAGCAATTCTCCTGCCTCAGCCTCTCAAGTAGCTGGGACTACAGGCATGCACCACCACACCTGGTTAATTTTTTTTTGTATTTTTAGTAGAGACTGGATTTCAGCATGTTGGCCAGGCTGGTCTCGAACTCCTGACTTCAGGTGATCCACCCACCTCAGCCTCCTAAAATGCTGGGATTACAGGCCTGAGCCACCGTGCCCGGCTGAGAAATTAATTTATAACTTACTACATAACTATGAGGCATCACTACAATTATTTTCTAATGGTGTTGATAAAATCCAGGTCAGGTTTTGTCTCGTGCTGTGGCAGGCTGCCATAATTCTGCAACATAACATTTCCTAGAAGCGCTGGCTTCTTCTTAGCAGGAAGTATCCATTCTGACTATGCTTGAAAATATGAATTCAAGAATCTCAACTAAGAATCTCTCAACTAAGGGCTTTCAAGAAAAGCAAAGCAAAGAATGTGTGTTTCCTACTTCTGTCGTTACCCTTTAGAAAGAGGAAGAAGGGGATGATTTTTAAACAAGTTTTCTGGACAAACTATTTAAAAGGAGAGAATCAAAGCACAGGAGTGGTTTTAAGATCAAATAGTCTTGGGTTTGAGTTCCCAATTTGTCACTTATTGGTTGTGGAACTTTGAAGTTTGAATAAGTGGAACTTTGAAGTTTGAATAAGTTAAACTTATTGGTTGTGGAACTTTGAACAAGTCAAACACCAGTTTCTCTGAGCTTCAATTTCCAAATCTGTAAAACAACTCTAGTTGTTTAACTCTTAAGGTTGTTTAGTATTATCTAGTATTTATCTCTTAAGGTTGTTTGAGGATGAAATGAAATAATTAATGAAAAGTGCTGAGTATAGTGTCTGGTACACAGCAGATTCTCAATAAATCATAGCTAATTGTAGAGGAGGAGTTCTAGGGTGGCCTTCTCTACAATTAGCTACACTCACACCCTGCATGGGTGTGAGTAGGACCTTTGACTTGCTTGTAACCAATAGAATGTGATAAAGATGTTTAAAGTTATGATCATATATGTAAGGGTCCATCCTGCTAGCATACATGCTAGAGAGACTGTCACTCCATTGCTGGCTTGAAAGAAGTAAGCTGCCATGCTATGAGAGGGGGCCCATGGAGAGGGTCCCATGGCAAGGAACTGTGGGCAGTCTCTGGTAGCTAAGAACAGCCCACCTGCAGCCAGCAAGAAAACAGAGACCTCAGTCACACAACCATAAAAAAATGAGGCCAGGCACCGTGGCTCACGCCTGTAATCCCAGCACTTTGGGAGGCCGAGGCGGGCAAATCACCTGAGGTCGGGAGTTCGAGACCAGCCTGACCAACATGGAGAAACCCTGTCTGTACTAAAAATACAAAAAATTAGCCAGGCGTGGTGGCACGTGCCTGTAATCTCAGCTATTCAGGAGGCTAAGGTAGGAGAATCACTTGAACCCGGGAGGCGGAGGTTGCAGTGAGCCGAGATCGTGCCATTGCACTCTAACCTGGGCGACAAGAGTGAAACTCCATCTCAAAAAAAAAGAAAAAGGGAAAAAGAAAATGAATCCTCCCAACAGCCTGAATGAGCCTGGAAGTTAATTAATTCATAGTGGAGCCTCGAGGTTAGAATGCAGCCGCCTTGATTGAAGCTTTGTGAGACCCTGAGTGGAAGACCCAGCAAGGCCATGCCCAGGCTCCTGACACACAGGGCTGTGAGACAATCTATGTGTTGTGTTCAGCCTCTAGATTTGTGGTCATTAGTTACACAGCAATAGAAAACCAATACATATGTCTTCTCAGCCTTTTGGCTAAGATCAAGTGTAGAAAACCAATACATAATATAAAGCAGATAATCAACACTCAGCCTGTAGCCATTGCTTGCCATCAACAGGTTCATCTTCCTTCTGCCAGTGTTTTAATGAGCACACTATTGTATTGGGGCAGAATTCAAGAACTGGAGACAGAACCTACTCATGTTGAGTAGAGGAGGCAGAGATGAAAACCGAAAAATTACAATAAAGGGCAATAAGTGTTATGATTAAGATGCTTTTGTTGTGGTAAAATTAGCATAACATAAAATTCACCCTTTCAGCCAGGTGCGGTGGCTCACACCTGTAAACCCAGCACTTTGGGAGGCTGAGGTGAGAGGAACACTTGGGCTCAGGAATTCAAGACCAGCCGAGGCAACATAGTGAGATCTTATCTCTCTCTAAAAAAAAAAAAAGGCCAGGCATAGTGGCTCACGCCTGTAATCCCAGCACTTTGGGAGGCCAAGACAGGTGGATCACCTGAGGTCAGGAGTTCGAGACCAGCCTGGCTAATATGGTGAAACCCCATCTCAACTAAAAATACAAAAAATTAGCCAGGTGTGGTGGCGCACGCCTATAGTCCCAGCTATTCAGGAGGCTGAGACAGGAGAATCGCTTGAACCTGGGAGGCAGAGGTTGCATTGAGCTGAGACCTCGCCATTGCACTCTAGCCTGGGCAAGAAGAGCAAAACTCTGCCTCAAAAAAAAAATCTCCCTTTACATTATTTTAAAGTGTGCAATTCAGTGGCATTTAGCACATTCCTACACGGTCGTGCAGCCATTACCACTGTCTAGCTCTAGAACATTTTCATTGCCCCAAAAGGAAACTCCATAGCCATTAGGCAGTGACTCCCCATTCTCCACTTCCCCCAGCCCCTGGCTAATCTGCTTCTCTCTCTATGGATTTGCCTATTCTGGACATTTCAGACATACGTGTATTGTATGATATATGGAATCATACAATATGTAGCCTTTTGTGTCTGGCTTCCTTCACTTAGCATGTTTCTAAGATTCATCCAAGTTGTATAATAGCATGTATCATGTATCTTAATTCCTTTTTATGGCTGAATGATATACTTTTTAAAACATATGTATGTATTTATATATTTATTTAGAGACAGGGTCTTGCTCTTTTGCCCAAGCTGGAGTGCAGTGGTGTAATCATTGCTCACTATAAACTCAAACTCCTAGGCGCAGCAATCCTCCTGTCTCAGATCCTCCTGTAGGACAACAGATATACACCACCACACCCAGCTACCTGCTGGAATTATTCAAACTAGCCAATCCTAAACTGCTTTTTTTTTTCCTTTTTTCTTTCTTTCTTTTTTTTTCTGTCACCCAGGCTGGAGTGCAGTGGCGCAATCTCGGCTTATTGCAACCTCCACCTCCTGGGTTCAAGAGATTCTCCTGCCTCAGCTTCCTGAGTACCTGGGATTACAGGTACCCGCCACCACACCCAGCTAATTTTTGTATTTTTAGTGGACATGGGGTTTCACCATGTTGGCCAGGCTGGTCTGGAACTCCTGACTTCAGGTGATCCACCCGCCTAGGCCTCCCAAAGTGCTGGGATTACAGGCGTGAGCCACCGTGCCTGGTCTGCTTTTTTTTTTTTTTTCCTATTCATATTTAATGTATCCAACTGATCTAAACAGTTTACCCAACCATGCTTTGATTTTTCTGCTGAAACCCCAATAAAGGCTGTGGCCTATGCCTTCCCCTCACTCCTTTCTGCCTCCTGATCAAACCTGGTGTTTCTCCATTTGGGTCTGCATGTGAGGCGTGCCATGCCCCCTTCTCTGGGGAAATGTAAGTAATAAATTATTCTTTTGGCTGGGCATGGTGGCTCACGCCTGTAATCCCAGCACTTTGGGAGGCATAAGTGGGTGGATCACGAGGCCAGGAGTTCAAGACCAGCCTGGCCAATATGGTGAAACCCCGTAGAGATGGGGTTTCAAAAATTAGCTGGGTGTGGTGATGCGTGCTTGTAGTCCCAGCTGCTCAGGAGGCTGAGGCAGAAGAATCGCTTGAACCCAGGAGGCGGAGGTTGCAGCGAGCCAAGATCTGGCCACTGCACTCCAGCCTTGGTGACAGAGTGAGACTCCATCTCAAAATAAATAAATAAATTAATTAATAATAATAAATTAATTATTCTTTCAATGGCATGGACTTCTCCATGTCATCATGCAGTCACCTCCATAAGTTAAAAAATTCTGCAGGTAGGCCGGGCGAGGTGGCTCATGCTTGTAATCCCAGCACTTTGAGAGGCCAAGGCGGGCGGATCACGAGGTCAGCAAATCGAGAGAGACCATCCTGGCTAACACGGTGAAACCCTGTCTCTACTAAAAATACAAAAAAAAAAAAAAAATTAGCTGGGCGTGATGGCAGGCGCCTGTAGTCCCAGCTACTTGGGAGGCTGAGGCAGGAGAATGGCGTGAACCCGGGAGGCGGAGCTTGCGGTGAGCCGAGATCGCACCACTACACTCCAGCTTGGGCGACACAGCGAGACTCCATCTCAAAAAAAAAAAAATCCTGCAGATATAATTGAGACTTGAATTTCCTATTCAAAGGAAATAGTGGGTTTGTTTGTTTGTTTGTAGAGATGGGGTCTTGTTATGTTGCCCAGGCTGGTCTCGAATTCCTGGGCTCAAGGGATCCTCCTGCAGGGGCCTCCCAAAGTCCTAAGATTACAAGGATCAGCCACCACACCAGTCTGAATTTCTTTTTTGACCAAAGCTAATTTGAAGTTTCAGTCACTTGCAACTTAAAGAATCCAGACTAATACCTACATATCCACAGGTTCTATCTCAAACTCTAGAATCTACACTTTTTTTTCTTTTAAGATGGCGTCTCGCTCTGTCCCCCAGGCTGGAGTGCAGTGGCATGATCTCGGCTCACTGTAACCTCCACCTCCTGGGTTCAAGGGATCCTCCTGCCTCAGCCTTCCGAGTGCTGGGATTACAGGCATGCGCCACCATTCCCGGCTAATTTTTTTTTTTTTTTTTTTTTTTTTTTGTATTTTTAGTAGGGATGGGGTTTCACCATGCTGGCCAGGCGGGTCTCAAACTCCTGACCTCAAGTGATCTGCCCTCCTCAGCCTCCCAAAGTGCTGGGATTACAGGCGTGAGTCACCGCCTAGAATCTGCATCTGAATAAGATCATTCTTCTGTAGCTAACCATGCATAGACCCCAGGCTAGAGATTGAGAACCCTTTTGGGGGGCACAAAAGGCCATGACAAGTTAACAAGCATAAGCAGGTGGAATGAAATAATGATCCGATTTGGGTTTCAGGAAAATTACTTCTAGCAGTTGTTTTGGAAGATGGATCAAGAGGGTAAGAGATGAGAGAGAGGCCACTCCCGGGCCTGACCACGCCACACACAGACTGGTGGGGCAAATTCCCCAAGCTCTTGTGCCATTCCCAGGCCACTGGGTATAAAAGGAAAAGGAAGGGATGTGGGCATTTGCTGACGCCCAGAGCCGGGTCTGCTCCCTTTGTGCTACTTGCCCAAGAGGGCGTATTTTTGGGAAGGGGTGTGTTCTGAAAGTAAGGAGGAAGTCGCCACCCCATTGGAAAGAATCTGCCACCCTGCCTTCCAGCTGAAATATCAGATAGTCTGTTCTTCTCTGGGCCAGCAGAGAACTGGAATGTCCAAGGATTTTTGTTGTTGTTGTTGTTTTCTTTTTTTTTTTCTTTCCTTCTTTTTGAAAGACTGCATGAAAGAACATGATGTTTTAGGTTCACAAAGGGAAAAAAGATAAGGGAAAAGTGGCAAGTTAGAAAGCCCATTGTGTATGTTATCTCTGTTATTTTAGAATAAAAAAATAAGTATGGCAGACTGGGATCACAGTTCATGCCAGCCTGGTCCAAAATTGCTGCTTTTATCCTTTTCCCTTGGTGTTACATTTTGGCAGAGGGTTTTCCTCAGGAGCTTTCTGGTACTCAGAACCACACTGCCTGGCTAAGGAAGAGACTGGGAGGCCCCAGGGCAGCTTTAGCTCTTAGGGGCAGACACACATTAGCTAAGCTCATAAACCCGATTGGATGAAACTGGAATGCCAATTTATTTAACAGTAGACTTTGTTTGTTTGTTTGTTTGTTTGTTTTGTTTTATTTTTTGAGACAGACTCTTGCTGTGTCACCCAGGCTGGAGTAGAGTGGTGGCACAATCTTGGCTCACTGCAACCTCTGCCTCCTGGGTTCCAGCTATTCTCATGCCTCAGCCTCCCTTATAGCTGGGATTACAGGTGTGCACCATCACACTTGGCTAATTTTTGTATTTTTAGTAGAGACAGGGTTTCACCATGTTGGCCAGGCTGGTCTTGAACTCCTGACCTCAAGTGATCCACCTGCCTCAGCCTCCCAAAGTGCTGGGATTACAGTTATAACAGTAGACTTTGAACTGTAGACTTTGGCTAGCTGAGCTGGAGCTCAGACATTTAATGTAGCCAAATTCTCCAGTAAATAATCATAATGATGAAAGTAATAATAAGAGCTAACATTTACTGGGCACCTAATATGTGCTAGTCACTATGTTAAACACTTACATGAATTTTTTTCACTTAATCTGAAGTAGGTACTTTTGTTATCCTCATTTACAGATGAGAAAATTGCAACACAAGGAAGGTAAGTAATTTGCCCAAGGTCATATGTCAACTCCCCATCTAGCCCTTGAACTGGAAGTGAAACTCTGTGAACAGAAAGTTGACAGAAAACTTGGATGAGAGACTTTGTGGGGGCACAAGCAGAGCTGCTCTGGAGTACAAACAGAGCAGATGACATTCTCCCCACTTCCTCTCCCCAAGGCAGGTGGTTTTAGAAGGCTGGAGAGATGGCCTGGGCACACACTTCGGTGTCCCCACATTGAGTCCCTTCAACTTTGGCCACCATGAGGCTCCATCAACTGGCTTCATGGGCCAGGGACCTAGACCAGTGGAAGCTGAAACTGAAGAGGAGAGTGAGGTAGACTGACAGGCTGGTTTGAGAATGTGTGTGAGGTCGTGTGTGTGTATACATGTGTGTCTGGAGGTGGGGAGGATATAGAAGTTATTTGGGAATACTGTGGGAATGCTGGTGGTAGATGCTAAATTCGTTCTTGAGCATGTAGCCAGTGTCATTTGATCATACATAACTGACTTCCATTTGCATATTCCAGTTCTTGAAGCCAAATGACGGAGGTGACACTCAATGAGAAGGAACTGCCATGGGGACCCTGAGTGCCCATGTCACCAGAACCAGGGCATTGCTCCCTGAAGGTGGAGGCACAGGGGACACCAAATCGTAATCCGTCAAGTGTCACTTCCTCCAAGACGCCCCCTCTGATCCCTCCTCCCTTCCCCTCTTTCGGTGTTGTCTTACTATAATACACTCCCTTCACCCTCCACCACTCTCTCAGAGAACTCATCGAAAGTGGAGCTGAATCAATCATTGTTTGTCAAACCTGTCTCTCCTCTGCTGGACTGTCAGCTCCATGAGGTCAGGAACCACTTCTGTCGGTTCTCTGCTCTAACCTTGGCACTTCACACAAAGTGAGAGCATAGCAAACCTTCAATAAACAATATTTCTTGGCTGGGCACTGTGGCTCACACCTGTAATCCCAGCTCTTCGGGAGGCTGAGGCAGGAGGATTATTTGAGACCAGCCTGGGAAACATAGAGAGACCCTGTCTCTACAAAAAAAAAAAATAGATTAAAAAAAAATTAGGCTGCTTTGCTTATGGAGTAGCCATTCTTTTGTTTATTTACTTTGTTTTTTTCTTGAGATGGAGTCTCACTCTGTCACCCAGGCTGGAGTGCAGTGGTACGATCTCAACTCACTGCAACCTCCACCTCCTGGGTTCAAGCAATTCTCCTTCCTCAGCCTCCCAAGTAGCTGGGATTATAGGCACCCACCACCACTCCCGGCTAATTTTTCTATTTTTCTATTTTTTAGTAGAGATGGGGTTTCACCATGATGGCCAGGCTGGTTTTGAACTCCTGACCTTAGGTGATCCACCTATCTCAGCCTCCCAAAGTGCTGGGATTACAGGCATGAGCCACCATGCCCTGCTCGTTTATTTACTTCTCTAATAAATTTGCTTTCACTTAAAAAAAAAATTAGCCAGACATGATTGTGCATGCCTATAGTCCTAGCTACTCAGGAGGCTGGGGCAGGAGGATCACTTGAGTCTTGAGTCCAGGAGTTCAAGGTTGCAGTGAGCTATGATCACGCCACTGCACTCCAGCCTGGGCAACAGAGTGGGACCCTTTCTCTAAAAATAATAATAATAATATTTCTCTGCTCTTCAGCACAGACAAGTTTCTCAAGTCATCTTTCTTCCTTACCACCCATTCCTTCTTCTGCCTGTTCCAATCTTGGGAACCTCTATTCTTCCTCAGGACCTTTGCACTTGCTGTGATCCTCTTAGAAGGCTCTTCCAGATAATAGCATTGCTTGCTCTCCCACTGTCTTCAGTTCTTTACTCGAATGTAACTTTAGCAGATCATCTTGTAAAAAATAGCAACCCTGGCCAGGCGTGGTGGCTGACGTCTGTAATCCCAGCACTTTTGGAGGCCAAGGAAGGCGGATCACTTGAGGTCAGGAGTTCGAGACCAGCCTGGCCAACATGGTGAAACCCCATCTCTACTAAAAATAGAAAAAAAGTAGCCAGGCGTGGTGGCACATGCCTGTAGTCCCAGCTACCTGGGAGGCTGAGACAGGAGAATTGCTTGAACCAGGGAGGTGGAGGTTGCAGTGAGCCGAGATTGCGCCACTGAACTCCAGCCTAGGCAAGAGAGCAAGACTCTGTCTCAAAAAAAAAAAATAGCAACCCTTTTCCCATCCTTGGTTCTTCCAATTCCCCTTAATCTGCTTTTTTTTTTCTGTAGCTCTATGACCATCTAAAATACTACATGTTTACTTGTTTATTTGTTTATAGACCATCTCTCAATCAGTAGAATATATGCTCCATGAGGGAGAGAGTTTGTATCTTTTGTTCCCTGTTTATTCCTAGCACGCAGTAGACAAATATTTGTGGAGAAAGAGGAAGGAAGGAAGGAAGGAAGAAAGGAAGGAAGGGAGGGAGGGAGGGGGAGGGGAGGGGAGGGAAGAGAAGAAGAAAGGGACGGAGAGAAGGGGAGGAAGGGAGGAAGGAATAGAGGAAGAAAGGAAGAACTGCAGCATTTCTCATTCAGGTAGAGAAGGAATTGAGGAGACTGAGAAGTGGCCAGAGAGGTAGGAAAAGAAAAGCCAGGCACATGAAGGATAATAGAAGTGTAGAGAGAAAAGCAATTTTTTTTTTTTGAGAGGGAGTCTTGCTCTTGTCGCCCAGGCTGGAGTGCAGTGGCGCGATTCAGCTCACCGCAACCTCCACCTCCCAGATTCAAGCAATTCTCCTGCCTCAGACTCCCGAGTAGCTCACATTACAGGTGCACACCACCACACCCAGCTAATTTTTGTATTTTTAGTAGAGACGGGGTTTCCCCATGTTGGCCAGGCTGGTCTCAAACTCCTAACCTCAGTTGATCCTCCTGCCTAGGCCCCCCAAAGTGCTGGGATTACAGGTGTGAGCCACCATGCCTGGCCAGCATTTTTTTGTTATGGTGAAATATACATAACAAAATTTAACATTTTTAACCATTTTAATTAAGTGTATGGCTCTGTGGCACTAAATACATTCATATTGTTGTGCAACCATCACCACCATCCATCTCCAGAACTTTTTCTTCCCACAGTGAAACTCTGTACCCATTAAGCATGAACTCCCCATTCCCACCTCCCTCCAGCTCTTGGCAACTGCCATTTTGCTTTCCTTCTCTATGCATTTGACTATTCTAGGTATCTCACATAAGTGGGATCGTACAGTATTGTCTCATTGTGACTACCAGCATATAAACAGGTTTCAAGGTCCTATTTGGGGTCCCCATTCCTTCTCCTGATAACTCTCTCTCCATAAATAATCTGATCAATTTCCAAATTAAATATCACATATAGGCTTCATGGGCAAGTGACCTGTGCCGTTACCTGTAGGTCTCTGTGCTTGGTTTGATGTTATCCTCTTGATGTCTGGAAGTTATTAATAATTTTTTAACATGAGGCTATTTATCTTCATTTTGCGCTGGGTCCCACAAATTATGTAACCAGTCCTGCTCCCAAATGTGTAACTTTACCCTGGACTACTCTTCTGAGCGCTTGTCTCATATACCCAGATGTCTACTTGATATCTCCACTTGAATGATTTAAAGACATGCCAGGCTGTTGTGGGAAGTCAGGGACCCTGAATGGAGGGACCAGCTGGAGCCGCGGCAGAGGAACATAAATTGTGAAGATTTCATGGACATTAACCTGTTCCCAAATAATACTTTCATAATTTCTTACACCTGTCTTACTTTAATCTCTTAATCCTGTTATCTTTGTAAGCTGAGGATGTACGTCACCTCAGGGCCACTATGATAATTGTGTTAACTGTACAAATTGATTGTAAAACATATATGTTTGAACAATATGAAATCAGTGCACCTTGAAAAACAACAGAATAACAGCGATTTTCAGGGAACAAGGGAAGACAAACATAAAGTCTGACTGCCTGCGGGTTCGGGCAAAATAGAGCCATATTTTTCCTCTTGCAGAGAGCCTATAAACAGACATGCAAGTAGGGAAGATATTGCTAAATTCTTTTCCTAGCAAGGATTAATACTGTGGGAAAGGAATGCATTTCTGGGGGAGGTCTATAAACTGCCGCTCTGGGAGTGTCTGTCTTATGCGGTTGAGATAAGGACTGAAATACGCCCTGGTCTCCCGCAGTACCCTCAGGCTTACTAGGGTGGGGAAACACCCCGCCCTGGTAAATTTGAGGTCAGACTGGTTCTCTGCTCTTGAACCCTGTTTTCTGTTGTTTAAGATGTTTATCAAGAAAATACGTGCACCGCTGAACATAGACCCTTATCAGTAATTCCGCTTTTGCCCTTTGCCTTGTGATCTTTGCTGGACCCTTATCAGGAGTTTCTGATTTTGCCCTTGTCCTGTTTCCTCAGAAGCATGTGATCTTTGTTCTTTTTGCCCTTTGAAGCATGTGATCTTGTGACCTACTGCCTGTTCTTGCACCCCCTCCACTTTTGAAATCCTTAATAAAACTCCTGGTTTTGTGGCTCAGGTAGGCATCACAGTCCTACCAATATGTGATGTCACCCCCGGCAGCCCAGCTGTAAAATTCCTCTCTTTGGGCCAGGTGCGGTGGCTCACGCCTGTAATCCCAGCACTTTGGGAGGCTGAGGTGGGTGGATCACAAGGTCAGGAGATTGAGACCATCCTTACTAACACGGTGAAACCTCATCTCTACTAAAAATACAAAAAATTTGCCAGGCGTAGTGGTGGGTGCCTTTAGTCCCAGCTACTCGGGAGGCTGAGGCAGGAGAATGGCATGAACCCGGGAGGCGGAGCTTGCAGTGAGCCAAGATGACACCACTGCACTCCAGCCTGGGCAAGAGTGCAAGACTCCGTCTCAAAAAAAAAAAAAATTCCTCTCTTTGTACTCTTTCTCTTTCTCTTTATTTCTCAGCTGGCTGACTCTTACAGAAAATAGAAAGAACCTACGTTGTAATATTGGGGGTGGGTTCCCCCAATACCAGACTGGGCACAGTGGCTCATGCCTGTAATCCCAGCACTTTGGGAGGCCAAGGTGAGAGGATAGATTGAAGCTTGAGACCAGCCTTGATGACAAAGCAAGACTCCACCTATACAAAACGTTTTTTTAAATCAGCTGGGTGCAGTGGCACGTGACTGTGGTCCCAGCTACTCAGGAGGATTGTTTGAGCCCAGAAGTTCAAGGTCACATTGAACTCAACCAGGCACAGTGGCTCATGCCTATAATCCCAGGATTTTGGGTGGCCAAGGTGGGCCTATCACTTGAGGTCAGGAGTTTGAGACCAGCCTGGTCAACATGGTGAAACCCCATCTCTACTAAATTAGGTGGGCATGGCGGCATGTGCCTGTAATCCCAGCTACTTGGGAGGCTGAGCCAAGAGGATTGCTTGAGTCCAGGAGGCGGAGGTACCAGTGAGCCAAGATTGCACCATCTTGTCTCAAATGAATAACTAAATAAATAATAAAAATAAATTTTAAAAAAAGATATCTTTAACATATCAAAAAACAAACAAAACAAAAAACTAACATATCAACATATCCAAAAGTAAGTTCTTCTTTTTTTATTTTATTTTTTTTGAGACAGAGTTTTGCTCTTGTTGCCCAGGCTGGAGTGCAGTGGCACAATCTTAGCTCACTGCAACCTTTGCCTCCCAGGTTCAAGTGATTTTCCTGCCTCAGCCTCCCAAGTAACTGGGATTACAGGCACCTGCCACCATGCCTGGCTAATTTTTTGTATTTAGTAGAGACAGGGTTTCACCATGTTGGTCAGGCTGGTCTTGAACTCCTCACCTCAGGTGATCCACCCACCTCGGCCTCCCAAAGTGCTGGGGTTACAGGTGTGAGCCACTGCGCCTGGCCCAAAACTTAGTTCTTAATCTACTCCTCTAATCTTTACTCCATCATTCTCGCCCACCATTCCAACCAGAAACCTGGGAGCCATACTTTCCTCCTCTTTCCCCCATTCTCTCCTACCCCATCCAACCCACCAACAAGTCAGAAGGATTGTACTTCAAAAGTATGTTTCAGATTCGTCCACTTCTCTCCAGTCAGCTACCCTGTTCTAAGCAACTATCATTTCTCATCTGGACTCCTGTAGAAACTCCTAGCTGGTGTCCCTACCTTACTCTGGCTCCTTCCTCAAAGCTAAAAATGGTTATTTTCCATATGACATCTAAGTGCTCTTTTAAAATAAATCATAATGTACCCAGGCACGATGGCTCATGCCTGTAATCCCAGCACTTTGAGAAGCTGAGGGTGGCAGATCACCTGAGGTCAGGAGTTTAAGACCAGCCTGGCCAACATGGCAAAACCCCATCTCTAATAAAAATACAAAAATTAGCCAGGTGTGGGGGCAGGCACCTGTAATCCCAGCTACTCAGAAGGCTGAGGCAGGGGAATCATTTGAACCCGGGAGGTGGAAGTTACAGTGAGCTGAGATTGTGCCACTGCACTCCAGCCTGGGCAACAAGAGCAAAACCCCACCTCAAATAAAATAAAATAAAATAAATCATAATGTGATTCTGTCATGCTCCTGCATCAGCCTTCCAGTGGCTCTCCTTACGTTAGAATAAAACCCAAACTCCTACAAGGAAGGCCCTGTGTGAACTGACCTCTCACTGCCCCTTCATCTCTCCCTTACATCCTTCCCCTCCCCCAGATGGCACAGAGGCCTTTTAGTTCCCCCAGGCACTGGCCTCTCCCCTGGCTTAGAAAGCACGCTGCCTGCCTGGAAGCCAACTCCCACCTTCCTTCAGCTTTTTTTTTTTTCTGAGATGGAGTCTCGCTCTGTGGCACAGGCTGGCGTACAGTGGCATGATCTTGGCTCACTGCAACCTCTGCCTCCCGGGTTCAAGTGACTCTCCTGCCTCAGCCTCCCGAGTAGCTGGGATTATAGGCGCGCACCACCAAACCCATCCAATTTTTGTATTTTTAGTAGAGATGGGATTTCACCATGTTGGCCAGGCTGGTTTCGAACTTCAGACCTCAGGTGATCCACCTGCCTTGGCCTCCCAAAGTGCTGGGGTTACAGGCATGAGCCACCACGCCTGGGCCCCTTCATCATTTTTTTCTCTCTCTCTCTCTTTTTTCTTTTGTTTTGTTTGTTTTGTTTTTGTTTTTTGTTTTGTTTTGTTTTGTTTGCCTAACTCACTCATCTGACAGGTCTCAGCTCAAATATCAGATTCTGAAAGAAGTTGCCGTGTTCTTCTGGGTTCCCCAGTAAGTGAAGCCCAAGGCAAAGTGCTGTTGGCTACTGTTTCAATAGGGAAGACAAACACAGGGAGCAGGAGAGAGGAATACACAGGGAGAAAAGCAGAGAAGGAGGAACAGCCAATGCAAGGATGCATGGGCCATCTCCCAATGCAACTGATTGCTTCATCTGCAGGACCACATCCGCAAGGAATCTAATAGAGTCTGCCTTGGGACCCTCCTTCAGAGGAGAGCAAAGGGAAAATATTACCCTCTGGCTCCTGTCTCCCATTGCTCAAAGCCTCACCCATGGATGTGAACTCCACTGCATTTCCAGGCTGTGTATGTGTGGGCGTGGGCACTGAGAAGGCCCCCTGGTAGCATCAACAGGCCAGCGCCAGAACAGAAAACAGAAACGTGAGGTACAGGCAGGAAGCAATGTGCTGTCAGGTTGCACCTGGATGAAATCAGGCAGAACCCCTGCAGAGCTGGAGCAAGAGACAGGTGAAGCTGAGCAGATTGAAAGTGGAGCATAAAAATGATGGGACACCTTCCCTGACCTGCCCCAACTCCATCCAGGTCACCCTGTACATGCATTCTTTGAACAATCAATTAATTTTTTTTTTTTTTGAGACAGAGTCTTACTCTGTCACCCAAGCGCAGTGGCGTGATCTCGGCTCACTACAAAACCTCTGCCTCCTGGGTTCAAGCGATTCTTGGCCTCAGCCTCCCAACTGGCTGGGATCACAGGCATGTGTCACCACACCCAGCTAATTATTTTGTATTTTTATTTTGTATTTTATTTTATTTATTTATTTATTTATATTTTTCAGATGGAGTTTCTCTCTTGTCGCCCAGGCTGGAGTACAATGGCATGATCTCGGATCGCTGCAACCTCCGCCTCCCAGGTTCAAGCAATTCTCCTGCCTCAGCCTCCAGAGTAGTTGGAATTACAGGTGCCTGCCACCATGCCTGGCTAATTTTTTTTTTTTTAAGACAGAGTTTCACTCTTGTTGCCCAGGCTAGAGTGCAATGACATGATCTTGGCTCACTGTAACCTCTGCCTCCTAGGTTCAAGCAATTCTCCTGCCTCAGCCTCCAGAGTAGGTGGGATTACAGGCGCCCGCCAACATGCCTGGCTAATTTTTGTGTTTTTAGTAGAGACGGGGTTTTGCCATGTTGGCCAGGCTGGCCTCGAACTCCTGACCTCAGGTGATCCTCCCGCCTTGGCCTCCCAAAGTGCTGGGATTACAGGCGTGAGCCACCACACCCAGCCCCACTAATTTTTGTATTTTTAGTAGAGACAGGGTTTCGCCATGTTGGCCAGGCTAATCTTGAACTCCCGACCTCAAGTGGTCTGCCTGCCTCGGCCTCCCAAAGTGCTGAGATTACAGGCGTGAGCCACCACACCCAGCCTCAAATAACTTCTGAATGCCCACTAGGAGCCTATGAGTATATGAATGATGGTGACACAAGTGTACAAATAGATATAATTACTGACCTCCTGGAACTTACATTCAAACAAGAGTGACTGTTAAAAAATTCACCATGATTGTGCCACAGCATTCCAGCCTGGGCAACAGAGCAAGACCCTGTCTTCAAAACAACAACAACAAAACCCCCAACATTCATTGTAATTATAAACTATAACAGGTGTACATAAGAAACAGACAAGCGGCCGAGCAAGAGTGAGTACAAGACCACTGGGGCTGGGACTTAGGGATGGAGGGGACGGTGGCATGAGCGAACCCTGGAGGGAAGAACAGGAGCTGAGTCATGCAGGTCTTGTTACTTTCCTCGAAGACCTTATGTTTTGTTTTCTTTTATGGTATTTATTTATGTGTGTCCTTAATTGCTTTATTATCTGTCTCCCTGCCAAGACTTGCAGCCCTATGAAATCAAGGGCCAACCAGTTCTTGTTCTCCCTGACATACCTAGTACCTTAGCACAATGCCTGGGGCCTCCTAGGCCTTCAGCAAATCAAAAAGTCAGTTTTGGCTGGGCGCGGTGGCTCATGCCTGTAATCCCAGCGCTTTGGGAGGCCAAGGCAGGCGGATCACCTGAGGTCAGGAGTTCGAGACCAGCCTGGCCAACATGGCAAAACCCCGTCTCTACTAAAAATACAAAAATTAGCCAGCTGTGGTGGCAGGTGCCTGCAATCCCAGCTACTCGGGAGGCTGAGGCAGGGAGCCTCCTTGAAACTGGAAGGTGGAGGCTGCAGTGAGCTGAAATTGCGCTACTGCACTCCAGCCTGGGCGACAGAGCAAGACTCCATCTCAAAAAAAAAAAAAAAAAGTCAGCTTTGAATAAATCTGTTGAATGCAAATGAATGAATGAGAAGGTGCTTGCTGCGGAGAACAAGAACTTAAAGGCGAATGGCATTGGACTCTCCTAATCAGATGCTTCCATCTCCACAACAAGGGTGACTAGTCAATGGGACCAGAAATCCTACAAGTATGTTGGCTGAGTCTTCCTGGTCAGTGCTTGAAAGAACAGGAAATGTTCCATCTTCTGGTTTGATCAAATCCTTATTTAATGAATACATTCTTTCTTTCTATTTAAGACTTCTGGCCAGGCACAGTGGCTCACGGCTGTAATCTCAGCACTTTGGGAGGCCAAGGCGGGCAGATCATGAGGTCAGGAATTTGAGACCAGCCTGACCAACATGGTGAAACCCTGTCTCTACTAAAAATACAAAAATTAGCTTGGCTTGGGGGCAGGTGCCTGTAGTCCCAGCTGCTCAGAAGGCTGAAGCAGGAGAATTGCTTGAACCTGGAAGGGAGAGGTTGTGGTGAGCTGAGATCACGCCATTGCACTCCAGCCTGGGCAGCAAGAGGGAAACTCTGTCTCGGAAAAAAAAAAAAAAAGACTTCTAATCAACTTACATTTATGTCCTTGGAGTCACATTATTGTTTCCAGAGGGGCTACATAACCTGACTCTGATTCCCTGCATGTGTCAGTAGTGTGATGTAAGGCCTAAAATCAATTTTTTTTTTTTTTTGAGATGGAGTCTGGCTCTGTCGCCCAGGCTGGAGTGCAGTGGTGCAATCTCAGCTCACTGCAAGCTCCATCTCCCGGTTTCACACCATTCTCCTGCCTCAGCCTCCCGAGTAGCTGGGACCACATGTGCCCGCCACCACGCCCAGCTAATTTTTTGTATTTTTAGTACAGACTGGGTTTCACCATGCTGACCAGGATGGTCTCGATCTCCTGACCTCATGATCCACCGCCTCGGCCTCCCAAAGTGCTGGGATTACAGGCATGAGCCACCACACCCCACCCTAAAATCAATATTATGTGCTGTCTTGACATCTGGTAGAACTGGGTGTGTGGGGCCTTGAGTGGCCTGACAGCAAGTTTTCCTCCCCACTCTGCTCCGGTGGATAAGATCCTCTAGCCAGATAACCCTCACTATCAAATGGACTAGGTGCAATTCCTGCTTATTCCTGAGTAGCAGGTTTCAGTTCCCATGGAATTATTCAAACAAGCCAATCACATCCTCCTTAAGAAATCAGGAAGCCCCTCACCCTCTTGATACTGCAAAGCTTGACCCTTCCAGCCCCTGACAGTTCACTCTTTTCCCGGGTGTAACCGCCATGTGGCTCTGTGAGGGGCAGAGTCCTCCCCTGCCTGAATCTATGTGACTAATAAACTGCTGTGGATCTCATCTGCCCAGTATTGGGTGTCACGGGTTTGGCCATCTCCATAATTCTAGGGCAAGCATCCCTCTCTTCCCAACAGATAAGTAGGAGGTGATCAAAACAAGTAGTTTAATTTTTAGAGGGTATATCGGCCAGGTGCAGTGGTTCACGCCTGTACTCTCAGCGCTTTGGGAGACTGAGGCAGGCTGATAACTTGAGGCCAGGAGTTCGAGACCAGCCTGGACAACATGGTGAAATCCCATCTTTACTAAAAATACAAAAATTAGCTGGGTGTGGTGGCACATGCCTGTAATCCCAGCTACTCAGAAGGCTGAGGCATGAGAATCACTTGAACCTGTGAGGCAGAGGTTGCAGTGAGCCAAGATTACCCCCACTGCACTCCAGCCTGAGCACAGAATGACTCTGTCTCAAAAAAAAAAAAAAATTCAGAGGTCTATTAGTAAGGTGCATGTGCAGGTATCAAAGACCCAATAGAGTGGTTTAAACAAAACAAGTCTGTCCCCCTCCACGGTGAAGCAGCTCATTCCTCAATGCCATCAGAGGCCCAGCTCTTCTGTCTTGTAGCTCCCCCACCCCTAAGGCATGGCCCTCACCACATGGTTCTTATGGTGGAATCAGTGCATCTCACTTGTTGGGATGTACCCAAGTTTACTTTATTCCCGTGAAAAGAACTGCAAATGTCCCCAACTCCATGACTTAAGACCAGTTATAGAAGCTCAAAAATTAGATGTTCCAACATATTTCAAAATCTTAAACCCAAAAGCAGTTGGGACACCCAGCCCCTCAAATGGAGTCTGGCACAGTGACAGTATAGAATCATAGTTAAGGATGCAAATTCTGGGCAGGTGCAGTGACTCACACCTGTAATCCTAGCACTTTGGGAGGTGGAGGCAAACAGATCACTTGAGGTGGTCAGGAGTTTGAGACCAGCCTGGCCAACATGGTGAAACCCCGTCTCTACTAAAAATACAAAATTAGCCCGGGGTGGTTGTGGGCACCTGTAATCCCAGCTATTCGGGAGGCTGAGGCACGAGAATCACTTGAACCTGGGAGGCAGAAGTTGCAGTGAACCAAAATCACACCACTGCCCTCCAGCCTGGGCAAAAATAGGGAAACTCTGTCTCAAAAAAAAAAAAAGTGGGGGGTTGTGATGGATGTGTGCACCTAGCACAGAGCTGGGCACAGTGCAGGGATTCAATGAATGGTAGATCTGGTACTCCTTACCCCACTTGCCCAAAGAATTTGAAGGGGGCAGTAAATATTCAAGATTGGGGTAATTTTGACCTAGTGTATGACAGTGAGATGTATAAGTATAGACACATTGAAAACGGCAAAGCCAGGCCGGGCTCGGTGCCTTACTCCTGTAATCCCAGCACTTTGGGAGGCTGAGGCAGGCAGATTGCTTGAGCCCAGGAGTTTAACAAAACCATCCTATGCAATAAGGTGAAACCCTGTCTCTTGTATCTACAAAAAAAAATACAAAAGTTAGCCAGGCATGGTGGCACATGCCTATAGTCCAGGTACTCGGGAGGCTGAGGTGGGAGAATGTATTGAGCCCGGGAGGTTGAGGCTGCAGTGAGCCATGATGATGTCAGTGAACTCCAGCCTGGGTGACAGAATGAGACTCTGTCAAGAAAGGAAAGAAAGAAAAAAGAAAGAAAGAAAGAGAGAGAGAGAAAGGAAGGAAGGAAGAAAGGAAGGGAGAAAGAGAGAAAGAATGAGAAAAAGAGAGAAGGAGAGAGAGAGAAGGAAGGAAGGAAGGAAAGAAAGAGAGAGACAGATAGAGAAGGGGAGGGGAGGGGAGGGGAGAACAGAAGGAAATGGCCAAGCCTATATGTAGCTACCTTATGTGACTACCTTAAAGGAGATTGTTGTGAGGATAAAATTAAATGAGTTAATGTGTGTTAATGTTTAGCACCATGCCTGCCTCATAGCAAATACTATGTAAGTATGAGCGATTATAATTATTATGGTCATCATATCTACAAGAGATTGATATTATTTACTTGTCCTTGGCATAGCCTGTGGGCATTTGTTACTTGCTGGTATTTAAATGTAAAATATCATAAATGTGACATTGTCTGTCTCTCCTAATAGAGTTTCCATGTATGAGGTAATTGGAATTTTACTACCCCCATTTGTGGCAGTTGAGTGAAACTGGCAATTGCTAACATCGTAAAAGGGACACAAACTGCCACCCAGCTGTGCTAGAAAAGAAGGTCAAATTTTTTTAGAGTTCCTGACTGTCCAGGATTTTTCTTAAAGCTATTCTGTAGAATTTTCAGTACAAAAATAGGTGTGAACTGTATTCACTTTGTAAAGGAATGAGTTGGCCACTGTAGGACCAAGACTGGTATTGTTCAGTGAACCAAATTCCTGTTCACTGATGTTTTGGGTTGGGCTGACCTTATGAACTGGATTTCTTTTCAAATGGGTGTATTTTTCCTTATTGCAAATTTCCTTCAATTCATCAGCAGAGATTCTAGCCACTCTGTTGGGAGCTTGTGACCCTGGTTTGGATGGCTTATGAACTTGCCTTTCAACAAATGCTTATTTATTTTTTTGTAGTTTCTGCTTGGCACTGCCCACTTTCCCTCTGGGACACCATCTTAGGCTTCTGTCACCACCCTCTGCTTTTGTCCCCTATGAATCACTTCCTTTGGGTCACTTGAGACTTTTCTCCTGTAGAAGAATCTAATCTGCACTAACAACCAAGTTGAAAAAGACCTTCCTAGAGTACTGCTTTACCATTCATTCAATGGTTCCTGGGCTCCATGACTTGAATGCAATTCACACACCCGCTGCTTTATTTATCTATATTATAAGGATTGACATGGCGCTTAAAAGGGCATTGCATTTTCTAATACAATCTTCACTGTACTGTGGGTAATCTGTGGCAAGCCTAGGTTTTATCAATGGAGCTATCTGCTGCCTTAAAGAACTCACTTTTCTCTGGATTTTCTTATCTACAAATGTCTATTTTACTTATTTATCTATACCCTATCTTCTTACAAGAATAATCTAAAGGCCACTTATAAATATACAAACACTATAGCAAGATAAAATAAATTTGAAACAGAAACCACATAGCAAAGGGAAAGTAAAGGTATAGAGGTAAGATGCAAGTCATGAAGTTTTTGCTATAGATGGCATAAAAGTTGACTCGGAAACTCCTGGTAAGGCCAGGTGCAATGGCTCATGCCTGTAATCCCAGCACTTCGGGAGGCCGAGGCAGGTGGATCACTTGAGGTCAGGAGTTTGAGACCAACCTGGCCAACATGGTGAAACCCCATCTCTACCAGAAAATATAAAAATTAGCTGGGCATTGTGATGCATGCCTGTAATCTCAGCTACTAGGGAGGCTGAGGCAGGAGAACGGCTTAAACTGGGGAGACGGAAGTTGCAGTGAGCTGAGATTGCACCCACTGCACTCCAGCCTGGGTGACAGGGCAAGACTCCATCTCAAAAAAATATAATAAGAAGAAAAGAAACTCCTGGTAATCAACACAAAGGGAGAAATCAGATGAGGTACAAAATGCATAGTCTCTAAAGGATAAACATATCAGTTGCATAGGTGCAGCACAATTCTTCTAGAGCTATAATCTTTCCCATGAGTCCTCCCAAAGGAATTTCCCTAATACCTTTTTTTCTCTTTTTTTTTTTTTTGAGACAGAGTTTCCCTCTTGTTGCCCAGGCTGGAGTGCATAGGCGTGATCTCAACTCACCGCAACCTCTGCCTGCCAGGTTCAAGCGATTCTCCTGCCTCAGCCTCCTGAGTAGCTGGGATTATAGGTATGTGCCACCACACCCAGCTAATTTTGTATTTTTATAGAGATAGGGTTTCTCCATGTTGGTCAGGCTGGTCTCAAACTCCCAACCTCAGGTGATCCACCTGCTTCGGCCTCCCAAAATGCTGTGATTACAGGCTTGAGCCACTGCACCCCAGCTTTTTTTTTTTTTTTTTTTTTTTTTTTTTTTTGAGAAAGGGTCTGGCTCTATCATCCAGGATGGAGTGCAGTGACTCAATCTCGGCTCACTGCAACCTCTGCCTCCTGGGCTTCCATCCTCCCACCTCAGCCACCCAAGTAGCTGGGACTACAGGACCACCACACCCGGCTAATTTTTGTATTTTTTGTAGAGAACGGGGTCTTGCCATGTTGTCCAGGCTGATCTCAAAGGGATTATAGTCATGAGCCATGGTGCCCGGTCAATAACATCTTTCTCAAAGCACAGTGATGAATTTCATGGACCTTCCTTATAATACCAAGGCACAAGTTAGCAGAAGCATTTCTGCCAGAGGCTGGAAAACGTGACTAATCTCCTCTGACACTACCAGGGAATAAAGGATGAATAGAATGATTTCCGAGGAAATGCTATGGGGGCCTTAGAGAAGAGGAATGAGAAAAGTGTGTGGTGACAGCTATCCAAACTTTTGAGGTCCTATAAAATGCCAAACACCATTCAAGATTTGATCAAATCTATTATTTGAAGCTATGGTGACCAAAGAACCTATCTGTTTTTCTTTAACTCAATTATCTGAATTCCCCAGCCATTCCCTAACCCTTGTCCTTGTTTGACCTTTTTGTCCCCACAAAGAAGAATGGGGGCTGGGTGCAGTGGCTCACACCTGTAATCCCAGCACTTTGGGAGGCCGAGGCAGGTGAATCACTTGAGCTCAGGGGTTCGAGACCAGCCTGGGCAACATGGCGAAACCCCATCTCTACAAAAAATATGAAAATTAGCCAGGTGCGGTGGTGCATGCCTGTAGCCCCAGCTACTCAGGAGACTGAGGTAGAAGGATGGCTTGAGCCTGAGAGGCATAGGTTGCAGTGAGCTGAGATTGCACCACCACACTTCAGCCTGGGCAACAGAGCAAGACCCTGCCTCAAAAAAAAAAAAAAAAGAGGGCAGGGCACGGTGGCTCATGCTGTAATCCCCCCAATACTTTGAGAGGTCAAGGTGGGCGGATCACAAGATCAAGAGATCAAGACCATCCTGGCCAACATGGCGAAACCCCATCTCTACTAACAATACAAAAATTAGCTGGGCATGGTGGCATATGCCTGTAGTCCCAGCTATTCAGGAGGCTGAGGCAGGAGAATCACTTGAAGCTGGGAGGTGGAGGTTGCAGTGAGCCGAGATTGCACCACTGCACTCCAGCCTGGCAACAGAGCGAGACTCCGTCTCAAAAAAAAGAAGAATTTGGAAGGAGGAAGACAGTCTTGGGAAAGGCTGAGAGATAGTCCCAGGAGGGCATGTAAAAGAGGGTTGAATAGGATGTGAACGAGCACTCAAAGAAGGCCTCATTTAAATGGAGCCAGATGAACTTCTGTAGGTTCTTTGGCCCCATACTGACTTTAGCTTTTTTTTTTTTTTTTTTTTTTTTTTTTTGACGCAGTCTTGCTCTATAGCCCAGGTTGAAGTGGCACAATCTCGGCTCACTGCAACCTCTGCCTCCCAGGTTCAGGCGATTCTCCTGCCTCAGCCTCCCAAGTAGCTAGGATTACAGGTGCACGCCACCACATTCAGCTAATTTTTGTATTTGTAGTAGAGACGGGGTTTCACCATGCTGGCCAGGCTGATCTTGAACTCATGGCCTCAAGTGGAATATTCTGTGAGTTTTGACATGTATCTACCATCATAGCATCATACAGAGTAGTTTCACTCTAAAAAATTCTGTGTTCTGTTTCACTGTCAAAAATTCTCTCTCCAACCTACCCCTGTGTGCTTTTAGCTTTTAAGAAAATTCTGGGCTGAGCACAGTGGCTCATGCCTGTAATCCAAGCACTTTGGGAGGCCGAGGTGGGTTGATCACGAGGTCAGGAGATCAAGACCATCCTGACCAACATGGTGAAACCCTGTCTCTACTAAAATACAAAAAATTAGCCAAGCCTGGTGGCGCATGCCTGTAGTCCCAGCTACTCGAGAGGCTGAGGCAGGGAAATCCCTTGAACCCGGGAGGCAGAGGTTGCAGTGAGCCGAGATCGCACCACTGCACTCCAGCCTGGGCAACAAGAGCGAGACTCCATCTCAAAAAAAAAAAAAAAAGGAAAAAGAAAATTCCGGCCAGGCACGGTGGCTCATGCCTGTAATCCCAGCATTTTGGGAGGCTGAGACAGGTGGATCACCTGATGTCAGGAGTTCGAGAGCAGTCTGACAAACATGGAGAAACCCTGTCTCTACTAAAAATACAAAATTAGCCAGGGGTGGCGGTGCATGCCTGTAATCCTAGCTACTAGGGAGGCTGAGGTGGGAGAATCGCTTGAACCCGGGAGGCGGAGGTTGCAGTGAGCTGAGATCACGCCACTGCACTCCAGCCTGGGCAACAAGAATGAAACTCTGTCTCAAAAAAAAAAAAGAAAATTCTGTTGAGTCAGTTCTACATACAAGGACATTGCCTGGCAAGGATGGCAGTATTGGACATTAGATTTCCTTTCTTCACTACCAAGTTTTGCATAGTATCTCTTTGATTAAAATCTAATTTAGCTTCTTCCTATCAGGGCCCATCAGTTTAAATCTCATGATATAACCCAGGAGATGGATAAATTGTCTCCAACTAGAGAAAAAAAATTCAGCTTAGCTGAATAATTAAATTTACATAAATAAAACTCAGCTATTGTGGACATTATTTAATTGATGTTAATTTGAAGTTATACAGTGTTTTCTTTTTCTTTTCCTTTTTTTCTTTTTTTTTGAGGCAGAGTCTCACTGTTGTTGCCCAGACTGGAGTGCAGTGGCGTGATCTCAGCTCACTGCAACCTCCGCCTCCCAGGTTCAAGTGATTCTCCTGCCTCAGCCTTCTGAGTAGCTGGGATTACAGGCGCCCACGACCACACCCAGCTAATTTTTGTATTTTTAATAGAGATGGGGTTTCACCATGTTGGCCAGGTTGGTCTCAAACTCCTGACCTCGGGTGATCCGCCTGCCTTGGCATCCCAAAGTGCTGGGGTTACAAGCATGATCCATCACGACTGGCCTAGTGTTTTCATTCTGAAGCTCAAAAAAATCAGCATGTAATCAGCACATGAATTTTCATAATTGTCCTGTTAAGTGCACAAAGGGGGATCCAAATGAATCCAAGAAAACAGGGCTCACATGTTTCTACACATTAGACGGGAATGGAGAAGGGAACAGGGTAAGGACGAGAATGAAAGCTAAAAAATGTCGGCAAATGTTAATAATGAAAACTTTAAACCCTGAAAAAGGAAGGATAATAATAGCTTTCTCTGAGTCAGCTTTCAATCTGCACAGAATATCATCGCTAACAGGGATCTAAACTTACCAAAAAAAAAAAAAAGGCGGAGGGGAAGAGAAAGAATTTTTTTCTAACTTCCCTTTTGTAGATTAATTACCAATTTATTCACCAGTTGGTGATTTGGCATCATTTCGAGTCAAAACAAATGCTTTTGTGTAGACTAAAGTTCACTGGTAAATTTAAACTAAAAATAAGATTTTCAAAAGTATTTTTAAACCGAATTTAGAAATTTAAAACATTTTTAAGACTTTCAAAAACTGTATGTTACTAAAAGTAACATTGACCCTTGATATTTATCTGAGGAATTCTCTGGAGGAAAAAAAGGATTTCATCCTGGAGATAAATTGGGCCAACTCATCTGTAGTCTTTGGTTTAATTAGCTAAACTCTTCCAGATGGAGAACATTTGAAGCAAAGGAATATTTCTGAGCCCCCTGGAAGTGTTAATAAACACAATAATATGTTACATGTAAAAGAAAATGTGCCCTTTATCTTTGAGGAAGTGTTTGGTAGCATTATAATTTTCAGTTTGACTATTGAAGAAAAAAGCTCTCATTTTATTCAACATTCAACAAACAAATACTGAGTGCTTGCTTTTCGCCAGTGCTAAACACCAAGACAGGACAGGACCCCTGCCTTTATGGAATCTCACAATTCCACCAGAATTTGCACTCCCACCAGAATTTGCCTGGCACATAGTAGCAGCTGGGTAAGTATTTGTCGAATACGTGAGTGAATGATACAGACACTTGAATAAGGAATTGTATTCGTAAAGATTTGAACAAATTACTATGGTCAGAGGGAAGCATGGGGGCCTCAAGCTGTCAGAGAAGGCTTTGCAAAGGAGTTTGTCAGATAGGAGCAGGAAAGACTTGCAGACACAGAAAATGGCACTTGCAAAGTCAGGGAGAGAAGAAACAGTAACATATATTTAGGCAACAGCTAGTAATTTGTGTGGTTGGAGAGTAATGTGTATAAGGAATGTGCCCAGAAGGTAGTAAGACCACAAAGATGGGTTGGGGCTTATTTGAGGAGGATCCTGAAAACCTGCTAAGGTTAGACTTGATCCTTTAGTATGTGTTGGTGTTTTAGAAAGATAACTCGAGACATAGTATTAGAGGATACACAGAAGGAGAGAAGGAAGGAAAAGATACCAAGGGTTAAGTGCCATGTTTGTGCCCATCCCTAGGCTAGATCCTCTACGTATTTATATTAAACTCATTTAATCCTTGCAATACTCCCATTGGTTACCTAATATTGTCCTTATTTTCAGAGGGAAACATTCAGAGAAATTATGCAATTTCCCCCAGACCATACAGTTAATAAAAGATGGGACTAGGATTTGAAACCAGGGTTCTAAAAAAATCTTGTTGGAGAATAAAAATACCAATGGACTCATACAAATTAGTATTAGGGAAAATAAACAGTAGAAGACTGGAGAAAGTGAATATTAAGAAAGACACACATGTAAGACGCAAGGGAAAAAAAGCATGACTATACAAAAGGATATTTACAGTAAGGAGATACAACACAGGAAGTGGAAAGATAATCACAGAAAAACCACAACATGTGTTTTTAAAATGCAAAGCCCCTGGGAAGAGAAAGCAAATGATACAATAATGCCATTCACTCTGGCATCCTGTGCATTTGGTTTTGCTCTTTACTCTTTTTTTTTAACTTTAAACAATTTGTTATGAGAGTAACAAAGATACGGCTTATGATCTTGTAACTCTAATGCTCTAAATCAGAAACAGATGGTGCCTAGTGTACCCTGTTTCCTAGAAACTGCAGAACTTTGAGGACAACACCCTCTCTGCACTGCACCACTGATTTCAGTTCCTTCACAGATACTAATACATGGCTAAATAACGTGGTTGCTGAGTATTGTATTGGAATATCTGTTTTCCTTGCTCGGGAATCTTTTTGAAGTTTAAAACTTTTCTCCATTTTTATTCCTTTTTCTGACTCAAAAAGTAATTCCTTTTTATTGTGACAATTTTTAAAAATATGGAACAAAGAAAAAAATAAAAATCCCCATTCCCTTCCCACCCAGCAATAACCAACGACCACTGTTAACATGTTGACAACATTCTTCTAGTTATTTTTCTGCACACACAAACACACTTCATAGAAAATTGAATGTATAGAAATTGTTTTCTAATTGTTTTGTTCACTGAGCAATAAATACTTTACATTTTTTCACGTCATCAAATGTTTATGATAATTGCCAGTATTCCATCATATTGGAGAAGTTAATTTATTTACCTCCCGACTTTTTCATTCAACAAATTCTTTTATTTTTTTTGAGACGAGTCCCGCTCTGTGGCCCATGCTGGAGTGTAGTGGCATGATCTCGACTCACTGCAACTTCTGCCTCCTAGGTTCAAGCGATTCTCCTGCCTCAGCCTCCCAAGTAGCTGGGATTACAGGCATGCACCACCACGCCCAGCTAATTTTTGTACTTTTAGTAGAGACGGGGTTTCACCATGTTGGCCAACTGGTCTCAAACTCTTAACCTCAGGTGATCCACCCGCCTCGGCCTCTTAAAGTGCTGGGATTACAGGCGTGAGCCACCATGCCTGACCCTCTTTCAACAAATTCTAATTAACACCTACTATTTGTCAGAAATGTGCTCAGCATTGGATACACAGTGGTGAGCAAAGCAGGCAAAGATCTTGCCCCCATGGAGTTTAAAGTCCTCTATTGACCTATAGTTTGCTTGAGAACTTTTTTTATTTTAAAAAAATAGCACAGTGAGGCTGGGCGCGGTGGCTCAAACCTGTAATCCCAGCACTTTGGGAGGCCGAGGCAGGCGGATCACAAGGTCAGGAGTTCGAGACCAGCCTGGCCAACATGGTGAAACCCCGTCTCTACTAAAAATACAAAAATTAGCCAGGTGTGGTGGCACACACCTTTAATCCCAGCTACTCAGGACGTTGAGGCAGAAGAATCGCTGGAACCCAGGAGGCAGAGGTTGCAGTGAGCTGAGATCGCACCACTGCACTCCAGCCTGGGTGACAGACTGAGTGAGACTCCGCCTCAAAAAAAAAAAAGCTCAGTGAAATCTGGCAAACACTACCTCAGCTAAGTGACTAAGCTTAACATAATCAGCGAAAAGTCACGTAGACAGCATGTACCCCTGCTGCTGTGCTGGGACAAGAATGGCACTTTACCTCTGTGGTCTTCCTCTCATAACCCTAATCTAATCATGATTTTTTAAGAGAAAAATCAGACAAAAGACATTCTACAAAATACTTGTTCAGTACTTCTCAAAACTGTCAAGGGGAATTCCTGACTAGCTTGGGCAACATAGAGAGATTCCATCTCTACAAAACATTTAAAAATTAGCCAGGCATGGTGTCATGTGCCTGTAGTCCCAGCTACCCAGGAGGCTGAGGCGGGAGGATCACTTGAGCCTGGGAGATTGAGGCTGCAGTGAGCTATGATCATGCCACTGCACTCCAGTCTGAGCGACAGAATGAGACCTTGTCTCTTAAAATTGGGGGAAAAAAAGTATGGATTTTAGTTAATAATAATGTATCAATATTGGTTTATTAGTTTGGGTGTGGTGGCTCATGCCTGTAATCCCAGCACCTTGGGAAGCTGAGGTGGGCAGATCACTTGAGGTCAAGAATTCAAGACCAGCCTGGCCAAAATGGTGAAACCCCATCTCTACTAAAAATACAAAAACTAGCCAGGCATGGTGGCAGGCATCTGTAATCCCAGCTATTCTGGAGACTGAGGCAGGAGAATTGCTTGAATCAGGGAGGTGGAGATTGCACTGAGCCGAGATCAGGCCACTGCACTCCAGCCTGGGTGACAGAGCGAGACTCCGTCTCAAAAAAATATATATATGTATTGGTTCATTAGTTGTGACCAATGTTTCATACTGTTACAGATAGGAAAGGGGTCCTGATCCAGACCCCAAGAGAGGGTTCTTGGATATCACACAAGAAAGAATTCAGGGTGAGTCCGCAGTGCAAAGCAAAAACAAGTGTATTAGGAAAGTAAAGTGGTGAAAGGACAGCTACTCCATAGACAGAGTAGGATGTTCCCAAAAGTAAGAGGAGGAACGCATCCACCCTAGGTACAAAGCTTGTATATATGGGGAGATGTGCTCTGCTACAAGGGTTTGTGATAAAGGATTAAGTTTTTTTATTACTATATTTTTCAAAAATCAATATTATTATCTTTAAAGCAAAATTAGGAATGCCTTTGTTCTCCAGATATCGGGATATCTGGACACTCCCAAGTCTGGGTCTGTTCAGTAAGCATTATTAATTTGTCCCCTTAGCCGTAAACATCTAGAGGTTAGGAATGCCTAACTTCCTGAGAATGTAGCTCAGCAAGTCCTGGCCTCATTTTTCCAGCCCTCACTCAAAATGGAGTCGCTCTGGTTCAAACGCCTCTGACAATACTAACATAAACTGTTAACAATAGGGGAGCTGGGGAGAGAGAATAGATGGAGTATACGGGAAATCTCTGTACTACCTTTACAATTTCTTTGTAAATCTAAACCTATTCTAAAATTAAATGTTTATTTTGGGAAAAAAAGCAAACACTGTGACAGTCATCCTTGTTTTTTGTTTGTTTTTGAGTCTCGCTCTGTTGCCCAGGCTGGAGTGTAGTGGCGCGATTTCAGCTCATTGCAACCTCCGCCTCCCAGGTTTAAGCGATTCTCCTGCCTCAGCCTCCTGAGTAGCTGGGATCACAGGCACGTGCCACCACACCCGGCTAATTTTTTTGTATTTTTAGTAGAGACGGGGTTTCACCATGTTGGCCAGCCTAGTCTCGAACTCCTGACCTCAGGTGATCCACCCGCCTTGGCCTCCCAAAGTGCTGGGATTATAGGCATGAGCCACCACGCCCGTCAATCCTTGTATCTTGAAGCATATCTGTGATTGTTTCCTTAGGATAAAACTCTGAGTGAAATTGCTGAGTCAAACTGTACTGTACACATATTTTTATCCACTAGAGATTGTTCTTTTGAAATGTTATAGATGTTTTTCTGACTTTTTAAAGATGTTTATACCTATACCTTTATCTTAGCATTTTCCTAGTTGTGAACCAGGAAACCTAAGAGATCATGAAGCCCAGAGGCCTCATTTTACAGATGAGGAAACTGAGGCCCAGAGAAATGAAGTGACTTGCCAAGGCCAAGTGGTTAGTTAACAGTGGGAACTGGAACCCCTATTTGTGTCAACGGCAATCCCTACTGAACTGTCCCAGGGTTTGGCCAAATGAAGTAAAATTTTCTGGCTCATAGTGGAATCAGTGATCAACAGCCAGACCTGCATCTTTCTATTTCCTGTAGGTAAATACAAGGGTTTGCTTCCTTTGTTTTGGATATGGTTGCTAGGAGCTAAAAGCATTTTAAAATGTTTAAAGAATGGATTCAGACACAACTAATAGAATTGCCTGACTAAATGCCTGGGCAAATCACTTTTTCTTTTTGAGGTACTCCTTTTTTTTTTTTTTTTTTTGAGACAGAGTCTCACTCTGTCGCCCAGGCTGGAGTGCAGTGGCATGATCTCAGCTCATTGCAACCTCCGCCTCCCGGGTTCAAGCAATTCTCCTGACTCAGCTTACTAAGTAGCTGGGATTACAGGCACACACCACTACACCTGGCTAATTTTTGTATTTTTAGTAGAGACTGGGTTTCACCATGTTGGTCAGGCTGGTCTTGAACTCCTGACCTCATGATCCACCCACCTTGGCCTCCCAAAGTGCTGGGATTACAAGGGTGAGCCCCCGCACCTGGCCTTTTTTTTTTTTTTTTTTTTTTTTGAGTCAGAGTCTTGCTTTGTCACCCAGGCTGGAGTGGTGCAGTGGCATGATCTTGGCTCACTGTAACCTCCATCTCCCAGATTCAAGAGATTCTCCTGCCTCAGCCTCCCAAGTAGCTGGGATTACAGGTGCCTGCCATCACACCCGGCTATTTTTTGTATTTTTAGTAGAGACGGGGTTTCACCATTTTGGCCAGGCTGGTCTCAAACTCCTGACCTCAAATGATCCACCCACCTCAGCCTCCCAAAGTGCTGGGATTACGGTGAGCTACTGCTTTCTAATCAGAAAATTCAGAATTCCAATGCCTCCTTTTAGTCTTCTGACAGGCACCTAGGAAAAATCAAGTAGTTAGTGCAGAGAGATCTGAGGAAACCTTAGAAATATCATTTAAGGAGGCCAGGCACGGTGGCTCATGCCTGTAATCCCAGCATTTTGGGAGCCCAAGGTGGGGGGGATCACCTGAGGTCAGGAGTTGGAGACTAGCCTGGCCAACATGGTGAAACCCTGCCTCTACTAAAAACACAAAAATTAGCCAGGCATGGTGGTGGACGCCTGTAATCCCAGCTACTCGGGAGGCTGAGGCAGGAGAATCGCTTGAACCTGGGAGGCGGAGGTTGCAGTGAGCTGAGATCATGCCACTGCACTCCAGCCTAGGTGACAGAGCAAGACTCTGTCTCAAAAAAAAGAAAAGAAATATCATTTAAGGAAAAGACATTTGAATGAGAACAAAGGGCACATTTTCCGTTAAGTGGTCTGTGGTATCCCAAGAAAGTTCATTTCCTTGCCCCTGTGGTCTTTAGACAAGGAAAATCCCAGACTTGGCATTAGTAAGGAAGAAGAGGGCGATGGAAAGGAAAGGAGAGAATTGTTAGACTTCTTGGCTGGAATTCAGAAACAAATAGTTCCCGAGCCTGGCATTGTCGAGGCCAGCGTCAGGACCAGCCCAAGGAGGCAGACAAGGAATGTTACCGTTACTGACTTGGCTCCACATACCGTTACTCAAGAGAAACTGGTGCGTAAGCAAGATCCTGGAGGATGCGAGAGAAATATAAACAATCACTGGGTGTGGACCTGTGGCTGCCCATAGAGGCTTTGCCAGCTCTGAAATTGTAGTCACACATTTTGACTAATTTAATTGCCAGAAATTCTTGCAAGATTTGGGCAGTGACAAATGCAAGCCAAAACAAGACTAAAGTCTGGGGGTTTGGAAAAGCATTGGCCTCTGACCTCAAACTGGAGCCTCTCATCAAAGTTCTAACCCCTATTCGGGTCACTGAGCATCCTTGCTCTGAGACGTGGAAGTGACTTATTTTATTTGCCTATAAACATCTTTCAGCACCTGCACCAAATTGAAACTTGGCAGGCAAAATGAGGAAGGAGTGATACTTCTAAAAACTCATCCTATTTTTATGATTTGAAGCTTTTTATTCTTTGTAGGGGTAGCACAGGAGACGGATATTAAAAAAAAACTCTCAGGAGCAGATGAAAAGAGAAAAGAATGAAACAGACTGCAAAAATCTCTCAACTGATATTTATTGCCACCATTATTTTGCAGAGAAAGACATAAAGACGTGAGCACGTTGATTGGCATTGCCCATGATCATGCAGCAACAAAGGAAGTGATAGCCCTGAGGTTTTAAGACAGAACCGAATGAGAAGGGAGGGTTTGAAGTGGGTGCAACTTCAAGAGGGTCTAGATATAGGTGAGAATCTCTACTCAAATATCTGAATTTCTAGCCTCTTAATTGTATTGTACACTTTTATATTAAAAAGCACTTCTGAGGCCAGGCACAGTGGCTCACACCTGTAATGCCAGCACTTTGGGAGGCCGAGGCAGGCAGATCACTTGAGGTCAGGAGTTCAAGACCAGCCTGACCAACATGGTAAAACTCTGTCTTTACTAAAAATACAAAACAATGAGCCAGCCGTGGTGGTGCGAGCCTGTAATCCCAGCTACTTGGGAGGCTGAGGCAGGAGAATCACTTGAACCTGGGAGGCAGAGGTTGCAGCGAGACTTGATCATGCCACTGCACTCCACCCTGGGTAACAGAGTAAGACCCTGTCTAAAAAAAAAAGCACTTTTGGACTCTATACATGCAAATAACCCTTTTTACTGGATCAACTTTTGATCTTGATTTTTTTTTTTTTAAACAGGGTCTCTGTTGCCCAGTGATGTGATCTCAGCTAGCTCACTGCAGCCTCAACCTCCCTGGGCTCAGGTCATCCTCCCTCCCACCTCAGCCTCCAGAGTAGCTGATACTACAGGCGTGTACCACCACACCTGGCTAATTTTTGTACTTTATGTAGAGATGGGGTTTCGCCATGTTGCCCAGGCTTGTCTCAAACTCCTGTGCCCACCTCGAGTTCGAGACCAGCCTGGCTAACATGGCGAGACCATGCTTGGCCCATGTTGTTTTTTAAGACTAATATTGGCCAGGCGCGGTGGCTCACGCCTGTAATCCCAGCACTTTGGGAGGCCAAGGCAGGTGGATCACCTGAGGTCAGGAGTTCAAGACCAGCCTGGCCAACATGGTGAAACCCTGTCTCTACTAAAAATACAAAAATTCGCTGGGCATGGTGGTGAGCACCTGTAATCCTAGCTACTCGGGAGGCTGAGGCAGGACAATGCTTGAACCCAAAAGACAGAGGCTGCAGTGAGTGGAGATGGTGCCACTTCACTCCAGCCTGGGCAACAGAGTGAGACTCTATCTTAAAAAAGAAAAAAAAAAGACTAATATTAAACATATTTTACTGAGATGAACTTAACTGCCCCTACTGAGGCTACCTGCACATCTGGTTCTTTGTTGATGCCTCCAATTCCACCACTAGAGTTTAATCCCTTTGAATGAGATGGTAAGTGGAGTATATAGATAACGTGCCAATTCCAGTCAGCTGATAGCTCTCTGAATCACTCTGTTGAAAATGATACCGAGGCAGTAGAAAAGGACTCCCACAACTGATTAGCAAGAGAGGGAGGAGGGGCAATGCCCTACCAGTTAAGGTAGTGTATGTTGCCATGACTTACCTCTGGGAAAGGCAATTTATGAAGCTTTTATAGTCATCAGCACCTCAGTGTGAATTACTATAATGTCAACTCATTTCCAGTTATACCAGAGCTAGTTTTAATAGGTAAGGCATTCATATTTTCAGAAGTAAAACTCAGAACATATGGTTCAAGCGAGGATTTTTTTTTTTTTTTTTTTTTTGAGATGGAGTCTTGCTTTGTCGCCCAGGCTGGAGTGCAGTGGTGCCACCTTGGCTCATTATGGCACCACTGCAACCTCCACCACCCAGGTTCAAGCGATTCTCCTGCCTCAGCCTCCCTAGTAGCTGGGATTACAGGTGCTTGCCATCATGCCTGGCTAATTTTTTTTATATTTTTAGTAGACATGGGGTTTCACCATGTTGGCTAGGCTGGTCTTGAACTCCTGACCTCAAGTGATCTGTCGCCTCAGCCTCCCAAACTGCTGGGATTACAGGCGTGAGCCACCTCGCCCACCCTAGCAAGAGTTTGTTTTGATTTTGTGAATTAAATTACATGTAAGCTCCTACAAAGATACAGAAGTAACATTTAACTAATCATATAATGAATCATAATTGAAATTTACAGAAAATTGGCTGGGCACAGTGGCTTACGCCTGTAATCCCAGCACTTTGGGAGGCCAAGGTGGGGGATCACTTGAGGCCAGGAGTTCGAGACCAGCCTGGCCAACATGGCGAAACCCTATCTCTACTAAAAATACAAAAATGTTGTTAGAGGTACACGCCTGAAATCCCAGCTACTAGGAGGATGAGGCATGAGAATTGCTTGAACCTGGGAGGTGGAGGTTGCAATGAACCAAGATTGCACCTTATACTCCAGCCTGTGTGACAGAGTAAGACTCTGTCTCAAAAAATTTAAAAAAAAATTTTTTAAAGGCCTTGGGAGGCCGAGATGGGAGGATCACCTGAGGTCAGGAGTTTGAGACCAGCCTGGCCAACATGGTGAAACCCCGTCTCTACTAAAAATATAAAAATTAGCTGGGCGTGGTGGTGCACGCCTGTAGTCCCAGCTACTTGGGAGGCTGAGGCAGGAGAATCACTTGAACCTGGGAGGCGGAGGTTGCAGTGAGCAGAGATCAGGCCACTACACTCCAACCTGGGCGACAGAGTGACACCCTGTCTCAGAAAAAAAAAAAAAAAAAGTAAAAAAAGAGAAATTTATAGAAAATATTACCTGAAAGGTGAAAACAATCCAAGGTGTATAGTTCCCAAGGATAAGTCCAAAGCACAGGAGGGTCAAGTCTAGGTGGGAGCCCTGGGCTTTCAGGGCCCCTCAAAGGCCCTGGAGTCTAAAGTCATGGTGGTTTCCTAAGTGGGTAGAAAGAATACTGAAAACGGAATTGAGAAGTCACTGACATACTTCATTTATTCCACAATTCTGCTTTTTTTTTTAGAAACAGAGTCTCGTTCTGTCACCCAGGCTGGAGTGCAGCGGCACAGTCATAGCTCATTATAACCTTGAACTTCTGGGCTCAAGGGATCCTCCTGCCCCAGCCTCCCAAGTAGCTGAAACTACAGGTGTACACTACCATACTTGGATAATTTTTTTTTTTTTTTTTGTAGAGATGGAGTCTCACTATGTTGCCCAGGGTGGTCTCAAACTCCTGGGCTCAACCAATCCTCCTGCTTCAGCCTCCCAAAATGCTGGGATTGTAGGTGTGAGCCACCATGCCCAGCTGATATTTTTAACCTATGGGCAAAATGAAAGTAAAGCCATGTTTTCCAAAATATATTCTCAAAGAACAATGGTCCAATGAGTTGCTCCTTGAAAAGAGTATTCTGTATGTCAAAGAGTCTGGAAAGCAATATCATGCATAAGGCCTTCTTGGAACTTCACAAAGCTATTATATTAATGTCTTTGAAAAGTTCTTCAAGAAAGAAATATGTTTAACTTTATTTATCATCATTTCCCACACTTGTTTAAACCACCAAATTCTTCTTTCAAGGAGTAGCTATCAAGTTGGTTATGAAAATCTGCTTAAAGTTCAATTAACAGTATTGTTCAGCTGAGCGCAGTGGCTCACACCTGTAATCCCAGCACTTTGGGAGGCCAAAGTGGGTGGATCATGAGGTCAGGAGTTCAAGACCAGCCTGGCCAAGATGGTGAAACCCTGTTTCTACTAAAAATACAACAATTAGCTGGGCGTGGTGTCGGGCACCTGTAATCCCAGGTACTCAGGAGGCTGAGGCAGGATAATCACTTGAATTCAGCAGGCAGAGATTGCAGTCAGCTGAGATCATGCCCCACTGCACTCTAGCCCGGGCAACAGAGCGAAACTCCGTCTCAAAAAAAAAAAAAGAAAGAAAAAGTCCGGGCGCGGTGGCTCACGCCTTCGGGAATCCCAGCACTTTGGGAGGCCGAGGCGGGCGGATCACGAGGTCGGATGTTCAAGACCAGCCTCACCAACATGGTGAAACCCCATCTCTACTAAAAGTACAAAAATTAGCCAGGTGTGGTGGTGCGTGCCTGGAATCCCAGCTACTCAGGAGACTGAGGCAGGAGAATCACTTGAACCTGGGAGGTAGAGGTTGCAGTGAGCAGAGATCGCGCCACTTCACTCCAGTGTGAGCAACAGAGCGAGACTCCATCTGAAAAAAAAAAAAGTATTTAAATAAAACTTGCTGCACAATATTGGTAACATTCTGCATTTTGTTTCTAAACGAAGTCACTACCTAACCACTAGATGGCAATATGATTCAATTTATGTTATAACCATCCCCCAGAACATTAATAGTTCAAAGGGTATTTGAGTTTTCCAAAAATGCATATATGCACTTATTCATTCATTTAATTATTCCTCAAACATTTATTAGGTAACGTGAAGTTCCCGGAATTCTGATGGATGTTGGAGATAAGACAGTGATCTAAAGCTAAAAAGTGTTCACTGTCAAAAAATGTAATTCCTAGATTCCTATAAAACTGAAACATGCCTCATCAATTTAACATTTTTTTCTGAGAAAAAAATGAAAAAACATGACTACATTAAATATGTACGTTGAGGCTGGGCGCGGTGGCTCATGCCTGTAATCCTAGCACTTTGGGAGGCTGAGACGGGTGGATCACTTGAGGTCAGGAGTTCGAGACCAGCCTGACCAACATGGTAAAACCCCACCTCTACTTGAACCCAGGAGCTGGAGGTTGCAGTGAGCCAAGATTGAGCCACTGCACTCCAGCCTGGGCGACAGAGTGAGATTCTGTCTCAAAATTAATTAATTAATTAATTTAATTTAATAAAAATAAAAATAGCAATCATGTATTTAGCTCATTAATATGCAATTTGGACAGGGCTCAGTGGTCATGACTCATCTGTGCTCTACAAAATATCTGGGACCTGGGGACTTACCAGGCATCTCTCACTTCAAGTAGAATTAGAGTCTCTGTGTGTGGTCTCTCCCTGCAATCTGCCTAGGATGGCCCCGGCGTAGCCAAATTTCTTACATGGCAGCTTGCTTCCCCTATAGCCAGTCTTCAAAGAGAGATGTAGACTCTCTTAAGCTAGGCTGGCACAGCATCACTTTTGCTGTATTATATTCCTTATAGCAGTTACAGAACCCTCCAGATTTAAGGGGAGGGGACAAAGAAGGCTACACTTCTGGATGGGAACAATGTCAAAGAATTTGTGGCCATCTTTCTTTTGCCATATGGATATATGAGATTTGGGTGTTGGGATTAAAAGAGAAAAGTCCAGGGTAATTACTAGATTTCTAGACTGGGCCACAGTGGTGATGTCCACACAGATATAGACTACATGTGAGAGTATATAGTGAGAGTATATAGAGAGGGGTAACATTTTGGATATGTTGAATTTGAGATGTCCATGGGAAATCCAAGGGGCATCAAGGAGGCAACTGAATATAAAAGGCTGAGAACTCAGCAAAAGAGGTCTGACCTCTAGATATGAAAGTGGAAATAATCAGTCTTCGGAATAGTTCTCTCTACTGTGGCACATCAGTGTCATGAGCAGTTATAACTTAGATAACCAGGAATTTGTAAATAATAACAGTTGAAGTGTGGCCAGGCGTGGTGACTCACACCTGTAATCCCAGCACTTTGGGAGGCCGAGGCAGGCAGATCATGAGGTCAGGAGATTGAGACCATCCTGGCTAACACTGTGAAACCTCATCTCTACTAAACATACAAAAAAAATAAGCCAGGCGTAGTGGCAAGCACCTGTAATCCCAGCTACTCAGGAGGCTAAGCAACTGGAACAGTGCTGGTAACTGCGATGGGGAAAGTAAGTGTGGGGAGAGAGGTTAGGACTTCAGTTTCAGACGTGTTAAATCTAAGATACAAAATAGGCAGTTGAATATATAAACCTGGACTTCGGGGGAGAAGCTTAGACTGGAGGTATACATTTGGGGATGATCGGCATATAACAATGCAGTATTTAAAGCCAGAAGACTGGGTGAGATTCTCAGGGGAGTGTTTGTAGATGGAAAGGACCAAGAACTGAACTCTGGACACTCCAACATCAAGAGGTTGGGGAAAAGAGGAGCATCTAGGAAAGGAGTCTGAAAAGGAACGGTTAGTGAAATAGGTAGAATCAAGAGAGTGGCGTCCTTGATGCCACATGAAGAATGTGTTTCCACGAGGAAGGAGCAAGCAATTGGTCAAATTCTACAAGTAGTCAAATAAGCTTAGAAATAACAGTTCAGGCCAGGTGCTGTGGCTCACGCCTGTAATCCCAGCACTTTGGGAGGCAGAGGTAGGAGGATCGCTTGAGGCCTGGAGTTTGAGACCAGCCTGGGCAACATAGGAAGACCTTGTCTCTACAAAAAATAAAAAATAAAAAATTTGGCAGGGCATGGTGGCACAAGCCTGTGGCCCCAGCTACTCGAGAGGCTGAGGCAGGAGGATCACCTCAGCCCAGGAGTTTGAGGCTGCAATGAGCTGGGATCACATCACTGCACCCCAGCCTGGATAACAGAGCAAGATTATGTGTCAGAAAAAAGAAATAGCAGTTTAGTATTAGACAGATAATGTGGATGCCATTGATAACCCGGAAAAAAGCAGTTTCAGCAAGGCAGTAGGAGCAAAAGCCTGAAAAACATGGATTTAATGAGGCCAGACACAGTGGCTCACGCCTGTAATCCCAGCACTTTGGGAGGCCGAGGCAAGTGTATCACTTGAGGTAAGGAGTTCGAGACCAGCCTGACCAACATGGTGAAACCCTGTCTCTACTAAAAATACAAAAAACATTACCCAGGCAGGGCAGCGCACGCCTGTAATCACAGCTACTTGGGAGGCTGAGGCAGGAGAATCTCTTGAACCCAGGAGGCGGAGGTTGCAGTGAGCCGAGATTGTGCCATTGCACTCCAGCCTGGCCAACAATAGCGAAACTCCATCTCAATAAAATATATATATATATATATATATATATATATATATATATATATATGAGAATGAGAGAGAAGGAATTAAAACACTCTTGAGTTTTGCTGTGGGTGAGAGGAGAAGAGATATGGAGTAGTAGCTGCAGAGAGTGGAGGTCGAGGGAATGTTTGTATGCTTAGTACATACAGTACTAAGAAAAAAGGGAAAAAGACTGAAAATGGAAATAATTGAATTGCTAGAATGATGTCCTTGAGCAGGTGTTCTAAGGAAGTAGAAAGGTTGTCTCTGCATAAGCTCAGAGACAGTTTATAGTAACAGGAAGGGAAGGCAAAATATGTGGTTACAGATGCTGGTAGGTGGGGAGATGTCATTGTAGAGGAAGTCCTCCCTTCCTCCTTCCTTCTTTCCAGATGGGTGTCTTTCTGGCCATGCTGGAGCACAGTGGCAGGATTGTAGCTCACTGTATCCTCCAACTCCTGGGCTCAAGAAACCTCCTATAGCTGGGACTACAGAGGCACACCACTATGCCTGGCTAATTTTTTAAAAATTTTTATTAGAGATGGGGGTATGTTGCCCAGGCTTGTCTTGAACTCCTGGCCTCAAGCCATCCTTCCATCTCAGCCTCTGATTGCTTTAATTTTCTAAATGAAGAAGCAAGCTGACAGTCAGGATGACAAAGGAGGCAATGGAGGTTATAGGAGTTATGAAATATTCATTTAGAACAGTAAATGGAGAAGGCAAATACAATGTGTTTGCTGGGCAGCATTATGGGCCCACTCAAGGTACATGGTCCTGATGGAGTTACAGGGAGGCATGTCAGTATGGGTGTATAGTTTTCTGTTTTCTTTCTTTTCTTTTTTTGAGACGGAGTTTCGCTCTTGTTGCCCAGGCTGGAGTGCAACGGCGAGATCTTGGCTCGCTGTGACCTCCACCTTCCGGGTTCAAGCGATTCTCCTGCCTCAGCTTCCCAAGTAGCCGGGATTACATGAGCGCACCATCATGCCCGGCTAATTTTTCTTTTTTTCTTTTTTCTTTTTTCTTTTTTCTTTTTTTTTTTTTGAGACAGTCTCGCTTTGTCACCCAGGCTGGAGTGCAGTGGCGCGATCTTGGCTCGCTGCAACCTCCGCCTCCCAGGTTCAAGCGATTCTCCTGCCTCAGCCTCCCGAGTAGCTGGGATTACAGGCGTGCACCACGATGCCCAGCTAATTTTTTGTATCTTTAATAGAGACAGGGTTTCACCATGTTGGCCAGGTTGGTCTGAAACTCCTTACCTCGTGATCCACCCACCTCTGCCTCCCAGAGCGCTGGGATTACAGGCGTGAGCCACCGCGCCCGGCTAATTTTTCTATTTTTGGTAGAGACCGGGTTTCACCATGTTGGCCAGGCTGGTCTCGGACTCCTGACCTCAAGTGATCCTCACGCCTTGGCCTCCCAAAGTGCTGGGATCACAGGCGTGAGCCACCACGCCCGACCCGGGTGTATAGTTTTCTCCAGTCATGTTCAGCTACAGATTTGAATGTAGTCGAAGTTGTAGTTTTTACCGATGAAGAGTTAGGCAATGAAGTAATTTAATGGTATTCAGGATAAGAAAGAAACACCAAAGAAGTGTGGGACAGTGAAGATTTTGTAGAACAATGGATTCCAGGTAGAATGAGGGGACTGCACTGCCAAAGTTGGTGTCCCAGAGGGAGTGCAGTGGAAAGATAGAAAATGATGGTCGGAACCAGATAAATGAAACGGAGAATGACAGGGAATAGTTGTGGTCACTGGTAATAGAAGTGCTTTAACTTCTATTGGCTATCACTAAGGAACAAAACCTTCCCCGCTGGAGATTAGCATTTTCCTCGATTTTGAACATCTACTCCCACAATATCTTCTAAACACCCACTATGGGCCCTTACTGCATTGACAGCCAAGTGCAAGATCACGGGTGGAAGGAATGGCAAATTCCTTTCACGTATCCAAGTGAGTAGCACTCAGGTAACCTCAGCAAGTGGCAGCACCAAGGTTTACCACATTACGTTTCATTATACAGGAATACACGAATACAGTCTCTTGGGGGGGAAAAAGACCAAAACCAAAGGCCTTTCCCTCACTACCCCTTCCTCACCCCGCCATCCCAAGTGTCGCCACTGAAGAGCGAAGGGAGGATCGCCAAAGATTTACAGACGGACACCCTAACCGAGGGAGAGGTGACCATAAACCCGGGATCCGGCAGAGGACGCCGAAAGGCCGGGACTCCCCGGACCTCGCCCCTCCTGGTCGACTGAGCCCCGCGTTTTAGAAACAGAAACAAACCCGGCCCCGCCCCCTGCCCTGCGGCCGCTGAGAAAAGAGCACCGCCCTCCGGAGGCGTTCCAGCCGGCCACTGGAAGGTTCCCGCAGATAGAGTCTGCCTCCCCTGCCCACTTCTCTTCTGGATTCCTCGCTGCCCACCCTCATTCTCCCGGTGGAAGCCCCGCAACGAAGGGCCGGAGCCGCCTTTCTGCTCCCGGGATGCTTCACCTGTCCGCAGCTCCGCCCGCCCCACCCCCGGAAGTGACGGCGACCGCGCGGCCCGGCCTTTGTTCCGTTGGGCGTCGCGGCAACGGCGGGAAGATGGCGGCGGCGGGAGCCCTGGAACGGAGCTTCGTGGAGCTAAGCGGAGCTGAGCGCGAAAGGCCGAGGCACTTTCGGGAATTCACAGTCTGCAGCATTGGTACGGAAATGGCCAGGGAGGGTGCGATCCCATCTGCCCCCTCGGGCTCCTCTCATGGGTCCCAGGGTCCCTGACTCCCTGTTTCATCCTCCTGAGTCCACATGCCTCTAGCCCCGGGATCAGAGATTCCTTGATGTCCGACGTTTTCCTCTTTTCTTTGTATGGGTTGTCAGTCTGTCACTCTCTGCTTTGTCAGCTCCCTTAGTCCCTGTCATTTCTCAGAAGACGCGTGTGCAGGCTGACCACGTTCATTTTGCAGGGACTGCAAATGCCGTGGCTGGCGCCGTAAAATACAGTGAAAGCGCGGGAGGCTTTTACTATGTGGAGAGTGGCAAGTTGTTCTCCGTGACCAGAAACAGGTTCATTCATTGGTAAGTGTTGTGGTTCGCCAAACTCCCCTGGAAGGTAGGGTTTGGTGTATAAATTTTCGTCGCTGTACCCAAAGTGCTATTCTAGAAGCGGTGATTGACACTTAGGGAAAGAGAAAGATTGTTTTTTCAGTTCGTATCAGAATCGGGAAAACTGAGACCCAGAGTTCTAGAAGAGATACCTCTCCCCCTCCCCCGCCCCCCCCCCCCCCCCCACACATACACCAAGCAACACCAGAAGCAGAGGAAATGTAGCTTAGGGGAATAAAACCCATAAGACCAGTTTTAAACATGAACCCGTTATGTTTTTATAGTGCTTTACAGCTTCCTTCATTGTACAAATACGTTCGAGCTTCAATATGTCAGGCATTGTGCTAGGTACCAGGACGAAATGAACAAAACTGCAATTTTCATCATGCAAGACGTTGTAGCAATGTCAGAATAGATGTAGACCCACTTTTCATGGGGAAATTTTTTGGAGGAAAACTTGCCCTAGAGGAAAAATATAGGGGTTATGAGAGGCTAATAAGAGGACCAAATATAATTAGTGGGGCAGGGAAAGGCTTTAAGGAATTCACAGTTACCCTGAGATCTAAAGGACACGAGGTTAGCCAGGCATGGGGAGTGGACAGAGAGGAGTCCAGCAAGTAGGATCACCATATGCAAAGGTCATGAAGTGGAAAGAATATGGCGGGTTTGGAACTGACCAAAGATCTGTGTGGCTTAAGTGCAGTGGGTAAAACAGAAAGTGATGTGAGATACTGAGGCTGGAGAGGTAGGCAGGACTCGGACCATGAGGGACGCTTAGGCCATTTTTAAGGATTTTTGGATTTTATCCTAAGTACATTGAGTAATAATTGAAAGATTTTTAAAGAGTTACTAACATCAAAATTGCATTTTTGGATGGGAACAGTTAACACTAGGGATTCCAAAAGGAGGGAGGGAGGGGAGCAAAGGTTGGAAAACCTATCGGATACTGTGTTCACAACTTGGGCGGCAGGATCATTAGAAGCCCAAACCTCATGTATATAGGAATATACACACAATATACTCATGTAACAAACCTGCACATGTACCCCTGAATCTAAATTTTTTTAAATGTATTTTTAGAAGATCTCAGTCTACTTTGTGGAAAGTGGATTTGGATTAGATGGGTATAATACAAAAAAATTTTGCTTTTATTATGGCCCAAGTAAGGGTTGCTGGTGGCTCAATTGTGGGAATGACTAGAAATAGAAAAGTAGATGGATTCAAGATACCTTTGGAAGATAGATTCACTAGGGCTTGGTGGTGGATTGAATATGGGGTAAGGGATGGTAAAAGAAGAGAGAACAAGGACAGCTCCCTGGTGTCTCATGTGACTAACCAGATGTGAGTGGGAAGGGGTTGCCATTTACAGAGATACATGGAAGATGGATTTTGGATAGATATGAATAATTCTATTGGACATAGTAAATTTGAAGTACCTGGGGAGCAGCCCTTTGGAAATGTCAAGTAGGCACTGAAGTTTACAGGTCTAAGGCTCAAAAGAGTGACTTTATGTTAGAGATACAAATTTCATTTAATTAAATATTTTGGCTGGGCACAGTGGCTCACACCTGTAATCCCAGCACTTTGGGGGGCTGAGGTGGGAGGATCTCTTGAGGCCGGGAGTTCAAGACCCCATTTCTACAAAAAAAATTTTTTTTTCTTTCTGCTTTTTTTTTTTTTTTTTTCTTTTTGAGAGACAGTCTGGCTCCATTGTCCAGGCTGGAGTGCATTGGTGCAATTACGGCTTACTGCAATCTCTGCCTCCTGGGTTCAAGTGACCCTCCCACCTCAGCCTCCCAAGTAGCTGGAATTACAAGTATGCACCACCATGCCCAGCTAATTTTTCTATTTGTTTTTGTAGAGATGGGGTTTTGCCTTGTTGTCCAGACTGGTCTTGAACTGCCAGACTCAAGCAGTGCCCCGTTCTCGGCCTCCCAACTTGCTAGGATTACAGGCGTAAGCCACCGTGTCCAGCCTGATTTTTTAAAATAAGCCAGGTGGAGTAGCGTGTGCCTTTCATCTTAACTACTCAGGAGGCTGAGGTGGGAGGATCCGATCATGCCACTGCACTCCAGGTGGGAAAAAGGGTAAGACCCCATCTCTTTTAAGAAAACAGGAAGAAAGAAAGAAAATTTGCTTGCCTAATGTATTTCAGTCCGTTTTTAGGGAACAGGGATATAGCAGGAAACAAAACAAAGTCCCTACTCTTATGGAGGAAGATAGGCAACAACAACAATAACCAAAAAACCCCAAGTACATGCAGTTTTGTTACAGGAAAAGGGTGCCGATCCAGACCCCAAGGGAGGGTTCTTGGATCTCGCACAAGAAAGAATTCAGGGCAAGTCCGCAGTGCAAAGTGAAAGCAAGTTTATTAAGAAAGTAAAGGAGGCCAGGCATGGTGGCTCACACCTGTAATCCCAGTACTTTAGGAGGCCGAGGCAGGTGGATCACCTGAGGTCAGGAGTTCGAGACCAGCCTGACCAACATGGTGAAACCGTGTCTCTACTAAAAATACAAAATTAGCTGGTCATGATGGCACATGCCTGTAATCCCAGCTACTTGGGAGGCTGAGGCAGGAGAATAGCTTGAACCCAGGAGGTGGAGGGTGCAGTGAGCTGAGATCACACCATTGCACTCCAGCCTGGGCAACAAGAGCAAAACTGCATCTCAAAAAAAAATGTAAATAAAAGAATGGCTACTCCATAGACAGAGTAGCCCCGAGGGCTGCTGGTTGCCCATTTTTATGGTTATTTCTTGAAGATATGCTAAACAGGGGTGGATTATTCATGCCCCCACTTTTTAGACTCCTGATGTAACTTCCTGATGTTGCCATGGCATTTGTAAACTGTCATGGCGTTGATGGGAGTGTAGCAGTGAGGATGACTGGAGGTCACCCTTGTCGCCATTTTGGTTTTGGTGGGTTTTGGCTTGCTCCTTTATTGCAACCTGTTTTATCAGCAAGGTCTTTATGACCTGTATTTTGTGCTGACCTCCTATCTCATCCTGTGACTTAGAATGCCTTAACTGTCTGGGAATGCATCCCAGTAGGTTTCAGTCTTGTTTTACCCAACTCCTATTCAAGATGGAGTTGTTCTGGTTCACATGCCTCTGACAGTTTGTCAGTTGATAAATGGAATAGGGAAAAGGGAACAGCATAAGAGGGAAGAGGAATACCTGTGGGAGTTAATGTTTTATGTAGGGTGGTTGGGCAAGAGCCAGGGGTAAGCTGACATTTGAGCAGAAGAAAGGATATTTGGGGAATGAGTATTTCAGGTGGAGCCTTCCAAGAAAAAGGAATAAAAAGTGCAAAGAACCCTGAAACAGGAGCCTGTTGTGTTCAAAGAGTGGAAAGGAGCCAGGAGTCTGCAGCTGAGTGAACAAAGGGTAGAATAATAAGAAAGATAGTTGAGGGCCAGATCAGGGCTTTGTTGGTTATTTTAAGCTTTGGCTTTTGCTCTGAGTAAGATGAGAAGAAGCTGTGGAAGGTTAAAGTGGAGGAATGACGTGATCTAAGATCTGGGCTTCTAAAGGATTGCTTTGACTGCTGTCTTGAGAATAGAGCGTGGTGGGGGAAAGGATGGGTGCAGGGAGACCAGTTAGGAGGCTGGTGCCACAATTCACACATGATGGTGGCTTAGATCAGAGTGGTAGTGACAGAGGCAGTGAGAAATGTTGTGATTGTGGATATGTTTTCAAGGTGAATTTGTTAGAATTACTGTTGCATTGGATGGGGAGTATACAGAAAGAAAAGAGTCACAGGTGAGCCCTAGATTTTTGGCTTGAGCAATTGGAAGTTAGGGAGATGTCATTAATTGCGATGGAAAAACGTATAGGTGAAGCAGGTACTTTTGTTTTCTTCAGGTTCAGTGAGTCCAGGAGTTCTGTTTTGGACAGGTGTAATCTGAGATGCCTGATAGATATCCAAGTGAGTGTTGAGACAGTAGTCAGGAGTTGAGTGGAGAAGTTGGGCTAAAGATACAGATTGTGAAATTGTTGGCATTAGATCGTGCTTAAAGCTGTTCTACTAAATGAGATCACCTAGAAAGTGAGAATAAATTAGGATTTTTCACCTTCTGCACTATTATTGTCAGCTAAGTCTTCATTGTGGAAGGCTGTCCTGTACGCTATAGGGTGTTAAGCAGCATTCCTGGCTTCTACCCTCTGCATAGCAATAGCACATCTATACCGCCACTTCTACCCCAGTTACAATAACCAAAAATATCTCTAGATATTGCTTAATATCCTGGTGAATGAGGAAGAATCGCCCCCAGTTGAGAGCCACTTGAGTAGAGCAGTCTGGGACTGAACCCTGGGGCACACCAACATTTAGAAAAATGACGAACCAACAAAGGAGCCCAAGAAGGAGTAACTGAAGTGAGAGCTGAACAAAGAACATGGCATCCCAGAAGCTAAGGGAAATGTTTCAAGGAGGAGGAGAGTGAAAAACTGTCAGTGTTGCATTTAAGCCAGGCAAGATGAGAAACGAAAATTGGCCTTTGGATCATGGAGGTCATTGATGACCTGGTCAGGAATTGCTGCAGTAGTCGTACAAAAGCCTCAGTGGAGTGGGTTCAAGAGGGAAAGGGAGGAGAGGAATTGTGAGTATAGAATAGCCCTTCCAAGGTGTATTGCTATAAGGGAAGCAGAGAAATCACATGGTAACCAGAGAGCAAGGGAGGAACAGAGAAAATATAATAATATATCTATGTGCAGTTGGGAATGACCTAGTAGATGCAGTTGAGAGCAATCACTAGAGGAAAGGAATTTGGGGAACTGAGAAGGTAGAGTGTTAGGATAATTGGATATTGTTTATTCATTTGTTTGTTTGTTTGTTTGTTTTAGAGTCAGAGTTTCACTCTGTCACCCAGGCTGGAGTAAAATAGCACAGTCATGGCCTACTGCAGCCTGAACTCCTAGGCTCAATCGATCCTCCCATCTCAGCCTCCCAAGTGGCTGAGATTACAGGCGGGCATCACCATGCCTGGCTAATTTTTTTATTTTGTAGAGATAGGGTTTTGCTGTGTTGCCCAGGCTGATCTTGTACTCCTGGGCTGAAAAAATCCTCCTGTCTTGGCCTCCCAAAATGCTGGGATCATAGGCATGAGCTATTGTACCTGGCCCTGATACTGAAATCATTAAGAATTATGGTGAAAGTAGTGTGGGAGAGAGTGACAGTGGGCCAGGAGCTAAAATCAACTGCAGTGAGCATGGGTAGCAGGTGGTATCTGATTCCATGAGCTTCAGAGCTGAGTGATTCGGGTAGCAGAGGAGGAACAGTGGCCTAGAATGCCAGTGGGGAACAAGGACATCTGTATGTTTTCCTTGAGGCCCCACCCCAAAGGGCATGGTAGAGAAAACTCTGGGGTCACTGTCCTCACGGGAGATCCAGGATCCAACTTTAACCGTAAGGCAGGAAAGCGAAGGAATTATTCAGAGATGAGGTTGAGGATCCAGAAAATTGTGCTGATGCCATGAGTTACCAGAAGCAAAGTAGCTCTTGGAAATCATCAGCGCTGAAAAGGTACTTACATCCTTGGGAGTAGATAAGATGTGCCTTGGGAGAAAGTGTACAGTGAGAGAAGATGGTCCAGGATCAAGGTTTGAGGAAATCTAGCATATAGGGGTCAGGTCAAGGAGAAGGGGAAGAAATGGACAGGAATGTGGGAGGAAAACTGGGAGAGGGTAGTATCATAGGATTCATGAGAAGAGACTGTTTAAAAAGGAAGGCAAGGTCACATATGTGGAATGCTGCTAAGAGATCAAGTAAGAGGGCCAGGCATGGTGGCTAACACCTGTAATCATGTGGAATGCTGCTAAGAGTCAAGTAAGAGGGCCAGGTGTGGTGGCTCACACCTGTAATCCCAGCACTTTGGGAGGCTTGATGTCAGGAGTTCAAGAGCAGCCTGGCCAACATGGTGAAACCCTGTCTCTACTAAAAATACAAAAATTAGCCGGGTGTGATGGCGGGCACCTGTAATCCCAGCTACTCGGGAGGCTGAGGCGGGAGAATTGCTTGAACCCCGGGAGGTGGGCTTGCAGTGAGCCGAGATCGCACCACTGCACTCCAGCCTGGGCGACAGAGCGAGAATCAGTCTCAAAAAACAAACAAAAAAACTCTTTTAGCTCTATGAAAAGAAAAGCCTGGATTTATTCATAACATAGATATTTTTTCTCCTCAGTTATGGGTAAGATAAAACAGTCAACTGAATCAAAAGCAACCAAAATAGTTACATATGTCAAAGATAACAGTTCTGGGAGTAAAGGCTGAGTTTCAGTAAAAGAAGAATTTGTGGTGGGATACTTTTTGGGTAAGATTTCTCCTGTCATTAGTCAAGGGAACATTCTCTAAAAAGGAAGGAAAAAAGGCCTGGTGTGACGGCTCACTTTTGGGAGGCTGAGGCAGGAAGATCACTTGAGCCCAGAAGTTCAAGACCAGTCTCGTTAACACAGTGGGGCCCTATATAAAACATTTGAAAAATAGCTGAACATGATGGTGCGAGCCCATAGTCCCACCTGTAATCCCAGCTACTCGGGAGGCTGAGGTAGCAGGATCACTTGAGCCTGGTAGGTGGAGGTTGTAGTGAGTCGAGATGGTGCTGCTGCACTCCAGCATGGGTGACAGAGCAAGACCCTGTCTCAAAAAATGGAGGGAGAGGAAAAATACTTTAGAAAACTACTTGAAAAAAGGAAGTTAATTAAAAGGAAGGGAATTTGAGATGATGAGATGCTTGGAAAAAAGCATAGTCAGAATATATATATATATATATATATATATATATATATTTTTTTTTTTTTTTTTTTTTTTTAACTGAGTCTTGTTCTGTCGCCCAGGCTGGAGTGTAGTGGCACCATCTCAGCTCACTGCAAGCTCCACCTCCCGGGTTCAAGCAGTTCTCCTGCCTCAGCCTCCCGAGTAGCTGGGACTATAGGCACCTGCCACCATGCCTAGCTAGTTTTTTTGTATTTTTAGTAGAGACGGGGTTTCACTGTGTTAGCCAGGATGGTCTCAATCCCCTGACCTCATCATCCACCCTCCTTGGCTTCCCAAAGTGCTGGGATTATAGGCGTGAGCCACCGCGCCTGGCCTAGAATAATTTTAATAAAATATAAGAATATATGTACTTGAGAGGAGCAAAGCCGATAAAACTAGGAGCTGGAAGTGAAGAAAAATAAACTAGCTGGGCATGGTGGCTCACGTCTGTAACCCCAGCACTTTAGGAGACAGGCGGGAGGATCACTTGAGCCCAGGAGTTCAAGACCAGCCTGGGCAACATAGTGAGACCCCCACCTCTAAAAAAATAAAAATTTAAAAAGAGGAAAAATAAAACTAGTTGGTTAAATTTTTAATCTTGGTTTGTTCAGCAAGAAAGAGTTCATTTCATCATTCTAGGAAAGATGTGACCCCAGCAAGAAGTAGAGCCATCTCCTTTGACAATCACTAAGTATCAGCTGGTGCTGCTGAGGAAGAGGTACTAAGGATAAACCTGCAGTAGTTCACAAAGTGGGTACTAGTTTAATCATAGAGATGGAAGAGAAGGAGCAGAGTCAGGAAGAAGAAAGCAACAGGCTTTGACAGATCATACCTACTGAGTCAAGGACATAGACAAGTAAATATGTACTAGTGATTTTTAAAGATGACAAATACTTAGAAGTCAAAAGTAAGAAATATCCTTGTTAGAGTAAAGTAACATGACAGCTTCTGTGCTGAGTCTGGTAGACATCGGATGGAGGGTTGTTAAGAATTTAAATCTGAATTTAAAGTCAGACCTAATGGCCTTGGGCAAAATGCTTTATCTCCTCTGTTGCAACTTGAGTTTGAATAAAGTTTTTGTTTTTGTTTTTGTTTTTAGTTTGCATGCATTTTATCAAAAGCATTTATTGAATGCTAGCTCTGTCCTAGGCACTTTGCTGGGTCTAAGGATATCCAAGTGTATACGCACATACTTTCCCTAGAGGAAAAGTATTAATACTTGGGCTGTAAGAACATGGGGGCTGTCTCTACACTCACAGAACTTACCATCATTGTTAAATAACAAGCTCCTTTTTTATTTTTTTCCCAATTATTACTTTATTTATATTACTATGCTTAAGTTAATGGAAAAAGACAGCAGTTCTGCCCCATTTCAGAAAAAGTTTCCAATCAACACCGATTATGTAGTGACAAATAATTAGAAATTGTGACATCTTTGTGTCAAGACTGACAAGGAAGAATGGGCTCTAGCGCTATGGTTCATTTCCAAGAAGAAAATGGCACATTGGCCAGCACAAGCCATGTTAATTTAACACTGAGTCTTTAGCGCTGGGCACTGATTGGATCTCTTCTCTGATGCTAGCAAATCAAGTGAATAACGGGGTTTTAAAAAAAAGTTTAAAACGAGCCCAAGTGAGTTTAAAAACTATACTTCTGACATATTTTCCTTTCAAAATTTACATAAAGCACACTTGTCCACTCTAATAGCCCCAATTTTTTTCTTACATAGCCTACCATGTAGCTGCAGATAGACTCTTCTGCCTCAAGGTGTAAACATAGGGGAAAAAATTAACAGCATCTGCATAATATTCTCTGTACACACTGCTATTGGACGGAAAATACAAAACTTGAAAAAAAAGGTTCCATCTTAGATTCTCACAACCTCTTGTTACGCCATTCATGAATCTGACTGTGATGCTAAGGTGACGATATATGTAAGTAGATTTTTGTTTGCAGCGAAGGAGACCTGGGAAAAGATGGATTTATCTCTTTTTCTTCAAGAGTTATCAGATAGTCTGTAATCCCAGCCCTTTCAGAGGCTGAGGTGGGTGGATCACTTGAGGTCAGGAGTTCAAGATCAGCCTGGCCAACATGGTGAAACCCCGTCTCTACTAAAAAATACAAAAATTAGCCAGGTGTGGTGGTGCACACCTGTAGTCCCAGCTGCTGAGGAGGTTGAGGTGGGAGGATTGCCTGAGCCCAGGAGTTCGAGGCTGTAGTGAGCTATGATTGCACCACTGCACCCCAGCCTGACAGAGTGAGACCCTGTCTCAAAAACAAACAAACAAACAAACAAAAATTATCAGACGGTACATGCTCCTTAGAGCCCTCAATCTCTCGAACTAGAGCACGTTCCAGGATCACATGGCCTTCCTTGTAACACTGGCTGTCTTCGGTGGCAAACTCATAGATCCATCCCAGTTTGCTGCTGCAGTTTTTCAGCTCACATGTTGAACCATGTGGTGGCCAGTGAGCATGACCCAATCTAGAGCTTCATTGTACTGCAGGTTCACTACCTTGTTAAAAAGAAATGCTCTGCCAGTGGCGCCTGTGAACCAAGTGGAGATGAATTCTGAGCGGTTGGTCAGGATTGTATCACAGTTTGCATAAGAAAATGGACAGGTACCACGAGTATGATCAAGGAAAATTCTGCCCATTTTTATGGCTGAAGTTCTAAAAACCCTGTGCAGCGGTGAGATCTGTGGCTGCCAGTGGCTCCTTGCTCCTCAGCTGGGATTAATAAACAAGCTCCTTTTAGGGAGGGTGGGGGAAAAAAGAAAAAAATAAGCTCCTTTTGAGGAGTAATAATGAAAGTTAGAATAGCTTATCAGTATAGAAACTAACCCTGATATGTTCAATTTGCGAAGGTATTTTTATATTAAAATATTTATTTTTGTAATATTTTTGCACATATATGTAAGCGCATGTATAAAATTGCTATTCTGTGTGTGTGTGTATATGTGTGCGCATGCATGCTATTGCAGGTTAAGAAGTAATAGAAACAGGAAATAACCGCAATTATTAAGGTCAGTTTTGTTTGATGCTGTAGTATATATGGAGGCCACATTCCACTACAAGCAATGGCCGGGGTATTGTGTTAATTTTTATTATAGTAGAGTTAATTGCATAAAATATTGTCCTAAATAAATGGCCTATCAAGTTTGGAAATGTCTCTATGTAACAGAATCACAGTGAAATTTGAATTTTGTTATGCTGTTTTTTATAAATGTACATAATGTGATTTGGCATGCAAAAGTGGTCCAAATCTGTTTATCCAAAATTTTCAAATTTGGTGAGTTCACTTGGACACTGTTCTCATATATTTCAGTACAACAGTCAGTGAGAAAAGCATAAACTTTTCAAACAAATGTCTCTTTTTCAACAGGAAGACCTCTGGAGATACATTGGAGCTGATGGAGGAGTCACTGGACATAAATCTGTTGAATAATGCCATTCGCCTAAAATTCCAAAATTGCAGTGTTTTACCTGGAGGGGTTTATGTCTCTGAGACTCAGAATCGTGTGATAATCTTGATGTTAACCAATCGAACAGTGCACAGGTTACTTTTACCACACCCCTCTTGGATGTATAAGAGTGTAAGTTGGCTAAGTGCAATATCTTTTATTTCCCAAATTACTCTGGGTGTCACAAATGTAGTGCTGGAGCGATATCTTTTGGAATTGAAGGAAATTTGGATTCTCGTTATCCCTCACCAAGCATACTTTGATAGCTACCGCTTAAAATGATCAGGCATACATTTTAAGTTGAGAATTAGTTTTCATTAAGAAGAATAGCTTTCTTCTTAAACTTGACAGTTTTTTACTTTAAAAACTTTTTTAGCAATAGAGAGGAACTGAGCAAAATTCTGGTTATTTTGATTTAATAGATTTTTCTTTTTAATTACTCAACAGGAGTTGGTAGTTGACAGTCAGATGCAGTCAATATTCACTGACATTGGAAAAGTTGATTTCACAGATCCTTGCAACTATCAGTTAATTCCAGCAGTACCTGGAATATCTCCTAATTCCACCGCCTCTACAGCCTGGCTCAGCAGTGATGGGGAGGCCCTGTTTGCCTTACCATGTGCTTCTGGGGGAATCTTTGTTCTTAAGCTACCTCCTTATGACATACCTGGTAAGAATGGGAACTGAGCATGGATTTAACTTTAAACAGGGAATGTTAACATTGAAACAGTTCAACCTCGTCATCCAATGCAGGGATTGCATCTCTACTGCCCCGGAACTGGTCATTCATTATTGCTTGCCTAATGAGTCCCTAATGCTTTACTTTTATACAGTGGATAAGGAACTATAAAGCATATTGGAGCACGGAAAAACAAATAGACAAGTATAAGACAGCCTATTCTAAATCTTGTAGTAGGGATGAGTTGCCTAATTGTCTGCCCTGAGATGGAGGCATTATAACATTATAATTAAATTAATTGAAACAAAGACATTAAATACCCTGCACCAAGTTGCCACTGTGTCTTGCCTGGATTATTGTATTAGCTTTCTATATATCTCCCCAGATCTGTCTTAACCCTCTTCAGAAACTTCTCAGGTGGACTGATATATTTAAAACCCAAGGGCCAGGCGCTGTGGCTCACGTCTGTAATCCCAGCACTGTGGGAGGCCAAGGCAGGTGGGTCACCTGAGGTTGGGAGTTGGAGATCAACCTGACCAACATGGAGAAACCCCGTCTCTACTAAAAATACAAAATTAGCTGGGCGTGGTGGCCCATGCCTGTAATCCCAGCTACTCAGGAGGCTGAGACAAGAGAATCGCTTGAACCCAAGAGGTGGAGGTTGCGATAAGCCAAGATCGTGCCATTGCACTCCAGCCTGGGCAACAAGAGCGAAACTCCATCTCAAAAAGAAAAACCCAAGTTGGGTCATGTCACTGCACTGTGTAAAGCCGTCCTTTATGTAGTGCAGTGACATGACGCAACTTTTCTTTTATTCTTTTTTTTTTTTTTTGAGATGGGATTTCTCTCTGTCGCCCAGGCTGTAGTACAGTGGCATGATCTCAGCTCACTGCAACCTCCACCTCCTGGGTTCAAGCGATTCTCCTGCATCAGTCTCCTGAGCAGCTGGGATTACAGGCATTTGCCACCATGCCCGGCTAATTTTTGTATTTTTAGTAGAGACAGGGTTTCACCATGTTGGCCAGGCTGGTCTCAAACTCCTGACCTTGTGATCTGCCCACCTCGGCCTCCCAAAGTGTTGGGATTACAGGCTTGAGCCACCGCACCTGGCCTCCTTTCTTTCTTTTGAGACAGAGTCTCACTGTCACCCAGGCTGGAATGCAGTGGTGCCATCTTGGCTCACTGCAACCTCCGCCCCCCCAGGTTCAAGTGATTCTCATGTCTCAGCCTCCCAAGTAGCTGGAATTACAGGTGCCCACCACCACAGCTGGCTAATTTTTGAATTTTTAGTAGAGATGGAGTTTTGCCACATTGACTAGGCTGGTCTCGAACTCCTGACCTCAAGTGATCTGCCTGCCTCAGCTTCCCAAAGTGCTGGGATTACAGGTGTGAGCCACCGCACCTGGCCAACATGACCCAAGGTGGGATTCAAATATATCATGTTATGCTGAATAAACCCAGAGTCCTTACACTGGCCTAGAGTGACCCACTGCTGTCTCCAACTTCATCTGTTCACTCTTCCCCTCTTCACCGGCCACATGCCTTCTTGTAATTCCTTGAATATGCCAGGAACACCCCTACTTCAACAAGGCATTTGTTTGGTATTGTCAGCTACTAGCTTGGCTCATTCCCTCAGCTCCTTTAGGTCTTTACTCAATGTCACCTTGTTGAGGCCTTCCCTGACCATCCTTTTCAAAATTGCAGTGCCCCTGCCTGCCCTCCCTATATCCTGGCACTCTCTGTACTCCTTTTGTGTCTTATTTTTCTGACTTACTACCATTCTACTTAATTTAACTGTCTCTGCTTCTCCCCTTCCCCCAAAGGAATATAAGTTCCAGGAGGACAGGAGTTTTAAAATTTGTTTTGTTTACTGCTATGTCACTACCATCTAGAACTGTGCCTGGCACATGAAAGGTACCTAGTGATTGTTTTAGAAAGAATGAAGTGATTCTGCTGGGTGGCAATATGGGTTACTGTCTGTAAAAGGCAAAAATTTCCACGAGAAGTATAAAAATGCTATTTTTATGGATCTAATAATGATTCAAAATATTTTAGGTGTGATATATGCAGGAAAGTTACATCCTAAACCTTTGTTAGTACAGAAATACGGAAGTCTGTTGCCTATTATAAAGACCTTGTTCATGGTTACATCATTCTTGCCTTTGGGTTTCTCTAAGTGTGTTCAAGAGGTGCCTTGGATATCATTGCAGGTATGGTGTCAGTTGTGGAACTGAAACAGAGTTCAGTAATGCAACGATTGCTTACAGGCTGGATGCCAACAGCTATCAGGTGAGTGGTGTCTGGCAGGTAAATCAAAGGGCCCAAGAATTTAATCTTTTTGCACTGGTCGGCAGTTATTGTTTCCAGTCTTATTCCAAGGCAAACATTATACTGGAAAGGAGAACGGTCAGAATAACATTAAATTCCATCTGAGGAAAGCCACACTCCCGAGTCCCTTTCATCTGCAATTGGATGCCTTGTCAGCATAAATCGGCTTGTTTATATTCTCACAATATCCAGTTCAGTGCTCTGCCCTGACTTACCCAAATCCAGTTTCGTGTAAAATTATTAGAAATAGAAAGTTTTTGATGGTTACAGGAAAACAATATAAAAGGAAACAGTCTTCCATTGTTATGTAGAGCCTTTTAAATTTTATTATAGTAATTGGCGATAAACCAAATAGAAATGTAGTTGTCTTATACCAGCATATAAGCTCTTGGTCCTTCTGCTAAGAGTGTACATTTATAATTTTATTATATTTCTTGAATTGCAAATTCTAATGATCAGATTCTTTGCAGCAGTAAAACTCTAAAACTGGGTCTTATGTTTTAGGGGTGACCAGTCGCCTTCAGATCGTCCCCTCAGTCTTGCTGTTCATTGTGTGGAGCATGATGCCTTCATCTTTGCTTTGTGTCAGGATCATAAACTACGAATGTGGTCTTACAAGGTAAGTGCTACATTTATAGTTGCTGTAAGTTAAAACAGGATTGTGAATCATGAGAATTGAAGTAAATTTTGCTGTTTCTCTAAAGATTATTAGATCAATTGGTTTGGAACTTATTGGTCACTGCCAGATTCAGACAGTTTCATTTAGCTTTATTTTGCATATATTTTCCTCCTAACTTACTGTCTTTTTATTTGGAAAAATTATCAACCTAACAGGAACACTGAAAGAGTAGTACAAAGTACACCTTTCACTTTTTTTTTAATTTTTTAATTTTTTGAAACAGTCTCACTTTGTCACCCAGGCTGGAGTACAGTGGCATGAATATAGCTCACTGCAGCCTCTGCCTCCCGGGCTCAAGCAATTCCCCACCTCAGCTGCTCAAATAGCTGGGACTACAGGGGCACGCTACCATACCTGGCTAATTTTTGTATTTTTTGTAGACAGGGTTTTGCCATGTTACCCAGACTGGACCTTTCATTTAAGAGCAACAAATATGTTTTTAAAATGTAAGTTGGTAAAATGGTTTTCAAGATTCATCTAAAAAATACAGCTTATATTTTATATAAGTCTGATCTTATGTTTCAGACTGAAGAGATGTTTTTCATGTTAGCCCCTCCCTCCCTCTTTTTATTTTCCCCCAAAACAGAGTCTCGCTGTGTCACTCAGGCTGGAATGCAATGGCACAGTCTCACCTCACTGCAACCTCCGCCTCCCAGGTTCAAGTGATTCTCCTGCCTCAGCTTCCCAAGTAGCTGGGATAACAGGCATGCACCACTGCGCCTGGCTAATTTTTGTATTTTTTAGTAGAGATGGGGTTTCACTATGTTGGCCAGGCTGGTCTCGAACTCCTGACCTCAGGTTATCCACCCACCTCGGCCTCCCAGAGTGCTGGGATTACAGACGTGAGCCACTGCGCCCAGCCTGTGTTAGCCCTTTTAAAACAAAAACCTGTAAGGTCTTTTAGCAGATAAACTAGATAGAGCGGTAGATATAATGAAAGGTCCATCCTTTCAAAAGGTATGTTCTTCTAGCCTGAATATCCCTTGAATATCACCTATTAACTATTTTCTTGGACAGGAGCAAATGTGCCTAATGGTAGCTGACATGCTGGAGTATGTCCCTGTGAAGAAAGACCTTCGGCTTACTGCTGGAACTGGACACAAATTACGGCTTGCTTATTCCCCCACCATGGGACTCTACCTGGGGATATACATGCATGCACCAAAACGAGGACAGGTATGAAACAAATAAGATACATACCAAGTTATTCTGTGTGTACTGATGTGGAGAAATGGCTGTAGACTCAGTGAGTCTGTTCAAGCTCTTTTCACCGACCTAGATGTGTTTCTGAGGTGATGGTTGGGTTTCATGCTACTATGTGAATTAGAAGATCTTGAAGGAGGGGTCAGTATGAAAGGAAGTAGAGAGTTTAAAGTAACATGAAAGGAAAAGTTAACAGAAACTAAACAAGAAGAGCAAATTAGGAGTTCTAGGTGAAAAAACAGAATTCCTGAAAGGGATGTAGGTGTTATGTGGTGTTAAGTTAATTTTTCTAAATAAATTTGCTTAGCATCCAGACAGTAGCTGCTGTCTGTAGATGAGATACGTAGGATGTGATGTAATAGTGTAATCATTTAATAAACAGCCATTTGTTGAGTATTGTGTGTTTGGTGCTGTGCCAGTCCCTTTATGCACATTAATAATAGCAGACACTGGGATCATGCTTACTCTGGGCTCATATGCTATATGCGTTTTATCCATTTAATCCTAATAACAGCCCAGTGAGGTAGGGTCTGTCTCCCTTACTATGCAGGAGCTCTGATTCCCCCACTGAGTCCCCACACTAGGCCACTGCCCTTCCTGGATGCCCTTCTCACTTCTGTTGGGATCTCATAGCCCACTCCACATTGCTCCTCCAATGTGGGTGCCCTCCTTACCCTGTTTGGGCCCTGAGACCACCAGACTGCCCCCATGCAATGGACCTCCTCCTCACCCAACCTGAGTTTCCATCCTGCACCAAGCTTTCTGTCCATGTGGAAGCCATCTCAAACTGTTCCTGCTCCTCCCCCTGAAGTCAGGCAGTCCCAAATGTGGACAGTCTTCTTAGGTCCCTAGGCTCTTGCCTCATCACACCTGGCCATATCACCCCTGCATGCACGCCCTTCTCACTCACTAGTGTTCTCACTCCTGTGCTGGGACATGCCTGCACCGATGTTCTCTTCAACCTGTTCAGACTGACTCCTTATGCCGAACCCCAACCCCCCAGGTCCCCGACCCTTACCTTCTGGCCAGCAAGGATATCTACCTTGCTCTAGGTTTTTAGATTGGATTGCTCAGGAACAGAATGGAAGGGAAGAGGAAGAGCTCATTCTTGCAGTTTTTTCCTAATATGGCCCAAAAGTATCATGCTATCAAGACATTTATCTTGATTGCACATAATTGTTCTATTCTCTCTTCTGGAGGACAACCCTTGAACTATTTGAACATACCTATCTATCTCCTCTAAGTACACTCTTCTCTGCATGTAGGTTGTGGGTGGTAGGAGAATTGACCCTGCTCTAACTTCCTTAGTTCCTTCCATTGTTATTCATGTAACATCCTGTTGATCAGTCTCCTCGACATGTTACAATTAGTTTGTCACACTAAAATAGTGGTTCTCAAACTTTTGGTCTCGGGACCCTATTATACTCTTACCGAGAACTGCAAAGAGCTTTTGTTTATGTGGGTTATATCTATAATTTATTAGAAATTAAAACTGGCTGGATGTGGATTGACACATTTTATTATGCAGTATCTAAATTACTGTTTTGGGGGGTAATCCCCAAGACCACCTCACCTCCATGTCCAGTAATACTCTGAAAGGACTCATAGGGCTCAGTATGTAGTTGTGCTGACAGCTAAAATGTATTACAGTGAAAAGATACAAAGCAAAGTGAAAAAAGGGAAAAGGCACATGGAGTGAAGTCTGAAGCCAGACACAATCGTCTAAGAGTCCCCTCCCAGTAGAGTCTCACAGGACATGCTTAATTCTTCCAGCACTGAATTGTGATGATGTGTGTAAAATGTTGTTTCCCAGGAAAGCTTGCTAGAGGCACAGCGCCCACCATATTGGCCAGGCTGGTCTCGAACTCCTGACCTTGTGATCTGCCCACTTCGGCCTCCCAGAGTACAAGCAAGACTTTCTAAGGAGAGCAGCCTCAGGCCTGCTATGTTAACCCTTTCTGCACAACTATTATCATTGATGATATTATCATTGGTGATCTCTCAGAAGAGCCTTGTGAAGCTCTGGAGTTCATGTTAGTGGATACGAAGTTTTCTGAAATCATAGTTTTCACTTTAAAACTTGAAATGTATCATTGGCAACAAATACTGTCATTTGTTTTCCCTGAAATGACAGGTTCACTTTATTCTTTTTTTTTTCTTTCTTTTGTGATGGAGTTTGGCGCTCTTGTCACCCAGGCTGGAGTGCAGTAGCGTGACCTCAACTGACTGCAACCTCTGCCTCCTGGGTTCAAGCAATTCTCCTGCATCAGCCTCCACAGTAGCTGGGATTACAGGTACCTGCCACCATGCCCGGCTAATTTTTTGTATTTTTAATAGAGGTGGGGTTTCACCATGTGGGCCAGTCTGGTCTTGAACTCCTGACCTCAGGTGATCCACCCGCCTCAGCCTCCCAAAGTGCTGGGATTACAGGTGTGAGCCACCACGCCCAGCCTATTCATTTATTTAAACAGCTTTCTTGAGATGTAATTCACTCACCCATTTAAAGTATACCATTCAATGAGTTTTAGTATATCCACAGATACGAGCAACCATTACCATAGTCAACTTTAGAACATTTCCATCACCTCAAAAAGAAACCCCATACCTTTTAGCTATCATTCTTCCCTTCCCCCATTTCTTCCCAGCTCTACACAACTGCTAATCTATTTTCTGTCTCTATAAAGTTACTTATTCTGGTCATATTATGTCAGTGGAATCATATAAGTGGTTTTCTGTGACTGGCTTCTTTCACTTAGCTTAATATTTTCAAGGTTCATCCATGTAGCATGTGTTGTCAGCACTTCATTCTGTAAGTGCCCAATACATACAGCTGATTTATCAAGACAGGAATTGGAATAGAGAGAGTTTAATACACATAGAGCCAGCTAAACAGGAGACCGGAGTTTTACTGTTAACTCAAATCAGCCCCCCTGAAAATTTAGAGGCTAGGGTTTTTCAAAGATAGTTTGCCAGGCAGGGCGAGGCTATGAGTGCTGCTGACTGGTTGGAGATGCAATTGTAGGAGTGTGGAAAACCATCCTATGCGCTGAGTCTGCTTCTGGGTCGGGGCCACAGAAGAGTTGCTCATCTGGCTGGGGCCAGAAATGTAAAAAACCGAAAACACATTTTAAAAGGCCAGTGTAAGGTGCTACAATGGTGATGTTATTTACAGAAGTAATTGGGGAAGTTGCAAATCTTATGACCTCCGGAATAATGACTGATAATCATTTAACTATGAATTCGGGCCCCTCTCATCTTCCTAACCTGGTGGGCTTTCATTAGTTTTACCAAGGTGGTTTGGTTTTGGGGAAGGGCTATTATTATTTCAACTATAAATTAAATTTCTCCCAAGGTGAGCCTTGCCCATGCTCAGGAATGACCAGAGGCAGTTTGGAGATTAAAGACAAGATGGAATTTGTGGGCCAGCACAGTGGCTCACGCCTGTAATCCCAACACTTTGGGAGGCTGAGGCGGGCGGATCATGAGGTCAGGAGATCGAGACCCTCCTGGCCAATATGGTGAAACTCCTTCTCTACTAAAAATACAAAAATTAGCTGGGCGTAGTGGTGCATGCCTGTAGTCCCAGCTGCTCAGGAGGCTGAGGCAGGAGAATGGTTTGAACCTGGGAGGCGGAGGTTGCAGTGAGCAGAGATTGCGCCACTGCACTCCAGCCTGGTGACAGACCAAGATTCTGTCTCAAAAAAAAAAAAAAAAAAGGAATTTATTAGATCAGATCTGTCTCTCTCTTTTTTTTTTTTTTTTTTTGAGAGAGAGTCTCGCTTTGTCACTAAGGCTGGAATACAGTGGCGCGATCTCAGCTCACTGCAACCTCTGCCTCCCAGGTTCAAGCAGTTCTCCTGCCTCAGCTTCCCAAGTTGCTGGGATTACAGGCGCATGCCACCATGCCTGGCTAAGTTTTTGTATTTTTTTAGTAGAGGTGGGGTTTTGCCATATTGGCCAGGCTGGTCTCTCCTGATCTCAGGTAATCCGCCTGCCTCGGCCTCCCAAAGTGCTGGGATTACAGGCGTGAGCCACTGCACCTGGCCCAGACCTCTTTCATTGTCATAATTTTCTCACTGTTATGATTTTTGCGAAGGTGGTTTCAATTCCTTTTATAGCTGAATAATTTTCAGTTGTATACCACCATTTATTTATTCATTTGTGTTGGAATTTTTTCATTTGTGTTGGACATTTTTGTTGTTTCTACCCTTTGTCTATTATGAATACTGCTGCTATATACTTGTCAACACTTGTTGTTATCTGACTTTTTAATTCTAGATATCCTAGTGGGTATGAAGTATTATCTCATTATGGTTTTTGTTTTAATTTCCTGATAACTAATGATGCCAAGCATCTTTTTAGTGCTTATTGGTTATTTGTGTATCTTCCTTGGAGAAATGTTTATTCACATCATTTGCTTTTTTATTGTTGTTGTTGTTGTTGAGATGGAATCTTGCTCTGTCGCCCAGGCTGGAGTGCAGTGGCGTGATCTCGGCTCACTGCAACCTCCGCCTCCCAGGTTCAAGCGATTCTCCTGCCTCAGCCCCCCAAGTAGCTGGGATTACAGGCTCACGCCATCATGCCTGGCTAATTTTTGTGTTTTTGTAGAGACGGGGTTTCACCATGTTGGCCAGGCTGGTCTCGAACTCCTGACCTCAGGTGATCCACCAGCCTCAGCCTCCCAAAGTGCTGGGATTACAGGCATGAGCCACCACGCCCGGCTGCCCTTTTTTTTTTTTAACTTTTGTTTTAGGTTTGAGGGTACATGTGAAGCTTTATTACATAGGTGAACTCATGTCATGGGACTTTGTTGTACAGATTTTCTCATCACCCAGGAATTAAGCCCAGCACCTAATAGCTATCTTTTCTGCTCCACTCCCTCCTCCCAACCTCCACCCTCAAGTAGACCCTAATGTCTGTTGTTTCCTTCTTCGTGTTCATAAGTTCCCATCATTTAGCTCCCATTTATAAGTGAGAACATGTGGTATTTGGTTTTCTGTTCCTGCATTATTTTGCTGAGGATAATGACCTCCACTTCCATCCATGTTTCCACAAAAGACATGATCTCGTTCTTTTTTGTGGCTGCATATATTCCATGATGTATATGTACCATGTTTTATTCAGTCTGTCATTGATGGGCATTTAGGTTGATTCTATGTCTTTGCTATTGTGAACAGTGCTGTAATGAACATTCATGTGCATTTGTCTTTATGGTAGAATGATTTGTATTCCTTTGGGTTATATACCCAGTAATGGGATTGCTGAGTGGAATGGTAGTTCTGTTTTTAGTTCTTAGAGGAATCACCACACTGCTTTCCCCAATGGTTGAAGTAATTTACAGTCCCACCAACATTGTATAAATGTTCCCTTTTCTCTGCAACCTCACCAGCATCTGTTATTTTTTGACTTTTTAATAGCCATTCTGACTGCTGTGCGATGGTATCTCATTGTGGTTTTGATTTGCATTTCTCTAATGATCAGTGATAGTGAACTTTTATTCATATGCTTGTTAGCTGCATACTTCTTTTTTGAAAAGTGTCTGTTCATGTCCTTTGCCCACTTTTTAATGAGGTTGTTTGCCTTTCATTTGTAAATTTAAGTTCCTTATAGAGGTTGGAAATCAGACCCTCGTCAGATGCATAGTTTGCAAATATTTTCTCCCATTCTGTAAGTTGTCTGTTTACTCTGTTGAAAGTTTCTTTTACTGTGCAGAAGCTTTTAAGTTTAATTAGATCCCACTTGTCAATTTTTGCTTTTGTTGAGATTGCTTTTAGTGTCTTCGTCTTGAAATCTTTGCCCGTTCGTATGTTCAGGATGGTATTGCCTATGGTTGTCTTCCAGGGTTTTTATAGTTTTGCGTGTTATGTTTAAGTCTTTAATCCATCTTGAGTTGATTTTTGTATATCGTGTAAGGAAGGGATCCAGCTTCAGTCTTCTCATGTGCCCATTTTTTAATTAGTTTGTCTTTTTTGTTATTGAATTGTAAGAATTCTGTAAACAGGCCAGTGCGGTGGCTCATGCCTGTAATCCTAGCACTTTGGGAGGCCAAGGTGGGTAGATCACTTGAGGCCAGGTATTTGAGACCAGCCTGGCCAATATGGTGAAACCCCATCTCTAATAAAAATAGAAAAAATTAGCCGGGCATGGTGGCACGTGCCTGTAATCCCAGTTACTTGTGAGGCTGAGGCACGAGAATTGCTTGAAACCTGGTGGTGGAGGTTGCAGTGAGCCGGGATCGCACCATCCAGCCTGGACAACAGAGCAAGATTCTGTCTCAAAAACAAAGAAACAAACAAAATGGTATTATAAACTTAATCTTATGGAGTCACCATTGTATATGTGGTCCATATACCAAAGCATCATTATATAGTATGTAACTGTATTATTCTGGATCTAAATCTCTAATCAGATTTATGACTTGCAAGTAGTATTTTCTACCACGTGAGCTGTCTTTTCACTTTCTTGATGGTGTCCCATGAAGCACATGTTTTTAATTTTGATAAAGTCCAGATTATCTATTTTTTCTTTTGTTGCTTTTGTTCATAGTGTCATACCTTAAGAATCCTTTGCCAAACCTAAGGTCATAACGATTTACTCTTATGTTTTCTTCTCAGAGTTTTATACTTTTAGCTTTTATATTTAGGACTTTGATTCATTTTTTTAGTTTTGTGGGGTTTTTTTTAATAGTGTGAGGTAAGCATTCAACTTCATTCTTTTGCTTGTAGATATTCAGTTTTCTCAGCACCATTTGTTGAAAAGATAGTTCTTAACACATTGAATGGTCTTGGCACCCTTCTCAAAATCATTTGACCTTAGACACATGGTTTTATTTCTAGGCTCTCAATTCTGTTCCATTGATCTATATATCTGACCTTGTGCTGGTACCACACTGTCTTGATTACTCTTGCTTTGTAGGAAATTTTGACACCAGGAAGTGTGAGCCCTCTTACTTTGTTCTTCTTTTTCAAGATTGTTTTGGCTATTCTGGGTCCCATTCAATTCCATATGAGTTTTAGAATCAGCTTGTCAGTTTCTACAAAGAAGTTAGCTGAGATTCTGATAAAAATTGTGTTGCCTCTATAGATGATATTATAAAATATTGCCATCTTAGCAATATTAAGTCTTCTGATCCATGAACATGGGATGCTTTAGTTTTCAGAGTGTAAGTTTTATACTTTGGTTCAATTTCTTCTTAAATATTTGATTCTTTTTGATGCTATTGTAAATGAAATTTTCTTGATGCTATTATAAACGAAATTATTTTCTTAATTTCATTTTCAGAGTGCTCATTGGAAGTTGATAGAAATACAGTTGATTTTTGTATATTCATAATTGTATCTTGCAACTTTGCTGAACTCATTTATTAGTTCTGATAGATTTTGTAATGGATTCATTAGGATTTTCTTTATACAAGATAATGTCACTTGCAAATAAACTTTTGATTACAATGGCTCACACCTGTAATCCCAGCACTTTGGGAGGCCAAGGTGGGCGGATTGCTTGAGCTCAGGAGTTCCAGACCAGCCTGGGCAACATGGCAAAACCCTGTCTCTACAAAATAGCAAAAATTAACTGAGCATGGTGGCTCATTCCTATAGTACCAGCTATTTGAGGGGCTGAGATGGCAGTATCACTTGAGCCTGGATGGTTGAGGCTGCAGTATTCCTGATTGCCTTACTGTACTTCAACCTGAGCAACAGAGCGGAACCCTGTCTCACAAAAAAGTTAGTTTTATTACTTCCTTTCTAAACTAGATGCATTTTCTTTTTTTCTTTTCCTTCTTTCTTGTAGGGTTTTAAAAAATTTTTTTGGAGGGAGGTGGGTACTAATTGTCCTGGCTAGATCCTCTAGTACAATGTTGAATAGAAGTGGCAAGAACCTACATCTTTTTTGTCGTCTTTTTTTTTTTTCACTCTGTCACTCAGGCTGGAGCGCAGTGAATGCACTCTCAGCTCATTGCAACCTCCTGGTTCAAGCGATTCTCCCACCTCAGCCTTCTGAGTAGAGTTGCCGGGACCACGGGCATGTGCCACCATGCCCAGCTAATTTTTATATTGTTGTTATTTTTTGGTAGAGACGAGGTTTCACCATGTTGGCCATGCTATGCATCTTTGCCTCATTCCTGATTTGTATTGCTAAGGGAGAAGTTACCAGTGTTTCACCATTAAGTATAATGCTAGCTGTGAATTTTTCTTTTTTTTCATTGTGATGCAACAGTAAGCTGTGAATTTTTTTTTTTTTTTTTGAGACAGTGTCTCTCTCTCACCCAAGTTGGAGTGCAGTGGCGCAATCTCAGCTCACTGCAACCTCCACCTCTCAGGTTCAAGCGATCCTCCCACCTCAGCCTCCCAGGTAGCTGGGACCACAGGTGTGTGCCACCACGCATGGCTAATTTTTTTGTATTTTTGGTAGAGACGGGGTTTCGCCATGTTGCCTGGTCTCAAACTCCTGAGTTCAAGCAGTCCACCCACCTCGGCTTCCCAATGTGCTGGGATTACAAGTGTGAACCACAGCACCCAGCCTGAATTTTTCGTAAGTGCCCTTTATATTGTGTTGAGGAGGTTCCCCTTTCTTCCTAGTTTCTTGAGTGGTTTTCTCTTGAAAGGGTGTTCAGTTTGGTCCCACTGCCTTGATTTATGTTAAGACACCAGTAATTTTACCCACCACTGATTTTGCATCATTGATGCAAATATCAACAAAGTGAAAAAGGCAAATAATGCAGTGTTATTATGCAAAGGGTTTGGGGCTGGGTGCAGTGGCTCACACCTGTAATCCCAACACTTTGGGAGGCCAAGGCGGGCAGATCACCTGAGGTCAGGAGTTCGAGACCAGCCTGGCCAACATGGTGAAACCCCGACTGTACTAAAAATACAAAAATTAGCCAAGCGTGGTGGCGGGCATCTTTAATCCCAGCTACTCGGGAGACTGAGGCAGGAGAATTGCTTGAACCCAGGAGGCAGATGTTGCAGTGAGCGGAGATTGTGCCATAGCACTCCAGCCTAAGTGACAGAGAGAGACTCTGTCTCAAAAAAAAAAGGGGGGGGATTTTTACCTCACTGACCCCCTGAAATGGTCTCAGGGACCTCTAGGAATCTGTGGACCACATTTTGAGAACCACTGCTCTAAAGGTCAGATCTGGAATGAATGTAGTAGTTCAGGAGTGTGTCAAATTGAGCAGAGCTATTACTTCCTTTGTTTTGAGCATTATGATTCTTCATTGAAGCCTAAAATCAGAATAACTTTTTTGACAGCTATGTAACACTGTTAGCCTATCCAGATTATAGTGAACTTGTAGTATTTTATTTCTTTTTTCTTCACAAAAACTGATCTTCGGCTGGGCCTGATGGTGCACATGTATAGTTCCCGCTACTCGGGGCTGATGCAGGAGGATCATTTGAGTTCAGGAATTTAAGACCAGCTTGGACTGTTGGGTTTTTGTTTGTTTGTTTGTTTGTTTGTTTAATGCTGTTTGAGACCTGCTAAATTGATTTTATGTCCCACTAATGGATTGAGATTTGTAGGTTTTAAAACACAGGTTCAGGCTACAATGGATATAAGCACTACATATTTTTTTTCATATTTCATACACTATGTTTCTCAAAAGGGAATTTTGCTGCTTTTTTTTCTTTAATACTTTTTTGTGAACAGCTGCATATAAGGGTCATCATCACTCTTATCAATTTACAGTAAATTTTCTTTATAAAAACAGTTAATTTAGGCTGGACTTGGTGGCTCACGCCTGTAATCCCAGCACTTTAGAAGGCCGAGGTGGGCAGATCACCTGAGGTCAGGAGTTCAAGACCAGCCTGGCCAACATGGTAAAACGCTGTCTCTACTAAAAATACAAAAATTAGGCTGTATGGCTCATGCCTGTAATCCCAACATTTTGGGAGGCCGAGGTGGGTGGATCACTTGAGGTCAGGAGTTTGAGACCAGCCTGACCAACATGGTGAAACCCTGTCTCTACTAAAATACGAAAACTAGCTGGGCATGGTAGTGCGTGCCTGTAAATCCCAACTACTCACGAGGCTGAGGCAGGAGAATTGCTTGAACCCAGGAGGCAGAGGTTGCAGTGAGCCGAGATCGTACCACTGCACTCCAGCCTGGGTGACAGAGCGATACTCCATCTCAAAAAAAAAAAAAAAGGCAAAAATTAGCTGAGCATGGTGGTGGGGACCTATAATCCCAGCTACTTGGGAGGCTGAGGCAAAATTGCTTGAACCTGGGAGGCAGAGGTTGCAGTGAGCCGAGATCACACCACTGCACTTCAACCTAGGCAACAGAGCGAGACTTGTCTCCAAAAAAAAAAAAGTTATTTAAAAAGTTCATCGAGCCAGGCACTGTAACTCACTCCTGCAGTCCCAGCAATTTGGGAGGCCAAGGCAGAAGGATCACTTGATACCAGGAGTTTGTGACTAGCTCGGGCAACATGGTGAGACTCCGTCCCTACAAAAAATAAAAGTCCAGCCGGGCGCGGTTGGCTCATGCCTGTAATCCCAGCACTTTGGGAGGCCGAGGCGGGCAGATCACGAGGTCAGAAGATCGAGACTATCCTGTCTAACACAGGGAAACCCCGTCTCTACTAAAAATACAAAAACTTAGCCGGGCGTGGTGGCAGGCGCCTGTAGTCCCAGCTACTCGGGAGGCTGAGGCAGGAGAATGGCGTGAACCCAGGAGGTGGGGCTCGCAGTGAGCTGAGATCACACCACTGCACTCCAGCCTGGGCGACAGTGCGAGACTCCATCTCAAAAAATAAATTAAATTAAATTAACGTGAAAAAAAAAAAAACAAAAGAAAAAGCTGGGTCGGGTAGAACATGCCTGCATTACTAGCTATTAGGGAGGCTGAGGTAGGAAGATAGCTTGAGCCCAAGAGTTGGAGGTTAACGTTGAGCTACGATCATGTCACTGCACTGCAGCTTGGGTAACAGAGCAAGACCTGTCTCTAAAAATAAAAATAAATAAGTTTGGGGTTTTTTTGTTTTTTTTTTTTTTTTGAGATAGAGTCGCTCTGTCGCCCAGGCTGGAGTACAGTGGGGCGATCTTGACTCACTGCAAGCTCCGCCTCCTGGGTTCACACCATTCTCCTACCTCAGCCTCTCGAATAGCTGGGACTACAGGTACGTGCCACTGCGCCCGGCTAAATTTTTTTGTATTTTTTTTAGTAGAGATGTCATTTCACCATGTTAGTCAGGATGGTCTCGATCTCCTGACCTCATGATCCACCTGTCTCGGCCTCCCAAAGTGCTGAGATTACAGGTGTGAGCCATCGCACCCAGCCAACAAATAATTTTTTTTACCACAGTGAGATAATCACCTCACACCTATTAGGATATCTACAATTGAGTGAATGAATGAATAAATAAATAAATGTCTTGGCGAGGATATGGAGAAATTAGAACTCTTTTGTTGTTGAGAAATCAGAACTCTTGTACATTGCTAGTGGGAATGTAAAATGCTGCAGCCATTATGAAAAACAATATAGTGGTTCCTCAAAAAATTAAACATAGAATTACCATATATTCCAGAAATTCCACTTCTATGTGTATATATATATATATATACCCAAAAGAATTGAAAGCAGGGTCTCAAAGGTATATTTGTACAGCCATATACATAGTAGCATTACTCACAATAGGCAATAAGTTAAAGCAGCCCAAGTGTCCATCCACAACAAATAGGTAAACAACCTGTTGCATGTACGTACAGTTGAATATTTCAGTTTTTAAAAGGAAGGAAGGCCAGGAGCAGTGGCTCACACCTGTAATCCCAGCACTTTAGGAGGCCGAGGCGGATGGATCACAAGGTCAGGAGATCAAGACCATCCTGGATAACACGGTGAAACCCCGACTCTACTAAAAATACAAAAAAATTAGCCAGGCGTGGTGACAGGCGCCTGTAGTCCCAGCTACTCGGTAGGCTGAGGCAGGAGAATGGCAGGAACCTGGGAGGCAGAGCTTGCAGTGAGCCGAGATCGCACCACTGCACTCCAGCCTGGGCGATAGAGCGAGGCTCCTTATCAAAAAAAAAGAAAAAAGGAAGGAAATGCTGACACATGCTACTACATGGGCGAGCCTTGAAGACATTATGCTAAACGACATAAACCAGTCACAAAAACACAAATAATATATGACCCTTCCACTTACATGGAGTACCTAGAGTAGTCAAATTTATAGAGACAAAGTAAAGTGGTGTTACCAGGGGCTAGGAATTGAAGGGAAATGGGAAATTGTTTATTGAGTATAGAGTTTTAGTTATGCAAGGTGAAGATGAAAGGAGTTCTATAGATTGGTTGTACAACAGTGTGAATATACTTAACACTGCTAAAAATAGTTAAAATGGTAAATTTGACATTATGTGTATTTTACTACATTAAAATAAAGTGGTTCTACCTGGCCTGTGTGGGTGAAAAAGAAAAAAATTTTTGAAGACTATACTTTCAGGGATCATTTCTGCAGTAAATACCATTTGACCCAGCCATCCCATTGCTGGGTATATACCCAAAGGATTATAAATCATGCTGCTATAAAGACACATGCACACGTATATTTATTGTGGCACTATTCACAATTGCAAAGACTTGGAACCAACCCAAGTGTCCATCAATGATAGACTGGATTAAGAAAATGTGGCACATATACACTATGGAATACTATGCAGCCATAAAAAAGGATGAGTTCATGTCCTTTGTAGGGACACGGATGAAGCTGGAAACCATCATTCTGAGAAAACTATCACAAGGACAGAAAACCAAACACCACGTGTTCTCACTCATAGGTGGGAATTGAACAATGAGAACACTTGGCCACAGGGTGGGGAACGTCACACACTGGCACCTGTTCTGGGGTAGGGGGAGTGGGGAGGGATAACATTAGGAGATATACGTAATGTAAATGAATTAATGGGTGCAGCACACCAACATGGCACATGTATACATATGTAACAAACCTGCACGTTGTGCACATGTAACCTAGAACTTAACGTATTAAAAAAAAAAAAAAGAAAAGAAAAAAAATTTTTGGCCGGGTGCAGTGGCTCACACCTGTAATCCCAGTTCTTTGGGAGGCCGAGGCAGGCACATCATGAAGTCAGGAGTTCGAGACTAGCCTGGCCAACACGGTGAAACCCCATCTCTACTAAAAATACAAAAATTAGCCGGGCATGGTGGCGGGCACCTGTAATCCCAACTACTCCGGAGGCTGAGGCAGGAGAATAGCTTGAACTTAGGAGGCGGAGGTTGCAGTGAGCTGAGATCGTGCCATTGCACTCCAGCCTGGGCGACAGAGCAAGACTCTTCTTTCAAAAAAAAAAAAAATTTTTTTTTTAAAGGTTTCTGAATGGTAATAGCCCTTGCTTCGAAAAGTAACATGTTGATTATTTCAGGTAATAAATGATCATCTTGTGTTTTAACAGTTCTGCATTTTCCAGTTGGTGAGCACTGAGAGTAATCGCTATAGTCTCGATCATATTTCTTCACTGTTCACTTCTCAGGTAGGTTGATTCATCCTTTGCATATCACATAAGTACAAGAAAAAGAAGTATTGGCTAACTCTGTTATGGTATAATGGGATTGTAGTCTTAAAATGGAATTATTTCATGATATATGGAACAAAATTTCATTTAGACTTTACCAAATTCATGTGGTACCATGTTTTGTTTTCATACATTTACCTCTCCTACTGATGAAAAAGTAAGTCACCGTGAACTACTACTTTCTTTCTTATTTTATCCCTTTTTTTCCCACATTTCCTCCTAGGAGACACTGATTGACTTTGCCTTAACTTCCACGGATATCTGGGCCCTGTGGCATGATGCTGAGAACCAAACAGTAGTGAAATACATCAACTTTGAACAGTATGGGTCACTTAATTCTGTCATCCTACCTCACCCCAAGCAATTTCATGCTAAGAAGACGAGAGGCCGGGCGCCGTGTCTCATGCCTGTAATCCTAACACTTTGAGAGGCCGAGGCAGGCAAATCACTTAAGCTCAGGAGTTCGAGACCAGGCTGGGCAACATGGTGAAACCCCGTCTCTACTAAAAACACAAAAAATTAGCTGGGCCTGGTGGCAGGTGCCTATAATCCCAGCTACTCGGGAGGCAAGGCTGTAGCATGAGAATCGCTTGAACCCAGGAGGCGGAGATTGCAGTGAGCCAACATTGCTCCACTGCACTCCAGCCTGGGCAACAGAGTAAGACTCTATCTCAAAAAAAAAAAAAAAAAAAAAAGACAAGGGAGCTTTTTATGTAGAACCAAGTCAAGGGTTTTCATTCGAATAATAATTCAGCCCTGGGTTTTCGTCTTGTTACTGTCTTCCTGAAATACCTCTTGTGCATTTTGTGTTATTTTTTACATTTTTGTTTTAGGACAAAATGAGAATGTCATATTTCTTGGGAGAGATAGCACATATCCAAAATACCTCTAATCTGGGAGTTTTCTTTGTTTCTAAGCTAAGACTATTCCTGATTCCTGCAACTTCCTTAGGATACTATAGCCTTTGTGTTTTCAATTTTCTCATCATGAGATGAGAAATAGATTGGACAAGTGCAGTGCTTCTCAAATTTATTTTAAAACAGGGCTGGGCACAGTGGCTCATACCTGTAATCCAAGCACTTTGTGAGGCTAAGGTGGGAGGATTGCCTGAGGCCATGGTTCAAGACCTGTCCAGGCAACATAGCAAGACCTTGTCTCTATAAAAAATAAACTAGTGGCCGGGTGCGGTGGCTCATGCCTGTAATTCCAGTACTTTGGGAGGCTGAAGTGGGCAGATCACAAGGTTGGAAGTTTGAGACCAGCCTGGCCAACATGGTGAAACCCCATCTCTACTAAAAATACAAAAATTAGCCGGGCGTGGTGGCATGTGCCTGTAATCCCAGCTACTCAGGAGGCTGAGGCAGGAGAATCTCTTGAACCCAGGAGACGGAGGTTGCAGTGAGCCAAGATCATGCCATTCACTCCAGCCTAGGCGACAAAGTGAGACTCCATCTCAAAAATAAATAAATAAATATAAATAAATAAAATAAACTAGCCAGGTGTGGTGGCACCATGCACCTTAGACTGAGGCAGGAGGATTACTTGAGCCTCAGAGTTCAGGCTTCAGTGAGCTATGAATGTGTAGTATTTTATGAGTATAAAATTATAACACAATTTAATGTTGATTATACCTAATGTTAGATATATTTGGTATCTAATATTTTTTAATGTAGATGATATTAGTTTGCAAGCTTTAGGTAGTTAAAAATACATTTTACAAAACAATTTTTGGCTGGTCCCATGATAATGGATTGTCAGAACTTAACATTAGTGTCACTAAAGTTGGCATACAGCCCTCCACTGCTAAATTTGGCCAAAAATAAAAAACAAACCATTTTGAAGCAAACACTTGTCTAACCCCTGAAACATCTGTAGAGGCTCCCTTGGGACAGAGCTTGAAGACCACTGAACTAATTGAACCCTCTGGGTCCCTGATAACCCTAGAGCCTAAGGTAGAATTCTGGGAATGATTGCCCTCCAGGTTGACCTCAAGCCATACCTGGGAAGATAAAAAAAGTACTCCTTGTAGATGGCATTTGAGCAAAGTAGTCAGAAAGCACAGGCTGCAGAGTTGGAGCAGGGTTGGAATCCTAGTTGTGCAACTTACTAGCTGTGATATACCCTCAGCCTCACTGTGTACATCTGTGAAATGGGAGTACTATATCCAAAGAATTATAAGGCATACATGAATAATGTCTAAAACTGCATCTAGCATAATATCTAGCAAATAATAAATGTAGAATAAAAGTTAGCTATTCTTTGTATTTGATGCCTTAGTGTTAAAATGACATTAAAGATTATGGGCTTGAGATCTAAAACAATGAGTTTCAATTTTAGGAAGATACTTATTAAAACATGGTAAGCAAACTTGTATAAAAACTAGGCTCTGCTAAAAATGTTTCTTTCTTTCTTATTTAAAAAAAAATGTTTTTAATAGAATTGATGAAGCAGTCATTGCCGGGTTCCGTGATGGGGTCCTCCCTGCCCAGATACTGCCAACAGCATACATTTCATTTTTAGTGATCATTTCTGTATAAACGGGTGGACTTTTTTGTCTCTAGTAATGTTGCAGGTCAGTGGAATCCAGTTTTTATGCAGCCTCTGCCAGAGGAAGAGATTGTCATCAGAGATGATCAAGACCCCAGAGTAAGTAGATGCTCAAATGTTATATAAGGGAATGATTTACTTTGATCTTTTTTTTTTTTTTGAGACAGAGTCTCGCTCTGTGGCCCAGGCTGGGGTACAGTGGCATGATCTTGGCTCACTGCAACCTCTGCCTCCCAGGTTCAAGCATTTCTCTTGCCTCAGCCTCCCGAGTAGCTGGGACTACAGTCATGTACCACCACACCCAGCTAATTTTTGTACTTTTGTAGAGACGGGGTTTCACCATGTTGTTCAGGCTGGTCTCCAACTCCTGACCTCAGGTGATCCACCCACCTCAGCCTCCCAAAGTGGTGGGATTACAGTCGTGAGCCACCATGCCCGGCCAAATCTCCACATTTTTAAGGGACACCCTCAGGATAAATAAAAAAGCTTTCAGTTGATGCCTTAGTATTACAATGACATTAAAGATTATGGGCTTGGGATCTGAAACAATGACTATTTGCAGGAGTAGAAAACATACTTCAAAAATCTTAAATTGAATATTACTGCACTCTTAATCCCAAGAGTTTATTGGTGGTAGTTATTTATTGTTCCAGTTAACTACTGGCACTTGGCTTTTGTCTAAAAGCCAAAATCATATGCTGATTACTAAAACTGTTGTTTTTCTCCTTCATTTGGTCATTTTATCATCTACCAAAAGCTCAGTAGAAGGAAGGAAACTTGAATGACTGTTAGTCAGATTTACTACTTGGGGGCAAATCTGGTTTAGGAGAGTTGGTCAAAATCATTAGGCAATATGAGATTTTTCCATGTTGTTCTCTCTACTTCATTTCCCTACTTGTGAGAGTTTATTGCTGTTTGTTTTGTTTTGTTTTGTTTTGTTTGCATATAATACCTATTATTACTGGTTCCATTTCTTTTACATGTGAGTCATAAAATGAATACCATAGATGGTGTAGAAACCAGCTTCGTTTACTTGTTCTCTTACCAATGTATATCACCAATTAGATTTACTTCTTCCATTTAAGATTGGCATTTGACAAAGCTTGTTTTCTGCCGGAACCCAATGAAGCTCTCCGTGAGGAGCACACCATTTTAAGTATAGTACCTCTAGTTGACTCAAAGACATTGCAGTCTTCACTTTCAGTGTGAAAACATGTAACCGCACTACTGTTATCGCCCACATATAGAAGGGCAAAATGGCAATGTTCATATAGTAGAAACTCAAACTTTGGTGTTATGTATTGAATTCCAAATTTTGTTTAGGACAATAGTAACTTTTGTTTTAATGTTCTAATAGGAGATGTATCTGCAAAGTCTTTTTACACCAGGACAATTCACAAATGAAGCTTTATGTAAGGCTTTACAGGTCAGCAAAAAAAATTTACTGTTTGTTTAAGACTATTTCTTATTTTATTACTGTATATAATTACTATTAAGTTTTTGCATATATTAAACACTGAATGTACTTCTGTATTCATACATATGTGTGTTTGTAAATACTTTTATAATTTTTTTAATGTTCTTTCCATTAAATACAGTATTCATGGTGGAGAGGTTGGAGGGGGGACCACTTTCCCAGTAATCAGTGACACATGCCAGAGTTAGAAAGAGAAACCTCTACCTACAGTACTGTAAAAAGATACCATACTGCACTGCATAGAATCTCTGTACTTGAGAGAAACTTAAAGTGGTTTTTTGTTTAGTTTTGGTTATACTGTTTTAACCTTTTTATTAGGACAATGAAGGTCTGACTTGGTTCAGATTCAAGAAAACTCTAGGCCGGGCGTGGTGGCTCACGCCTGTAATCCCAGCACTTCGGGAGGCTGAGGCAGATGGATCACGGGGTCAAGAGATCGAGACCATCCTGGCCAACATGGTGAAACCCCGTGTCTACTAAAAATACAAAAATTAGCCGGGCGTGGTGGCACACACCTATAGTCCCAGCTACTCGGGAGGCTGAGGCAGGAGAATGAATCTCTTGAACCCGGGAGGCAGAGGTTGCAGTGAGCCAAGATTGCGCCACTGCACTCCAAACTGGCGGCAGAGTGAGACTCTGTCTCAAAAAAAAAAAAAAAAAAAAAAAGTTTTTGGCTTCAAATTCATTGTATAAGAGAAGCCCAGTGCTTTACAAAAGGATTCTTTGGCCAACGGTAGTGACTCACACCTGTAATCCCAAAATTTTGGGAGGCTGAAGAGGGAAGATCACTTGAGCCCAGGAGTTTGAGAGCAGCCTGGGCAACAGAGGGAGACCCCATCTCTAAAAAAAAAATAATAATAATAGAAAAATAGCCAGGTGTGGTGGCATGCATGCACCTGTGGTCCCAGCTACTCAGGAGCCCTAGGTTGGAGGACTGCTTTAGCCCAGGAGGTAAAGGGTGTGGTGAGCCTTGATCATGCCACTGCATTCCAGCCTGGGAAACAGAGTGACACCCTATCTTAAAAAAAAAAAAAAAAAAACTGAAAGGATTTTTTAAGGTTACAAAGGCTTCTGGCTGGGTGCAGTGGCTCACACCTGTAATCTCAGCACTTTGGGAGGCCAAGGGGGTGGATTGCTTGAGCTCAGGAGTTCAAGACCAGCCTGGGTAACATGGCAAGATTCCCATCTCTATTAAAACAACAACAAAAAAGTTACATAGACTTTTTTTTTTTTCCCCTTTGAGGCAGGGTCTCGCTCTGTTGCCCAGGCTGGAGTGCGGTGGCACGATCTTGGCTCACTGCAACCTCCGCCTCCTGGGTTCAAGTGATTCTCCTGCCTCAGCCTCCCAAGTAGCTGGGACTACAGACGCATGCCACCACACCCGGCTAATTTTTGTAGTTTTTAGTAGAGACAAGGTTTTGCCATATTGGCCAAGCTTGTCTCGAACTCCTGGCCTCAAATGATCCACCCGCCTCAGCCTCCCAAAGTGCTGGGATTATAGGCATGAGCCACCACACCCAGCTTGCATAGGCTTCTTTAAATTACTACTTAGCTTCATGGATGGATTTAAAATACAATAACTCATATAATTGAAAATTATATTAGAATATTTTAGACTGACCTCCCACATAAAACAGAAATGCCTTCTGAGGCTTTTGTGATAGTTATTCAGCCTTTAATTGTCTCTACCTCCACTGACCACTTTGTCACTACCTCTTGTGGGAGTTATTATTCCCAAACTGTGTCATTGAAAAGGAAGCCTCTCTTCTGTAAATCAACCCTTCAGGTATTTTAAGAATCTTTCCAGGTCACCTTTCTCCAGACTAAATACACCCAGTTTCTTAACTTTCTCTCAGGTGATGTGTGTTCCAGGTATGCCAAATCTCTATTATATAGTTTTATATTGCCTCTATGTCTTCTAAACTGAAATGTTTTTCATTCAGTTTTGCCTATTATATAGAAGTCTAAAATGTCTTTTAATGTTAGATTTTCTGCCGAGGAACTGAGAGGAATTTGGATCTTTCCTGGAGTGAACTGAAGAAAGAAGTTACTTTAGCTGTTGAAAATGAGGTGAGGCTTGGGTAGAGAAAGAATAAGAATTCCTTCCATCTTGATATAGGGCAGATTGGTACTGACCGAGGAATTACTGGAATTCTTCACTTGACCTTGTTTGTTGGAACATATAAATGTTTAAACCTTTTAACTAGAGAATCAGATACACATTTGCATAGTCTATGGCCTTTAATACGTAAGGAATATTCATTTGGCTGTAGCTTAGTATAATGATATTGGACAATTATGTTTTTTGTGGACAAAGATCCTGAATGGCATCAAAAGTTTAATTTCTTTCATTTCTTCTTTGCCAGCTTCAAGGAAGTGTAACAGAGTATGAATTCTCCCAGGAGGAGTTTCGAAATTTACAACAAGAATTCTGGTGCAAGTTCTATGCCTGTTGTCTTCAGTATCAAGAAGCCCTCTCTCACCCTCTTGCCCTACATTTGAATCCACACACAAACATGGTGTGCCTGCTGAAAAAAGTAAGTGAGCTAAAGCATAGAGAAGACCTTCTTGAGACAGTTCAGTGGCTGTTATAACAAAATGCCTTCAGAAAACAAAAAGTTCAGTGGCTCTTGCCGAATGTTAGTCTGGTGAATGTTGCGGTTAGCATTTAGGACTTTGCATTTGTATTTTTTCCCCTAAAATTGTGATGCATTCATTTAAATAGTTTTCTGTGTTATTCTCTATACTTTTTTTGTATTTTATTGTATTTATTTCTTTTTCTTTTTTTCTCTTTTTTTGAGTTGGAGTCTTGCTCTGTCACCCAGGCTGGAGTGCAGTGGTGTGATCTCAGCTCACTGCAACCTCCGCCTCCGGGATTCAAGCAATTCTCCTGAGTAGCTGGGACTACAGGTGTACACCATCACACCCGGCTAATTTTTGTATTTTTAGTAGAGGTGGGGTTTCATCATATTGGTCAGGCGGGTCTTGAACTCCTGTCCTTAGGTGATTCACCCGCCTCAGCCTCCCAAAGTGTTGGGATTACAGGCGTGAGCCACCACACCCGGCCTATTTACTTTTTATATTGAAGTAATTTCCAACTTAAGGTAAGAGTTACAAGAATAGCACAAAGAATTCCTGTATACCCTTCATCTGGATTCATCATTTGTTAACTTCCATATGCTTTTCTTCTTTCTCTAAACAGTTTTTCCTGAACTACTGAGAAGTTAGTTGTAGATATCATGCTCCTTTATCCTTAAATATCCTTAAATATTTCGGCATGTATCTAAGAACACAGATATTAAATAACCACAGCCCAACTTAAAAATCAGGTTATTTGATATTGACATAATATTATACAGCTTATATTCAAATTTTGCCAAATATAACATATATATATATAGTTTATATTCAGATTTTGCCAATTGTGCCCATAATTTTTTTTCCTGATCCAGGATCCAATCTTTTTTTTTTTTCGAGACAGAGTCTTGCTCTGTCGCCCAGGCTAGAGTCCAGTGGCGCAATCTCGGCTCACTGCAACCTCCGCCTACTGAGTTCAAGCGATTCTCCTGCCTATCCTCCAGAGTAGCTGGGATTACAGGCACGCGCCACCACACCTGGCTAGTTTTGTATTTTTAATAGAGACGGAGTTTCGCCATGTTGTGACCAGGCTGGTCTCAAATTCCTGGGCTCAGGTGATCCGCCCACCTTGGCCTCCCAAAGTCCAGGATCCAATCTAATATATGTATTTAGTTATTGTGTCTCTTTAGCTTAACCTCAAACTGTTATCAGCGTTTCTTTGTCTTTCATGAGAATGATGTTATTTGAAGACTATGCTTGTTTCTTTTGTTTGTTTGTTTGTTTGAGGCAGGGTCTTGCTGTGTCACCCAGGCTGCAGTACAGTGGCACTCTTTTTTTTTTTTTTTTTTGAGACAGAGTCTCACTCTGTCGCCCAGGCTGGAGTGCAGTGGCACGATCTCAACACACTGCAACCTCTGCCTCCTGGGTTTATGCCATTCTCCTGCCTCAGCCTCCCCAGTAGCTGGGACTACAGGCGCCCACCACCACACCTGGCTAATTTTTTGTATTTTTAGTAGAGACGGGGTTTCACCGTGTTAGCCAGGATGGTCTCGATCCCCTGACCTCGTGATCCACCCACCTCGGCCTCCCAAAGTGCTGGGATTACAGGCGTGAGCCACTGCGCCCGGCCCAGTGGCACTCTTAAGGCTCACTGCAGCTTCAACCTCCCAAACTCAGGTGATCCTCCCACCCCAGCCTCCCTAGCAGCTAGAATTAAAGCTGTGTGCCACCACACTTGGCTAATTTTTTTTTTTTAGAGATGGGGTTTCATCATGATGCCCAGGCTGGTCTTGAACTCCTTGGCTCAAGTGATCCTCCCACCTCAGCCTCCCAAACTGCTGGGATCACAGATGTGAGCCACTGTGCCCAGCCAAGACTACACCTATTATTTTATAGAGTGTATTGCAACTTGGGTTTGCCTCATGATAAGATGCACATCTCAATTATTTTATACCTTTAAAAGTTTACTGACAAAAATGTAACTGGAAAATTTGTATTTCCAGGGGTACCTGTCTTTCCTTATTCCCTCGTCCTTAGTGGATCATTTGTATCTCCTGCCTTATGAGAACCTTTTGACAGAAGATGAGACAACCATATCTGATGGTAATAGTAATTGTTATGTCCATATTTAATCCCCTTCCTATATAAACCCTATGCTTCGTTTCACATGGATACAAAAAATATCGATTGCCACACCTGTCTTGGTCACTTTACCACACCACAAATATTTTAATGAACACTTAAGAGACCAAAGCATCTCTGAGACCTCAGATAGATTTCTTGTCATTTAATTATTAACATTTTAATGTAATATCAATCAATAGATTGTCATTGGCTTAAGACATAAATGTTAACTTTCTCTTATTTGTAGATGTGGATATCGCTCGGGATGTCATGTGTCTTATAAAATGCCTCCGGCTGATTGAAGAGTCAGTAACTGTGGATATGTCAGTTATAATGGAAATGAGTTGTTATAACCTACAGTCTCCGGAAAAGGCTGCAGAGCAGATTCTGGAAGATATGATCACTATTGATGTGTAAGGAGAATTAGGGAAAAGTGCATTTCCTAATGGAAATTCAGCATTTTTAGCGCCAAAGTTGGAATTTTAATGTATGTTCCAGAGCGTACAGAATAGTAGCTTAAAGTCAAACTGATGTGCCATGATTCTAAGTACATATTTCTACTTTTAACAGAAAATTTAACACGACTTCAAGTCTAGAAATAGACTTATAAAATATGCTTTAACAATTAACCGAGCTAAAAATTCTAAAAAGCAAAAGTGTTCTTCTCATGTTTGTTTTGTGTGTTGTTTATGAAAAACTGAGAGGAAATTTGCTATGTATAGGGACTGTATCTTATATGCCAGAGTGATTATCTTCATTCCTTTATCTGGTCCTCTTGTTTCATAATGTATTTAGCTTATAGGACATATAGAACTTGCCTTACGTATTCTCGGTAGTAATAAGAGTTTTGTAATTGTCCTTATAGAGAAAATGTGTTGGAGGATATTTGTAGTAAACTGCAAGAGATTAGGAACCCAATCCATGCAATTGGACTACTTATACGGGAAATGGATTATGAAACAGAAGTGGAAATGGAAAAGGGATTCAATCCAGGTAAATGACAGAACAACAAATGTGCCTCTTTGATTAAAACAATGATGCATTCAACTCCATTTTTCTTCTTTTTACAGCTCAGCCTTTGAATATTCGAATGAATCTTTCCCAGCTCTATGGTAGTAACACAGCAGGGTATATTGTGTGCAGAGGGGTGCATAAAATTGCCAGTACTCGTTTCCTGATCTGCAGAGATCTTTTGATCTTACAGCAGCTGTTAATGAGGCTTGGAGATGCTGTAAGTACTGCTTGAGGGAAAACTTGTAAAATCTAAAACCTGTTATAGGCCTACAAGCACTTAGGAGCAAAATGTCAGCCCTACTAGCACAGATACTTTTGTCTTGGTTCACTGCTTTATTCCCCCAAGCTTGGCCTTATGAGATGCTCTATAAATATTTTTGAATTAAGAATGAATAAGCATTGTAATCCTTGTGAGAGTATAGATTAAGAGCATATATGGAGGGGACGGTGGGGAGGGAGAACATCAGAAAGAATAGCTAATGGATCCTGGGCCTAATACTTAGGTGATGGGTTGATCTGTGCAGCAAACCATCATGGCACACGTTTACCTGCGTAACAAACCTGCACATCCTGCACATGTACCCTGGAACTTAACAGTAGATTTAAAATAACATATATGAGGCAGATTGCTTTACTCTTAACCTTTTCTATGTGTAGTAGTGGAAAATTTTCCCAAGTTGGCTCTCCTAAAATGTAGTATTATTAGTAACTATGAATGTGGTAAGCGTACCCTTTAGTATGGAGGAAGAAAAAGAAAACTCTCTTTTTTTTCCTGTCTCTCTCTTTTTTTTTTTTTTTTCTTGAGACAATCTTGCTCTGTTGCCCAGGCTGGAGTGCGGTGGCCTTATCTCAGCTCAAGCAATTCTCCTGCCTCAGCCTCCTGAGTAGCTGGGATTACAGGTGCGTGCCACCGTGTCCGGCTAATTTTTGTATTTTTAGTAGAGACAGGGTTTCACCATGTTGACCAGGCTGATCTTAAACTCCTGACATCAGGTGATCCACCTACCTCGGCCTCCCAAAGTGCTGGGATTACAGGCATGAGCCACCTCGCCCAACCTAAGAACTCTCTACAGTGCAAGGCTTACCCTAAACACAGTTTTGAGATGCAGGTTTATCTTTGTGGTCCTCCTAACTCTATTCTGTGCTTGCTTTTTCATTCTGTTCTTCTTAGACCACCAGACTCTTGTTGCTAATATATAGTCCTAATCACCCACCCTACTGAATGTCCCATGCTAAGAAATTATTTTTCTCCCCACAGTCAGACGTCCCATTTTTTTCTAAGTCAGTAATCTCATTTGAGCCTGTCAAAGAAGCAATCTAATTAAAGCAATTCATATTAATGTGTAAATAGCCAAAAGTCCTTTGGGGCTCCCATTTTAATTCTGACTTAAAATGTATAAATGTACTTATACATTTTAAGTCAGAATGTATTAACTCAGGCTGGGCACAGTGGCTCACACCTGTAATCCCAGCACTTTGCGAGGCTGAGGTGGGCAGATCACTTGAGGCCACGAGTTCGAGACCAGCCTGGCCAACATGGCCAAACTCCATGTCTATTAAAACAAAAAAGTTAGCGGGGTCTGGTGGCACACTCCTGTAATCCCAGCCATTCAGGAGGCTAAGGCATGAGAATTACTTGAACCCAGGAGGCAGAGTTTGCAGTGAGGCAAGATTGCACCACTGCACTCCAGCGTGGGTGACAGAGCGAGATTCTGTCTCCAAAAAAAAAAAAGAAAAGAAATTATTAACCCAGATACATCGCTAATGGTAGAATTTCAAGCAAGAGTAAGAAAAAGGCCAGATGTGGTGGCTCATACCTATAGTCCCAGCACTTTGGGAGGCCAAGGTGGCCTGGTTGCTTGAGCCTAGAAGTTTGAGACCAGTCTGGGCAAACCCTCATCTCTACAAAAAAATACAAAAATTAGCCGGGCATGGTGCAGCAAGCCTGTAGTCCTTGCTACTTGGGAGGCTGAGATGGGAGAATTACCTGAGCCTGGGAGGTTGAGGCTGCAGTGAGCTGTGATTGCGCCATTGCACTTCTGCCTGCATGACAGAGTGAGACTCTATCTCAAAAAAAAGAAAAAAAAATTGGGAAGATAATTTGTTTAAGATCACCAAGTTGAAAAATGAACCTTTCCTGAAAGTCTGTTAGGTTGGTTAGCCTTTACTAAGTTCTTTTTGATCTATGTAGATTCTTCCATTTTTTTCAGGTTTTTTGTTTTTTAAATTATAACTTTTGTCAATTTTTCTGAACACAGAAGTAATAAGATATTCATTGTAGAACCTTTACAAAATATATATCAGCAAAAATTTAAAAATTTATAATTTTCTACCCAGTGATTACTACTTAAATTTTGCTATATACGTTTTTTCCATGCACATTCTTTTTGGTTTGTTTGTAAAATTTAAATAAACTACATAGTATTTTTTGTAATCTGGTTGTTCTGTTCTTCCACTTTATAAATCTCAACGTTTTTCTTTTTGTTGCCAGTTTTTCCTTTATGTCCATAATTTTCTGCACATCTTTTTTTTTTTTTTTTTTTTTTTTTTGAGAGTCTTGCTCTGTAGCCCAGGCTGTAGTGCAGTGGTGCAATCTGCAACCTCCGCCTCCTGGGTTCAAGAAATTCTCATAGCTCAGCCTCCCAGGTAGCTGGGATTACAGATGCGTACCACTACACCAGCTAATTTTTATATTTTTAATAGAGATGGGGTTTCGCCATATTGGCCAGACTGGTCTCGAACTCCTGGCCTCAAGTGATCTGCCTGCCTCAGCCTCACAAAGTGCTGGGATTACAGGTGTGAACCACCGTGCCTGGCCACTTTCTGTACATCTTTAATTATATCTCTAGAATAAGTTCTAAAAACTAGAATTTGGTCTACAGGTAATGCACATTTTAAGGCTTTTGGTAGTACTGCCAAATTTGCTTATAATAATGGTCATACCTGTTTTTTTACCCAGCACCAGCAGTATATGAGAGAATTTAGATTTCCCTGTGTCTCTTCAATTCTTTTTTTTTTTTTTTTTGAGACAAGTTCTCACTTCTGTTGTGCCCAGGCTGAAGTGCAGTGGCTCGATCTCGGCCCACTGCAGCCTTGATTTCCTGGGCTCAGTTCAGCCTCCTGAGTACCTGGGACTACAGGCACATACCACCACTCAGGCTAATTTTTTTTTTTTTTTTTTTTTTTTAAGACGGAGTCTTGCTCTGTCACCCAGGCTGGAGTGCAGTGGCGCGATCTCAGCTCACTGCAACGTCCGCCTCCTGGGTTCAAGCGACTCTCCTGCCTCAGCCTCCCAAGTAATTGGGAATACAGGCGCCCACCCCCATGCCTGGCTAATTTTTGTAATTTTTACTAGAGACGGGGTTTCACTGTGTTGTCCAGTCTGGTCTCGAAATTTTGGGTCAAGTGATCTGCCTGCTTCAGCCTCCCAAAGTGCTGGGATTACAGGTGTGAGCCACTGTGCCTGGCCCTCTTCTTTAATTCTGAACCCACAGATTTAATGAAAGTTAAGCTTTTTATTGTTGGTTTCTTTTCATCATCAGCTTCCGTTACTTGGTGAGCTGTTTTTGATTATTTTTTGACTGTTAATGTTTGGGAAGATATTTTGCCACTTGCTACCGTAAAATGTAAAACGTGTTGCTGTTACAGTATTGTGACCTTTGTATTTGTTATTTTATTTTACCTCCACCTGAGCCGTAAGAGTTACCATTACTAATTGCTATAATTTCTTGTCTGGTCCACCTACCCATAATGTATAGGTGATTTGGGGAACTGGTCAGCTCTTTCAAGCTCAGCAAGACCTACTACATCGAACAGCTCCCCTACTCTTATCTTATTACCTCATTAAATGGGGAAGTGAGTGCTTGGCAACTGATGTTCCACTTGACACACTGTGAGTTTCATTATCCCAATTATTTAAAATTTAAATTGTGAGTTTAATTATTTTTCCCCTTGTCTTAAAGGGAAAAAGTTTTAGTGTTTTGTTTTTGTTTTTGTTTTTGTTTTGAGACAGAGTCTCACTCTCTCTCACCCAGGCCGGAGTGCAGTGGCATGATCTCGGCTCACTGCAACCTCCGCCTCCCAGGTTCAAGTGATTCTTCTGCCTCAGCCTCCCAAGTAACTGAGATTTCAGGCACCTGCCATCATGCCCAGCTAATTTTGTACTTTTGTAGAGATGGGGTTTCACCATGTTGGCCAGGCTGGTCTCAAACTCCTGACCTCAGGTGATTTGCCTGCCTTGGCCTCCCAAAGTGCTGGATTACAGGCGTGGGCCACCACGCCAGCCAGGAAAAAGATTTTTAACAGGATGCCGTAAAATTATATGCCATTAAGATTCAGAGAGCTTTTTGGTGCCTTTATTTGTTACAGGTTGAAGGCAACTTGTAAGAATGAAAATAAGTCACATGTAATCATAGACTGTATGTATGTGTACAAATAAATTATGTATTATATTATATATACTTATGTACTACACGTTTGTATGTACATATAAATTATGTTGAATATAAAATACGATGAAACCAGAAGGAAAGACCATACACAAAATGTTACGCTTGTTACTTTAGGTAGGCTGAGATTCTTTATAGCCAAATTCAAGAATTACAAGATTGACTTTTTTTTTTTTTTCTTGGAGATGGAGTTTCGCTCTTGTTGCCCATGCTGGAGTGCAATGGTGCGATCTCGGCTCACTGCAACCTCCACCTCCCTGATTCAAACAATATTGCTGCCTCAGCTTCCAGAGTAGCTGAGTTCAGAGGCGCCTGCCATCACACCTGGCTAATTTTTGGTATTTTTAGTAGAGGTGGCATTTCACCATGTTGGCCAGGCTGGTCTTGAACTCCTGACCTCAGGTGATCCACCCGCCTCAGCCTCCCATAGTGCTGGGATTACAGGCATGAGCCACCACACCCCGCCGAGATTCACATTTTCAATAAGATAAACCATCCTGTTTGCTCTGGCTCCTCATTGAAGGGTCACGAAGTGATATTATGGGCAACAATCTATATTATAATGATTTCCAATTTTTTTTGTGCTTTCAGTGGAGCTTTTATGTGCAATTTATTAATTAAATTGACAGTGTTCTTCATAGAAGAGCTTGTAGAAGTAATGTTTAGCATAGGAGAATTTACTAAGCTGTCTTTTCCCCTTTTCTCACAGGGAGTCTAATCTCCAACACTTATCAGTACTGGAATTAACAGACTCTGGTGCTTTAATGGCAAATAGGTTTGGTAAGGAGTGGACTATGTACACATTTCATTTTAAACTGGGGATTTATTGCATATTCATTAAAGTGGTCTTTTGCCACCTTTGCCATAGAAAGGTTGGCTAGGCTCTTTGCTTTCAGAAGGCATGAGTAAGCTGTGGCCTGAGATATCCGTTTGTGGCATGGGGTCTGTGAAACTGTAGTACCAGATCAGGCATATGTTAAGGATATGGTATATATGTGTGTGTGTGTGTGTGTGTATATATATATATATATATATATATATATATAGCTGCTTTCCCATTCTGTTTTGATGCTCCAGTGATTAACAAAATCATTTAAAAATTTATTCGTTCATGGTAACTTTTGTAATCTTAGTCAACAGATATTTAAAAGTATCCCTCATGTTTGAAAACCATTATTCTGGAGAATTTATTTTGTATTGTTCTGGTATAAAAGTTGAAATCCTGGGGCTAATTGTATTTATCATGAAGAATTTCTAGGGAAGGCACTTAAGTCTTGTGAGATCATTGAAAAGAAATGACTATAACTTTGATGTGAATGGTGTTTTTATTGCATTTTTATAGTGCCTCACAATTTACAGACTACTTTTATTTATATTGCCACTGGATATATACCCGTGATACATTTTCTGTTTTGAAGTGCTAAATTGTTTGTTACAAGCATAAAATGAATTGATAGACTATTTTAATTGAAAATTGATAATTACCACTACACAAAACTGTCATAACTTTTTCTTTTTAAGTATCTAGTCCTCAGACTATTGTGGAGTTATTCTTCCAAGAAGTTGCAAGAAAACACATTATATCTCACCTCTTCTGTCAGCCAAAGGCACCTCTGAGTCAAACTGGATTGAACTGGCCTGAAATGATTACTGCAATTACCAGTTATTTATTGCAGCTTTTGTATCCTTTTATTTAGAAGCCAGTGAAAAGCTCTCTTCTGGCCGGGCATGTTGGCTCACACCTGTAATCCCAGCACTTTGGGAGGTAGAGGCGGGTTTATCACTTACGGCCAGGAGTTCGAGACCAGCCTGGCCAACATGGTGAAACCCCACCTCTACTAAAAATACAAAAATTAGTCAGGCGTGGTGGCCTGCACCTGTAATCCCAGCTACTCGGAAGGCTGAGACTCGCTTGAACTTGGGAGGTGGAGGTTGCAGTGAGCCAAGCTCGCGCTACCACACTCCAGCCTGGGCGGCAGAGCAAGACTCCTCAAAAAAAAAAAAAAGCAGCTCTCTTCTATCTAAATAGTCTAAGGTTCTTATTCTGCCTATGTAATGAAATACCTAGGTCTGTTTTAAGACATTATTCGGCCAGGCGCAGTGGCTCATGCCTGTAATCCCAGTACTTTGGGAGGCAGAAGTGGGCAGATCACGAGGTCAGGAGATCGAGACCATCCTGGATAACACGGTGAAACCCTGTCTCTACTAAAAATACAAAAAAAAATTAGCCAGGCGTGGTGGCAGGCGCCTGTAGTCCCAGCTACTTGGGAAGCTGAGGCAGGAGAATGGCATGAACCCAGGAGGCGGAGCTTGCAGTGAGCCGAGATTGCGCCACTGCACTCCAGCCTGGGCAACAGAGTGAGACTCCGTCTCAAAAAAAAAAAAAAAAAAGACATTATTCATTTGGCTGGGTGCTGCAATGGCTCATGCCTATAATCCCAGCACTTTGGGAGGCCAAGGCGGGCAGATCACTTGAGGCCAGCAGTTCAAGACCAGCCTGACCAACATGGTGAAACCTCGCCTCTACAAAAAAATACAAAAATTAGCTGGGCTTGGTGGCATGCGTCTGTAGTCCCAGCTACTCAGGAGGCTGAGGGAGGAGAATCACTTGAACCTTGGAGGCAGAGGTTGCAGTGAGCTGAGATCATGCCCCTGCACTCCAGCCCGGGCGACAGAGTGAGACTCTGTCTCAAAAAAAAAAAAGACATTCATTCAACAAATATTTATTGAATGGCTCTATATGCCAGGTACCATGTTATGTGCTGGATGTCCACTGGCACCAATACTGTGTTCTGCGGTACACCAGCTGGAATTGAAAATGAACACCCAGGAATGAAATACAGGCTTTTAAAAATTTATTTATTTTTAAAGACAGGACTCTTATGTGTTGCCCAGGCTGGTCTTGATTTCCTGGGCTCAAGCAGTCCTCCCACCTTACCCTTCCAAAGTACAGGGATTGCAGGAGTGAGCCACTGTGCCTGGTGAAATAGATGCTTTATTCCATAGTTATCTGAGTTCTAAGCACTATAACAAGTCTCCTGGTATAAAAGTAACTGTTTAACTGTATTCTAGTGATGATGAAAGAACATGTGGTTGGCCAACTTCTCTGCCTTGTTTTTGTAAATTAAGCTATTTTATGGACTTTTCTGAATTTGATGCCCAATGTATATGTTTAAGATTTGCCAACAAAAATTAAGAAATATCCTTAACCAATGACTAGATGGCCTAGCAATCCTGGTTGTCTCTTTCTAGAATGTTTGATGGGAAATTGCCAATACGTACAATTGCAGGTGAGTTCCTTTGAACATTTCATGTCTACACATTCTTGTAAAGCATGGGATTGCTGAATTTTTTTCGTTGTAAATGTTAACTGCATTTTAAAGAACCACAATAATTTAAACTCGATTATGTGAAGACATACCCCAAAGAGATTGTTCTCTATTTCTATACCATCCTGAACTTGCTTGATCTTGTCTGATCTACGAAGCTAAATAGGGTTGGACATGGTTAGTACTTGGCTGAGAGAATACCTGGTTCTAAAGGCTTTTAAAGAAAGTAATAAAATAAACTTTTAAAGAGAGAGATTTTTCTCTACTTCTCTCTGGACAGTATAATTCCTAACATGATTTTTTCTAGAGTATCTTTTTTTTTTTTTCCTGAAACGGAGTCTCACTCTGTTGCCCAGGCTGGAGTGCAGTGGCATGATCTTGGCTCACTGCAGCCTCCACCTCCTGGGTTCAAGCAATTCTCCTGTCTCAGCCTCCCGAGTAGCTGGGATTATAGGCACATGCCACCGCGCCCAGCTAATTTTTGTATTTTTAGTAGTGACTGGGTTTCACTATGTTGGCGAGGCTGGTCTCGAACTCCTGACCTCAGGTGATCCACCCGTCTCCCCAAAGTGCTGGGATTACAGGCATGAGCCACCGTGCCTGGCCTCTAGAGTGTCTTTTTAAGAAATTGTCTCTGCTAGGTTTTCTTCATAGTAATACAAATGTACTATTGTTTTCATATAAATCCTTTACTGGAATCTAGTCATTGAACCAATAAATACCAAAAATTGGAAAATTGCTGAGATGTAAAGTATGTGTATGTGTGTTACTAGACTCCTGTTTGTGTAAGGAAAGGGGGAATGGATGAAGAAGGAAGGCAACAGGGGTAGGTTTTAATATCAGAATTATGTCAGGAAATAAAACATTTGTTCAAACACTGTCTTTTCATCCTCTGTGACGAAGAACTTGGGAATGAGTATCTCCTTAAGTAACATTTATTTTCTAATCAGAAAGCACCTTTTATGCCTTTAAGGATTATATTCAACTGCTACATCCCTGGTGTCAAGTCAATGTTGGTTCCTGTCGATTTATGCTGGGAAGGTGTTACCTAGTTACAGGAGAAGGACAGAAGGTAAACTACATTTGAATGGCAAATAAACTTTATAAACTTTAACGCAAGGAAGTTGCTTAGCTTCCATTTGACTAGGTTTTAGGGGATGGGAGACATAGAATCCTCTAGATAAAGTTAAAGAAGACTGTACTAATGCCAGTCAAAGGCATTATATACATGTAAGGACTACTTTCTTGTATTCTGCAATTTAGATAGGACTCAGGAACATAAGAAAATATTAGAACTCTCCTGCCCCTGTGTGTTTTTAGAGATTCCTTTTATTATTATTATTATTATTTTGTAAAATCAGGGTCTCACTATGTTGCACAGGCTGGACTCAAGCGATCCTCCCACCTTGGCCTCCCCCAGTGCTGGGATTACAGGCATAAGCCACCGCGTTTGGCCAGGATACATTTTTATAAATCAAACTTATTTACTTATTTTATTATTTCTTTTAGACAGGGTCTTGCTCTGTCACCCAGACTGGAGTGCAGTGGTGTAATCAACAGCTCACTGCTGCCTCAACCTCCTGGGCTCAAGTGATTCTCCTACCTCAGCCTCTCAAGTAGCTGAGGTACTTGGAGGCTACAGGCGTGAGCCACCATTCCTGGCTAATTTTTTAATTTTTTGTAGAGATGGGGTTTTCCCATGTTGCCCAGGCTGGTCACGAACTCCTGGGCTCAAGTGATCTGCCCACCTCAGCCTCCCAAAGTGTTGGGACTACAGGCATGAGCCACTGCACACAGCCTAAATTTACTTATTAATTACATTTTTTTATTGTTTTATGCTGCTTTTTTCTCATTATGTAGTTTAAAGTTTTAATTTTTTCCCTGATGTTCTATTACATAAATTTTCAAACAGACAGGAAAGTTTAAAGACTTTTTACAGTGAACAGTATATACCTATCACTCAAATTCTACAATTGTTAACATATTGCTACAGTTGCCTTATTATGTATGTATGTGTCAATCATCTTATTAAGGTTTACTTTCTTTTTTTTTTTTTGGAGACAGTCTTGCTCTGTCACCCAGGCTGGAAGGCTAGACTGCAGTGGCATGATCTTAGCTCACTGCAACCTCCGCCCACCAGGTTCAAGCGATTCTGCTGCCTCAGCCTCCTGAGTAGCTGGGATTATAGGTGCACGCCACCACGCCCGGCTAATTTTTGTGTTTTTAGTAGATATGGAGTTTCACCGTGTTGGTCAGGCTGGTCTCAAACTCCTCACCTCGTGATCCACCCGCCTCAGCCTCCCGAAGTGCTGGGATTACAGGCGTGAGCCACCCCACCCGGCCAATGTTTACTTTTTAATTGGTAGCACTTAAGTTAAGTGTGAGATACGTTTTTAAAAATATGAATGCATCACATAGAATTCATATGTGTCAGAAACTATACATAGAGTAGACCATGTTAAGTAATCTTGTTTCTTTTTTTGCTTTCCCTTACATGTGAACCCCTGATTCATAGCACCTAGAATTTGAATGATCTGTTACAAGTCATTTTATATTTTATTTCTCCAGGCTCTGGAATGTTTTTGTCAGGCAGCATCTGAAGTAGGCAAAGAGGAATTCTTGGATCGCTTGATTCGCTCAGAGGATGGGGAGATCGTGTCTACCCCCAGGCTGCAGTATTATGACAAGGTACATCATGTCTTGGTTTGGCCTTATACCACCCTGTGTAAAAACACATCTGAAATACATTGCTTTGCTATTTTTGGAGAAAAATACTATAAAAATTTAGTTGCTCCCTGAACTTCCAAATTTAAAAAAAATGAATTTGCCTAGAGAAATTAAAGAAACATGGCCGGGCACGGTGGCTCATGACTGTAATCCCAGCACTTTGGGAGGCCAAGGCAGGCAGATCACCTGAGGTCAGGAGTTTGAGACCAGCCTGGCCAACATGCCAAAACCCTGCCTCTACTAAAAATACAAAAATTAGCCTGGCGTGGTGGCGGGTGCCTGTAATGCCACCTACTTGGGAGGCTGAGGCAGGAGAATCACTTGAACTTTGAGGTGGAGGTTGTAGTGAGCCAAGATCGTGCCACTGCACTCTAGCCTGGGTGACAGAGCGAGACTCCGTCTCCAAAAAAAACAAAAAGAAATTAAAGAAACATATTTTAAGTTAAAATTTTTTCCCAGGATCTATAATTAGGGTTAAATGGTGAAATGTGATAAATACTTTTAACTGAAATGAAATTTTCGTCATGGTATTTTATTAGCCCAGTTGCCATTAGAATTTTATTATTTAATTTGCACTTTACTAGTCTTGCTGATATTTCTGGGAATTGACTAGTAATGCTGTATTTAGCCTTAGTTTATAATTTGGACTTGAGGGTCCTCTTGACCTGTTTCCTGCCCCTCTTTCCTCTGGTCACTCCATTGTAACAATGGTGACCTTCTTACTGTCTCATTCAAGTCAAGCGCATGCTCTATTCTCTTAGGGCCTTTCTGCCTGCTGTTCTGTCAGCCTGAAATGCCCTTCCTCACACCCTCATTCCATTCAGGTCTCTGCTTATCTGTCACCTACTCAGATAGTGCCCTCTGCCTGGCCTGTGCAGAAAAGCTTTTTATTCATCCTGTTGTGCACACTTCCAGATTGTATAACATTTCACCATACTTGATTTTATATTTTAGACTAGAATTTATCTGGATTTCCCACCAGAAAGTAAATGCCACAGAAGCAGTCTTCACTGTTTTGTTAATTGCTTATTAGATAAATGAATTTACACTGAAGTAGATTTGTAGCTCTTAATAACCCTTGGCCGGACGCGATGGCTCACACCTGTAATCCCAGCACTTTGGGAGGCTGAGGTGGGCGGATCATGAGGTCAGGAGTTCGAGACCAGCCTGACCAACATGGTGAAACCCATCTCTACTAAAAGTACAAAAATTAGCCGGGCATGGTGGTGTGCGCCTGTAATCCCAGCTACTTAGGAGCCTGAGGCAGGAGAATCACTTGAACCCAGGAGGCGGCGGAGGTTGCAGTGAGCTGAGATCATGCCACTGCACTCCAGCCTGGATGACAAAACAAGACTCCACCTCAAAAAAAAAAAAAAAAAAAAACCTCTACTTTCCTACTAATGACAATTCTTTTGAATTCCAGTACAGCCTGGGTGACAGAATGAGACCCTGTCTCAAAATTTAAAAAAAGTATTACGTGCTTTATATAATCGTATATACTATATTTTTTTTTTTCCTTTTTTTTTGAGACGGAGTCTGTTGCCCAGTGCAGTAGTGCGATCTGGGCTCACTGCAACCTCCGTCTCCCAGGTTGAAGCGATTCTCTTGCCTCTGTGTCCCAGGTAGCTGGGATTACAGGTGTGCACCACCACACCCCACTAATTTTTGTATTTTTGGTAGGGACAGGGTTTCACCATGTTGGCCAGGCTGGTCTCGAACTCCTGGCCTCTAGTGATCCACCTGCTTCGGCCTCCCAAAGTGCTGGGATTATAGGCATGAGCCACAGTGCCTGGCCATGCTATACTTTTTATATGACTGGCAGCACAGTAGGTTTGTTTACACCAGCATCACCACAAACATGTGAGCAATACATGCGGTGGCTATGATGTCACTAGAAGATAAGAATTTTCCAGGTCCATTATAGTGGGTGTAGTGGCTCACGCCTGTAATCCCAACACTTTGAGAGGCTAAGGCAGGAGGATCACTGGAGCCTAGGAGTTTGAGATTAGCCCAGACAACATAGGAAGACCCCATCTCTACAAAAAATTAAAAAATTACCTGGGCATGGTGGTGCATGCCTGTGGTCCCAGCTGCTCAGGTGGCTGAGATGGGGTGATCACTTGAGCCCAGGAGGTCAAGGCTACACTGAGCTATGATCATGCCACCGCACTCCAGCCTGGGCAACAGAGCAGGACCCTGTCTCAAAAAATTAATAAAAATAATTTTAAAACTTTTTATTTTATCTTCATCCTTTATAAATGCGTATTTTGGATGTATCATACATATGTATTAGAGAATTGCACGTATATGAGATAGGGAAATGTGCATGGTTAGGGTAGCGGGCAGACGTTGACAGGGTGGACAATCAAAAATGTTTGTCAGGCCGGGCACAGTGGCTCACGCCTGTAACCTTAGCACTTTGGGAAGCTGAGGCAGGCAGATCACCTGAGGTCAGGGGATCAAAACCACTCTGACCACCATGGTGAAACCCCATCTCTACTAAAAACACAAAAATTAGCTGAACGTGGTGGGGCATGCCTGTAATCCCAGCTACACAGGAGGCTGAGGCAGGAGAATCACTTGAACCCAGGAGGTGGGGGTTGCAGTGAGCCGAGATCACACCATTGTGCTCCAGTCTGATTGACAGAGACCCTGTCTCAAAAAAAAAAAAAGGATTATGTCAGTCATTTAGTAAATTATCTTTAGGGTTTTTATAAAACTATGGTGTTTATTTACTATTCTTTACATTCATCTGTGACTTGAACAGTTAGTAGTGAAATTGTATTTATTCTTTCATTCAACAAGGTTGCTTTTTTTTTTTTTTTTTTTTAATAATAGAGATGGGGTCTCGCCATGTTGGTCAGAATGACAGGTGTGAGCCACCAGACCCAGCCTCAACAAGTATTTATGGAGAGACTACTGTATACTAGGCACTGAGGATAGAGACAGGGTCGTGCTATGCCACCCAGGCTGAAATGCAGTGGCAGGATTAAAGTTCACTGCAACCTTGAACTCCTGGGTTCAAGCAGTCTTTCCACCTCAGCCTCCCAAGTCGCTACAACTACAGGCGCATGCCACCACACGCAGCTAATTTTTTAAAAAATTTTTTTGTAGAGATGGGGGTCTTGCCATATTGCCCAGGCTGGCCTTGAGCAATCCTGCTGCTTCAGCCTCCCAGAGTACTGGGATTGGAGGTGTGAGCCACCATGCCGGCCTACTTAACCTTTCTCAATAATTTTAAACCATAATTGAGTTTGAAGTACATTACAATATTAATTTTAATGGAAATTTCTTCTATTTCTCGTTAGGTTTTACGACTACTAGATGTCATTGGTTTGCCTGAACTGGTTATTCAGTTGGCTACATCAGCCATAACTGAAGCAGGTGATGACTGGAAAAGTCAGGTAAGAATTGGCTGCAATTTGGTTGTTTTCTTTAAGGTTTGTTGTGGGTGTGGTATGTTCATTTCTATTGCTCTTTTTGATATTTGATCTACATTTGATATTTAGGCTACTCTACGGACATGTATTTTCAAACATCATTTGGATTTGGGTCACAATAGCCAAGCATATGAAGCCTTAACCCAAATTCCTGATTCCAGCAGGTAATTTCATGGCCTTTTTTAGAGAAGACAATTTACCAACTCTGTTTAACCTACTAAGATAGTTTGCCCTCATATTCCTTTCTTTCCTTCTAGGCAATTAGATTGTTTACGGCAGTTGGTGGTAGTTCTTTGTGAACGCTCACAGCTACAGGATCTTGTAGAGTTTCCCTATGTGAATCTGCATAATGAGGTAATTTTACTTATCCAGTGATGGCTTTCAACAAGTATGGTGGTTGCCATGATTGCTACTGACTTAGTTATCTGATTGCTTCCCCTTCCCTAGGTTGTGGGAATAATTGAGTCACGTGCTAGAGCTGTGGACCTTATGACTCACAATTACTATGAACTTCTGTATGCCTTTCACATCTATCGCCACAATTACCGCAAGGGTGAGCAATGTAACCAGACAGTATCTTGCAGACAGCCTTATTAGTTTAATCATGTTTTACCAAAATATTGTGTGTTGGACTTAGGTAATTTTTAATATGTGTTTAAGTACAAGATTAGCTTAAACCTTGTGAAGATTACCTTGAAGATAGGCCCTTGCTTCCATTCTAGAACTTTCTCAAGGCGTTGCCACTAAAATGGCATTCTGTGTGCATCTTCTGTACAATTATAAAGGAAATTAGCACTGGGCGCAGTGGCTTACACCTGTAATCCTAGCACTTTGGGAGGCCAAGGCAGGTGGATCACCTGAGGTCAGGAGTTCGAGACCAGCCTGGCCAACATGGCGAAACCCCTTCTCTACTAAAAATACAAAAATTAGCCATATGTGGTGGTGGGCACCTGTAATCCCAGCTACTCAGGAGGCTGAGGCAGGAGAATTGCTTGAACAGGGTGGGGCGGGGGGCGGAGGTTACAGTGAGCCAAGATCATGCCACTTCACTCCATCCTGGGCGAAAAGCAAAACTCCGTCTCATAAATAAATAAAGGAAATTAGCTTTTTCACTAGAGACAGCATGAATTTTTGAGACTGGGTTTGAGTTCCTGTGCTATTTCACCATTAGCCTTCTCCCTTTCCACATTTCAGTTCTTAGAGCAAAATTCTGACTGCTTAAATGTGCTTAGGTTATGAGTATAATAGATGATATTCCGCATTAGCTGTGGTTAGATTGTCCCACATCCCCTCAATTAAATGCAAAGTCCTTAAAGAGGGGACTAAAATTTACATTTAGGGTTGGGCGCGGTGGCCCACGCCTGTAATCCCAGTACTTGAGGAGGCTGAGGCAGGTGGATCGCTTAATGTCAGGAGTTCAAGACCAGCCTGGCCGACATGGTGAAATCCCCTCTCTACTGAAAATACAAAAAATAACCGGGCATGGTGGCGGATGCCTGTAATCTCAGCTACTCTTGAACCCAGAAGGTGGAGGTTGCAGTGAGCCAAAATCATGTCACTGCACTCCAGCCTAGGTGACAGAGCGAGACCCTGTCTCAAAAAAAATTACATTTAGAAGTTATCAAATGATATCCTGGTGAATTCTTTTTTCTTCATTCAACTTTTTAATGTAAAATTTGTCAAGTCTACAGAAAAGTTAAAACATTAACGCAGTGAATATCACCCTATATACCTTTCATCCAAATTCCCCAACTGTTAATATTTTACATCATTTTCTTATCTCCTCTTCCCTCCTTTCCTTTCTTCCCCCTTCCTTCCTCTCTCTCTCAATACCTATTTATTTATTTACTTACTTGTTTGTTTTTGCTGGTCCTTCTGGGAGGAAGTTAAAGACATCATGATTTTTTTAATGTCATCAGTTATTTAATTAGGTTCTTCTTAAGACATTTAGAACAGCAATTTGTAAGGATAAATTCCATTTGTCAGGGCAAACACAGATCACAGGTAGCCCTGGAGCTAAGGAATAGCTTTGATTTTTGGTAAAATTTGTGAGTCCACAGCTTTCTGATTGATCCTACTGTGCTCTGTAATCTCGTATTTCTCTTTTTCTGTGTGGAAGATCTCACCTTCCTGGTGTCTGGGCTTCCGCAGCTGCTCCTTTTTTTTTTTTTTTTTTTTTAAGATGAAGTCTCACTTCGTTGCCCAGGGTAGAGTGCAGTGGCACCGTGTCTGCTCACTGCAACCTCCACCTCCCAGGTTCAAATTATTCTCCTGCCTCAGCCTCCTGAGTAGCTGGGATTACAGGTGCCTACCACCACGCCCGGTTAATTTTTTTATATTTTTAGTAGAGACGGGGTTTCACCTTGTTGGTCAGGCTGGTCTTGAACTCCTGACCTCAGGTGATCCACCCACCTCCATTTCCCAAAGTGCTGGAATTACAGCCGTGAGCCACTGCGCCTGGCCAATAATGTTTTTTATAGCGCATCCCTCACATACTGCCCTCACCCTGGATCTAGAATACACACTGCATTTAGTTGTGCGATGTCTTTAGGCTCCTTTAATCTGGAGCCTCACTTTGCCTTTGATGACATTGATATTTTTGAAGCATATAGGTCAGTCATTTTTGTAGAATGTATCTTAATTTGGACTTATATTAACAATGAATTATTTATCAGAACAGCTAAAATGAACGGAATGTGAGCGGAATGTGAGATTGTTTTAAGATTATATTTTACAATATAATCACTGTGGAATGTCTAACATTTTTGTACCATTTTTACTTAGAATTTTCTTTGGTTTCTTGCTGATTTTCATTGGAAAAAAATAGACGGGGTTTATTCATAGGCAGGTTCTTAACATTCCTAATAGTAAAACATATTTGCATATTCTTTATTTTCTTGAATCATATAGGAAGGGAAATAAAAATTATTAAAGATCTCTCAGTATCTGCTTTCACAATAACATTATATCACCCTGCTTAGTACCAGTTTAGCAAGATTAATGTTCAGGTTTTTCTAGAGCAAGGCTGTTCTTCTGAAAGCGCCTTACATATTGCAGGTATTCAAAAATATTTGTTGAAATGAAAAATAGCTTTATTTGAAAACTAAAAGAATTTTTAATGATATTTTAATTTCTGGAGTCCCATGCTGTTCCAGAACAATGGACTTTTCAGAATCTTATTGAATATGTGCAACTAAAGTACTATAAAAATGAGAATCTATGTTCTTTTTTTTTTGAGACAGTCTTACTCTATCGATCAGCCTGGAGTGCAGTGTCTCGATCTCGGCTCACAGCAACCTCCACTTCCAGGTTCAAGCAATTCTCCTGCCTCAGCCTCTCGAGTAGCTGGGATTACAGGCACCTACCACCATGCCCAGCTAGTTTTTGTTTTGTTTTGTTTTTGTTTGTTTGTTTGTTTTTGAGACAGAGTCCCGCTCTGTCGCCTAGGCTGGAGTTCAGTGGCATAATCTCGGCTCACTGCAACCTCCGCCTTCCCAGGTTCAAGCGATTCTCCTGCCTCAGACTCCTGAGTAGCTGGGACTGCAGGCATGCACCACCACGCCCGACAATTTTTTTTGCATTTTTAGTAGAGAGAGGGTTTCACCATGTGTTGGTCAGGCTGGTCTTGAACTCCTGACCTCAAAATGATCCACCTGCCTCAGCTTCCCAAAGTGCTGGGATTACAGGCATGAGTCACCACACCCAGCCCCTAATTTTTGTATTTTTAGTAGAGACGACATTTCACCACGTTGGTCAGGCTGGTCTTGAATTTCTGGACTCGGGTGATCTGCCCACCTCTGCCTCCCAAAGTGCTGGGATTACAGGCGTGAGCCACTGTGCCCAACTTTTTTTGTTTTTGAGACGGAGTCTCGCTCTGTCGCCCAGGCTGGAGTGCAGTGGCGCAATCTCGGCTCACTGCAAACTCCGCCTCCCGGGTTCACGCCATTCTCCTGCCTCAGCCTCCTGAGGCTGCCACCATGCCTGGCTATTTTTTTGTATTTTTAGTTTCACCCTGTTGGCCAGGATGGTCTCGATCTCCTGACCTCATGATCCGCCCGTCTTGGCCTCCCAGAGTGCTGGAATCACAGGCATGAGCCACCGCACCCGCTATCTTGACCATTTTTAAGTGTACAGTTCAGGAGTGTTAAGTGCATTCACAATATTGTGTAACCAATCTCCAGAACACTTTTCATCTTGCAAAACTGAAGCTATATACCCATTAAACAACTACTTGTTCCTCCCAACCCTGATTCCCTGGCAACCACCATTTTACCGCCCATCTCTATGAATTTGGCTGCTTGAATCATATAGTATGTGTCTTTTTGTGACTGTCTTATTTCACCTAGCATAATGTCTTCAAGGTTCATCCTTGTAGTGGCGTCAGAATTTTCTTCTTTAAAAATGTCTTTAAAAATTAGCCAGGTGTGGTGGTGGGTGCCTGTAATCATGGCTACTTGTGGGGCTGAGGCAGGAGAATCGCTTGAACCCAGGAAGCAGAGGTTGCAATGAGCTGAGACCGCACCATTGCATGCCACCTTTGGCAACAAGAACAAAACTCCGTCTCAAAAAAAAAAAAAAAAAAAAAACAGATATCTTACAGATAATTAAATGATTTTCTGTTGTATTTATATGTCAAATTTTGTTCATCCATCAATGGACACTTGGATTGCTTTCACCTTTGGCTATTGTGGATAATGCTGCTATGAACATGGGTGTAGAAATATCTCTTTGAGACCCCTCTTTTCATTCTTTGGGGTATATACCCAAAAGTGGAATTACTGAATGATATGATAATTTCACTTTTAATTTTTTGAGGAACTGCCATACTGTTTTCCATAGCAGCTGCACCATTTGACATTCCCAGCAACAGTACAAAAGGGTTCCAGTTTCTCCACATCCTCACCAACATTTGATTTTGGGGAGGGGGGGCAGGGGTTACATCAAACCCAATTTTGTTTTAAATTTTAACATTCAATTAGGGATAGCATTCTCCCTGCCTATCTCTAGAGAAACAAATTTTGGAAGGCTGGGCGTGGTGGCTCACACCTGTAATCCCAGCACTTTGGGAGGCCGAGGTGGGCGGATCACGAGGCCACAAATTCGAGACCAACATGGTGAAACTCTCTACTAAACTCTCTACCAAAAATACAAAAATTAGCCAGGCGTGGTGGTCGTGTGCCTATAATCCCAGCTACTCAGGAGGCTGAGGCAGGAGAATCGCTTGAACCAGGGAGGCGGAGGTTGCAGTGAGCTGAGATCAAGCCATTGCACTCCAGCCTGGGCGACAGAGCAAGACTCTGTCTCCAAAAAAAAGAAAAAAAAATTTGGAAGTTCTAAAGTCTAATTTATTATCTCCTCATAGCTGGCACAGTGATGTTTGAGTATGGAATGCGGCTTGGCAGAGAAGTTCGAACTCTCCAGGGACTTGAGAAACAAGGCAACTGTTATCTGGCTGCTCTCAATTGTTTACGACTTATTCGTCCAGAATATGCGTGGATTGTGCAGCCAGTGTCTGGTGCAGTGGTATGAAAACATTTCATCCTGGAATTTTGGGGTTCATCCTGGAACAAGTAAATCTACTTGTTTTGGTCCTTTCAAAACTATGGTGTCATTTTGCTTCTTTTGATTTACAATTTCTACTGGGATATTTGTGAAAAAAATCTATGTTTACAATTCAATTGTTGTATATTACTACCCCTTTAGTTCTCAAGTTCAGAATTATTGTAGGAAGAAATATTGCAGAGTGGTTTTGGAGTTAGACCTGACCCAATTCAGACAAGTTACTTAATCTTTTGTCATTCTCTGGCATAAAATACGGATAATATCTACTTTATAGGATTGTTTGGGTATTAATGAGATAATTCAAGTCGATTGCTTAGAACAGTAACAGTGCCTGGCCCACAAACTGTGCTCAGTAAATGGTAGCTGCTTTTATTTCTATTGTGTTTGTTAATGCAGTCTACAGTTACTGTTTTAAAGCACACACACTTTGAGTTTTTCCTATCATACTGATGGGTCAGATACATGCAGCTGTTTCTGTTATATATAACTCTGGAACTGCGAAAAATTAGTTGATTTACATGGAGATCAAATCCCTGTCCTTGGACTCAGTAACATGTTATGGTTAAGTTAACAACTTGGCAAAGAACTTCTTTCTTTGTCGCATAGTTACAGTACCTCTGTAAGAAGAGCTCTGCTGGTCGAAACAAAAATAATTTCCATTGAGAAAATTTAAGCATAAAAGCTCTGAATCACCGTTAATGATATCAAAATAAAATACTGATTTTCACAGTTAAATTGCTTGTTTTGTTTTATCAGTATGATCGCCCTGGAGCATCCCCTAAGAGGAATCATGATGGAGAATGCACAGCTGCCCCCAGTGAGTCAGGAGTCTCACACTGGTTCTTTGCTAGACAGTAGTAATATTGTTATTGTTAGTTGTATTATGATAGAAATATGTAGTTAAATAAGCTACATATAATAGTAATATATAAATGTTATAGTAGTAACAGTTGCCCTTGTAAAACATAAGTTTTAACTGCAGGCACCTATTATACACAGATTTTTGTTTTCAATAAGTATATTGGATTCTTTTTCTGGAGATTGTCACAATTTGAAAAAACTCCCAGTTGAACCACATAGCCTAGAAATATTGAAAAAGTTAAGGAAGCCGGGTGTGGTGGCTCACACCTGTAATCCCAGCACCTTGGGAGGCCGAGGCAGGTGGATCACCTGAGGTCAGGTGTTCAAGACCAGCCTGGTCAGTGTGGCGAAACCCCATCTCTACTAAAAATACAAAAATTAGCTGGGCAGTAGTGGCCCTCACCTGTAATCCCAGCTACTCAGGAGGCTGAGGCAGGAGAATTGCTTGAATCCAGGAAGCAGAGGTTGCCGTGAGCACACATCATGCCACTGCACTTCAGCCTGGGCAACAGAGTAAGACTCCGCCTCAAAAAAAATAATGTTTAGTGGGACCCATACGAAGTGTCACTAGTGACGCTGGAAGTGCTCCCAAAGAGCAGAAAAAAGTCATAACATGACAAGAAAGAGTTGAACTGCTTGATGTCTACTGTAGATTGAGGCCGGCAGCTGAGGTTGCCTGCCATTTCAAGAAAAATGAATCCAGTGTAAGGAACATTGTAAAAAAAAGAAGAGAAAATTTGTGAAGCTGTTGCTTCAGCTTCGCCAGTAGGTACAAAAACCTTGTGCTTTTTGCAAAATACATTTTTATCTCATATTGAAAATCCAGCTTTTATGTGGGTACAGTATTGCTATAAAAAAAGGCATATCTATAGACTCTAACATGATTTGCAAAAAAAAGGTTATTATACAACAACTTAAAGCAAAAGGAAGGTAAAAGATCTAAAGCTGGAGAATTTAATGCCAGCAAAGGATGGTTTGGCAATTTAAGAAAGAGATATGGCTTTTAAAATGTCAAGATACAGGAGAAGCAGCTTCTGCTGACCAAGGAGCAGCAGAAGAGTTCCCAGACACCATTAAGGAAAATCACTGAGGGGAAAGGACACTTGCCTAAACCTGTTTGTTTTTGTTTTTGAAACAGGGTCTCACTGTGTTGCCTAGGCTGCAATGCAGTGGCACAATCATGGCTCACTGCAGCCTCAAACTCCTGGACTCAAGCAATCCTCCTACCTCGGACTCCCACAGTGCTGGGACTACAGGGATGAGCCACTGTGCCTGCCTTCCCTATGATTTTCTTAATATTTTCTTTTAAGAGTACAGTATAGGCCAGGTGCGGTGGCTCATGCCTGTAATCCCTGTACTTTGGGAGGCTGAGGCGGGTGGATCACCTCAGGTCAGGAGTTCAAGACCAGCCTGGCCAACATGATGAAACCCCATCTCTAGTAAAAATACAAAAAATCAGCTGGGTGTGGTGGCGGGTGCCTGTAATCCCAGCTACTCAGGCAGCTGAGGCAGGAGAATTGCTTGAACTCGGGAGGCTGAGGTTGCAGTGGGCTGAGATCGCGCCACTGCACTCCAGCCTGGGCAACAAGAGCAAGACTCCGTCTCAAAACAACCACAATCAAGAGTACAGTATATAGGCCAGGCACAGTGACTCACGCCTGTAATCCCAGCACATTGGGAGGCCAAGGCAGACAGATCACCTGAGGTTGGGAGTTTGAGACCAGCCTGACCAACATGGAGAAACCCTGTCTCTACTAAAAATAAAAAATTAGCTGGGCGTGGTGGCGCATTCCTGTAATCCTAGCTACTTGGGAGGCTGAGGCAGAAACATCACTTGTACCCAGGAGGGAGAGGTTGCAGTGAGCCGAGATCGCGCCATTGCACTCCAGTCTGGGCAATAAGGGCAAAACTCTGTCTCAAAAAAAAAAAAAAAGTACAGTATATAAAATACAAAATATGTGTGAATTGACTGTTTAGGTTGTCAGTAAGGCTTCTGGTCAGTAGTAGGCTATTAGTAGCTAAGTTTTTGGGTAATGAAATGTTATATGCAGAGTTTCAACTGCTCAGGAGCCAGCATCCCTAACCCCTGCATTGTTCAAGGGTCAACTATACATGTAATTTAGACAGTAGTTATATTGTAACATATACAGTTACATTGTTATATACTATACATAGTAGTAACGTTATATACTATATATTATATATAATAATTACATTGCTGTAAAAATATTGTAAAGTTCCTTCTTTTTAGTTTATTTTCAGCATTCTAATCTGCTAAAGGTTGTCTGGTAGCACTTCGAAAATGTTGTACAACAGTAAGAGAAATGAAAATGCTTAAATAAGAGTGTGGTTTTTTTTTTGTATGTTGTATTTAAATCAGCTTAGTTCCAAGCTTTTTTTAATCAGGTTCTTTTGCTATTTCCACAGAGGCATGATATCCTTCCATAAAGAGCCGAGGCTCTAGATTTGGACACACCTGGTTTTATTTCTGCCTCTCACAGTTTGGTCATATTTCTTTCTTATTGATAGAGATGACAGACAGTATTTCACAATTATAATAGTTAAATGAGGCCAGGTGCAGTGGCTCACGCCTTGTAATCCCAGCATTTTGGGAGGCCAAGGCAGGAGGGTCATTTGAGCTCAGGAGTTCAAGACCAGCCTGGGCAACATAGCAAGACCCTGTAGAAAAAAAATTTTTTAGGCCGGGCACAGTGGCTGATGCCTGTAATCCCAGCACGTTGGGAGGCTGAGGTGGCTGGATCACCTGAGGTCAGGAGTTTAAGAACAGCCTGGCCAACATGGTAAAACCCTGTGTCTACTAAAAATACAAAAATTAGCTGGGCATGGTGGTGCACGCCTGTAATCCCAGCTACTCGGAAGGCTGAGGCAGGAGAATCACATGAACCCAAGAGGCAGAGGTTGCAGTGAGCCGAGATCATGCCACTGCACTCCAGCCTGGGTGACAGATTGAGATTTGTTTCCTTAAAAAAAAAAAAAAGTTTAAAGAGTTAAATGAAATTACATGTAGTACCTTGTAAGCACCTCCTCAACTGCAGTCGTTAAAATACTTTGATTTGACATGGGATATTGCATAATTTGTTTAAGTTAGCATTTATTTAGTGCCCTATTTTCTCCTTCAAGCATTTGGAAATTAGACTGAATGTTACTTAATGTTCAGTGGAAATTGACAGGTTACGTTAATCTGATGGATACTTCTTTGTATTTTGGGAGTTCAAAATATTTTTCTTTGATGTATAGCAAATCGACAAATTGAAATCCTGGAACTGGAAGATCTGGAGAAAGAGTGTTCCTTGGCTCGCATCCGCCTCACTTTGGCTCAGCATGATCCATCAGCGGTTGCAGTTGCTGGTAGGAATTCAAGAGTTAAAGCCTCTGACTTGTCAGCACCACGAGCACATTTTAGGTCCAGGCAGTGTATGTAGCATGGTAGATGGGTATAAAGCATGGGTTATTACTCAGAGATACTCATCAACAAAACAAAATCTTTGGTTTCATTTGTGTATACCTTGGCTACACAAAATAATCTTTTTCCATTTTCACAGGAAGTTCATCAGCAGAGGAAATGGTCACTCTCTTGGTTCAGGCGGGCCTCTTTGACACTGCCATATCACTCTGTCAGACTTTTAAGCTTCCCTTAACGCCAGTCTTTGAAGGGCTTGCCTTCAAGTATGTATAAAATTATTTTTTTATAGTCTTTTCTAATGCAAATATATTATCCTCTTGCTCAGTGTGAAACAGTCGTCATAAGCCAAGTAGCCCATATATCATTTATGATTCGAAGAAGTGTTTTGTTTAATCCATCCAAGCATTCTTAAAAAGAATTTCAGGCTGAGCGCAGTAGCTCACGCCTGTAATCCCAGCACTTTGGGAGGCCGAGGTGGGCGGATCATGAGGCCAGGAGATCAAGACCATCCTGGCTAACACGGTGAAACCCTGTCTCTACTAAAAATAATACAAAAAAAATTAGCCGGGCGTGGTGGCGGGCGCCTGTAGTCCCAGCTACTCGGGAGGCTGAGGCAGGAGAATGGCGTGAACCTGGGAGGCAGAGCTTGCAATGAGCCGAGATCGCGCCACTGCACTCCAGCCTGGGCGACAGAGCGAGACTCTGTCTCAAAAAAAAGAAGAAGAATTTCTTGGCCAGGCACGGTGGCTCACATCTGTAATCCTACTAATACTTTGGGAGGCTGTGGCGGGTGGATCACTTGGGACCAGCCTGGCCAACATGGTGAAACCCTGTCTCTACTAAAAATACAAAAATGAGGGTGTGGCACACAACAGTAATTTCAGCCTCTCAGGAGGCTTAGGCACAAGAATCTCTTGAACTTGGGAGGCGGAGGTTGCAGTGAGCTGAGATCGCGCCTCTGCACTCAAGCCTGGGCAACAAAGCAAGACTCTGTTTCAAAAAAAAAAAAAAGAAGTTTGTGAATTAGAAATAATTTTGAACTTTCAGAATTTTTCAGCCAGGTGCAGTGGCTTACGCCTGTAATGCCATCACGTTGGGAGGCCAAGGTGGGCAGATCACTTGAGGTCAGGAGTTCAAGACCTGCCTGGCCAACATGACGAAACCCCATCTCTACTAAAAATACAAAAGTTAGCCAGGAGAGGTGGCGTGTGCCTGTAATCCCAGCTACTTGGGTGGCTAAGGCAGGAGAATCGCTTGAGCCTCGGAGACGGAGGTTACAGTGAGTTGAGATTGCGCCACTGCACTCCAGCCTGGGCAATAGAGCGAGACTCCATCTTAATTTAAAAAAAAAAAAAAAAAAAGAGGCCAGGTGCGGTGGCTCATGCCTGTTATCCCAGGACTTTGGGAGACCTAGGCGGGCGGATCATGAGGTCAGGAGATCAAGACCATCCTGGCTAACACAGTGAAACCCCGTCTCTACTAAATATACAAAAAATTAGCCAGGCATGGTGGCATGGGCCTGTAGTCCCAGCTACTCAGGAGGCTGAGACAGGAGAATCACTTGAACCTGGGAGGCAGAGGTTGCAGTGAGCTGAGATTGCGCCACTGCACTGCAGCCTGGGTGACAGAGCAAGACTCCATCTCAAAAAAAAAGAAAAGAAAAAAGAATTTTTCATCATTAATTTTATCTTGGAAGTAAATTGTCTCTTAATGCTTACTCATGTTCTTGTAGGTATCCAGTTGTGTAACTTGAGGAAGAGATGAGCCAATATTCCAGTAGTGAATTCAGCAAAAGACTAGAGATGAAGTTGTCATCTATCTCTCTAGTTTTAGTATCAAATTAAAGTGGTACGTTTCAGCGTTCAGTTTTCAAGTGTGGAACCATTTTCATTCCAGATGCATCAAATTGCAATTTGGAGGAGAGGCAGCACAAGCAGAAGCCTGGGCCTGGCTAGCAGCCAATCAGCTCTCATCTGTCATCACTACTAAGGAGTCTAGGTACAACCCTGGTGTTCAGCCCTGGGTGGTTTTGCCTTTCTAAAAGCTGTAACTGTCTTTCTCTGACTAAATTGTCCTACATAGATCATTTCACTTTTTTCTTTCTTTTTGGCTAAGTTTTTATAGGGGCTGGAAAGTTTATAATTAAGGTGACATCATGTCATTTATTGTCCAAACTAGGATGTCTTTGCCTATGAAATGTCTCCTTCTCCATATCCCCCTCCTCAAAGACTTACTGTTTCATATCAGGAAAGGGTACTCTTACAGGCAAAAATCTGTATTTACTTGTTTCGGAGTGTTATCCTCCTTTTTTCCCCCATTTCTTCCATTGAGCAGTCACTGCATGGTTTCATCACAGTGTCCTCTTATATCTTGTCTCCAGCTGCTGTTCAGCAGTCTGTCACCCATCAGCCCCCATCATCCACTATACCTTCTTCAGATCTCCTCTGTTCGTATACTTCCCCAGTGCACCCACTTTGTGTCCACGTAAATGTACTTCAGCTTCTTTAGAAACCTTCTCTAACATTCCTAACCCTCAGTAAACTTCCCTTTCTGAACTGCATTTGCACTTGGTATTATACAGCTTAGCACTTTAGAGTGATAGCACTTTAGAATTTGGAAGTTCTCTGACATTAGTTTTCAACCCCTAAATTAGCACATCAGAATAACTTATTAAAATACAGATTATGAGAAATCACCCTAGTCTTCTAAGTTAGAACTTCTGCATGATTCTAATGCTTGATCAGGTTTGAGAACCAGTGTTCTGAACCAGTTTCTTGTTTTAGAAATGCAGAAACAAAGGAGTTAAATGAATTATGCATTAATAGCCAAACAAATAACATTCATTTACTAAATACGTTTGTTTACTAAATACTAAATACGTTAGTGGGAGAGGAATATACGAACCCAAGACATCTAGTTTCTAGTGCTATCCCCATAAGTCACATTAGCCCAAATAATATTTGTTCCCATTTAGCTATATTATTGATTCAGTTGTTAATTTCTAAAGTTTTCCTTGTAAGGCTGGGCATGGTGACTCCTGCCTGTAATCCCAACACTTAGGGAGGACAAGGTCGGAGGATCACTTTAGCTCTGGAGTTTAATACCAGCGTGGACAACATAGCAAGTCCTTGTCTCTACAAAACATAAACAAAATTAGCTGGGCATAGTGGTGCATGCCTGTATTCCCAGCTATTTAGGAAGCTGAAATGGGAGAATCTGGGGCTGAGGCTGCAGTGAGCTGAGATCACACCACTCCACTCTAGCCTGGGTGACAGAGCAAGACCCTGTCTCAAAAAAAAGTTTTCCTTGTAAATACATGCTTTGAATGGTACTCTAAATAGCTATTAAGAATCTGAAACTCATTAGTCATTTTTGTTTTTTTCAAGTGCTACAGATGAAGCATGGCGACTATTATCCACTTACCTGGAGAGGTACAAAGTCCAGAATAACTTGTATCACCACTGTGTAATCAACAAGCTCTTGTCTCATGGAGTGCCTCTGCCTAATTGGCTTATAAACAGTTACAAGGTAAACGGATTATAACTTGTACAGAGTAAGAACCCACTCTTTATCATTCTGGATAACTTCATGAGATGATTAAAAATATGGACTGATTGCAGTGGCTCATACCTGTCATGCCCGCACATTGGTAGGCCAACAGGGGAGGATGGCTTGAGCCCAGGAGTTTGAGACCAGCTTGGGCAACACAGGGAGACCCCATCTCTATTTAAATTTAAAAATATATAAAGAAAAAGAAAAAGATGGGGTGATAACTTATGGGAACATATTGACTTACGTACTTTGGGAAGCTTTTCATCATAGCTAAAACCATAAGAACAATTCAAATTCATTTCCACAGTACTACTGTGTATTTAGATTTGAAGTTTCATAGGTTAGTAATTAGGTTAATGACTACTATTATATTCACTGAACAATGAGTTTATATTTAGAACAATGAGCATATGCATGACACAGGATTTACTCTTCATACCTCAAAAAACTCACAGGAGTCGGTGGAGTACTTTTCAAATAATATAACACTATGGCTGGTCTGAGTGTACAACTAATTGAGCACAACCAGTTTCCGATTGGTTCCTTCTCCACTCCCACTATTTCACCTATTAAAAATCAAAAACGGGTTCTTAGACTGTCTGCATCAGAATTATTCAGATGGCAGTCTTCTTCAAAATACAGATTCCTCATCCTAGACTTACAGAATCAGATTATCTCAGGCTAGGAGCCAGAAATCTACATTTTAAGAAGCTCCTAATTTGATTTTGATGCATGCTAAAGTTTGAGAACTTCTGCATCTGAACCACCTTTAGTAGGATAAGGAAAGAGAAAATCTAAAGCTTAAAATAAGGAAAGTTTTTTTTTTGTTTTTTTTGTTTTGTTTTGTTTTGTTTTTTTGGTTTTTGTTTTTGTTTTTTTTTAAGGTAGAAAGGAGGCCGGGCACGGTGACTCACGCCTGTAAACCCAGCGCTTTGGGAGGCCAAGGCAGGCAGATCACCTGAGGTCAGGAATTCGAGACCAACCTGGCCAACATGGTGAAACCCCATCTCCACTAAAAATACAAAAATTATCTGGATGTGATGGTGCGTGCCTGTAATCTCAGCTACTCCGGAGGCAGAGGTTACAGTGATCTGAGGTTGCACCACTGCCCCCAAGCCTGGGCGACAGAGCAAGACTCTGTCTCAAAAAAAATAAATAAATAGGAAAGTAGGGAAGCCAGCTAAGATGGTAAAGGTAAGATTGTGATCAAATGGGAATATAGAAAGCATGCTTAATTAATAGAGCTCTTCCAAATAGAGACTTCAGATTTAAAGCTGGTGATTCTTTGAACTTCTTTTGCATTTGTCATTCATATATTTCTTATTATGTGAATATATTGTCACTTTAGTGTTCAGGAAAAGCTTGTTGACTTTACAACTGTGGAAACCGAAGTGGAGAGAAGTTAAAATATGTCTTAGGTCATAAAACAGGGGAAGAAGGCTATTTAACAGATAAGGGCCTCCCAAACTGCCTAGAGGTAACAGCTCTTAGGGATTTAACTTTTTTTTTTTTCCTAACTCCCCAGATTTGTTATCAGCTCTTATCCTAAGATACAGATGAGTAAACCAAGCCACTGGTTTAATTATATTGAGAAATATAAATGTTAGGGAATCAGCCACTCAACATTCTTTGGTCAGTACTCCTAGTAGGAGGGAAATAGGTACATATTCTTAATCACTGACTTTTCACAGAAGGTTGATGCTGCTGAATTGCTTCGTTTATACTTAAACTATGACCTTTTAGAAGAAGCTGTGGATTTGGTGTCAGAATATGTGGATGCTGTATTGGGAAAAGGACATCAATACTTCGGAATTGAGGTAGGCATATACAAATGGTCCCCAATTTACAATGGTTTGACTTACGATTTTTCAACTTTACAGTGGTTTGAAAGTGATGAACATTTATGAGAAACCATACTTTAAAATACTCATGGCCGGGCACAGTGACTCATGCCTATAATCCCAGCACTTTGGGAGGCCGAGGCAGACAGATCACCTGAGGTCAGGAGTTCGAAACCAGTTTGGCCAACGTGGTGAAGCCCCGTCTCTACTAAAAATACAGAAATTAGCCAGATGCAGTGGCACGCACCTGTAATCCCAGCTACTCAGGAGGCTGAGGCAGGAGAATCGCTTGAACCTGGGAGGCAGAGGTTGCAGTGAGCCGAGATCATGCCACTGCACTCCAGCCTGGGCAACAGAGCGAGACTCCATCTCAAAAATAAATAAATAAATAAATAATAAATAAATAAAATACTCATACAACCGTTCAGTTTTTCACTTGCAGTACAGTATTCAATAAATTACACAAGATATTCAACAGTGTATTATAAAGTAGGCTTTCTGTTAGATGATTTTGCCCAACTTTATAGGTTAACGTTAAGTGTCCTGAGCATGGTTAAGTAGGCTAGGCTAAGCCGTGATGTTCATTAGGTTAGATGTATTATATGTATTTTCAACCTATGATATTTTCAACTGATAGTGGGTTTATTGGAAAACAAACCCACCATAAGTTGAGGAACATCGGTATAGGCGCATATATATATATATATATATATATATATTTTTTTTTTTTTTTTTTTTTTTTTTTTTTTAAACTGAGTTTTGCTCTGTCGCCCAAGCTGGAGTGCAGTGATGCAGCCTCCGCTTACTCCCTCACTGCAGCCTCCGCCTCCCGGGTTCAAGTGATTCTCCTGCCTCAGCCTCCTGAGAAGCTGGGATTACAGGCACCTGCCACCACATCCAGCTAATTTTTTAATATTTTTAGTAGAGATGGGGCTTCACCATGTTGGCCAGGCTGGTCTCGGAACTCCTAACCTCAAGTGATCCACCCACCTCGGCCTCCCAAAGTGCTGGGATTACCCATGTGAGCCACCATGCCCGGCCTAGGCATTTCTTTTTATTATCATGCTATGTAAGGTGAGAATCTGAGAGTAAATTCAACTATATGTTAGTGTATTTAACCTTTACTATCTGTAGTTATACAACTAAATATTGACACTCTAGGAATCTCTAGTCTCCTGTTTATAAAATAGGAATTTCATCTTTCTCTATCAAAATAATATGGCATTAGTTAGGATTCAGTGGAGAGAGATAAACAAAATGGTATTGTGTGTGTGCCAGGACTGTGTTAAGTCTCTACAAGCATTTTTTTATTTAATCCTTATAGCAGCCTTATGAAGGAATGTTTTAATTTTCTATTTTTTAACCCATGAGGGAACAGGCTCAGAGGTTATCACAGGCTCATACAGATGGGAAATATAATAGAAGAGCCAGGTCTAAATAGGTGTAGTTAACTACAGCTTCAACCCTCATGAAATCAGCCAGGTGCAATAGCTCACACCTGTAATCCTAGCACTTTCGGAGGTCAAGGTGTGAGGATCGTTTAAACCCAGAGGTTTAAGACCAGCCTTGGCAACATAGTGAGAACCTTTATCTACAAAAAATAGAAAAAAATTAGCTGGTCATGGTGGTGCGTGCCTATAGTCCCAGCTATGTGGGAAGCTGAGGTGGGAGGATCACATGAGCCCTGGAGGTTGAGGGTACAGTGAGCTATGATCATGCCACTACACTCCAGCCTGAGTGACAGAGTGAGACCCTGTTTGAAAAAAAAAAGAAAGTTGACATGAAATTATTTTTTTTTTTTATTTTTTTATTTTTTCCAAGACGGAGTCTCGCTCTGTCGCCCAGGCTTGAGTGCAGTGGCATGATCTCGGCTCACTGTAACCTCCGCCTCCCGGGTTCAAGCAATTCTTCAGCCTCAGCCTCCCGAGCAGCTGGGACTACATGTGTGCCACCACACCTGGCTAGTTTTTGTATTTTTAGTAGAGACGGGGTTTCACCATATTGGCCAGGCTGGTCTCGAACTCCTGACCTTGTGATCCGCCCACCTCGGCCTCCCAAAACGTTGGAATTACAGGCCCAGCCGACATGAATTTTTAAATATATTTAACCGAAAAAATGACAAGTTTCCCAGTTGGAGAAAAGAGGGTTCCCATTGTGTGCATGCACATGTATACACACAGTTTCTTGTGGTGGGGGGAAAAATGCATTTTATTTTGCCAGGCACAGTGGCTCACTTTCGGAGGCCAAGGCAGGTGGATCACTTGAGGCCAGGAGTTTGAGACCAGCCTGGCCAACATGGTGAAACCCCATCTCTACTAAAAATAAACATAAAAAAATTAGCTAGGCATGGTGGTGCACATCTGTAGTCCAGCTACTCAAGAGGCTGAGGCACAAGAATTGCTTGAGCCCAGGAGGCGGAGGTTGCAGTGAGCTGAGATTGTGCCACTGCACTCAGCCTGGGCGACAGAACAAGACCATCTCAAAAAAAAAAAGGGTATTTTATTCTACAGAGTCCTATGAAAGCAGCTACCCAGAAGAAATGGTACACTTTGCAGACTGTTTTCAAATAAACATTTTCCTTTTAGTTTCCACTGTCCGCAACAGCCCCAATGGTGTGGCTTCCATACTCCTCTATTGATCAGCTTCTCCAAGCTCTGGGAGAGAACAGTGCCAACAGTCACAACATCGCAGTAAGTCAGCCCTTTCATGAGACGTCTTGTGTAAGCCCCTGCACTAGCAGTTACACCTTACAGCTTGATCTTCAGTTCTCCGGGATTAGAAAGGGAAGACAAAAGCCTATTTTTGGCCCTTAACAAACTGCCCAGTCCCTTTATAGATAAGGCAGAGGATCTAAGTAACAGGATCAAGAAAACATAATGAGGAACTGTGTAAGTGTTAATTATACAGAGACAAATGGCAAGCAGTCGGTCCATCCTTTAAAGCTTTTAATTTGGTAGGGCAGACCCTACAAGGTAAACAGGTACTTGAAATACAGCAATGATAGGCCGGGCGCAGTGGCTCACGCCTATAATCCCAGCACTTTGGAAGGCTGAGACGGGCAGATTACCTGAGAGGTCAGGAGTTCGAGATCAGCTTTGCCAACATGGTGAAACCCCATCTCTACTAAATATACAAAAACTAGCCAGGCATGGTGGCGGGCACCTGTAATCCCAGCTACTCGGGAGGCTGAGGCAGGAGAATTGCTTGAAACCAGGAGGCGGAGGTTCCAGTGAGCCAAGATCGCACCACCGCACTCCATCCTAGACAGCAGAGTGAGACTCCATTCCCCCACCCTGAAAAAGAAAGAAATACAGTGTGATAAATTATCACTGTCCTGAGGGAAGTTGGCATATAAGACAACATTTCTCAGGAGTCATATATTCGCCCTGCTTGCCTTAACATAAAAAACAATAGTGTTTCCTTGAGTCATTATAGTGATGGCTTATTTTGTTTACCAGTGAGATAGAGTGCCTCCTGAGCCTATCTAAAATATTAGTTCTATATTTCACTTGGCAGCTAATAACTAGTTATATCAGATGCAGCATTTCTGGTTCTGAGAAAAGAGTTAGTGATCCTTTTATTAGAAATACTGGTACGATTTCCATACTTAGAAAATTCATTCAGAAAATGAGACTGAAATGTATATAACAGAGAGGCCTAGTTTTATCAGTAGAGTCACAGAGGAGACTCCTATAACAAATGGTGATTTTATGAAGCAGAGTGGCTAACATCTTTATAAGGTGGAATCTACTTGGTGAAGTCAAAGTTATTAATAACTTCAATATTTTTCCATTGTTGAGCTGTTATGTAATGTTTTCCTTCTTTTCTCTTATAGCTGTCCCAGAAAATACTTGACAAATTGGAGGACTACCAGCAAAAAGTTGATAAGGCAACACGGGATTTATTATATCGTCGGACCTTGTGATCCGGATTGTCACCTAGCCTTTGTAACCGCTTGGTGCCTCTTAGGGCTTAAGACTACCCTACAGGAACCCTGTACTCAAGGCTGATTTTTGTAACTGTAAATGATGTGTACAACATTCAAGTCTGCATTCTGCACAAGATAGGAGGGTGGAAGAGTCAGAGGACCCTGTGCTTGCTGGTGGTGCTAACACAATTTCTGGTGTTCAACCTTGGTCTCAAATAGCTGCTTTTGTATATGATTCACAAGCTTTCTTAGAGTTTATATTTTTTTAAACTACCGAAGACATTCATTATCTGCAAATTAAGACCCACCTTCACTTTCCAAAATAGCTGAGGGTTGTTGGCTTGTTGTAGCTGACCACCAAAAGCAGTCACTGCAAATCTTTTAATTCTTCCCTATCACCTTTTGTATTTTAATGCAATTATTTTGGTCCAGAACTGACCTGTATTTTCTGTATTGTACACAAAAGCTAATAATTTTGTGTACTTTTTATTTATTTTGGAGGTTTTATATGATCTTCAATTGAGTATTAAATAATTTGCCTAGATTAAGCCTAAAATGATGACCAGCTAATTAAAGAAGATATTTTGAATCTGGTTCTGAGCTAAAGTTGAGTAAATTCTTAGCTAAGAAAAAATTGGAAATCCGTCATCTATATTAGCAACAGATTCTCAGAGTAAATTGTTAACTTCTATGATTTATGATAATCAAGCTGGACTTGATCATACAAGTTAGTCTCATAATGTATTGGACCAAAATGTAAACTTCATTGGTCAGATTCAGAAGCATTCATGCTCACAAGTTTTGGGAAAGTGAAAAATAATAAAATCATCTTGGATTTTATTCTGTATATTAAAATTTATCTTTTAAGGAAACAATCTGTATACTACTTGCTTGTATAGCCTTTTGACCCTTCTTGAGTTTTTCAGAAGCCTTTAATTTTTATACTTTCAATACCATATTTACATTATATACTTTAATTAACAATGTGAGTTTCTCTGTGGTACTGTTGTTGATAGATACTGAGGTGTGTGTTTCTGTTGTTTTTTTTTTTTTTTTTTTTTTTCATTTTAGCTCTACTATGATTAATACGAGGCATTTGGTGCAATTAGGGACTGGGAGAGCCCCTGTCCTCCCAGCTCTCTAAACCTGTGGCCTTCAATGACAGTAAGAAAGACATTTTGACCTACATACACATATATAACCAAAAGAAAAGTTTCACAAAATTTGTATCCTCACCTACAGTGTATCCTGATGTTTTCATGAGTGACTAATGGATCATAACCCATAGTATGAAAACATCAAGGGCCAGGCGTGGTGGCTAACTCCTATAATCTCAGCACTTTGGGAAGCTGAGGCAGGCGGATCACTTGAGATCAGGAGTTCAAGACCAACATGGCAAAACCACATCTTTCAAAAAAAAAAAAAAAAATTAGCTGGTCACAGTGGTGCGTACCTGTAGTCCCAGCTACTAGAGGGGCTGAGGCGGAAAGATGGCTTGAATCTGGGAGGTAGAGGTTGCAGTGAGCCTTGAGCATGCCACTGCACTCCAGCCTGGGCGACAATGAGACCAAACCCTATTGTAGCCATCTCTGGAGGGCAAGAAGTAGTGAGAGACTAGCCCTATTCCAGAAACCCCCACTCCCCCCATTTGTGTTGCTGATCAATGCAGTGGTTTCCATGGTGGCAGTTCACAAGATGCTGACCAACTTTTCCTGTGCTTGTTGTTTAGGTTCAAGGCCTAGAACCCATGCTCAACCCAGCCCAGCTCTTCTGTCCATTGTATTCTACCCTCCTCATTTTGAGTCCCGACCAGAACAGAGCATGCCCCCATACTTCCACTTCACTTTTCTCACAGCTTTGAGTCTGCTTTTTTTTTTTTTTTCAGACGGAGTTTCACTCTTGTTACCCATGCTGGAGTGCAGTGGCGTGATCTCCACTCACTGCACCTTCCGCCTCCCGGGTTCAAGTGATTCTCTGCCTCAGCCTCCCGAGGAGCTGGGATTACAGGCATGCGCCACCACGCCCAGCTAATTTTGTATTTTTAGTAGAGACAAGGTTTTTCCATGTTGGGCAGACTGGTCTTGAACTCCCAACCTCATGTGATCTGCCCACCTCAGTCTCCCAAAGTGCTGGGATTATAGGGGAATTGCAACAGAGAAAGTAATTCATGTCCGGGCGCAGTGGCTCACGCCTGTAATCCCAGCACTTTGGGAGGCCGAGGCGGGCAGATCACGAGGTCAGGAGTTTGAGACTAGCTTGACCAACATGGTGAAATCCCATCTTTACTAAAAAAAAAAAAAAATGCAAAAATTAGCCAGGTGTGGTGGCGTGCACCTGTAATCCCAGCTACTCAGGAGGCTGAGGCAGAAGAATCGCTTGAACTTGGGAGGCAGAGGTTGCAGTGAGCCGAGATCGCGCCATTGCACTCCAGCATGGAACAACAGTGAAATTCTGTCTCAAAAAAAAAAAAGAGAAAGAGTAATTCACGCAGAGCCAGCTGTGCGGGAGACTGGAGTTTTATTATTACTCAAATCAGTTTCCCTGAAAATTCAGGGATCAGAGTTTTTAAGGATAATTTGGTGGGTAGGGGGCCAGTGAATCAGGAGTGCTGATTGGTTGGCTTGGGGATGAACTCATAGGGAGTCGAAGCTGTTGTCTTCTGCTGAGTCAATTCCTGGGTGGGGGCACAGAACTGGTTGGCAGGTCCAGGTGGCGCCGTCTGGTTGTGAGAAATGAAAAACCTGAAAAGACATCTCAAAAGGCCCATCTTAGGTTGACAATAGTGATGTTACCTTCAAGAATAATTAGGAAAGTTGCAAATCTTATGACCTCCAGAATAATGGCTGGTAATATTTAGAAATCTAGCCCCTCTCATCTTGACTTCGTGGCTGGTGGCCTTTCATTTGTTTTACAAGAACAGTTTAGCTTTTTGGGAAGGACTGTTACATAAACTATACACTAAATTCCTTCCCAAAGGTAGTTTGGCCTATGCCTAGGAATGAACAAGGACAGTTTAGAGGTTAGAAGCACGATAGGGTCAGTTAGTTCTGACACCTTTCACTGTCATAATTTTCTGAGTTAATGATTTTTGCAAAGACAGTTTCATAACCAGTCTAGCCTGAAAATGCATTTTATTTCATTTTTTCTCTTTTTTCCCTAGTTTCAATATGTAACCTTGAAGCTTACTGCAGAAATCTTTTTTTCTTCTCCTTAGTCTTAAAATATTAGCCTTGAAATGTACTTTCTTTGAAATATCATGTTCCTCCCTTTCTCACCATACACTCCATTATACCATGCACATTTATCTAACTTTGCATGCTTGTATCTAATTATGTGCTTACCCACGGGCTAATCTCGAGACAGACGGAGTATGGAGACCCAGCTGCAAAAATCCAGAGATTACCTCGAGGTAGTTAGTCTACAATACCACCTGGCCATTGTTGAGATGACACCAGTGCCTGCACTCCAGGTGACAGACCCAAGATAGCCACCAAAACGAGACACATGGACCTTGTACTCAGCACAGCTCCTGCATGCCACCAATATCGTTTCCCTTTTTAAACCCTTGCCTTCTCCCCAGAAATTTGAAGTGGTTGCTTTGGATGTGAATCTAGCCACTTCCCCATTGCTGGTTTTGGTAAATTTCTTTCCACCATACCTTGCTCTTGTTTCGGGGCTCTCCAAGTGGCGAGCCACCAGACCTGCACTCACTTACATAAGTATGGTTACTACAGTTAATCATACTGTATTGTACACTTGAAATTTGCTAAGATAATATATTTTAAGGCTTCTCACCATACACAAACAAAAAGGTAACATATGAGGTGCTGGATATGTTAATTGACTTTGTCAAAAGACAAATTGCAACAAATTTAGTTTAAAGATTTTTTTTTCTTTTTTTCTAGATGGAGTCTTGCTTTGTCACCCAGGCTGGATGGGAGTGGCGTGACCTTGGCTCACTGCAACCTCCGCCTCCTGGGTTTAAGCAATTCTCCTGCCTCAGCCTCCCAGGTAGCTGGGACTACAGGTGCGCACCACCATGCTCGGCTAATTTCTGTATTCTTAGTAGAGACGGGGTTTCACCATGTTGGCCAAGCTGGTCTTGAACTCTTGACTTCATGATCCGCCCACCTCAGCCTCCCAAAGTGCTGGGACTACAGGCATGAGCCACTGTGCCCAGCCTAAAGATCTTAATTAGCTTTTATTTATCACTTGTGTGAATTGGGCAACACTTCCTTCCATAAAATAGAATGAGTGTTCCAACAAGCTAAACAGGACAGAGACAGGCTAAGGAAAGCAGAAAACAACAAAACACAGCTTGGTGGCTTCCTTTTTTTATTTAGACAGGGTCTTGTTCTCACACCCCAGGTGGACTGCAGTGGCACAATCATGGCTCACTACAGGCTGGACCTCCAGGGCTTAGTTGATTCTCCTGCCTCAGCCTTCAGAGTAGCTGGGACTACAGGCAAATTTTTATTATTTTGGCTGGGCGCAGTGGCTCACGCCTGTAATCCCAGCACTTTGGGAGGCCGAGACGGGTGGATCACAAGGTCAGGAGATGGAGACCTTCCTGGCTAACACAGTGAAACCCCGTCTCTACTAAAAATACAAAAATTAGCTAGGTGCGGTGGCGGGCACCTGTAGTCCCAGCTACTCGGGAGGCTGAGGCAGGAGAATGGCGTGAACCCGGGAGGTGGAGCTTGCAGTGAGCCGAGATTGCGCCACTGCACCCCAGTCTGGGAGACAAAGCAAGACTCCGTCTCAAAAAAAAAAAATTATTATTTTTTGTAGAGATGGAGTTTTGCAATGTTGCCCAGGCTGGAGATGGTTTCAAAGTTACTTTCCTTGTAAAGGTTAAAACAGAGGGGATTTCCTTATCATGCTGACTAAAGCTGGCCTGTTTGGGGACTTGGCTATTATCTCTGTCTCCTGATTTCCCAGATGGTGACATAAACAACTTCATTTCTTTTTTTTAATAGAGATGGGGTCTTGCTATGTTGCCCAGGCTGGTCTTGAAATCCTGGACTCAAGTGATCCTCCAACCTCAGCCTCCCAAAGTTCTGGGATTACAGGCATGAGCCATCGTGTCGTGTCCAGCCAAACAACTTCTTTAATGATATGGAACTCTAGCATGAGTAACTCCATTTGGGTATGGCCTGTTGAGGCCTAGTACAGGAACTCAGTCCAAAATAATGGTCTCCTATACTTTTTTTTTTTTTTGAGACGGAGTTTTGCTCTTGTCACCCAGGCTGGAGTGCAATGACACGATCTGAGTTCACTGCGATCTCCACCCGCCAGGTTCAAGCGAGTCTCCTGCCTCAACTTCCTGAGTACCTGAGATTACAGCCACATGCCAACACGCCCGGCTACTTTTTGTATTTTTAGTAGAGATGGGGTTTCACCATGTTGGTCAGGCTGGTCTTGAACTCTGGACCTCAGGTGATCCACCTGCCTCAGCCTCCCGAAGTGCTGGGATTACAGGCATGAGCCACCGTGCCCAGCCTTGCCTCCTATAAATTTCTTTCTTTTTTTTTTTTTTTTTTAAGACGGAGTCTCGCTCTGTTACCAGGCTGGAGTGCAATGGTGCCATCTCGGCTCACTGCAACCTCCGCCTCCTGGGTTCAAGTGATTCTCCTGCCTCAGCCTCCGGAGAGTAGCTGGGACTACAGGCACACGCCACCACGCCCAACTAATTTTTGTATTTTTAGTAGAGACGAGGGTTTCACCACGTTGGCCAGGATGGTCTCAATCTCTTGACCTTGTGATCTGCCCGCCTCGGCGTCCCAAAGTGCTGGAATTACAGGCATGAGCCACCGTGCCCATCCAACCTCCTATAAATTTCATTGAACGACTGATGGTGGTAATCATTTCATTATGTATATGTACATCAGATCATCACATTATATACCTTAAATATATACAATTTTTATCAATTATGCCTCAATAAAGCTAGGGAAAAAAGCCAATGGTTATCAACTCTGGCTAAGCATTAGAATAATCTAAGGAGCTTTTTAAAAAAAGCAAGCTGGTTGCAGTTCATCACAACTATAATCCCAGCACTTTGGGAGGCTAAGGTGGACGGCTTGAGGCCAAGAGTTTGAGTCTATCCTGGGAAACAAAACAAGACCCTATCTTTACTTAAAAATAAACTGGCAGCCGGGCACGGTAGCTCTCAGCTGTAATCCCAGCACTTTGGGGAGGCCGAGGCAGGTGGATCACCTGAGGTTCAGGAGTTTGAGACCAGCCATGGCCAACATGGTGAAACCCCATCTCTACTAAAAATACAAAAATTAGCCAGGCGTTATGGCACACACCTGTAATCCCAGCTACTTGGGAGGCTGAGGCAGGAGAATCCCTTGAACCCAGGAGGGAGGCAGAGGTTGCAGTGAGCTGAGATGGCACCATTGCACTCCAGCCTGGGCGACAAGAACAAAACTCCATCTCAAAATAAATAAATACATAAACTGGCAAAGTGCAATGGCTCATGCTTGTGATCCCAATGCTTTGGGAGACTGAGATGGGCAGACGGCTTGAACCCAGGAGTTCCAGACCAGCACAGACAACATGGCAAAACCCTATCTCTACCAAAAATTTAAAAACTAGCTGGGATTGGTGGCATGCACCTGTAGTCTCAGCTACTTGGGAGGCTGAGGTGGGATGATCCCTTAAGCCTCAAGAGGAAAAGGCTGCAGTGAGCCATGATCATGCCATTGTACTCCAGCCTGGGCAACAGAGCAAGACCCTGTTTCAAAAATAAATAGTTACATTAAAATAAAGCACATTGAAATAGGTCCTGCACTCCCTCCCACCCCACTCCCAACTGATTCAGATTTTTATATCGCTTTAATGCCCTCCAGATGGTTGAGAACCCTTGGTATAAGCATAAACAACCATCACCTCCAGAAATGTATGTTTCCCCCAAGGAAAACAGCCTTTCACATTTCTATACACTTTTGGTTTAGCTCATAATCTCAATTTAGTTCTAGCCAGTTTTATAATATTACCTGTACTTTTGTATAGACAAAAGGATCATTAATAGTAATAATAGCTGCTCTCAGGTAACAACTAATTGGGGCCAGTGTTGCAGGCAGTAAAGGAACTTACCAAGACAGTCATAGGTAAACAAAGGCAGGTAGTATAAACATACATTGCAAGGATGCAACAGGCAGGCACTAAGAGAGGAGCTGACTACAAGGAGACAAATGCTTGCTGGGGATTTTACAGAATGGTGCTTATGCTGGAGAGGGCTACACGCAGTATTGATAATACCAAGGTTGCTGTGAGCTAACTTGCCTTGTTCTATCAGCCAAGGTTCTGGTGATAAGTTGAGCATAGGAAGATTGTGAGTTACTTGCACAGAAGGACTGTATGTCCTGGATCATGAAGAAAGGCAGACTTAGAGCTTATCTACTTTTTCTTTTTGTTCTCCCCTACTCCTGCCAGCCTGACTCCTTTTCCCTTATTAGGACTCCACAGGTACTAGCGTTTATTTTTTTCCAGGTGCAATGCAAAGGTCTTAAAACTATGATACAGGCTGGGCGTGATAGCTTACGCCTGTAATCCCAGCACTTTGGGAGGCCAAGGCGGGTGGATCACCTGAGGTCAGGAGTTTGAGACCAACCTGGCCAACATGGTGAAACCCCATCTCTACTAAACATACAAAAATTAGCCGGACGTGGTGGCGCGCACCTGTAGTCCCAGCTACTCAGGAGGCTAAGGCAGGAGAATCACTTGAACCTGGGAGGTGGAGGTTGCAGTGAGCGGAGATCACGCCACTGCACTCCAGCCTGGCAACAGAGCAAGACTCTGTCTCAAAAAAACTATGATACAATTTAAATTTCACAACAACCCTATGGGTCTATGGATACCGGTACTAATGTATTTTGTGGTTGCAAAAACAAGTTCAGGGATGTTAAGAAACTTGTCTAAGCCTTCATATCTGGAAGGTACTGAAGAAAAGTTTTCAATCCAGATGTTGGCCTCAAAGTTCCTATACAAAACTCCTTATTTTACTGTCTTTCCTCATTAAATAAATTAGAAAATTGCTAACAGCTTTTTTTTTTTTTTGAGACGGAGTCTCGCTCTACTGCCCAGGCTGGCGTGCAGTGGTGTGATCTTGGTTCACTGCAAACTCTGCCTCCCGGGTTCACGCCATTCTCCTGCCTCAGCCTCCCCAGTAGCTGGGACTACAGGCGCCCACCACCATGCCCGGCTAATTTTTTGTATTTTTTTTAGTAGAGACGGGGTTTCACCGTGTTAGCCAGGATGATCTCGATCTCCTGACCTTGTGATCCGCCCACGTCAGCCTCCCAAAGTGCTGGCATTACAGGCATGAGCCACTGCGCCCAGCCTGCTAACAGCTTTAAAACAGCAAATTCTTGGCCTGGCGCAGTGGCTCAGGCCTGTAATCGCAGCACTTTGGGAGACCAAGGCAGGTGGATCACGAGATCAGGAGATCGAGACCATCCTGGCCAACACGGTGAAACCCTGTCTCTACTAAAAATACAAAAAAATTAGCGGGGCGTGGTGGTTGGTGCCTGTAGTCCCAGCTACTGGGGAGGCTGAGGCAGGAGAATGACGTGAACCCGGGAGGCAGAGCTTGCAGTGAGCCGAGATCGCGCCACTGCACTCTAGCCTGGGTGACAGAGCGAGACTCCGTCTCAAAACATAATAACAAACAAACAAACAAAAAAACCCAGCAAATTCTTCGGGCCAGGCACGGTGGCTCAGGCCTGTAATCCTAGCACTCTTGGAAGCCAAGGCGGGTGGATCCCCTGACGTCAGGAGTTTGAGACCAGCCTGGCCAACATGGCGAAACCCTGTCTACTAAAAATGCAAAAAATTAGTAGGGGGTGGTGGCGGGTGCCTGTAATTCCAGCTACTCGGGAGGCTGAGGGAGGAGAATCGCTTGAACCCGGGAGGCGGAAGTTGCAGTGAGCTGAGATCATGCCATTGCGCTCCAGCCTGGGTGACAAGAGCAAAACTCCCTCTAAAAAAAAAAAAAAAAAATTAGGCCAGGCACCGTGGCTCACATCTGTAATCCCTGCACTTTGGGAGGCTAAGGCAGGCAGATCACTTGAGGTCAGGGGTTCAAGACCAGCCTGGCCAACATGGTGAAACGTCTCTACTAAGAATACAAAAATTAGTGGGGGTGATGGCATGCGCCTGTAGTCCCAGCTACTCCAGAGGCTGAGATGGGAGAATTGCTTGAACCCACGAGGTGGAGGTTGCAGTGAGCCTGTAGCAGGACGAGCCGCAGACAAAACTCCTCAGACACCGAGTTAAAGAAGGAAGGGGTTTATTCAGCCGGGGGCATCGGCAAGACTCCTATCTCAAGAGCCGAGCTGCCCGAGTGAGCAATTCCTGTCCCTTTTAAGGGCTCACAGCTCTAAGGTGGTGCGCATGAGAGGGTTCGTGATTGACTGAGCAAGCAGGAGGTAAGTGACTGGGGGCTGCGTGCACCGGTAATTAGATCGGAACAAAACAGGATAGGGATTTTCACAGTGCTTTTCTATACGATGTCTTTAATCTATAGATAACATAACCGATTAGGTCAGGGGTCAATCTTTAACTACCAGGCCCAGGGTGTGGTGCCGGGCTGTCTGCCTGTGGATTTCATTTCTGCCTTTTAGTTTTTACTTTTTCTTTCTTTGGAGGCAGAAACTGGGCATAAGACAATATGAGGGGTGGTCTCCTCCCTTAAGCCAAGATCGCACCACTGCCCTCCAACCTGGGCGACTCTGTATACAAAAAAAAAAATCTGTAATCTCAGCACTTTGGGAGGCCAAGGCAGACAGATCATGAGGTCAGGAGATCTAGACCAGCCTGGCCAATATGGTGAAACCACATCTCTACTAAGATACAAAAAATTAGACAGGCAAGGTGCTGCGCGCCTGTAGTACCAGCTACTCAGGAGGCTGAGGCAGGGGAATCGCTTGAACCTGGGAGGCAGAGATTGCAGTGAGCCAAGATCGTGCCACCGCACTCCAGCCTGGCGACAGAGAGAAGCTCTCTCAAAAATAAATTAATTAAAATTAAAATTAAAAAATTAGGCCAGGCACGCTGGCTCACGCCTGTAATCCCAGCACTTTGGGAGGCCGAGGCGGGTGGATCACCTGAGGTCAGGAGTTCAAGACCAGCCTGACCAACATGGCAAAACCCTGTCTCAACTAAAAATACAAAAATTAGCCAGGCGTGGTGGTGGGCGCCTATTATCTCAGCTACTGGGGAGGCTGAGGCAGGAGAGTCGCTTGGACCCGGAGGGCAGAGGCTGCAGTGAGTCAAGATTGCGCCATTGCACTCCAGCCTGGGCAACAGAGCGAGACACCGTCTCAAAAAAAAATGGCTTTAGCCCAGGAGTTTGAGAATGCAGTGGGCTATAATCATGCCACGTTACTCCAACCTGGATGACAGAGCAAGACACTTTTAAAAATAAAATTAGAAATAATCATTTTAAAAGATCAAATGCAATTCTACGTGTAAAGTGCTTGGTGACTGACACATAGAGCTCAGTAAGTATTAGATATTTTTAGTGGGAACTGAGCTGCTGCGGATATAAAAATAAATACCACTCGCATTCCTTAGTTTAGAGGGGAGACGGATGTCAACAGGATGTCAAGTGCCAGGGAGAGGCTGGGCAGGAGAGGTCACGCCTGCACTGCGTCTGCATTGCGCCCTGATGAAACAATAAAAGACTTTCATCATGTGATGCAGTAATTATTCCAGTCAGTGCAAAGGAAAAGTGAGGGAGGTGATGCTCCAAGTGGCGGGCTCCAGAGGCAGGAGACGGGAGAGGGGGCAGTGTTAAAGCAAGGGTAAATTAAAGCATGTTGACGATAGTAGTACAAAACTGGTAAGGTTCCTGTATGCCATCCCAACAATTTTAGGCTTTTTCCTTGTAGGTAGTGGAATATCTCATGATTTTTCCCAGCTAATAAGCGAGAAAATATGAGACATCTATTTGTGTGCTGCAGGAAATTGCAAAAGCGTAAAAGACCCACTGTCCCATTTAATGTTCAATGCTATACCCAAAGTAAGCCACAATAATCCGGGCGAAACGTGGGGAAGGGCTCAGAAAACAGCACACCTTTCTTTTTTTTCTTGAGACAGTCTCACTCTGTCGCCCAGGGTGGGGTGCAGTGGCGCGATCTCGGCTCACTGTAACCTTTGCCGCCGGGTTCATGCGATTCGCCTGCCTCAGTCTCCCGACTAGCTAGGATTAAATCTTTTGTATTTTTAGTAGAGACGGGGTTTCACCATCTTGGACAAGCTGGTCTTGAACTCCTGACCTCGTGATCCACCCGCCTCGGCCTCCCAAAGTGTTGAGATTACAGGCGTGAGTGCGCTGGGCCCAGCAGCACACCTTTCTAGAAGACAGACAACATGAAACTCTAGGCCGAGAATAGCCACAAGATGGAGGACAAGTGGGCAAAGAAAAGGCTTGGGGAAAGCGCATGGGTGGAACCCGACGGAAGTGGGGAAGTCGTTCTAATTCAGGCCCTACCGCACTATTGGCTGGACTCTCACCCTTTTTCCTTTTCCATTGGCCACCGGTCCCTCCTCTGGGTCAAAACAGCCAATCGCCTAGCGCAGTTGGTAATCCCGCCCTTTCTCCTGGTGAGGAGGAGCCAGAAGAGCCGAAGGGCCCGAGGCGCTTGCGCAAGCGCGTGCTCCGCCGGTTGAAAGCGGATCCGGGCTGGAGGCGGTGTCGCGGTGCATGAATATTGATTACGCGTCGCAGCGCCCAGCGCCCAGCGCCCAGCCTCCAGTGCCCGCCCCTCTCGGCCGCCGGACGCTAGCTGCTCGCGCTTGGGCTCGCGATGGGGAAGAAGTCCCGGGCGGTACCCGGCCGTAGGCCCATCCTGCAGCTCTCTCCGCCGGGTCCTCGGGGCAGCACGCCGGGCCGGGACCCGGAGCCGGAACCCGACACTGAGCCGGACTCAACCGCGGCGGTCCCCAGCCAGCCCGCCCCGTCGGCGGCGACGACCACCACCACCGCGGTGACTGCCGCCGCGGCCTCGGACGACTCGCCTTCAGAAGGCAAGGGTGCGCGGGGGGACCTGAACTCGAGCTCAGGGCTTGCGGCCTAGGCTCCTCACGGCGCCTGGCCAGACCCGGCGAGGGAGGCGGGCGAGGTCGGCTTCCGAGGCCTGCCTGCTGCGGGCCTGCAGGCGGGGCGGCCCTGGGCTCCGGGCCGCAGAAGGGCCAGGCCGAGTTCTGCGCCCTCGGCCTGGGCCAAGCCCGAGGCGCCATCTGTGGTGCAGGGCTTGCCCCAGGAACGTTTGAAATATGACCGAAGTTCGGCCATCCTGAGTCTCCCAAACGCCCCGGGTCGGTTTTGGGTAACGCAGAGGGTGGATGTGAGGATGAGTTTCCGCGTGCGCGGCCTGTGACTGTGGGCCAGGCCTTTCCACACGTCATCTGCCTCCTTTCGGTTTTGTCGAAACGGGGACAGAGACGTTTAGAAAAAGCTCTTAATATTCCAGCCAGTAAGCATCCCCACACTAGCAGAACTGCTGGAGAAATGGAGCTGGTAGGTTCCTAAGTATTTGTGTGGTTCTCACTGGAGTGGTGCTTGGATTAAAAGTGACTCCAGGGCTAGGCGCCGGAGGAGCCGCGACCGTTTCAGATGTTCAGAGATCACGCTGATTCGTTAATTGGAAAAAATCCGCAATAGCAGTGTTTGGTGTGTCTTGTAAAGGTCCTATCATAGCCTGGAGAATACTTACTGTTTTTGTATGTATTTGTAAGTATTGCAGATGTAACTTTTTAAGAGTTTTGTTTTGTTTTTTTCGAGACAATGTCTCAATCTGTCGCCCAGGCTGGAGTGCAGTGGCGCGATCTTGGGCTCACTGCAACCTCCACCTCCCGGGTTCAAGCGATCCTCCCGCCTTAGCCTCCTGGGTAGCTGGGAGTACAGGACCCTGCCACCATGCCCGGCTAATTTTTGTATTTTCAGTAGAGACGGAGTTCATGTTTCCCGGGCTGGTCTCGAACTCCAGGGCTCAAGCGATCATTACAGGCGAGAGCCACCGCGCCCGGCCATGCAGATGTATTAATAATTTTTATTTACCATGGTAAGAGTCTTCCCTTGATGTTGAAGTTTGTAGGCAGATGAAAGACTCCAGGGCACGGTGACTCATGCCTGTAATCCCAGCACTTTGGGAGGCCGAGGTAGGCGGATTACTCGAGGTCAGGAGTTTGACCAGCCTGGGCGACAAGAGCGAAACTCCGTCTCAAAAAAAAAAAAAAAAAAAGATTCCAGCTCTGTGTGTTTATTATCTCCCAATTATTTGGGTCAATGAAATGTCCTTTCTTTTTTTTTTGAGATGGAGTCTTCCTCTGTGGCCCAGGCTGCAGTAACCTCTGCCTCCTGGGTTCAAGCGATCCTTCTGCCTCAGCCTCCCGAGTAGTTGGGATTACAAGCGAGTGCCATCATGCCTAGCAATTTTTTTATTTTTATTTTTGTATTTTTAGTAGAGATGGAGTTTCACCATGGTGGCCAGGCTGGTCTTGAACCCCTGACCTCAAGTGACCCCGCCCGCCCCCCCCCCCCCCCCCCCCCGTCTTGGCCTCCCAAAGTGCTGGGATTACAGGTGCGAACCCATCCGAAATGCACTTTTTAAAAAATTGATGGAATCTAGAGCTGAAATGTTAAATCAAAGGTTGATTGTCACCTCTAGTGTTTTCTCTGGTCCGGAATCTGACTGCAGTTTTCTTTTCTTTTTTTTTTTTTTTTTTTTAAATCCAGATGAACAGGAAGCGGTGCAGGAGATTCCTAGAGTTGTTCAGAATCCTCCAAAACCAGTCATGACCACTAGACCCACAGCTGTTAAAGCAACAGGTATGCTTTTGTTTTGTTTTTTACATTTTTTCTCCCACGTCTTTCATTAAAGTCAAGTTGGGTTTGTACATAGAATGTTTTGCTGAATGCTTTAGTGTTGCTAACATTATTTCTCCCAAAAATATGATTTAAGATTATTTTTGTTTGTGAGAGAATGTTGATGTATATACACTTTGACCAGTGCAAAATTTGTTGTTTTTCTTTACCCAAAACGTTTTTTACTGTTTTTTTTTTCCTGATGCTATTTTATAACTAGTTTTCTGGTCCTCCCACTAGCTTGGTGTTCATTAGGCATGCCAACTCCTATTCCTTTTCTAACACTCTGGCTTGATTGGTTACCTAACAAACATTGGTGGACCTGGAAATTGATCTTATTAAATATTTTCAAGTACAAAGGAATGCCATAGTTGCAACAGTGGTTTTGTAGACAAACCTGGGTTCAATTCATCACTCTGGCATTCACACTTAGACTTTGGCGCAATTACTAATTGGGTTGAACCTCATTAATCTGTAAAATGGATCTTTTATCTCTGAGATATTTCCAGATGTGACATAGTAAGTGCCAAGAATGTTAATTTTCTCTACTCTGTGTATCTTGGAAGAGTAAAATGTGTTTTAATATTAAATATTCTATAATTGGTAGTAATTTCTTTTCAGTTCAGAATACTTTTTGTACTATTTGATGCTTAAAATGATAGATGCTTATTCCTCTCTCCTCACCATTTGCCACCTAAAAAAAAAAAAACCAAACAAAACACCCCAGTGTGGGTTAGGAAGCTAAAATTTGAATGTGAGAGAAATTTCAGAACTACATTATACCATTTTGTATTTGCCAACTGCATATGTTATTTCATTTGAGACTTAACACTCATTTAAAATATGTAGAATTTAGCCAGGAGCGGTGGCTCACGCCTGTAATCCCAGCACTTTGGTAGTCTGAGGCAGGCGGATCACCTGAGTTCAGGAGTTCGAGACCAGCCTGGCCAACATGGTGAAACCCCATCTCTACTAAAAGCATAAAAATTAGCTGGGCGTGGTGGCGCACACCTATAATCGCAGCTACTCAGGAGGTGGAGGTTGCAGTGAACTGAGGTTTTGCCACTGCACTCCAGCCTGGGCGACCGTAAGAACCTGTCTCAAATAAATACATAAAATAAAATATAAATTTAAATGTTTCTAGGAGAAACTTCCTTGATTACTCCTGTGGTTTGAATGTCCTCTCGTGATGTCAACACCTTCCATTAGGCCCCTACCTCCCAACACTGTTGCACTGGGGATTTAATTTCCAAAACATCCTTTTTAGGGGCACATTCAAGCCATAAGAGGTATATACCTAAGAAATAATTTACTGCCTGATATAGGTAGCTGATATACAAATTGTGTAGCACCATCCCTCAAAGGTAAGTAAGAATGTTGAGGTTTGAGGGGTCAACACCTCTCTCAAAAAAAGACTGCTAAAAACTATGGCTCTGGGCCGGGCACAGTGGCTCACGCTTGTAATCCCAGCATTTTGGGAGGCCGAGGCAGGTGGATAATGAGGTCAGGAGATCGAGACCATCCTGGCTAACACGGCGAAACCCCATCTCTATTAAAAATACAAAAAATTAGCTGGGCGTGGTGGCGGGCGCCTGTAGTCCCAGCTACTCGGGAGGCTGAGGCAGGAGAATGGCGTGAACCCGGGACACGGAGCTTGCAGTGAGCCGAGATCACGCCACTGCACTCCAGCCTGGGCGACAGAGCAAGACTCCGTCTCAAAATAAAACAAAACAAAACACTATGGCTCTGAAGAATGACCATGCTTTCTCAGGCTTTAAGTAGCAACAAATCTTTTTTTTTTTTTTTTTTTGAGTTCGAGTGCAGTGGTGTGATCTTGGCTCACTGCAACCTCTGCCTCCCGGGTTGAAGTGATTTCTCCTACCTCACCCTCCTGAGCAGCTGGGATTACCGGCTAATTTTTGTATTTTTAGTAGAGACGGGGTTTCGCCACGTTGGCCAGACTGATCTTGAACTCCTGACCTCAAGTGATCCACCCGCCTTGGACTCCCAAAGTGCGGTGATCACAGGTCTGAGCCACCACGCCCAGCCTGCAACACATCTTCATCTTAATAGTAGTCAAGGACTTGTTCTTACAACTCTAGGGTTTAAGTGATCTTCCTGCCTTGGCCTCCCAAAGTGCTGGGATTACAGGCATGAGCCACTGTGCCCAGCCCAGGAGCTTAGTTTTTAACGCCCCTGAAAATGGGTGGCTCATGCCTGTAATCCTAGTGCTTTGGGAGGCTGAGGTGGGAGGATCACTTGAATCCTAGAGTTCAAGAGCAGCCTAGGCAGCAGAGAGACTCTTTTTTTTTTGGAATCAGAGTCTGTTGCCTAGGCTGGAGTGCAGTGGCGTGATCTTGGCTCACTGCAGTCTCTGTCTCCTGGGTTCCGGCGATTCTCCTTCCTCAGCCTTCCAAGTAGCTGGGATTACGGGCCCACGCCACCATGCCCAGCTAATTTTTGTATTTTCAGTAGAGACGGTTCACCATGTTGGCCAGGCTGGTCTGGAACTCCTGACTTCAAGTAATCCACCTGCCTCAGCCTCCCAAAGTGCTGGGATTAAAGGCATGAGCCATCACACCTGGCCAAGACCCCCACCTCTACAAAAAAGTTTAAAATTAGCTAGACGTGCTGATGAGCACCTGTGGGCCTAGCTACTTGGGAGACTGAGGCAGGAGGATCGCTTGAGCCCAGGAGTTCAAGGCTGCAGTCAGCTATATATGATCATGCCACTGCAACCCAGTCTAGGTGACAGAATGAGACCCTGTGTCAAAAATAATTTAAAAAAATAGGCGGGGCACGGTGGCTCACGCCTATAATCCCAGCACTTTGGGAGGCTAAGGCAGGCAGATCACAAGGCCAAGAGATTGAGACCATCCTGGCCAACATGGTGAAACCCCATTTCTACTAAAAATACAAAAATTAGCTGGGTGTGGTAGCATGCACCTGTAGTCCCAGCTACTCAGGGAGCTGAGGTGGGAGAATCACTTGAACCCAGGAGGTGGAGGTTGCAGTGAGCCAAGATCATGCCACTTCACTCCAGCCTGGCGACAGAGTGAAACTCCATCTCAAAGGAAAAAAAAAACGAGGCCGGGTACAGTGGTTCACGCGTGTAATTCCAGCACTTTGGGAGGCCAAGGCGGGCGGATGACAAGGTCGGGAGTTCAAGACCATCCTGGCCAACATAGTGAAACCCCATCGCTACTAAAAATACAATTAGCTGGGTATGGTGGCACGCACCTGTAGTCCCAGCTACTCGTGAGGCTGAGGTGGGAGAATCACTTGAACCCGGGAGGCGGAGGTTGCAATGAGCTAGACCACACCATTGCACTCCAGCCTGGGTGACAGAGTAAGACTCTATCTCAAAAAAAAAAAAAAAAAAAAAAAACGGCCAGACGCTGTGCCTCACGCCTCTAATCCCAGCACTTTGGGAGGGTGAAGCTGGCAGATCATCTGAGGTCTGGAGTTCGAGACCAGCCTGACCAGCATGGAGAAACCCCGTCTCTACTAAAAATACAAAACTAGCTGGGCATGGTGGCGCATGCCTGTAATTCCAGCTACTTAGGAGGCTGAGGCAGGAAAATCGCTTGAACCCAGGAGGCAGAGGTTGCGGTGAGCCAAGATCACGACATTGCACTCCAGCCTGGGCAACAAGAGCGAAACTCTGTCTCAAAAAAAAAAAAAGAAAGAAAGAAATTAAATTCTTGGAGTTCTTTAGTACCTGCTTATAGGTCAGTGACACCTGGCCAGCTTTGTTGTTGTTTTTAATAAAATTTTTTTTCTTTCTGTAGACATGGTCTCACTTTATTGCCCAGGCTGTTCTCAAGGAGGCTCAAGTGATCCTCCTTCCTTGGCCTCCCAAAATGCTAGGATTATAGATGTGAGCCACCGTGACCATCCTGTTGATTTTGTTTCTAAGATTTTTCTCTTTTTTTTTTTGCTTTGAGATGGAGTCTTGTTCTGTCGCCCAGGCTGGAGTGCAGTGGTGTGATCTTGGCTCACTGCAACCTCCGTCGCCTGAGTTAAAGTGATTCTCCTGCTGCAGCCTCCCTAGTAGCTGGGATTACTGGCTCATGCCACCATCCCCAGCTAATTTTATATTTTTAGTAGAGACAGGGTTTCAGCATCTTGGCCAGGCTGGTCTTGAACTCCTGACCTTGTAATCCACTCGTCTCAGCCTCCCAAAGTGCTGGGATTAGAGCGGTGAGCGACCATGCCCAGCCTCTGAGATTTTTCTAAGATAAAGCAATTTTACCTGATAATGTGAATGTTTATTTTCAGTGTTACTCTAACTTCATTCCTGTTAACAGTATATACACTGTATTTTCTGAGATTTAATTAAATTTTGTATGTATTTTATGACTTGCTTTTATTCCTTTAGCATTACTTTTAATCGCTTTAGTAATATTTCATGTGATTCTATAATAGTCTGATTTATCACAAAATGGTAATAAATCAGGTATGTCCTATGATTTGCTTGGCCAGTCCACTGTTTGAGAGCATTTGAGTGTTTACACATTTTAGTTGTTTCAAGCAAGCCACCAGAAGCTTTGAGCAAAGTTTTTTTGGAGTTATGTCTTGGTATTATAGTCTCAAAGATGAAACTATATAAAATAAACTTGAGTTTTGTAGCTCTTGGTACCCGTTGCCAAATTTCACTTAAGATATATGGAATCTAGGCGGTCACTGTGGCTGCCGCCTCCCAACACTATGGGAGGCCAAGGCAGGTGGATCACCTGACGTCAAGAGTTCGAGACCAGCCTGGCAACATGGTGAAAATAGAAAAGACCAGGCTGGGTGACTCACGCCTGTAATCCCAGCACTTTGGGAGCCTGAAGCGGATGAATCACCTGAGGTCGGGAGTTCTAGATCAGCCTGGCCAACATGGTGAAATCCCGTCTCTACTAGAAATACAAAAAAATTAACTGTGGTTGGTGGTGCACTCCTCTAATTCCAGCTGCTCGGGAGGCTGAGGGAGGAAAATCGCTTGAACACGGGAGGCAGAGGTTGCAGTGAGCCAAAGCTGTGCTGCTGCGCTCCAGCCTGGGTGACAGTGAGACTCCATCTCCAAAAAAAAATACAAAAATTACATTGGCACGCACTTGTAATCCCAACTACTTGGTAGGCTGAGGCAGGAGAGTCGCTTGAACCCAGGAAACAGAGGCTGCAGTGAGCCGAGATCATGTGATTGCATTTCACCCTGGGTGACAGAGCAAGACTCTGTCTCAAAAAAAAAAAAAAAAAAAAAGTTTGATCAATTTATGATGTCTCTCTGAATTTCTCACAAACACTAGACTTAATAATTTTCATTTTCTTGGCTAATTTATTATGTTTTTAGGAGTTTAGAAGAAGTTTGTCCATAGGTGAAAAGCTCTTAGGTGAAGAAAGGGAATAGGCAGAGCCGATTTTGCCTGTGGACCTGGGGAGCTACCTCTTGTTGGGAAATTTTGTAATGAAAATACCATGCAGCTTACCTGATTGAAACTTTTTACTGAAAGTGATTATATCTATGATTGTCATTAGAAGTATTTTTATTTTTAATTAATTTATTTTGAGTTAGTTCTTGTTCCCCAGGTTGGAGTGCAATGGCACAGCCTCGGCTCACTGTAACCACCGCCTCCTGGGTTCAAGTGATTCTCCTGCCTCAGCCTCCCAAGTAGCTGGGATTGCAGGTGCCTGCCACCACGCCCAGCTCCTTTTTTTGAATTTTTAGTAGAGATGAGTTTCACCATGTTGGCCAGCCAATCTTGAACTCCTGACCTCAGGTGATCCACCCGCCTTGGCCTCCCAAAGTGCTGGGATTACAGGCATGAGCCACCGTGCCCGGCCAGTATTTTTATTTAAAAATAAAATTTCCCACTCTCCTTTCCAGAATCCATCAGTACTGTATACAAAAGTGCGGCATTATTTCATACAGAAGTTTCTCCTTTGGTAGTTCTGCTCTTATAAAGCTGAATACCTTTTGTTCAGAATATCAAGAAAATTGGGCCGGGTGCCATGGTTCACGCCTGTAATCTCAGCACTTTCGGAGGCCAAGGCAGGCGGATCACTTGAGGTCAGGAGTGCGAGAGCAGCCTGGCCAACATGGTGAAACCCCATCTCTACTAAAAATACAAAAAAATTAGCCAGGCGTGGTGGTGCACGCCTATAATCCCAGCTACTTGGGAGACCGAGGCTGGAGAATCACTTGAACCTGGGAGGCAGAGGTTGCAGTGAGTCAAGACTGCACCATTGCACTCCAGCCTGGGCAAGAAGAACGAAACTCCATACCAAAAAAAAAAAAAAAAAAAAGCCAGTCGCAGGTCTCACACCTGTAATCCCAGCACTTTGGGAGGCCAAAAAGGGCAGATCGCTTGAGGTCAGGAGTTCAAGACCAGCGTGGCCAACATGGTGAAACCCCGTCTCTACTAAAAGTACAAAAATTAGCAGGTCGCGGTGGCGTGCGCCTGTTAATCCTAGCTACTCGGGTGGCTGAGGCAAGAGAATCACCTGAACCCGGGAGGCGGAGGTTGCACTGAGCTGAGATTGTGCCACTGCACTCCAGCGTGGGTGACAGTGTGAGACTCCATCTCAAAAAAAAAAAAAATTAGAGACACTATCTAAGAAACGTCCATGCAAATTTCTCTCTTTTTTTCCCCCCCTTTTTTTTTAGACGGAGTCTCGCCCTGTCACCAGGCTGGAATACAGTGGCGTGACCTCAGCTCACTGCAATCTCCACCTTCCGGGTTCAAGCAATTCTCATGCCTCAGCCTCCTGAGTAGCTGGGATTACAGGTGCGCACCACCACAGCCAGCTAATTTTTTGTTTTTAGTAGAGGCGGGATTTCACCATGTTGGCCAGGATGGTCTTGATCTGACCTCGTGATCCACCTGCCTCAGCCTCCCAAAGTGCTGGCATTATACAGGCATGAGCCACCATGCCCGTCCACAAACGTCCATGTAAATATCTTTCTTACCAGTTTAAAATACTGTTGTGACCAGGTGAGGTGGCTCACACCTATATTTTGTGGTCAGACGAGGTGGCTCACACCTGTAATGTCAGCACTTTGGGAGGCTCAGGCAGGGGATTGCTTGAGCTCAGGAATTCAAGACCAAACTGAGCAACAGATTGAAACCTTTTGTGTGCTTAAAAAATGCCAAGTGTGGTGGCGTAGGCCTGTAGTCCTAGCTACATGGGAGACTGAGGCAGGAGGATGGCTTGTGACCAGGAGTTCGAGATGAGCCTAGGCAACATGGCAAAACCCCGTCTCTACCAAAGTTAGCCAGGCGTAGTGGTGCACGCCTCTAGTCCCAGCTACACAGGAGCCTGATTGAGGTGGGAAGATTGGTTGAGCTCAGGAGGTCAAGGCTGCAGTGAGCTGTCATCGCACCAGTTCACTTGTGCCAGAGTGAGACCCTGTCTCAAAAAAAAGAAATGAAAAATTTTGCCTAACATTTTGGGAAGTCAAGGCAGGAAGATCACATGAGGACAGGATGAGACCAGCCTAGGCAACATAGGAGATTCCATCTCTGCATAAAATAAAAAATAAAATAAATTAGCCAGGCATGGTGGGTTGTGCCTCTAGTCATCCACTCAGGATGCCGAGGCAAGAGAATCATTTGAGGCCAGGAGTTTGAGGATGTAGTGATCCACTGCTTCCGCCTTGGCAATAGAGCAAGACCCTATCTCTTACATACATATATACATAAACAAATCAAACTTTAGAAATTGATGTTTAGAGGCTATGTGTGGTGGCTCATGCCTGTAGTCCCAGCACTTTGGGAGGCCGAGGTGGGCAGATCACTTGAGGTCAGGAGTCCAAGAGCAGCTAGGCCAACATAGCGAAACCCCATCTCTACTAAAAATGCAAACATTACCCAGGTGTGGTGGTGCACACCTGTAATCCCAGCTACTCGGGAGGCTGAGGCAGGAGAATCGCATGAACCCTGGAGGTGGAGGTTGCAATGAGCCAAGATTGCGCCCCTGCACTTCAGCCTGGGCAACAGAGTAAGACTCCGTCTTGGCCGGGTGCAGTGGCTCACGCCTGTAATCCCAGCACTTTGGGAGGCCGAGGTGGGCGGGTCATGAGGTCAGGAGATCAAGACCATCCTGGCTAACACGGTGAAACCCCATCTCTACTAAAAATACAAAAAAATTAGCCGGGCGTGGCGGGCGCCTGTAGTCCCAGCTATTCAGGAGACTGAGGCAGGAGAATGGCGTGAACCTGAGAGGCAGAGCTTGTAGTGAGCGGAGCCACTGCACTCCAGCCTGGGGGACAGAGCGAGACTCCATCTCAAAATAAAATTGCTATTTAAGAACTTACCTACATATGCTGGAAAGGATGTGGAGAAATAGAAACGCTTTTACGCTGTTAGTGGGAGTGTAAACTAGTTCAACCATTGTGGAAGACAGTGTGGTGATTCCTCAGGGATCTAGAACTAGAAATACCATTTGACCCAGCGATCCCATTACTGGGTATATATACCCAAAGGATTATAAATCATGCTGCTATAAAGACACATGCACACGTTATGTTTACTGCAGCACTATTCACAATAGCAAAGACTTGGAACCAACCCGAATGTCCATCAATGATAGACTGGATTAAGAAAATGTGGCACATATACACCATAGAATACTATGCAGCCATAAAAAAGGATGAGTTCATGTCCTTTGTAGGGACATCGATGAAGCTGGAAACCATCATTCTGAGCAAACTATCGCAGGGACGGAAAACCAAACACCACATATTCTCACTCATAGGTAGGAATTGAACAATGAGAACATTTGGACACAGGGTGGGGAACATCACACACCGGGGCCTGTCATGGGGTGGGGGGTGGGGGAGGGATAGCATTAAGAGAAATACCTAATGTTAATGATGAGTTAATGGGTGCAGCACACCAACATAGTACATGTATACATATGTAATAAACCTGCATCGTTGTGCACATGTACCTTAGAACTTAAAGTATAACAACAACAACAAAAAACCTACATACAGAAAGAAAAAAATGAAGGCAGGAATTATGACACTAAGGCACTGAATACGAACTCCTACATGATTAATGGAACAATTTATGTTTACTTTTAGGTGACCTTTGAGTTTATGTATGGGATGTATGACACACAAAACTAGATTTAACTTTCTGATAAATCTGTTCATTTACCAACTTTTTAGTGAGCGTAGAATGTGTCAGCGCTGTGAAATTTAATATAAGTAATAGCTGGAAAAGTCTAGCTAGAATTTAACATTTTATGTGTTTATAATACATATAATAATACTCTATGTATTATATTGTTAATTGTAATCTTGGAGTAGCCACAGATGATCCAAAAGGAAATGGCATAGCAGCATTACAGAGGCCATACCTGATACCACTTAAATTTGAGGAAGACATTGATCATTGGTTTTAGCCATGTTGAGCCCCATTTTTAATTCCTGTCACTTCATGTTTTTAATTTCTGTCACTTCCTGTTTGAGGAATAATCATTGATTAAAAGCTTTGTTTTTAACTTTGAAAGTCTTTATTTCTTTAGGTTTTGAAAGTCTTTGTTTCAGCTGCTACACTGTAATTGGCTCAGTTTGAAGTAAACACTTTAATCACCAAATTCTAAAATCAGGATATACTATCTATGAACAATTTGGAAAGAGAGTGAGATTGAATAATTGATTGAAATAACTATAAAGATTAATTTTCTTGTTCTCGGTTTTTTGTTTGTTTGTTTGTTTGTTTTTGGAGACATGGTCAGTCTCACTTTGTCACCCTGGCTGGAGTACAGTGGAGATGTTTCGGCTTAATGCAGCCTCAACCTCCTGGGCTCAAGCTATCCTTGCACCTCAGCCGTATGCTCGGCTAAATTTTTATTCTTTTTCCTTTTCCCTTTTTTTTTTTTTTTTTTTTTGTTTTTATGGGATAGACAAGGTCTCACTATGTTTTCGAGGCTGGTCTCAGATTCTGGGCTCAAATGATCTTCCTGCCTCAGATCCTCCCGAAGAAGTTGGGTCTGTAGACATAAGCTGTGTTGCCTGGCTCATAGATCAACATGTTTTTTTATTTTTTATTTTATTTATTTATTTATTTTGAGATGGATTTTCACTGTTGTTGCCCAGGCTGGAGTGCAGTGGCGTGATCTCAGCTCACCGCAACCTCCGCCTCCCGAGTTCAAGCAATTTTTCTGCTTCAGCCTCCTGAGTAGCTGGGATTACAGGCATGTGCCACCACACCTGGCTAATTTTGTATTTTTAGTAGAGACAGGGTTTCTCCATGTTGGTCAGGCTGGTCTTGAACTCCTGACTTCAGGTGATCTGCCCGCCTCAGCCTCCCAAAGTGCTGGGATTACAGGTGTGAGCCACCATGCCCAGCCCAGATCAATTTTTTTTTTTTTTTTTTTTTTTTTTACCCCCGGAGACAGAGTCTTACTCTTTTGCCCAGGGTGGAGTGCAGTGGTGTGATCTTGGCTCACTGCAACCTCTGCCTCCCAGGTTCAAGCACTTCTCCTGCCTCACTAGCTGGGACTACAGGCACGTGCTACCAGGCCTGGCTAATTTTTTATATTTTTAGTAGAGATGGGGTTTCACCATGTTGCCCAGGCTGGTCTCAAAACGCCTGACCTCATGATCCACCCACCTCGGCCTCCCAAAGTGCTGGGATTACAGGCGTTGAGCCACTGCACCTGGCCTATAGATCAATTTTTATTAGCTTTAACCATACGATGTAATTTATTCTTCTGTGGTAGTTCAGTGATTATTAGTTTTGCGGTTATGTTCTAATCTGTAAGTAAGTTAAAAAAAAAAACATGTTATACTTCCGTTTTAGATGCTTCTTAGGACATATTGACATTGTTGTTACAAATACTGTTTTCCTTTTTGTTTCTAGGCGGTCTATGCTTGCTTGGTGCTTATGCTGACAGTGATGACGATGACAATGATGTTTCCGAAAAACTAGCACAATCCAAAGAGACAAATGGAAACCAGTCAACTGATATTGATAGTACATTGGCCAACTTCCTAGCGGTTAGTGGTGCTTTCGTTTGGAGTTTTAGTTATTGAAGCTACTTTGGGACCTGGATCTTAAGTGGTCAGCGTACTTGTCAGTTCAATGTCTTCCTCCTCCTTTCTCCCTCTCCCTCCAACACTCTCTTCTTGTATTTCTCCCGATCTCTATCTCTCGTTTTGTTTTGTTTTGTTTAACTTTAAGAGATGGGGTCTCACTGTGTTGCTCAGGCTGGTCTTGAACTCTTGGGCTGAAGCGATCCTCCCACCTCGGCCTTCCAAAGTGCTGGGATTACAGGTGTGAGCCATCACACCTGGCTGTCTCTCCTTTTTTTTTTTTCTTGAGATAGACTCTCACTCTGTTGCCCAGTCTCGAGTGCAGCGGTACGATCTCGCCTCACTGCAACCTGTCTCCTGGATTCAAGTAGCTGAGGCTACAGGTATGTGCCCCCGAGTAGCTGGGGCTACAGGTATGTGCCACCACACCCAGCTGATTTTTGTATTTTTGGTAGAGACGGGGTTTCACCATGTTGGCCAGGCTGGTCTCAAACTCCTGACCTCAGGTGATCAACCCACCTTGGCCTTCCAAAGTGTTGGGATTACAAGCGTGAGCCACCACCTCCCTTTTCTTTTTGTAAAGCTTTCAAAGAGAAGAAAGGCAAATTAGAAGAGACTGGGGAGCTTGTATAATTGGAAGATGAGGGTTTTGATTTGAGAAGCTTAGAATGAGTATCTAGAATTTTTTTTTTCTCCCTCGAGACTGGGTCTTACTGTCACCCAGGCTGAAATGTGGTGGTGTGATGTTGGCCCACTGCAACCTCTGCCACCCAGGTTCAAGTAATTCTCCCACCTCAGCCTCTTGAGTAGCTGGGATTACAGGCATGTGCCACCACGCCCGCTAATAATTGTATTCTTTTTTTTTTGTTTTTTGTTTTTTTTGAGACAGAGTCTTGCTCTTTCACCCAGGTTGGAATGCAGTAGCGTGATCTCGGCTCACTGCAATCCCCGCCTCCCAGATTCAAGCAATTCTAGTGCCTCAGCCTCCCAAGTAGCTGAGATTACAGGTGCCCACCACCACATCCAGCTAATTTTTGTATTTTTAGTAGAGACAAGTTTTCACCATATTGGCCAGGCTGGTTTTGAACTTCTGACCTCAGGTGATCCGCCCGCCTTGGCCGCCCAGAATGCTGGGATTACAGGCGTGAGCCACCGTGCCCAGCCTAATTTTTTTTATTTTTAGTAGAGGGGGATTTCACCATGTTGGCCAGCCTGGTCTCGAATTCCTGACCTCAAGTGATCCACCTGTCTCAGCCTCCCAAAGTGCTGGAAGTGTAGGTGTGAGCCACTGTGCCCGGCTCATGTAGAATTTTTAAAAAGTGATTGCCATTTCCTCAAGTTTCTTGTTGTTGGTATAATTACTGCATTTGTTACTCTTTTCATACTGAAGGAGATCGATGCCATAACAGCTCCTCAGCCTGCAGCTCCTGTAGGAGCTTCTGCTCCACCTCCAACTCCACCTCGACCAGAGCCAAAGGAAGCAGCAACATCTACCCTTTCTTCTTCTACTTCAAATGGAACAGACTCCACCCAAACATCTGGATGGCAATATGATACTCAGTGTTCACTGGCAGGAGGTAAACTTGATCCTTTGATTTTTAAAGAAAAGTAAAATCCTTAAAGGGATTCTAGGCATTCACTTTTCTGGTTTTTTGTTTGTTTGTTTGTTTGTTTGTTTTAAGATGGAATCTCGCTCTGTCGCCCAGGCTGGAGTGCACTGGCGCGATCTTGGCTCACTCCAACCTCCACCTCCTGGGTTCAGACAGTTCTCCTCCCTCAGCCTCCTGAGTAACTGGGACTACAGGCGCACACTGCCATGCCTGCCTAATTTCTCTTTTGTATTTTAGTAGAGACGGGGTTTCACTGTGTTGCCCAAGGCTGGTCTCGAACTCCTGAGCTCAGGAAATCAGCCTGCCTTGGCCTCCCACAGTGCTAGGATTACAGGTGTGAGCCATCGCTCCCGGCTGGCATTCAGTTTTCTAAAGATGAAAGCCCAGAGACTTTAACCTTAGACTTTAGGATTCTGTCTTTTTATTTTTATTTATTTAATTGTTGTTTTTTTTTTGAGACTGAGTTTCACCCTTGTTGCCCAGGCTGGAGTGCAGTGATGCGATCTCGGCTCACTGCAACCTCCGCCTCCCAGGTTCAACCAATTCTTCTGCCTCAGTCTCCTGAGCAGCTGGGATTACAGGCACCCACCACCACGCCCAGCAAATTTTTTGTATTTTTAGTAGAGATGGGGTTTCACGATGTTGGCAAAGCTGGTCTCGAACTCCTGACCTCGGGGGATCCACCTGCCTTGGCCTCCCAAAGTGCTGTGATTACAGGTTTGAGCCACCGCGCCCAACCTCTGTCTTTTTAAATAAAGCATGTTGAAGATGGTAGGTAGGATAGTCGGCTCAGAAAACTTGTAGGATGTAATTTTTATCTTTTAAAAAGTAATTGCTTGTCCTTGCCAGTTGAATAAGAAAAGCCATGATATTCAAAGTATTTTAGGTACATTTTAGGACCAGCAAACTGCTTTTTTCTATTTACTAATTTAGAGGTGGAGTTTTGCTCATGTTGCCCAGGCTGGAGTGCAATGGTGCAATCTTGGCTCATCGCAGCCTTTGCCTCCCGAGTTCAAGCAGTTCTCCTGCCTCAGCCTCCCGAGTAGCTGGGATTACAGGCACGCACCACCACGCCCAATTTTTGTATTTTTAGTAGAGACAGGGTTTCTGCATGTTGATCAGGCTGGTCTCAAACTCCCGACCTTAGGTGATCTGCCCACCTTGGCCTCCCAAATGCTGGGATTACAGGCGTGAGCCACTGTAGCCGGCCAAACTGTTTTTTTTAAAAACTGTGTTCAAAGGTGACTCTAAATGTTAGATATTGAGAAAATAATTCTTGGTGTTAGGCCAGTGGTTCTCAACCAGTGTTGGGGGGTGCCCCTAGGGGATATTTGACAATGTCTGTCAAATATTTTTTATTGTCACAATGTAGGAGGCAGGGTGGATGGGAGTGCTACTGTATCTAGTGGGCAGAGGCCAGGGGTGCTGCTAAAACCTCCACATAGGATTGCCCCCCCCACAACAAAGACCTGTGTGCCCAAAAGTTAACAGTGCTGTTTTGAGAAACTGTTAGGTGATTTTGGCTTTTGAGCTTATATGTAAGCCAGAATCGTAGAGGGATTTGTGCTTAAAATTTGTTTTATCTTCTAGTCGGAATTGAGATGGGCGATTGGCAGGAAGTCTGGGATGAGAACACGGGATGTTATTATTATTGGAATACACAAACAAATGAAGTGACTTGGGAGTTACCCCAGTATCTTGCCACACAGGTACAGGGATTACAGCATTACCAGCCCAGGTAAGAATAAATTTAAAAGTGAAATTGCCTAGAAGGAAATTGAAGCCTTATCTTTTGCTGATAGTATTTGTCTTATATTTCTCTTGCTAAGTATATATTTTGTTAGTTCTGTGCCAGGTGCTGAAACTAGTTTTGTGGTAAATACAGACATATATTCTAAGGAGAAAACGATTTCTGTTTCCAGTAGTAAAAGTGGACCAGTCATAGCCAAGCGAGAAGTTAAAAAGGTCAGTGTCGAAACTTACCTCATTTGTTTATTTTCAGATCTAATAAGCCTTACTCTGAGCACAGGAATGGAAGCCTTCTCTTAATATTTTATGTCATACATGTGAAATAGGAAAAGTTTCATAACTTTCACTTTGTTTCTGTGTATTATGTAGCCTTTATAGCGGTTACTCAGTTGACTTTTTCTTTTCTGTTTTTTTTTTTTTTTTTTTTGAGACAGAGTCTCGCCCTGTCACCCAGGCTGGAGTACAGTGGTGCGATCTCAGCTGACTGCAAGCTCCGCCTCCCGGGTTCACACCATTCTCCTGCCTTAGCCTCCTGAGTCGCTGGGATTACAAGCACCCGCTACCACACCTGGCTTATTTTTTGTATTTTTTAGTGGAGACGGTGTTTCACTGTGTTAGCCAGGATGGTCTTGATCTCCTGACCTCATGACCCGCCTGCCTTGGCCTCCCAGAGTGCTGGGATTACAAGCGTGAGCCACCACATCTGGCCTTTTTTTTTTTTTTTTTTTTTTTTTTTTTGATATGGAGTCTCGCTCAGTTGCCCAGGCTGGAGCGCAGTGGTGCTGTCTCGGCTCACTGCAACCTTTGCCTCCCAGGCTCAAGAAGTGATTCTCCTGCCTCAGCCTTCTGAGTAGCTGGCATTACAGGCACCTGCCACCATGCCTGGCTAATTTTTGTATTTTTATTAGAGACAGGGTTTCACCATGTTGGTCAGGCTGGTCTCAAACTCCTGACCTCAGGTGATCTACCTGCCTCAGCCTCCCAACGTGCCGAGATTACAGGCATGAGCCACTGCAGCTGGCCCACTTCACTTTTTCTTTGAGAGCTTTAGGGTATCACAGAGGCCTCTTGGATCATTGCAAAGGACGTGGGAGCAGCAGTCCAGACAGGGCTCCACTTCACATAGAATCATTCTATTATTTTTCGGATTCCATATATAAGACATTTTAAAAATATAAAGGTAACTACTTTAAAAACTACTGCAGGTTGAGTATTTCTTAATTGAAATGCCTGGGATCGGAGATAATTTAGATTTTGAATTTTTTTGAATTCTGAAATATTTGCATTATACTTAGCAGTTGAGTATTCTTAATCTGAAAATGTGAAATCTAAGATGCTCCAGTGAGCATTTCCTTTGATCATCATGTCAGTGCTCAAACGGTTTCAGATTTTGGATTTTTCAATAACGGATACTATGTTAGTGAAACCTGAGCATTTCTGTAGCCTAATTAGTAAGAAAAGTAAGTTGTATTCCTTAGGGAGTGTATATTGAATTCCAATTTATCTTCAATTTTAAAGACTTTTTTGCATCAAAATATATTTTAATTTTAATTTTTTTCTTTTTGAGACAGAGTCTTGCTTGGTTACCCAGGCTGGAAGGGAGTGGCACGATTTCAGCTCATTGCATCCTCCGCCTCCCAGTTTCAAGCAATTCTGCCTCAACCTCCCGAGTAGCTTGGATTACAGGCACAACGCCTGACTAATTTTTCTATTTTTTTTTTAGTAGAGACGAGGTTTCACCAGTTGGTCAAGCTGGTCTTGAACTCCTGACCTCAAGTGATCCACCTGCCTCAGACTCCCAAAGTGCTGGGATTACAGGCACAAGCCACCGCACCTTTCCTTTTTATTTACTTATTTTTGAGACAGGATCTGACTCTGTCACCGAGGCTAGAGTACAGTGGCACGACCATGGCTCACTGCAGATTTACTCTCCTGAGCTCAAGCAGTCCTGCCTCAGACTCCTTAGTAGCTGGGACTACAGGTGTGCACCACCATGTCAGGTTTTGTTTTTTTGTTTGTTTGTTTATTTGTTTTTTGAGAGATGTGGTCTCACCATGTTTGCCAGACAGGTCTCAAACTCTGAGCTCAAGTGATGCTTCTGCCTCGGCCTCCCAAATTGCTTACATTATAGGTGTGAGCTACTGCATGTAGCCCAAAAAAATACTTTATTTTTATTTATTTTTTTTTTTTTTGAGACGGAGTCTCGCTCTGTCGCCCAGGCTGGAGTGCAGTGGCGCGATCTCGGCTCACTGCAAGCTCCGCCTCCCGGGTTCACGCCATTCTCTTGCCTCAGCCTCCCGAGTAGCTGGGACTACAGGCGCCCGCTACCACGCCCGGCTAATTTTTTGTATTTTTAGTAGAGACGGGGTTTCACCGTGTTAGCCAGGATGGTCTCGATCTCCTGACCTCGTGATCCGCCCGCCTCGGCCTCCCAAAGTGCTGGGATTACAGGCGTGAGCCACCGCGCCCGGCAAAAAAATACTTTAAAATAATATAATTGAGCTTGGCGCAGTGGCTCACACCTGTAATCCCAGCACTTTGAGAGTTCAAGGCAGGCGGATCACTTGAGGTTAGGAGTTCAAGACCAGCCTGGCCAACATGGTAAAACCCCGTCTATTAAAAATACTAAAATAACTGGGTGTAGTGGCACATGCTTGTAGTCCCAGCTACTTGGGGGTCTGAGGCAGGAGAATCGCTTGAATCTGGGAGGCAGAGGCTGCAATGAGCTGAGACCGCACCACTGCACTCCAACCTGGGTGACAGAGTGAGACTCCATCTCAAAAAAAAATTTAATAATAATAATAAAATAATAATTTAATCAGGGCAGGAAGATGGCTTGAGTGCAGGAGTTCTGAACCAGCCTGGAAAACATAACAAGATCAACCCCATCTCTACAAAAGAAAAATTACCCAGGCAAGGTAGCACACACCTGTAGTCCCAGCTACTCAGGAGGCAGAGGCAAGAGGATAGCTTGAGCCCAGGAGTTCAAAATTATCATTGTGCCAGTGTGCTCCAGCCTGGACAGAGTGAGACCATCCAGAAATAATAGTAATAACTTAAATTTACAGTTACAGAAAGGAGGATAGGACAAGTGTTACCCCAATGGGAGAAGCAGATACTTTAATCACAAATTTCATTTCAGGAATAGTTCATTTTATTTTATTTTGTTTTATTTATATTTTTTATTTTTATTATTTTTTTTTTCTTTGAGACCTAGCCTAGCTCTGTCACCCAGGCTGGAGTGCAGTGGCGCAATCTCTGCTCACTGCAACCTCCACCCCCCGGGTTCAAGCGATTCTCCTGCCTCAGCCTCCCGAGTAGCTGGGAGTACAGGCGCCTGCCCCACGCCCAGCTAATTTTTGTAGTTTTAATAGAGACGGGGTTTCACCATATTGGCCAGGCTGATCTCGAACTCCTGACCATGTGATCCTCCCACCTTGGCCTCCCAAAGTGCTGGGATTACGGGCATGAGCCACCACGCCCAGCTATTTTATTTTTTTGAGACAGTCTCTCACACTGTCATCCGAGCTGGAGTACAGTGGCATGATCTCAGTTCACTGCAACCTCTGCCTCCCAGGTTCAAGCGATTCTTCTGCCTCAGCCTCCCGAATAGCTGGGATTACAGGCGCACGCCGCCATGCCGGTCTAATTTCTGTATTTTTAGCAGAGATGGGATTTCACTATGTTGGCCAGGCTGGTCTCAAACTCCTGACCTTGTGATCCGCCTGCCTTGGCCTCCCAAAGTGCTGGAATTACAGGCATGAGCCACTGTGCCCGGCCTAGGAATAGTTCACTTTAGTCTAAATCACCTTCATGGCATACTTACTAAATTTTCTTATCAGGCCCAGCATGGTGGCTCACGCCTGTAATCCCAGCACTTTCGGAGGCTGAGGTGGGCAGATCACCTGAGGTCAGGAGTTCAAGGTCAACTTGGCCAACCTGGTAAAACCCTGTCTCTACTAAAAATACAAAAATTGGGCCTGGTGCCAAGGTGGGCAGATCACCTGAGGTCAGGAGTTCGAGACCAGCCTGGCCAACGTGGTGAAACCCTGTGTCTACTAAAAGTACAAAAAAAATTAGCCAGGCTTGGTGGCTCTCGCCTATAATCCCAGCTGCTCAGGAGGCTGAGGCAGGGAAATTGCTTGAACCCGGGAGGCAGACGTTGCAGTGGGCCGACATCACACTTTGCACTCCAGCCTGGGCAAGAAGAGTGAGAGTTCATCTCAAAAACAGAAACAAAAATGAGCTGGGTGTGGTGGTGCATCCCTGTAATCCCAGCTACTTGGGAGGCTAAGGCTGTGAGGCTGGGAATCGCTGGAACCTGGGAGGCAGAGGTTGCAGTGACTTGAGATCACGCAATTGCACTCCTGGGCAACAGAGTGAGACTCTCTCAAAAAAAAAAAAAAAAAATTTCTCATCATACAGAAGAAGGTAAAGATTTATCCAGTCATGTTATGAGCTGACAAAATACTGATCTTAAGTCTATCTCTGTTTACTACTAGTCTGCCTTTTGACATCCTGAGAATAGCAGGGAGGATATATTTGAATCCTACCTAGAACTAGGCTCTCATTCAGTCAGTGTCTGTCTAAAGTAATAATGTAATGGTATAAATATATACTCACCTGTTGGGAGTAAGTGGTTTTGGCCGGGCACGGTGGCTCACACCTGTAATCCCAGCACTTTGGGAGGCTGAGGTGGGCAAATCACAAGGTCAGTAGTTTGAGACCAGCCTGGCCAACGTGGTGAAAGGCCTCTACTAAAAATACAAAAAATTAGCTGGGCGTGGTGGCAGGCGCCTGTAATCCCAGCTACTCGGAAGGCTGAGACAGGAGAATAGCTTGAACCTGGGAGGCAGAGGTTGCAGTGAGCCAAGATTGTGCCACTGCACTCCAGCCTGGGTGACAGTGCGAGACTCCATCTCAAAAAAAAAAAGTGGTTTTTACCTTGAGTATTCAGCTACTGAAAACAGTTAATATGAATGTATGTGCAATTGAATGTATGTGCAGGTGAGATTTATTTCAGAATTAAATGAGACTAAATTATTTTGTTCTTTATAGGAAGTAAATGAAGGAATTCAGGCTCTCTCAAATAGTGAGGAGGAGAAGAAAGGGGTGGCAGCATCGCTGCTTGCTCCTTTATTGCCTGAGGGAATAAAAGAAGAAGAAGAGAGATGGAGAAGAAAAGTAATTTGTAAAGAGGAGCCAGTTTCAGAAGTAAAAGAAACAAGTACAACAGTAGAAGAAGCAACAACAATAGTAAAGCCACAGGAAATTATGTTGGACAATATAGAAGACCCTTCTCAGGAGGATCTTTGCAGTGTTGTCCAATCTGGAGAAAGTGAGGAGGAAGAGGAACAAGATACCCTTGAACTGGAGCTAGTTTTGGAAAGGAAAAAAGTAAGCTTTTGAAAGTTACTTGTAGAATGTTTTTTCCTCAGTACTACTCTACAGGGATCATTGTGCTTGACTTACAACCATTATTGGGATTTTGTTTTTCTTATCCCATCATCTAGGTATGTTGAAGCTTACGCAGCAAAAACTTTAAACTACAGAGTTGTAGGTTTTTTGATCCTTGATGATACTTTTGGTAGTTATCGGGGGAACTCGCCCCCAATATTTCAACCTAGGTTCTTTCTATTTTCCATAAGTATCGGCCAGCTGAGAAATAGAAAGAGTATAATGAGAGGAATTTTACAGCTGGGCCACCGGGGGTGACATCACATATCGGTAGGACTATGATGCCCACCCGAGCCTCAAACCAGCAAGTTTTTTATTAAGGGTTTCAAAAGGGGAGGAGGTGTAAGAACAGGGAGTAGATCATGTGCTTCAAAGGGCAAAAAGGTACTGATAAGGGTCTATGTTCAGCGGTGCACATGTTGTCTTGATAAACATCTTAAACAACAGAAAACAGGGTTCAAGAGCAGAGAATCAGTCTGACCACAGACTTACCAGGGCCGGGTTTTTCCCCACCCTAATAAGCCTGAGGGTACTTCAGGAGACCAGGGCGTATCTCAGTCCTTATCTCAACCGCATAGGACAGACATTCCCAGAGCGGCAGTTTATAGACCTACCCCCAGGAATGCATTCCTTCCCCAGGATATTAATATTAATATTCCTTGCTAGGAAAAGAATTTAGCGATATCTTCCCTACTTGCATGTCCATTTATGGGCTCTATGCAAGAAGAAAAATATGGCTCTTTTTGCCCGACCCTCCAGGCAGTGAGACCTTATGGTTTTCTTCCCTTGTTCCCTAAAAATCACTGTTACTCTGTTCTTTTTCAAGGTGCACTGATTTCATACTGTTCAAACACACGTTTTACAATCAATTTGTACAGTTAACACAATTATCACAGTGGTCCTGAGGTGATGTACATCCTCAGCTTACTAAGATAACAGGATTAAGAGATTAAAGTAAGAAAGGCATAAGAAATTGTAAAAGTGTTATTTGGGAATTGATAAATGTCCATATTAAAATGAAATCTTCACAATTTATGTTCCTCTGCCACGGCTCCAGCTGGTCCCTCCATTCAGGATCCTTGACTTCCCACAACAGGTAGTTGATAATCAATAAAGAGACTTGACATTACTCAGACTTATACAAATGGGTACCAGAAAAAAAACAGAAAGAATGAATAAGACCTACTATTTGATAGCACAGTAGGGTGACTGTAGTCAATAATAACTGTATATTATAAAATAACTTTAAAGAATGAAGTTGGATTATTTGTAACTCAAAGGATAAATGCTTGAGGGGATGGTTATCCCATTCTCCATGATGTGCTTATTTCACATTGCATACCTGTGTCAAAACATCTCATGTATCCCATAAATATATACACTTACTATGTACCCACAAAAAAATTGGCAAAATTAAAAAATAAAAATAGAGTGAGTAGGCCGAGTGCAGTGGCTCATGCCTGTAATCCCAGGACTTTGGGAGGCTGAGCAGGAGATCACTTGAGCCCAGAAGTTGAGACCAATGTGAGCAACATACCCAGATATCATCTCTTACTAGAAAAAAAAAGTATGATGACATGTGCCTGTAGTTCCAGCTACTTGGAAGGGTGAGGTGGGAGGATTGCTTGAGCTCAGAAGGTTGTAGCTACAGCGAGCCATGATCATGCCACTGCACTCCAACCTGGGCAACAGAGGGAGAGCCTGTCTCCAAAAAAAAAAAAGTGCTTTCTGTTCTAAAAGGATTTAAATTTCAACAACATAGTCTTGTTTATTATTCTGATTATACATATTAATAAGCAGTTAATGACACTAACTTAATTGTCATGTTCTTTGTAGGCAGAGTTGCGAGCCTTGGAGGAAGGAGATGGTAGTGTGTCAGGGTCTAGTCCACGTTCTGATATCAGCCAGCCAGCATCTCAAGATGGAATGCGTAGGCTTATGTCTAAAAGAGGAAAATGGAAGATGTTTGTTCGAGCTACCAGTCCAGAATCTACCAGTAGGAGTTCTAGTAAAACTGGACGAGATACTCCAGAAAATGGAGAAACTGGTAATTTGTGCTTCACATTAAACTTCAGAGTTGAAAGATATAGAGGGGAAGGAAACTCTTGTCTTTTTTTGTTTCCTCTTCAACAAAACAGGAGATTGTACTTTTACTCTTTGGGAGAAGTGCTGGGAAGGAAGCTTCCATCCACTTCTCTACCTTTTCCAGATCTTTTTCTGGTAGAGGAGTAAGAGCCTGAGAGGCTGACACCCACTGGATGGTGGTGTATTCAGAGTCCAGTCCCATTTCTTCTCTCTGTCTACGTTGCCCAGCCTCTGTGTGGGTGGGTAGAGAGTTTGTTTGTGTCATGAGGACCCAAGTTGTCTTCATTCAGGTAATAAGGACCTTATCATTCATTCATGGTAAGGTCGAAGAGCTCCTGCTGCATTTTTTAATCTATTTTCAGAGATCCCTGGATGAAGCTCATATTTTAATCTCCATTTGGCCCTAATTATTTTTTTTTCTTTTCCTTTTTGAGACGGAGGTCTCACTCTGTCGCCCAGGCTGGAGTACAAAGGCATGATCTTGGCTCACTGCAACCTCCGCCTCCCAGATTCAAGAAATTCTCTTACCTCAGCTTCCCGAGTAGCTGGGATTATAGGTGCCTGCCACCGCGCCTGGCTATTTTTTGTATTTTTAGTAGAGACGGAGTTTCGCCATGTTGGCCAGGCTGATCTCGAACTCCTGATCTCAGTTGATCCGCCCGCCTCCCAAAGTGCTGGGATTACAGGCGTGAGCCACTGCTTTCAGCTGTGGCCCTAATTCTGTAGTGGAAAGTTAGCAGTAAGATAAGGACCCCAAACCTTAGTTGAGTACACCTAGAAGAAAATACTTTTATGGATCGTGGTTCAAAAACAGCCCAGTGCTGCTTCACAGGAAACTGAGGCAGAAGGATCCCTGGACCCTAGGAGTTCCAGGCTAGCTGGGCAACATAGCAAGACCCTTGTTTCTTGATAAAAGAAAAAAAAAGAAAGAACCAAACAAAAAAAAAAACAACAATACAGGTGATAAATAAAGAAAGACATCCTTGTTTGAATTTTTTCTTTTCTTTTTATTTATATTTTTTGAGACGGAGTTTCACTCTTGTTGCCCAGGCTGGAGTGCAATGGTGCAGTCTTGGCTCACTGCAACCTGTGCCTCCTGGGTTCAAGTGATTCTGCTGCCTCAGCCTCCTGAGTAGCTGGGATTACAGGCGCCCGCCACCACGCCCAGCTAATTTTTTGTATTTTTCAGTAGAGATGGGGTTTCGCCATATTGGCAAGGCTGGTCTCGAACTCCTGACCTCAGGTGACCTGCCCACCTTGGCCTTGCAAGGTGCTGGGATTACAGGCATGAGCCAGCACCCCTAGCCTGAATTTTTTCTTTTCAGTTGGCAGTTCGGAATAACATAAAGGAAAATTCTGTAAATCCTCTTTATCTTTTCATTATTCTCATTCCCTACCCCGTGGTCCTTTTTTTTTTTTTTTTTTCTTTTTTCTTTTTTTTTGAGACGGAGTCTTGCTCTGTCCCCCAGCCTGGAGTGCAGTGGTACGATCTCTGCTCACTGGAACCTCCACCTCCCAGGGTCAAGCAATTCTCTGCCTCAGCCTCCCGAGTAGCTGGGATTACAGGCGCCTGCTACCATGCCCAGCTAGTTTTTGTGTTGTTAGTGGAAATGGGATTTCACCATGTTGGCCAGGCTGGTCTCAAACTTCTGACCTTAGGTGATCTGCCCACCTTGGCCTCCTAAAGCAGTGGGAGTACAGGCATGTAATCCCAGCTGTGCCCAGCTATTTTCTCTGTCCTTTATAAACATATATCCTTCCAGACCATGTTCTTTATATATGTTTTCAGTTAGGTATGTATGAGTGTGTTTATGTGTATATATGTAAATTTTACCATATATGAGAGCATATAGATTATTAGGCAACATAACAGTTTTCACTTAACAACGTGCCTTAAAAATTATTGGTCATTGGTTAGAACTGAGTGGTGTAGATGTGCGTATTTAACTCTGCCCACTGTTGATGGACATTTAAATTGTGTCCATGTTTCACTAAAAAAAATTGCTGCATTTGTGCTATGAAAAAAAACCCTATAGAGCACTCAAATGTCCATTAGAGGTATCATAGATAAATTGTGGTGCATTCTTTATTTTTTTATTTTTTTTGAGACGGAATCTTACTCTGTCACCCAGGCTGGAGTGCAGTGGATGATCTTAGCTCACTGCAACCTCCACCCTCCGAGTTCAAGCGATTCTCCGGCCTCAGCCTCCCGAGTAGCTGGGATTACAGGCGCCTGCCACTGCGCCTGACTAATTTTTGTATTTTTAGTAGAGATGGGGTTTCACCATCTTGGCCAGGCTGTTCTTGAACTCCTGACCTTGTGATCCACCCGCCTCAGCCTCCCAAAGTGCTGGGATTACAGGCGTGAGCTACTGCGACCAGCCCTGTGGTATATTCTTAGAAAGGAATACTAAGCAGCAGTGACAAAGTGAACATACCATAGTTATGTGCATCAATGTGGCTTAATGATAGAAACAATAATATTTACTTTCAGAGGGCAAAGCGGAAAGATCATTTGAGGCCAGGAGTCAAGACCAGCCAGGACAGTATAGCAAGACACTGTCTCTAAAATGTTTTTTAAAAATTAGCCAGTGTGGTGGCACACGGATATAATCCCAGCTACTCAGGATGTTGAGGGAGGGAGATAGCTTGAGCCCAGGAGTTCGAGGCTGCAGTGAGCTATGATTACACCACTACAGTCCATCCTGAGTGACAGAGCAAGACCCTGCCTCAAAAGAAAAAGAAAAACAGACTGGCGTGCGGTGGCTCACGCCTGTAATCCCAGCACTTTGGGAGGCCATAGTGGGTGGATCACCTGAGGTCAGGAGTTCAAGACCAGCCTGGCCAACATGGTGAGACCCTGTCTCTACCAAAACTGCAAAATAGGCTGGGCGTGGCGGCTACTTGGGAGACTGAGGTAGGAGAATCTCTTGAACTGGGGAGGTGGAGGTTGTGGTCAGCTGAGATGGCGCCACTGCACTCCAGCCTAGGCAATAGAATGAGACTCCATCACAAAAAAAAAAAAAAAATGTGGCTGGGTGCAGTGGGTCATGCCTGTAATCCCAGCACTTTGGGAGGCCGTGGCAGGCGGATCACGAGGTCAGGAGATCGAGACCATCCTGGCCAACATGGTGAAACCCCGTCTCTACTAAAAATACAAAATTATCTGCACCTGGTGGTGCTCGCCTGTAATCCCAGCTACTTGGGAGACTGAGGCAGGAAATCACCTGAACCCAGGAGGCGGAAGTTGGAGTGAGCCGAGTTTGTGCCACTGCACTTCAGCCTAAGCGACAGAGTGAGACTGTCTCGGGGAAAAAAAAAACAAATACATATGTATGTTGTGCTTAAAGATCTGTCCATGAGGAAGCTAAAGGAACATAATGACTGACACCATGAGGGTAGAGGTCATATCTGGTGTGGCTGTGATGGCAGAGAAGCCTGGGAAGACTCAATATTAACATGTTAATATTTTGATATTTTAATAAGCCATGTTATATTTACTTTTTTTTTTGAGACGGGGTCTCACTCTGTCACCCAGGCTGGACCGCAGTGTCACGATCGTGGCTCACTGCAACTTCCACCTCCCGGGTACAAGCAGTTCTCCTATCTCAGCCTCCCGAGTAGCTGGGATTACAGGCGCGCGCCACCGTGCCCAGCTAATTTTTGTATTTTTAGTACAGACAGGGTTTTATCATGTTGGCCAGGCTAATCTCGAACTCCTGACCTCAGGTGATCCGCCCGTCTCTGCCTCCCAAAGTGCTTGGATTACAGGCGTGAGACACTGCGCCTGACCAATTTACTTGAATTTTTGTTTCTTTTAAGAGAGAGGATGTTGGCCTGGCTCACGCCTATAATCCAAGCACTTTGGGAGACCGAGACGGACGGATCACCCGAGGTTGAGAGTTCGAGACCAGCCTGACCAACGTGGAGAAACCCTGTCTCTACTAAACAAACAAACAAACAAACAAAAATACATAAAACTAGCCGGGCGTGGTGGCGCATGCCTGTAATCCCAGCTACTCGGGAGGCTGAGGCAGGAGAATCGCTTGAACCTGGGAGGTGGAGGTTGTGGTGAGCCAAGATCGCACCATTGCACTCCAGGCTGGGCAACAAGAGCAAAACTCCCATCTCAAAAGAAAAAGGAGACAGATTTTACTCTGTCATCCAGGCCGAATGTAGTTGACATAATCATAATGCAGCTTTGAATTCATGGGCTCAATTGATGCTCCTGCCTCGCTCTCCCAAAGTGCTGGAATTATAGGCTTGTGCCACCTCACTGAGCTAATTTTATTCTTTATATTATATGCATTTGTTAACCTGTTTCACAATAAATCATACTGTGCTAACATCCTGATGAATATATTTTATGTACATTCTAGTTTCACAGCAGTAAAGATTCCTAGTGGTATATTGCTAGGTCAAAGGGGTGTGTGCATTCTAATTTAATAGAGCCTGTGTACTTGCCGTCTAAAACATTCTAGTCTTTAACTCTAGCCATCCTTAAAATTGTTAAATTCTTGGACCTGCCACCAGATGGAAGACTTTTAATATATAATGGCATTAAAAATTAATAAATGGGATTAGTGGGAAGATTTTGTTTCAGACAATTTGATAATAAAGAGGGAATATTAACGATCAGGTAAAAGGAGAGCCAGGCTATTATATTATAAGGTTAAGGACTTAATAAAAAGTTTTAGGCCGGATGCAATGGCTCAGCTTTAATCCCAGCATTCTGGGAGGCTGAGGCATGGGGATTACTTGAGTTCAGGAGTTCGAGACCAAACTGGGCAACATAGTGAGACTTTGTCTCTACTAAAAAACAAAAAATGAGGCTGGAGGAGGTCAAGACTGCAATAAGCTGTGATCATAGCACTATACTCCCACCTGGGCAACAGAGTAAGACCGTGCCTCAAAAAAAAAAAGCCAGGCGCCATGCCTCACATCTGTAATCCCAGCAGTTTGGGAGGCTGAGGTGGACAAATCACTTGAGGCCAGGAGTTTGAAACCAGCCAGGCCAACATGGCAAAACCCTGTCTCTACTAAAAAAAAAAAAAAAAGAAAAAAAAAAGAAAAAAAAAAAATTAGCTGGGCATGGTGGCAAACGCCTGAAGCCCCAGCTACTTGGAAGGCTGAGGCAGGAGAATTGCTTGAACCCAGGAGGTTGAGGTTGCAATGAGCCGCGATAGCTCCGCTGTTCTCCAGCCTGGGCGACAAAGATTCCATCTCAAAAAAAAAAAAGTTTAAAATATTAAAAGCTATTTAAAGTCACATTTTTACTTTTAATCCTGAAGATGAAGGATTACCCAAAGTCACGGTTTTCACATTTGAGGTATTTTGGGCTTTTTAAAAAATTATGATTATTTTTTAGACAGAGTTTTGCTCTTGTTGCCCAGACTGGACTGCAATGGTGCAATCTCGGCTCACTGCAACCTCCACCTCCCAGGTTCAAGCGATTCTCCTGCCTCGGCCCCCTGAGTAGCTGGGATTACAGGCGCCCAGCACCACACCCAGCTAATTTTTTGTATTTTTAGTAGAAGCAGGGTTTCACCGTGTTGGCCAGGCTGGTCTTGAACTGACCTCAGGTGATCCACCTGCCTCGGCCTCCCAAAGTGCTGGGATTACAGGCGTGAGGCACCATGCCCGGCCATTTTTGGCTTTTTAACTGGCGGTCATTCAGACTGTGTGAATTAGTTTGAGTATGCAGGTGTTGGAAAGCAAAGATAAAAGAGTTCATATTGTGTGCTCCGTTTAAGTTGGTAGACCTCTTCTCTTTTGGAGATTCCCATTACCAATAGCACCAACTAAGTAGGTGGATTCAATATAGAGATGTCTGTAGGTTTTCACCAGTTCAGGAAGGAAGTTACCAGATGGTTTGAAAATAATGATGCATGCTGGGCGTGGTGGCTAACGCCTGTAATGCCAGCACTTTGAGAGGCCTAGCCGGGCGGATCACCAGTCAGGAGTTCGAGACTAGCCTGATTAACATGGTGAAACCCCCATCTCTACTAAAGATACAAAAGTAGCCAGGCTTGGTGGCACATGCCTGTAATCCCAGTTACTTGGGAGGCTGAGGCAGGAGAATCACTTGAACCTGGGAGGTAAAGGTTGCAGTGAGCTAAGATCACGCCACTGTACTCCAGCCTGGGCAACAAGAGCGAAACTCCATCTCAAAAAAAAAAAAAAAAATTGTGATGCAGCCTGGGTGCAGTGGCTTACACCTATAATCCCAGCACATTGGGAGGCTGAGGCAGGCAGATTGCTTGAGTCCAGGAGTTTGAGACCAGCCTGGGCAACATGGTGAAACCCCATCTCTACTAAAAATACAAAAACTAGCCGAACATGGTGGCACCTGCCTGTAGTCCCAGCTACTTGGGAGGCTGAGGTGGGAGGATCCGTTGAGCCTAGGAGGTCGAGGCTGCAGTGAGCCGAGATCATGCCACTGCACTCCAGCCTGGGCGACAGAATGAGACCCTGTCTCTAAAAAATAATAATGCTAATAATGTTGCTCTTTTGAGCACCTTCCCCTGCAACTTGTTAAAGAATTCTTACATACTCAGGTTTGCTGTCTAGCTATTATAAGTAATTGAAGCAGTGGTATTCTGGAAGAGAAGATTAGAAAAGATGTTAAGGAGAAGGGGAAAGCAGAAACTTCAGGGTAATTTGATAGGCTAAAGTAAATTTTACTTATAGATGTATTTTAAGAAAGTTGATTATAAAGGATTTTTATTTTATTTATTTATTTTTTGAGATGGAGTCTCACTCTGTCACCCAGGCTGGAGTACAGTGGCGCAATCTCGGCTCACTGCAACCTCTGCCTCTCGGGTTCAAGCATATCTCCTGCCTCAGTTGGGTCTACAGGCACATGCCACCATGCGTGGCTAATTTTTTGTATTTTTAGTAGAGACAGGGTTCTACTGTGTTAGCCAACATGGTCTCGATCTCCTGACCTCGTGATCTGCTCACCTCCAAATGCCAAAGTGGTGGGATTACAGGCGTGAGCCACTGTGCCCGGCCCTGAATTGTTTTTGGGTTATATAGACAGTAGGCTGACATGTTTGAAGAGTTTTAACAAGTAAGTAAAACAGGCAAGAGAGAAAGAACTAATAATCTTTTGCAGATATCTGCTATGGGGGAAAATGTATATAGTGTTCCATAAGTATTGGTACTTTGGTTTAATTTTACATGTTTTTTTTACAGCAATTGGTGCTGAAAATTCAGAAAAAATAGATGAGAATTCAGATAAAGAGATGGAAGTAGAAGAATCTCCAGAGAAAATAAAAGTACAGATAACACCAAAAGTAGAAGAAGAACAGGATTTGAAAGTATGTATATTACTTAATGCAACTTGACAAATTTTTATTATTATTATCATTGTTTTGAGACGGAGTCTTGCTCTGTCACCCAGGCTGGAGTGCAGTGGCACGATCTCAGCTCACTGCAACCTCTGCCTGCCTCCTGGGTTCAAGCCATTCTCCTGCTTCAGCCTCCCCAGTAGCTGGGATTATAGGCACGCACCTCCACTCCCAGCTAATTTTTGTATTTTTAGTAGAAACGGGGTTTCACCATGTTGGCCAGGCTGGTCTCGAACTCCTGGCCTCATGATTCCCCCACCTTGGCCTCCCAAAGTGCTGGGATTACAGGCGTCAGCCACTGCGCCCGGCCCGCCAAATTTTTTTTTTTTTTTTCTTTTTTTACCCCAAGAGGGAGTGTTGCTCTGCCATCCAGGCTGGAGTGCCGTGGCCCGATCTTGGCTCACTGCAACCTCTGCCTCCCAGGTTCAAGCACTTCTCCTGCCTCAGCCTCCCAAGTAGCTGAGATTACAGGCACCCACCACTACGCCTGGCAAGTTTTTTTTTTGTGAGTCGGAGTCTCGCTCTGTTGCCCAGGCTGGAGTGCAGTGGCATGATCTCGGCTCACTGCAAGCTCCGCCTCCTGGGTTCACACCATTCTCCTGCCTCAGCCTCCCGAGTAGCTGGGACTACAGGTGCCTGCCACCACGCCTGGCTAATTTTTTGTATTTTTAGTAGAGATGGGGTTTCACCGTGTTAACCAGGATGGTCTCGATCTCCTGACCTCGTGATACACCTGCCTCGACCTCCCAAAGTGCTGGGATTACAGGCATGAGCCACCGCACCGGGCCCCAATTTTTTTTAATGCCATTTATTAAACTGCTTTCTGTTAACAAGTAGTAAAAATAATCTTTACTGTTTCCAAACCTAAATTGTTTACTTGGTTAGGTGAAAAGATCATATTTCAGTCTGAAATAATTAAGGCTGACTTGATACTGAGAAATTATCTAAAATTCTAACTGCTCAATTGCTTTCTTCAAATTAAGCCTCTGTTTGACAAGCAGTAGCTTATAGGCTTCTCTAGTTTGGGAGAAAAGTCACAGATTTAATTCCTGTGTGAAATACTTGTCTTTACACAAAGGCAAATTTAGTTTGAATTGCATTTCTAACCTAATCTCATGGGAGAGTTAGACCAAATAAGTATTAGCTATTTAAGGGTGGTCTATTGGAAAAACCACTTAACGTATTCTTTTGACTTGAAAGAGTATCCAGTTACTAGTTAGGGAACAACCAAGTAGAAGGGACTGGAATAATTAATTTTGTTTCAGGCTTCAGCAGGTGGCTAATATAAGCAATTAATGGATAAATGGCAATTTGACAATATTGGTATTTGTATCATTCAGGATCTATTTTTTCCAGCTTTGTTGAGCTGTAGTTGACTATACATATATCTTGCATGTACTGTGTCATAATTTGTTATATGTATATATTATGATATGATTATCACAAACCAGGTAAAGTAACTTACATATCACCTTACCTTGGAGAGTTGTCTTGTGTTTGTATGTGGGGATGATACATCAGATCTATACTCTTAACAAATTTCAGGTATTGTTAACTGTAGTCACGATGCTGTGCTTTAGATTTCCTTTTTTTGGGGGGGGGCGGGGTTGGGGTGATGGAGTCTTACTCTGTCACCAGGCTGGATTGCAGTGGCACAATCTTGGCTCACTGCAACCTCCACCTCCCAGGTTCAAGCAATTCTTCTGCCTCAGCCTCCCGAGTAGCTGGGACTACAGGTGTGCACCACCATCCTCACCTAATTTTTGTATTTTTAGTAGAGGTGGGGTTTCACGATGTTGGCGAGGATGGTCTCTATCTATTGACCTTGTGATCCACCTGCCTCAGCCTCCTAAAGTGCTGGGATTACAGGTGTGAGCCACCACACCCAGCCCCAAAATTTATTTTATAACTGAAAGTTTGTATTCTTTGACCAACATCTCCCCATATCCCCCTGTCTCCAGCCCCTAGCAACCACCATTCTAATTCTACTCTTTGAATTTAGCTTTTCAATATTGGGATCCATTTGCAACTATTGAATTCCATGTTGTATTAGAATGCATTATGATGGGCTGGGCACAGTGGCTCACATCTGTAATCTCAGCACTTTGGGAGACTAAGGCAGGAGGCTGACTTGAGACCAGGAGTTCAGGAGCATCCTGGGCAATAGCAAGACCTTTGTCTGAAACAAAATAATTGCTTTGAATAATTTTTAAAATGCATTGTGATTATGTAGATATGCATTTGATTCCTGTCATCATTTGTCACTTTGTTATGTGTATTATGTTACTATAAATTAGAATTTTATATTCTGGATAACTAAATACAGCTGTTTGGGGAAGGCTGTTTATAGGCAGACCCATATTTCTAATATCTGTAAGAATAAATGAAGGATTGTACATAATACAGAAAATGTTACGGATTCTAGTTTTACTTTTTTTCTTTTTTGCATTGTAGTTTCAGATTGGAGAACTGGCAAATACCCTGACAAGTAAATTTGAGTTTCTAGGCATTAATAGACAATCCATCTCCAACTTTCATGTGCTGCTCTTACAGACTGAGGTAAGTCTTTTTTTTCTTTTTTGGCATAAACAGTTAAGTGTTTGAATGAAATGCTGTATGTGTTAACGATTCTGTCTTGCTTACATTTTAAGCCTAAATTTAAATTTTTAACCTTGAAGAATATTTGAGCCGACAATCCAGGAAATAAAACTGTGTTAACCAAAGCACAGTAAATAGACTTTTTTCTCACAAATTAAAATTACATTCTCATGGTCAGATGAGGCCATGTAATGTTGAAGGTACTTTGTAAGTGTTAAAGCATTATAAGTCTGTTTAAAGAGAAAAGTTGAGTCCTATTTGTAACCTGCATACTTTACAAAATGGCAGGGCAGGATTAGGTAAGGAGCTCCTGTAGGAAGCTGACTAATTTTCTTAAGAACTGAACCCTTGGCCAGGCACGGTGGCTCACACCTGTAATCCCAGCACTTTGGGAGGCCGAGGCAGGTAGATCACCAAGGTCAGGAGTTCGAGACCAGCCTGACCAACATGGTGAAACTCCATCTCTACTAAAAATACAAAATTAGCCGGGCGTGGTGGCACATGCCTGTAATCCCAGCTACTCGGGAAGCTGAGGCAGGAGAATCGCTTGAACCCAGGAGGTAAAGGTTGCGAGCAGAGATTGCTCCACTGTACTCTAGCCTGGGCGACAGAGCCAGAGTACGAGTCCGTCTCTGAAAAAAAAAAAAAAAAAAAAAAAAAGAACTGAATCCTTAACTGTGATTACTAACAGTACTGGAACAAGTGAACTATCTCCCAAAAAAAGTAAAACTACTGGGGAAACCAATCTTAATAAGTCCAAAAGGGAAGACAAAACTACTACTACTCATTTTCACACATATTGGAGAGTTGGTAGTGTTAAAATATACTGGAGCCCAATTTCATTTTTCAGAACTCTGCTGTGTACTTAAGATGTTTTTTGAGACGGAGTTTCACTCTTGTCGCCCAGGCTGGAGTGCAATGGCATGATCTCGGCTCACCACAACCTCCGCCTCCCGGGTTCAATTGATTCTCCTGCCTCAGCCTCTCGAGTAGCTGGGATTACAGGCGCCTGCCACCAAGCCCAGCTAATTTTTGTATTTTTAGTAGAGACGGGGTCTCACCTTGTTGGCCAGGCTGGTCTTGAACTCCTGACCTTAGGTGATCCACCCGCCTCAGCCTCCCAAAGTGCTGGGATTACAGGCGTGAGCCACCATGCCCAGCCTTAAGATTATTTTATGAGATGAAGATGGGGTTTATTTTCCTCTCTGGTCTACTGTCCTGCCAGAGCACAGGGATATAGTCTTGGAGCAGAAGGTTTATATCCCCTTTGCGTGTGTCTCCTGACATGTAATATTAAGTCTTTAACTTATTTGTCTGTTTATTCTAGACTCGAATTGCAGACTGGCGGGAAGGGGCTCTTAATGGAAACTACCTTAAACGAAAACTTCAGGATGCAGCAGAACAACTAAAACAGTATGAAATAAACGCCACTCCTAAAGGCTGGTCCTGCCACTGGGACAGGTACGCACTCTTCTCCCCTTTTCACCTTTCACCTTTGACATCTCAGACATGATTTGTGATCACCACCATCTGACGACATGACAGCCTGTCTGGAGACTGAGAGCAGCTGCAGTTAGCGGTGCTGGGCAGGCAAAGCACCGCAAGCACAAAGTTTGGCCAGCCACACATTGGAGAAACAAAAGCAATGTTTAAAGTGTTCCATGTAACGGATTTTTTCCCAAGATATGGACAAAGCTGGTTTTTACTCTCCAGAGTGTTGCACGGAGTAGGGCGGGCTTGGGGGTTAAGCGCATGCGAGAGCTCTGTGCGCTTTACAGGACCTCTGGAAGCAACTACTCCTGATTAACCTCGGTGAAGTTAAGGAAAACTTCGTGGCTGAAGATGTGAATGAAGAACAAGATTACTATCCTCTGCCAGCAGGTCAGATGAAAACATTTCTTTATATATTTGGCTTTTCTTGATTTTTTTTTCGTTATTTGAAATCTTTGCTCTTTTATTTTTCAGCTCCCAGATCCTCTCCCTCTCTTTAGCTTTCACTGTGTTTGATATCAAGAATATGAAATGTGAATTCCACGGTCCAAGAGGGGAAGAGTCACCTTTCACAAACTTCGTTGTTCTCTTCTTTGGAAGGGAAATTAGTGTTCTAGGCGATTGAGTCCCTTCATTAATGAAACTTGAAAGCCTGTTATGCATTGGCAAATCACAAAAAAAGAGAAAAGTGTTTTCTAAGTCTCATCTGTTGGAGTGAGAGGGTTCAGGGCTGTATTCACAGAGTTGCTGGCAGTGCAAATAGCTTTGAATTATCTTTGGTTCTCCATTCTCAATTGTCAAAGCTCTTTGTTGCCTTTGTGAATAGCAGTCCATTAAGAGGTTCGTCCCTGTGAAAGCAGACTGCTGTCCTGGGACAGGACCAAATGGAAGTGTCTTTGTAGGAGAACGGGTTTTAAAACATGTGTTTTCTTTCTTGTAATTTAGGGATCATAGGCGGTATTTCTATGTAAACGAACAGTCGGGCGAGTCTCAGTGGGAGTTTCCAGATGGTGAAGAGGAAGAAGAAGAAAGCCAAGCACAAGAAAGTAGAGATGAGACTCTTGCCAAACAGACCTTGAAAGACAAAACTGGCACTGATTCAAATTCAACAGAATCCTCTGAAACTTCCACAGGTGAGACAATTTACCTTGTACTAATTGGGCCAAAATGACTTTAGAGGAAAAATCTTATTAATTTACATTATTAAAAGATTTTATGTCATAATAATATAAGCTTCTGATTGAGAATAGTGGTGTGAACTAAAACAAGGAATGCATGAGTTATTATGGTTGGAAATCAGCATACTATTGTTATCATGTGTAAAACTGTGCCCCAAAGTGAAAAGATAGGCTAACAGATTTTGATTTTAAAAAATTGTTTTATAACCATTCTGTCATGCCACTGACTAAGCTGTGGGTCTCCAAAAATAGGAATGCTTGTGCTGAGGAACTAGATAGTTGAACTGTCAATATATGTGGCATGCTGAGATTTGTTATACATTTCTATACAACACTTAGTCTGTTCATATTGCAACCTCATTTCTCACCTCCGCTAATCTTACAAAAAGCGTTGTTGGTACAAATCAAAATGATATGAAGAAATGCCATTAGTACTTGTTTCAGAGAAGCAAAATAATTGATCATGAAAAATCACCAGCAATCTTCTGGTCTAAAACAATTGGCAATAGGATGGCTCATTCCATTTTTAAGGTACTCTTAGAAGAATTTAGTTTAGTTACATACATTTTTTAAAAGATAGGCTTTCATGCTCCTCAGTTCCTTTAGTTTTTAAAAAGTTTCCAATGTGTAAAGAAACTTCCACCTATTAATCTTAAGAATTGGTAGCTATTTGTTAAACTGATGGCATATGAAGGCAAGAGTCTATGAGTCGTTTCTAAAGTAATAGATCTTTGAAAATTTTAAAAAGTGAAATTTGTCAATAACAGAGTTAAGAGCTGAATTCTTTTGTCTAAAACTTATCGAAATTGATGCTTGTACTCTACTGGCTCCCTGATGATAGTAGAAAAGCACTAGTAATGTACCAAATGAAACTGGTTGTGTACCAGATGATTTTGTTAACTTCTTAAATAGCCTAGAAATCGTCAGCAGGTCACATACAACTGCAGTGATAATTTCAGAACATAGCAAAAGGCTGATTTTATTCTACTTCACATTTTAGAAGTGCATTTTCTCAAGTTACAGGGCATTTCACTTCCCTTTTACATGAAGAGATTTTCTTTTGAATATTTTTCCTCTCTTTTGGTAGCAGTGATAGACATGACTAATAATATATTGGTTCTTTTTGTTTGCTTTTTAGCAGTTAATGAACTGAAGAGGCTTGATCGTGGTTCTGGATAGGTGGCTCCACTCCTGACCACTGTCAACATCCCTTATATGTTCCAAAGTTGAAAATTCCACTGTTACCAATTCTGAATGTTCTGTGAACACTTTAGATGAGTATTAAGCTGTTTTCTCCCTTTATGACACACATAGTTGATACTGTCTGGTAAAAGGAGGCTCTTGAGCCATTCCTATTTAATTAAAACAGAACTAGTTGTAGTGTAGGAAAAAGCCACTGATAAAACAGGTTATATTCTTAAGCCTCTCTTTATTGAGAACCCCTAGAATTGCAGGATAAACTTGATCCAAGTAAAATCCAAATCTTACACTAAGTTCTGTGAGATTTAAGAGCAATAATCAATAGTTCTAAGCCTAATAAAGAGAGCTCTTAATCAGCTCAGTGGTGGTTAAAACCAACTATCTTTTAAAGAAGAGAAAAAACACAAAACACAGCAATGCCCTGTCTCTTCAGAAAATTGTTTTAAAAAGTTAGCCAGGCATAGTTAGTGGCCCACGCCTGTAGTCCCAGCTGTTTGGGAGGTTGAGGTGGGAAGATTGGTTGAGCCCAAGATTTTGAGGCTGCAGTAAGCCATAATTGTACCACTGCACTCCAGCCTGAGCGACAGAGAACAAGACCCTGTATCAAAAATAAAGTGGGGGAAGGGGTGCAAAATTACACTCTGAGAAGCCAAGAAGTTTCAAAGTTCTATTTATTTTTCTAAGTCATTTTTAATCATTATTTGTTGTTTCAGTGTTTGAATTTAACATTATGTTTTTAAAGATGGAGTGGATTCTAAAGATGAGTTGGGTTCAAGATATCCAACATATCTTTTATATTGGGCTTATGTCACTTAGATGAAGTTGAGCTCCTTTTTCTTTTTAATCTCCATGGAACAATTTGTATAATTTCTTGATTTAAATTGCTAAACTGAGCTCTTCATTCAAAATACTAAACAATAATTTCTCTTTGGGGGGAAAATTAAGGAAGGCTTTCTATACATAGAAATAAAGATGCCTAGGCCGGGTGCAGTGGCTCATGCCTGTAATCCCAATACTTTGGGGGGCTGAGGCGGGTGGATCACCTGAGGTCAAGAGTTCAAGACCAGCCTGGGCAACATGGTGAAACCCTGCCTCTACTAAAAGTACAAAAATTAGCTGGGCGTGGTGGCAGCCGCCTGTAATCCCAGCTACTCGGAGGCTGAGGCACGAGAATCACTTGAACCTGGGAGGCGAAGGTTGCAGTGAACCAAGATCACGCCATTGCACTCCAGCCTGGGCGACAGAGCAAAACTCTTTATCTTAAAAAAAAAAAAAAAAAAAAAGACGCCTACAGAAACAAGGTTCTTAGGTGCAGTGACTCATGCCTGTAATTCCAGCACTTTGGGAGTTTGAGGCAAGAGGATCACTTCAGCTCAGGAATTCAAAACCAGCCTGGGCAATATGGCAAGACCCCATCTTTGCAGAATATTAGCCTAGCTTGGTAGCACGAGTATGTGGTCCTAGCTACTTGGAAGGCTGAGGTGGGAAGGATCACTTGAGCCTGGTAGGTTGAAGCTGCAGTGAGCTATATTCACACCATTGCACTCTAGCTTGAACAACAAAGTGAGATCCTGTCTCAAAAAGAAAAGGGAAAAATGACAGCTCACGGCTGTAATCCCAGCACTTTGGGAGGCCAAGGCGCGCAGATCACTTCAGGTCAGGAGTTTGAGACCAGCCAACATGGTAACACCCTGTCTCTACTAAAAATACAAAAATTAGCCAGGTGTCGTGGCGGGTGCCTGTAATCCCAGCTACTCGGGAGGCTGAGGCAGGAGAATCGCTTGAACCCAGGAGGCAGAGATTACAGTGAACCAAGATGACACCTCTGCACTCCAGCCTGGGCAACAAAGTGAGACTCCGTCTTAAAAAAAAATTAAGAATTTGTATTCTCATAACATATTCAGTTTTAAGCTTGTAGCTTTTAAATCTTTGAGCACGTAATAAAAGCTGCGTAGGCCAAGTGTGGTGGCTCATGCTTGTAATCCCAGCACTTTGGGAGGCTGAGGCAGGAGGATCACCTGAGGTCGGGAGTTCAAGAGCAGCTTACCCAATATGTAGAAACCCCGCCTCTACTAAAAATACAAAATTAGCCAGGCGTGGTCGCATGCCTGTAATCCTAGCTACTCGGGAGGCTGAGGCAGGAGAATCACTTGAACCCGGGAGGCGGAGGTTGTGGTGGGCCAATATCACACCATTGCACTCCAACCTGGGCAACAAGAGCAAGAGTCCATCTAAAAAAAGAGCTGTATATACCACTTTAATCTGTCCTTGGGCTTCAGACTTAAATATTCTCTTAAACAGCAAAAATACTAAGTTAAATTTAAAAGCGAGGAGAAGCATCATTGTAATACGACATCCATGTGTATTCAAACTAGAATTTTCTGATGGTCTTCGTAAGATAAAGGAGATAATTGTCATTACTATGACACAGCTTTTATAATTTGAATAAACTTAGTTGGAGATTGGAGTATTTTTATTATTTATTTTCATGTGAGATGGGTAATGTGCTGACCTCATAACAAAGTTTGAGGGAGACACATTGTATGTGAGAATTTGAAGTGCTTATGAAGTATAAAAGCAGAGGCCAGGTGCTCACATCTGTAATCCCAGCACTTTGGGAGGCCAAGGCACACAGATCACTTGAGGTCAGGAGTTTGAGACCAGCCTGGCCAACATGGCGAAAACCCCTCTCTTACTAAAAATACAAAAATTAGCTGGATGTGGTGGTGTGGGCCTGTAATCCTAGCTACTCGCGAGGCTGAGGCAGGAGAATCGCTTGAACCTGGGAGGCAGAGGTTGCGGTGAGCCAAGATTGCGTCACTGCACTCCGGCGTGGGCAAGAGAGTGAGACTCCGTCACAAAAAAAAAAAAAAAGAAGAAAAGTATTGGATTCACATATTCTAAAAATGCTCGTCATTTGTGGCTAATTTTATCAAGTCTAGTTTAATCTCATATTTACAGAGTTTAGTTAATTCTAATTAGCTTTGTTGGAGGTCATAAACCACATTATTAACCTTGAACCAACTCTGTGTTCACTTGAGTTCCTCTGCATAATAGCATGTCACCATCATAAACATGTTGGTATTGCATTATGCTTCTAGAGGAGACATCCACCAATATTTGAAAATCTGGCTGGTCCGAGTGCAGTGGTGTTTACAACTAATTGATCACAACCAGTTACAGACTTTGTTTCTTCTCCAGTCCTGCTGCTTCACTTGACTAGCCTTTTTAAAAAAAGAAAGAAAATAAAGAAAATCTTAACTTATATTTACTTACTGTATGTTGTGATTAGTTTAATAGAAGGGAGTTTAATCCTTAATAATTAAGTTAATCCTCAACGTTTATTGACTTAGTTCTGATGTAGTCCTTGTGTACTATTGTATAATGTAGACTACTTGGCCATACTTGATTTTCTCTAAAAGTTAATGCATAAATTAATATTAAATATGGCCAAATATAAAAGTTTAATGAGTCATTTGAGGTCATTTAGCCAGAAAACTGCATTTATGTTCCTGGTGAATTTTTTTCAATGTCCTTTTCCAAAAGTGGCAGTAAGCAGCTGTCTTAAAATAAGGAGACAGTGGGAATGATGTTGTTAAAGTCTTTTACACAATGTATTGTCTGTCTGTTCCATAAAAAGTAAAACTACTCTATTCGTGACCAGCTTGGGCAACATAGACTGTCTCTTTAAAAAAAAAAAAAAAAAATTAAAAATTAGCAGGTGTGGTGATGCACACCTGTAGTCCTAGCAATTCGGGAAGCTGAGGTAGGAAGATCGCTTGAGCCAAGTGTTTGAGGTTAGAATGAGCTATGATCGCACCACCTACACTCCAGCCTGGGCAACAGAGCAAGACCCAAATGGCTCATGGTTGCTTTGTTTGTTTTACCTTGTTGAGTGCCAGTGTGTATTTTGAGCAAAGCAGTGTAAATGGCCTTCTTGCCCTAGAGTCTTTCATAATTGAGCCTTATTTAATCTACCACTTTTGACCATGAAATTTAACAGGTGACTTCTTCTGCGTATCTACTCCGGGTGAAGTGATATTTTTTTTGACTGAGATGTCTAAAGCTCTTGGATTCATGGTATCTCACCAGGACATCTTAGTAAAACAGGAAGTATCAGATGAGGAATCAGACTTGAGTTCTAGCTCTGGTCTGGCCACTAACATTGATATGATCTTGGGCAAGTTAGTTCCTGCCTGGGTTTCATTACCTTTAACTGAAGAGGTTGAAATAGATGATTTCTCATGTCTCTTCTACTCCTAAATTCTATGATTTTAGGGAGAAAATCCCCTTCAACATTCCTGGGATATATATCTAATAGTCCCATATATTGTGAAACTTCCCTATTGACGATAAAGAGGGCTGGGGAAGGCTACAAGTAAGTATATCCTATTTTCTCTAATCTTTAAAGGTTTTCCCAGCAGAGAAAAGACAGTAATCAATGATGGCTTTTACAAAGTTTGAGGAAAGCTGATCCTGCAACTTTTCAGCTGCAATTTCGTAATGTAGACTTCAGCAACAGCAATTTCAAAACCACTGCAGTTTTAAAAAATCTGAGTTATATACTTTGAAGATTTATCTTCCTAAATTTCTCTTTTATCGCAAAAGTAAAAATTGCCATCCCTAACTTGTGTCTCTGTGATATCACAAATGAATGTAATGTATGCAAGGGTGTGAAGGAATGATATAGTTGACAGTAGCACCTTGCAAATGGATTTTTTAAATTTAGTAATCCAAATTAAACACAATGGGTAGAACTTTCCTGAGTATTTTGAATGAATACTCTGGGTTGTCTTTACTCACTTTGTCTAGCTCACTAAAAAATAAAGTATGTGTAATAATTACTGCAGGTGCACATTATTCACTCACTCTTTCACTTTTGAAATAGACTCCAGACTATTACCTTTTATTTGTGTATGTTGAAGCTTGTGAGTGTTTGAAATCAAAAACTTCAAACTACAGATTCAGATGACTGCATTTCTCGTTGAGTTGATGTAATATTCTTCTACTCATCCACAAATATGGACCCGAAGGACAAGTATAATACAGATGGGGAAGGTGCTATGAAGTTCATAAATTTATCTTTCCATGGAAGTCATTTCTGAACTGAGTTGTTCAATATTTTAGCGATATCAGTATAGAATAGATGCCTGTGGGCCAAATTTTTTTCAAGGAAGGAGCCATTCCCTGCTGTTTGACACCACATTCTGTATTGTTTTGTACACTGTGCTAGGTTCCTATAAATGTTTATCTTACTGACCAGTTGAACATTTCTATGAATATAAGCCAGGGAGTTTTTTTCTTGCTTTTTCCCTGACTCTTACCTGTTTTCATAGGTTCTCTTTGTAAAGAATCCTTTTCTGGTCAAGTTTCTTCTTCATCACTCATGCCACTTACTCCATTCTGGACCCTCCTTCAGTCAAATGTTCCTGTGCTTCAACCTCCATTACCCTTGGAAATGCCACCACCCCCACCTCCACCTCCAGAATCACCTCCACCCCCTCCTCCACCACCTCCTCCTGCGGAAGATGGTGAGATCCAGGAGGTAGAGATGGAGGATGAGGGAAGTGAGGAGCCCCCTGCCCCAGGAACAGAGGAAGACACCCCTTTGAAACCTTCAGCACAAACCACAGTTGTAACTAGCCAGGTAAGTAATTCCCTTTGGCATTCTGAGTGATTTTGAGGACTGGAACATGATTGACACCATGTTTTATTTTAGAAGCATATGTTTAAAGGCCGGGCACGGTGGCTCACGCCTATATCCTAGACCTTTGGGAGGTCGAAGCAGGAGGATTGCTTAAGCCCAGGAGGCTGCAATGAGTCATGATCTCACCACTACAGCTTGTGCAACAGAATGAGAGCCTGTCTCAAAAAAGGAGGTGGGAGCGGGCTATGTTTAACCATGGCCTTCAGCCACTGATAACAAATGTTTGTGTTTCAGAGTTCAGTTGATTCCACCATCTCTAGTTCTTCTTCCACTAAAGGAATAAAGAGGAAAGCTACAGAAATTAGCACTGCAGTGGTTCAGAGGTCAGCTACCATTGGCAGTTCTCCAGTTCTCTATAGCCAGTCAGCTATAGCTACAGGTAATTGTGCATAGAGCGTGGTTTTTCCTCAATGTATTGTTTCTTTTCTTTTCAGCATTAGATGCCATAAAAACTAAAGAAATGTTAAAGGCTCTTGATTGCAAAGACTGTCAGTATGCATTTATTTTACTTAAAAAAAAAAAAAAACTTGACAGTTTAGCTGACCGTGCACAGTGGCTCACACCTATAATCCCAGCACTTCGGGAGGCTGAGGCAAGCGGATTGCTTGAGCTCAGGAGTTGGAGACCAGCCTGGGCAACACGGCAAAAGCCTGTCTACAAAAAAGACAAAAAATAGCCAGGCATGGTAGTCTGCACCTGTAGTCCCGGCTACTCAGGAGACTGAGGTGGGAGGATCACTTGAGCCCTGGAGGTTGAGGCTGCAGTGAGCTGTGATCACACTGCTATACTTCATCCAGTCTGGGCGACAGAGCAAAACTCTGTCTCAAAAACACAAAAAACGTTCAGCACATATGCTTCCAGATTGTCTTGTATATTTATGTACATTGATGATTTCGATGTTTAGGTAGTTTAATGCCAAGGTATTCAAAATTAATATATTTTGCTACTAGCAAATATGGCTATGTTTTTTAGAAAAGGATATATTGGAATCATTTTCCATGTGATCTAATCCCCACTTCTCTTTTCACTGCATCTGTTCTTGTCATGATGTCCTTTTTATAGTATCATTTTATGTTTTCTGTGTTAGGTCACCAGGCAGCAGGGATTGGAAACCAGGCAACAGGAATTGGACATCAGACAATACCAGTTAGCCTTCCAGCAGCAGGAATGGGTCATCAGGCCAGAGGAATGAGCCTGCAGTCAAATTACCTTGGACTAGCGGCAGCACCTGCAATTATGAGTTATGCAGAATGTTCTGTCCCAATTGGAGTGACTGCTCCCTCATTGCAGCCAGTTCAGGCCCGAGGTGCTGTGCCTACCGCTACCATTATAGAACCACCACCACCACCTCCTCCTCCTCCTCCTCCACCACCACCAGCTCCCAAAATGCCACCACCTGAAAAGACAAAAAAAGGAAAGAAAGACAAGGTATAATAAATTTCCCTTTTTAAAAATTTATTTTTAAAAATTTTATTGAGGTTATATTCACATAACATGAAATTAACCATTTTCAGGCTGGGCACTGTAGCTTACGCCTGTAATCCCAGCACTCTGGGAGGCCGAGGCAGGCAGATCACCTGAGGTCAGGAGTTCGAGACCAGCCTGCCCAACATGGTGAAACCCTGTCTCTACTAAAAATACAAAAATTAGCTGGGCCTGGTGGCACGCACCTGTAATCCCTGCTACTTGGGAGGCTGAGACAGGAGAATCGCTTGAACCCAGGAGGCAGAGGTTGCAGTGAGCCAGGATCACAGCACTGCACTCCAGCCTGGGTGACAGAGCAAGACTCCATCTCAAAAAAAGAAAAAAGAAATTGAAATGTCCAGCTTACTTTCTCAGTGGGGAGACCTTATTTAAGAAATCTGTCTGTCTCAAGTGCTGGGAGGAGAATCAGCTTGGGCCCCCATACCTAGTCCTCAACATGAGTACAGTACTCAGTCATGTCAACTCCTGCTTGTTGAGCCAGCATCACCCAGACGGGTCTTCAAACATACAACTGCTTCTCTTAAAAAGCATAGGGATAAGCTATTAAAGAGGCTGAGGCGGGAGAGTCGCTTGAACCTGGGAGGCTGAGGTTGCAGTGAGCTGAGATCGCACCACTGCATTCCAGCCTGGGTGACAAAAGTGAAACTTTGTCTTAAAAAAAAAAAGAAAAACAGGGATAAAAATTGGTCTTATCAATATCTAATATATTTGTCAGATACTCTCCCTAGGGGCTTAGGATTTAGCAGTACATCAAACAGACAAAAAAAAAAAAAAAAAAAAAACCCTCTGCTTTTGTAGAACCTTTCTTCTGGCAGGGGGTGGCTTGGGAGTAGATAAGGGAAAAATACATCTATGAGAAATTTTTTTTTTTCCTTTTTTTTTTTTTTTTTGAGTCAGAGACATCCGCCATCACCCCCAGCTAATATGGCAATTTGCTTTGTTGGTCTTTCCAGCTTTATTTTTTAGCTTTTTTTTTTTTTAATCATTTGATAGGAACGCTGCATCTATTTAAAATTTGAAAATGGGAACGCTGTAATTCTGAGGAGACGAGATAAAGGCAATATTTTGAATTGCATAGGGTAGGGAGGTTAAAGGAAATTTATATGACCTGATTTTATAAAATACCACCTTTTGAAACGGAGTCTCAAGAAAAGGGGCAAAAAAACTGTATGTTTATTATAGACGATTTAGACAATGAAGGTAAGCGAAAAGAAAAAATATTATATCATTATACCTTCTCTTAGAACTAACTGTATCATTGATTTTTTTTGGCAGGGGGAGGGGAGACAGAGTCTCTGTCACCCAGGCTGGTGTGCAGTGGCATGCTCTCAGCTCACTGCAACCTCTGCCTCCCAGTTCAAGCACTTCTCATGCCTCAGTCTCCAGAGTAGCTGGGACGACAGGCATGTGCGCCACCATGCCAGGCTAATTTTTGTATTTTTTATATTTTTAGTAGAGATGGGTTTTTGTCATGTTGGCCAGGCTGGTCTCAAACTCTTGGCCTCAAGTGATCCACCCACCTTGGCCTCCCAAAGTGCTGAGATTACAGGTGTGACCCACCATGCCTGGCCCCATTGATGTTTTATTTTATTTATTTATTTATTTTTATTTATTTATTTATTTATTTATTTTTGAGACGGAGTCTTGCTCTGTCGCCCAGGCTGAAGTGCAGAGTAGCTGGGACTACAGGCGCCCACCACCACGCCTGGCTAATGTTTTGTATTTTTAGTAGAGACGGGGTTTCACCGTGTTAGCTAGGATGGTCTCGATCTCCTGACCTCGTGATCCGCCCGCCTCGGCCTCCCAAAGTGATTACAGGCATGAGCCACCGTGCCCAGCCGATATTTTTAAAAATCTGTTTGCTTTTTTTCATATTTAATTATGGCTATTTATTTATTTGAGACAGAGTCTCACTGTGTTGCCCAGGCTGCAGTGCAATGGTGCAATCTTGGCTCACCGCAAACTCTGACTCCCGGGTTGAAGCGATTCTCCTGCCTCAGCCTCCCAAGCAGCTGGGACTACAGTCGCCCGCCGCCGCCGCCGCCGCCGCCACCGCCCCCGGCTAATATGGCAGTTTGCTTTGTTGCTCTTTCCAGCTTTATTTTTTAGCTTTTTTTTTTTTTTTTTTAATCACTTGGGAGGAACACTGCATCTATTTAAAATTTGAAAACGGGAACACTGTAATTCTGAGACGCGATAAAGGCAATATTTTGAATTACATAGGATAGGGAGGTTAAAGGAAGTTTATATGACATGATTTTATAAAATACCGCATTTACAAAGCTTTGTAGATTTTATTTATTTATTTATTTTTTTTTTTGAGACGGAGTCTCCCTCTGTAGCCCAGGCTGGAGTGCAGTGGTGATCTCGGCTCACTGCAAGATCCGCCTCCCAGGTTCATGCCATTCTCCTATCTCAACCTTCCGAGTAGCTGAGACTACAGGCGCCCGCCACCACGCCTGGCTAATTTTTTGTATTTTTAGTAGAGACAGGGTTTCACCATGTTAGCCAGGATGGTCTCGATCTCCTGACCTTGTGATCCGCCCGCCTCAGCCTCCCAAAGTGCTGGGATTACAGGCTTGAGCCACCGCGCCTGGCCTGCTTTATAGATTTTTAACCAAGCCTTTTTGTTTATAGTTGGTAAGAAATTTATGGCAAGAACTTAGAATGGTATTTACTTTCTTTTTTAAAGTGTGCATATTCTTTAGAACTGGGAAAAGGATCCTGACCTCCATTGTAGAGGACTCTTATCCTTATTTTATGTTTTCTATTCCTTTTGACCTTTAACCTTTGTTACAGGCAAAGAAGAGTAAGACCAAAATGCCATCTTTGGTAAAAAAGTGGCAGAGTATCCAGCGTGAGTTAGATGAAGAGGACAATTCTAGTTCCAGTGAAGAGGATCGGGAATCAACTGCACAGAAGCGAATTGAAGAGTGGAAACAGCAGCAGCTGGTTAGGTAAAAGAAAAGGAAACACAGATGAGATGGGGTTTTGGAGTAGGTTGAGACCTACTATGAGATGGAGTAGGTTGTGGTTGTTATAGATGCATTAGAATAGACATATTCTTAAAATCACAGCTTGTAAATTTATCTAAAGGTTTCTAATTTATAAACATGTTTAATTCCTTATAGAAATTATGGGCTAGCCTTTTTTCAAAATCAGAAACAACCGAGTTGTAATACTTTGTCCAGTTGATTGTTGGTCTTAGGCAAAGGCCTGTCTTAACTCTCAATACATCATTTACTATCTAGATCCAGTGGACCCTTTTATACACACACACACACACACACACACACACACACATAACATACTAACTTATTCTACAAATAATTTAGAATTAGACCCTTTTATACACACACACATTATTGTACAAATGATTTACAGAATTAGAATAAAGTTTTTCCCCTGTCCCTATATTTCAGTCAAGCAAGGTAGAATACAGAGCTGCCTTCTCAATTGCACTTATTCTAGAATAGAAGTTAATGAGAGAGCACACCACACTAGGAACTAAATGAACCTCTTCTAGGTAAGAAAATCCTTCACTACCTTGCTTGACTAGAATAAAAGGATAGGGAGAACTGGCTTCAAGTAATTGCACCTCAGCCTGCCAGAGTGCTGGGAATACAAGTGTGAGCCACCACACTCAGGTCAGAAATATTTTTTATGATGAAAGCACATGTTGGGCCGGGCACGGTGGCTCACGCCTGTAATCCCAGCACTTTGGGAGGCCAAGGCGGGTGGATCACGAGGTCAGGAATTCGAGACCAGCCTGGCCAACATGGTGAAACCCCATCTCTACTAAAAATACAAAATTAGCTGGGCCTGGTGGCGAATGCCTGTAATCGCTGAGGCAGAAGAATTGTTTGAACCCGCGAGGCGGAGGTTGCAGTGAGCCAAGACCGTGCTATTGCACTCCAGCCTGGACGACAGAGCAAGACTCCATCTCAAAAAAAAAAAACAAAACATGTTGGGTGGGCACTGTGGCTCACACCTGTAGTCCTAGATGCTTGGGAGGCTGAGGCAAGAAGATGGCTTTCTCAAAAATTCTAGAAATTTTAAAGACTTTAGACACAGCAAGTACAATTTTTTATTTCATATTTTCCTTGTTTTGAAGGTATACATTCTGAAATGGGCAGCATTCTTTGACTGCAACTCATTGTTCATCAGTTGTCAGTGTATAACCTAGAACATAGCTGTCTATTACTGATGCCAGATTTCAAATTAATCTCTGATAGGTTCTAGCTTAGTTTTTATTAAAGGATCTAATGCATCCATTCTGTTAATTGCAAGATAGAATTTGAATTTTAATCCTTACAAATAAAACTACTTGAAAGAGAAACTCAAAAACATTAGATCCGGCCGGGCACAGGGGCTCACATCTGTAATCCCAGCACTTTGGGAAGCCGAGGTGGGTGGATCATGAGGTCAGGAGTTCGAGACCAGCCTGGCCAACATAGTGAAACCCTGTCTTTACTAAAAATATAAAAATTAGCTGGACATGGTGGCAGGCGCCTGTAGTCCAAGCCACTTGGGAGGCTGAGGCAGGAGAATCGCTAGGACCTAGGAGGCAGAGGTTGCAGTGAGCCGAGATTGTGCCACTGCACTCCAGTCTGGGCAACAGAGCAAGACTCCATCTCAAAAACAGAAAAAAAAACATTAGATCCCAGGGTCCCTGTTGGTAGACTGAGGATTAGATATATCTGCCCTGAAGAATCATAACTCCTGTGGGCTAAGAAAAACTCTAATAGAACGTGTTTCATTTCTTCAGTGTGCCTTTAATGGTTACTGGAGGTATATTTAAGGCCGGGCACGGTGGCTCACGCCTGTAATCCCAGCACTTTGGGAGGCCAAGGCAGTCAGATCACCTGAGGTTGGGAGTTCGAGACCAGCCTGACCAACATGGAGAAACCCTGTCGCTACTAAAAAAAAAAAAAAAATTAGCCAGGCATGGTTGCACATGCCTGTAATCCCAGCTACTCTGAGGGGAGGCTGAGGCAGGAGAATCGCTTGAACCTGGGAGGCGGAGGTTGCGGTGAGCCGAGATCGCACCATTGCACTCCAGACTGGGCAACAAGAGCAAAATTCCGTCTCAATCAATCAATAATAAATAAATAAATATGCACTTAGACATATACGTAAAACTGGGGGAGTGTTTGGTTGACCTATCAGAATGAAGAAGTTTGATGAAGAATATACTGATGTTTGGCTGAGAAACAAAAGATTTTCATAAACATAGACGTGATAGATCAGGTTTTTAATGTCAGTTAGATTTTTATTTGCTGGGAAATGAATACTTTTGTTAATTTTTCTTTCCACTAAAATAATCTGTATGTTGTTTTCACAGTGGCATGGCAGAGAGAAATGCTAATTTTGAAGCCCTTCCTGAGGATTGGAGAGCAAGGCTGAAGAGAAGGAAAATGGCTCCAAACACATAGTTTTTAAGTTTTTAAAACTTTTTTGTATTATTGTTTGTTTTGTGTTCAGTTCAAAGTCTTAACCAGTTTTATTGTCAAATAAACTATAAATGTTATGGGGGAGATCTTATAAATTTCCTGGGCAAGAGTGTATGCATACAAAGTTTTCACTTTTGTGAAATGTAATTTTTCTGTTTTTGCAAAGGGATGAGGTGATTGGAATTGCTTTGACCATGCTGCCTTTATTCTCAAACTGGCAAACTTAGCATGTTAGGTGTATTAACCTCATCAGTCTTGAAGAACATGTGGCTCATGAGTATAACACTTCTGTAGAGGACTCCCTGACAAAAGTGAAGAATTAACTTCTCCTCCAGAACAAGTGCAATTCAGAAGGCAGCTCTGCATTCTACCTTGCTTGACTGGAATTGTCTGAAGCTTTTTCTGGCCTCTTTTCTCTAGTCGGCCACCCCTGAAGTGCTGAGGTCTAAGTGGTTTACCTCGTGCTGATAGATGGCCACACTCTTTAGAGTAGTTCTCATAAGTTCTAGAACTGGTAGCTCGGTCGTTTCGCACACTAGGTGGCATACAGGCAGCAGCAGGTGTTCATATCCTTGATTTTGAGAATTTCCCCTCAAGTATGTGGCAGTAAATACAACAAGACACTCTATGTATTAATGTCTCCATTGTCTTAACCCTGTTCCAAAACAAAATTCATCTCCTTTCTTTATGTGAATGTATTCTCCATAAAATTCCAGTATTTAAAAAGCAGTTTACTGTTCTGTACTTTCTGTTGTATCACAATCAGGTAAAAGTCACTTTAAACTGAGGAAACGGCAAATTGTGTTTTAAAGCTCTTTGTATTTCTCCAGTTTCTGACCTTGTAAATTTGTATATATGCACTAATAAAGCTTTTTTTATAATCCTGATGGGTTATCCTTTTGCTCGTCAACTCCTGTTATTCTGATTATGTAACCAGTACTTGTTTTTTTTTCTAAGCATATACAATGCAAGGTGCAAACATTTAAGAACAGCTTTCAAGAAAATGAGCAGCAGATCTTGAATGGGGAGTGGTGGGGCCAGTTTAGACAAACAGGCTTCTAGTCCCAGATGGTGCTGTGTGATCAAACTTTTGGGGTCTAATATTATCTATAATATCTAGATTGGTTAATAGCCATATTAGATAATATTTGACCTACTTAATTCCTGGCAATGATGTAATATGGTTAACATTTCAGAAAAAAGGTGCTTTATAGCTTTTTTCCCCCCACTGATAAAAGTAACAGATACGGTTATATTCATATATAGTTAACCAAAGACACGTGTTTGAATTTTATTGTAGTATATTTATTTTTTTGTTGTTGGCTGTTTTTTTTCTTTTTTTTTTTCTGGAGACAGAATTTCGCTCTTGTTCCTCAGGCTGGAGTGCAATGGCACGATCTCGGCTCACCGCAACCTCTGCCTCCCAGGTTCAAGTGATTCTCCTGCCTCAGCCTCCCGAGTAGCTGGGATTACAGGCATGTGCCACCACACCCGGCTAATTTTGTATTTTTAGTAGAGATGGGGTTTTTCCATGTTGGTCAGGCTAGTCTCCAACTCCCGACCTCCCAAAGTTCTGGGATTACAGGCGACAGCCACCGCGCCTGGCCTGGAGTATATTTCTATGCATATAACTGATTTTTTAAACCTAATCAAAATGTGTGATTTGAATTTGTTAGCTTTGTTTCTTAAGATTTGCAGTTTAGAAGGTAATTTTTCCTTTCTAGCTGTGCAGTGGAGAGAATGTTAAGGTGAAAGGAGAGAAGCAGCAGCTCTCTTAGAGCAAATTATGCATAACAATTATCTAAAGCCAACAGCAAACCAGCTTGGAAGTATGTTGAAGGCTACTGGCATCGTACTCATCAATGCGGTTTCGATTCCCAGGTTGGGGCTGTGATGTATGAGGGGAAGAAAGCCGCTGCCCGCCATACATGTTGCAGACCTTCCCGGGGTCCCCGCTCCCTCCTTGGGGGCGAGGCCTAGCTCCCCGGAAGCGCCCGACCGCCCCGCCCTTTCTCCGCTTCCTGCTTTCGGTTGCTAGACTACCCGGGCCCTCACAGAAGGCGGTGGCGGGCGGGTGCAGCGAGTTTGTCCCCTTGCCCGCACACTGCTTGGCCTCTGTACTTAAGTGCGGTGGCCGCCTGCCTCGCTGGAGCTTCTCTGCCGCAGCCATCCGTGCTGCTTGGGACGGGCCGGGGCGCGAAGGCGGTCGCATCCATCGCTCTGCCCTCCTGGGAAGTTTCTGCTCTCCTTCCCCGCTCCTACCCTTAGGAAACCCCCTCACCACCTGCCCCAGACCAGGTTCCTCTGAACCCTAAATTCAATCTTTAGGGCCCACTTTCCCAACCCCCTGACCTTTTTCCATCGGCACCTACCGAGACGACTTCGTCGCGTGCTCCCATACCCATTTCTTTCACTTTCCTGTGGCGAGCATCTCCCTTCTCAGGGAAAGGGAAGCATGGGGCCAGCACCTTGGGAAGAAGAAGCGGGAAGATACGCTGCCCTCCCTGTCTCAGATGCACCTCTGGCCTCGGCGTGACCACCTTGTTTAGCTGAGGAGAAGCTGGGTTGGCAGGGTTTTCTGAAGTCAAGAGGGAGCTGGGGGGGCGCCCCGGGAGGTACTGGCAGTTTTTTCACTTGTCCTCTTCTGGCTTTGTAGCTTCTCTTGTGTAATCAGCTGCCTATTTGGAAATTGGGCAGGGTTTGCGACTGGATGCTAATGTCACTGACTAGTTTTCAGCCTACCATCCAGAAGTAACATGTTCCCAGCTTTGGAAACGCACCTAAAGCAGGTCGGTACACAACACGGAAAGCCACAGAAATTTCTTCGGGGAACTCCATTTCTTCGGGAACTCCACAGAAATCTGCTACTAGATGAGAAGGGATGTTCTGGTGGCATCTTTTCTCAGCTGGAGATCTTGATCCCCACGATAGAATAATTCGCATGGAATGCAGCTCGCTTGGTTTCGTCTAGTCCTATGCAACAACGCTCATGTACTTTTTGTTGAGTCTATTATGGTTTGAAAACATTATCTTGATTGAAGTGGCCTTTCCTTTCACAGACTATTCCTGATCCTTATGAAGACTTTATGTACCGTCACCTCCAATATTATGGCTACTTTAAAGGTAATACCATGTTCTTATCTAGTATCACCTTTCCTGGACTCAAGAGGAAAATTGCTTCGTTAGCTGGGAGGGTTGCACTTGGGTAGACTAATAAATAATTTGCATTGACAAATAAATACTTTTTCCTCTACCATTAGTGAAAAGTACTTCCTTTCCCCATTGATCTGCGGGTCACCTCTGTCAAGTAGACAGCATCACTTAATACAAAGGTCTGTCTCTGGGCTCTCTATTCCATTGGTCTGTTTGGCTATCCTTTACCAGTATCACTGTCTCTTAATTACTATATGGCATTAAAATAGTCTTTATCTGGAAAGACATGTCTTCCCACCTTGTTCTTCAGAAGTGACATGGCTGTTCTTGAGTCTTTGCCTTACTATATAAATTTTACAATTGGCGGCCGGGCACGGTGGCTCACACCTGTAATCCCAGCACTTTGGGAGGCCGAGACGGGTGGAGCACGAGGTAAGGAGATCGAGACCATCCTGGCTAACACGGTGAAACCCCGTCTCTACTAAAAATACAAAAAAATTAGCCGGGCGTGGTGGTGGGTGCCTGTAGTCCCAGCTACTCGGAAGGCTGAGGCAGGAGAATGGCGTGAACCTGGGAGGCGGAGCTTGCAGTGAGCCGAGATCAAGCCACTGCACTCCAGCCTGGGCGACAGAGTGAGACTCTGTCTCAAAAAAAATAAATAAATAAAAATTAAAAAAAATAAATTTTGCAATTGGCTTATGACATTTTATTTTATTTTTTATTTATTTTGAGATGAAGTCTCACCCTGTCGCCCAGGCTGGAGTGCAGTGGCACGATCTCAGCTCACTGCAACCTCTGCCTCCCAGGTTCAAGAGATTCTCCTGCCTCAGCCTCCTGAGTAGCTGGGATTACAGGCACGAGCCACCACACGCCTGGGTAATTTTTGTTTCTTTTTTTTTTTTTTTTTTTTTTTTTTTTTTTGCGATAGAGTCTCACTCTTTTCACCCAGGCTGAAGTGCAATGGCGCAATCTCGGCTCACTGCGACCTCCACCTCCTGGGTTCAAGAGATTCTCCTGCCTCAGCCTCCCAAGTTGCTGGGATTACAGGCGCCCACCACCACTCCCAGCTAATTTTTTTGTGTATTTGTAGTAGAGACGGGGTTTCAACATGTTGGCCAGGCTGGTCTTGAACTCCTGACCTCAGGTGATCCACCTGCCTAGGCCTCCCAAAGTGGTGGGATTACAGACGTGAGCTTACTGCGCCCGGTGTTTTTTTTATTTTTGAGACGGAGTTATGCTCTTGTTGCCCAGGCTGGAGTGCAGTGGTGCAATCTAGGCTTGCTGCAACTTCCACCTCCCGGGGTCAAGCGATTTTCCTGCCTCAGCCTCCCAAGTACCCAGGTAGCTGGGATTACAGGCGTGCACCACCATGCCTGGCTAATTTTGTATTTTTAGTAGAAACGGTTTCACCATGTTGGCCAGGCTGGTCTCGAACTGACCTCAGGTGATCCACCCACCTCAGCCTCCCAAAATGCCAAGATTACAGGCATGAGCCACCACGCTCGGCCTAATTTTGGTATTTTTAGTAGACACAGGGTTTCCTCATGTTGGCCAGGCTGTTCTCGAACTCCTGACCTAAGGTGATCCACCCACCTTGGCCTCCCAAAGTGCTGGGATTACAGGCGTGAGCCACTGTCCCCAGCCCGCTTATGACATTTTAAAAGATTATAGGAATTGCATTAAATCTGTAGATCAAATTTCACAAGAACTGGCAATTTTTCAACACTGGGTTCTCCAATCTATGACTATAATATTTATCTCCATTTACTTAGGTCTTTAATGTCTCCCAATAAAGATTTATAGTTTTTCATAATACTTCATATTTTTATGCTATTATAAATATTGATCTTCTTAAAATTTAATTTCCTAACTTTGTTACTGGTATATTGAAATAAGATGGAGTAATATTCATTGTATTAGTATTAATTTTATTTCTATCAAAGAATGTTGTTAAACTTTTTTATTAACTACATTAGTCCCGCCTTATCTACAGGGGGGAGGTTCCAAGGCCCCTGGATGGCCTGAAACCACTGATAGTACTAAATCCAAATCACTGTCATTCAGAACAGACTTCTATCTTCCACCCACAAATTTAATGCCTTTTCCACCATAACTAAGTACTTATGTACTGTGGCCATTACTTTTGCAATATGAAGTATGACAGCAAAACTATTATGATATTTATTTATTTTTTTTTTAGACGGTCTGTTTTTTGCCTTGGCCGGAGTGCAATGTTGCAATCACAGCTCATTGCAGCCTTGACTTCCCAGGCTTAAGCGATCCTCCTACCTCCCAACTAGAAGGGAACACAAGCACATGCCAGCACACCCAGCTAATTAAAAAAATTTTTTTTGTAGAGACATGGTCTTACTATGTTGCTCAGGCTGGTCATCATACAATTTTTTACTTTCCATACAAAGTCAAGAACTTCAGGCCGGGCGTGGTGGCTCACGCCTGTAATCCCAGCACTTTGGGAGGCCAAGGTGGGCAGATCATCTGAGGTCAGGAGTTCGAGACCAGCCTGGCCAACATGGCAAAACCCTACCTCTACTAAAAATACAAAAAATTAGCTGGGCATGGTGTTGCATGCCTGTAATCCCAGCTACTCGGAAGGCGGAGGCAGGAGAAACGCTTGAACCCGGGAGGCAGAGGTTGCAGTGAGCCGAGATTGCGCTACTGCACTCCAGATTGTTGAAGTTTCAATACCCTCTTCATGGGGAGAGAGACATTCAGGGAGGGGTTGTGTAGGCAATTGTGAAAGGTAGTAAATGATATTCAGGAGAAACGAATGAGCTCCAAAAACCATGTCCTGGGACAAAGTTCCTCTGAGCTCCGGGAAGGGGTGGCAAGCAAGTGAGGGGAGGAGCTTCACTGAAGAAAGGTTGTCTTATGCAAATAGTTGCCCAGGTAATCTCTGAGTTGCCCTCAGAATTGATGAAAAGTCTATCTGGGTGTCGTGACAATTTTTAGTCTCCTCTTTGGTGGTTCATCTTTAGTGGTTATTTGATGAGATTCCTAGGGAAGGGGTCTTAAAATAACTGCTTTTCTTTTGGAAAGAAGTTTCCTTAGAAGGAAATCCAGAGAGGAGTCCCTTCCTGCTCTTGGGGTAGTGGGGAGACAGGAGAGGTCAGAAAGTCCTTGATTCTGAGGCAGCTTCTAAGCCTTTTCTATTTTTTTTTAATTTATTTTTTCAACTTTTATTATAGATTAGAGGGTACATGTGCAGGTTTGTTACATGGGTAAATTGCATGTTATTGAGGGTTGGAACCCTTTCTATGTTGAATTCAAAGTGTTCAGTATGCCAAAGTGCCAAACCTTTGGGCCATAATTTTTTTTTCTTTTTTTTTTTTTTTTGAGACAGGATCTCGCTGTCACTCAGGCTGGAGGGCAGTGGCCTCCACATCCCAGGCTCAAGCAACCCTCCCAGCCTTTGGCTATCATTTTCTGAGTTCCAACACAGCCCTTGTAGCTTCAGAATCTTTCTGCCTGCCAAGTCCTTTCTCACTCCACTACACCAGGCTGCTTCTCAAGTCTCCTCTTTACATCCATTTCCTCAGCTGTAAGGTGGGGATAATTATGCTTCAGTCACATAAGTTGGAATATGAAAGCTCTTTGAAAAATGCAGTGTATTCATTGCAAAGGGCTGTGGTGGTGGGTGGTGATAAAAGGAGTAGTGGTTTGGTATTGACCTAGATGTTAGAAGTGATGAGTCGGCCTTCCAGCAACTTTAATTAAACTGCCAATTTTTAGCTCAGAGAGGCAGTTTACCAAACTCTGCTACGCATCAGCATGTTCGGAAGAATAACCCTCAATACCTGTTGAATGGCTCTCTTGGGGAAAAAGATGATTTGATACCAGACACCCTGCAAAAGGAGAAGCTTCTATGTGAGTAACAATCAGTATGTGTGACCTCTAGAACCTCATTGCCTAGTAACTCTGAGTATTCAGAAGAACCTGCTCTAACATGGGAGAGGCCAGGGAGCAGCCTTGGCCTCTGTTTCTAACACCATTCAAAACTTCTCTCTAAATCTACTTTGGATTACAGGTTTAAATCAAAATACTGTATTTTCTAGCCAGGCATGGTGATCACGCCTGTAATCTCAGCACTTTGGGGGGCTGAGGTGGGAGGATCACTTGAGGTTAGGAGTTTGAGACCAGTCTGACCAGCATGGCAAAACCCCAGCTCTACTAAAAATATAAAAATTAGCCGGGTGTGGTGACACACACCTGTAATCTCAGGACTTGGGAGGCTGAGGTGGGAGGATCACTTGAACCCAGGAGGCGGAGGTTGCAATGAGCCAAGGTTGGGCCACTGTACTCCAAGCCTGGGTGACAAAGTGAGATTCTGTTTCAAAAAAAAAAAAGAGTAATACACCTGGCATCGTGGCTCACGCCTTTGGATTGCTGAGCAATCCCAGCACTTTGGATTGCTGAGGCAGGCAGATCACTTGAGCTCAGGAGCTCGAGACCAGCCTGGGCAACACGGCAAAACTCTGTCTCTACAGAAACATACAAAAATTAGCTGGGCGTGGTGGCAGGTGCCTGTGGTCCCAGCTACTGGGGAGGCTGAGGCAGGAGGATTGTGTGAACCTGGGAGGCGGAAGTTGCAGTGAGCTGAGATTGCGCCACTGCATTCCAGCCTGGGCAACAGAGTGAGACCCTGTCTCAAAAAAAAAAAAAAAAGTAATACATTGATTTTTACAGTTTGATGGATACTGCTTACTAAGGCTCTTTGCATAGGAGCAGTGGAAAACAGTTCTAGCTAGCTTACACAAAAAAATAATTTTTTGCAGAGACACAGGTTTCTTCTAAAATCCAAGGGGAGGAATCCAGTTGAACTTCTCCCTCAAACCAAACATTGATCCACCCCTCTTTTCTCTACAACCCCCCCTGCTTATCCCCAACCTCCACCGCTACCCTTACACCCCCACCCTCACAGTCCTACCACCTCCCATCCAAGCTGTCATCATTCAGCCTCCTAATTGGTCTCCTGGCTCCTCTTGTTCTGTGCTGCCCCGCCCCCTCCAATCAATTTTCCACATAGCAGAGTTTTTTATATGCAAATCTGATTAGGTCCCTTTTTTACTTAAAACCTTTGAATGACACAAGATCTGAAAACCGTAAAATACAATATTGTTTTGTTTTGTTTTGAGACAGAGTCTCGCTCTTGTCGCCCAGGCTGGAGTACAGTAGCACTATCTCAGCTCACTGCAACCTCTGCCTCCCGGGTTCAAGCTATTCTCCTGCCGCAGCCTCCTGAGTATCTGGGATTACAGGCGCCCGCCACCACTCCTGGATAATTTTTGTACTTTTAGTAGAGACGGTGTCTCGCCATGTTAGCCAGGCTGGTCTCAAACTCCCAACCTCAGGTGATCGGCCCACCTCAGCCTCCCAAAGTGCTGGGATTACAGGTGCGAGCCAACACACCCAGCCAATATTGATAATTTTTTTTTTTTTTTTTTTGAGACAGAGTCTTGCTCTGTCAAAAGGCTGGAGTGCAGTGGCTCCATCTCGGCTCACTACAACCTCCGCCTCCTGGCTTCAAGTGATTCTCCTGCCTCAGCCTCCCGAGTAGCTGGGACTACAGGCACGCGCCACCATGCCCAGCTAATTTTTGTATTTTTAGTAGAGACGGGGTTTCACCATGTTGACCAGGATGGTCTTGATCTCTTGACCTCACGACCCGCCTGCCTTGGCCTCCCAAAGTGCTGGGATTACAGGCATGAGCCACTGTGCCCAGCTGATAATTTTTAAAGGAAAAATTTAAACTTCTCTTTGGAAAAAATACCATTGATAAAGTAAAGGACAAACTAAAAAAAAAAAATTTGCAACAAATATGCCAAAGGGTTCATTTCCTTTACATATAACGGCTCTTTCAAATCAGTAAGTGTTAATAAAAGATGATTGGGCTGGGCACAGTGGCTCATGCCTGTAATCCCAGCACTTTAGGAGGCCAAGGTAGGCGGATCACCTGAGGTCAGGAGTTCAAAGCCAGCCTGGCCAATATGGTGAAACCCCGTCTCTACTAAAAATAGAAAAATTATCCCAACGTGATGGTGCCCACCTGTAATCCCAGCTACTCAGGAGGCTGAGGCAGGAGAGTCGCTTGAACTTGGGAGGCAGAGGTTGCAGTGAGAGGAAATTGCACCACTGCACTCCAGCCTGGGTGACAGAGCGAGACTCCATCTCAAAAAAAAAAAAAAAAAAGATGACTAAATCTGAACATGGTGGCAAATGGCTGTAGTCTCAGCCACTTGGGAGCCTGAGGCAGGAGGATCATTTGAGCCCCAGAATTGCCCAGGATTTTGAGTCCAGCCTGGGCAACATAGAGAGACCCTTTCTCTAAATAAACACAAACAAAAAAGATGACCAAATAGAAAAATGAGTAAAAGACATGAACAAGTAGTTCATGGAAAAACATAGTCAATAAGCATATGAAAAGATTCTCCACTACTAACTGAAAATGCAAATCAAAATAGCAAGTTACCATTTTTTTAAATTATGAGATTTGGGCAAAATTTTAAAGAAACTTATACGTAGTGTAGGTTAGGGTATGGAGGAACACACTTTCCTATACTGCTGTTGCCAATGTGAGTAAGTAGACTTTTAGGAAGGCAATTTGGCAATAGCTGGTGATATTGTTTGCCTGCGTCCCCACCCAAATCTCATCTTAAATTCCCACGTGTTGTGGGAGGGACCCGGTGGGAGGTAATTGAATCATGGGGGCAAGTTTTTTCCATGCTGTCCTTGTGATAGTGAATAAGTCTCACGAGATCAGATAGTTCTATAAGGGGGAGTTTCCCTGCACAAGCTCTCTCTTGGCCTGGTGCCATTTATTTAAGACATGACTTGCTCCTCCTTGCTTTCTGCCATGATTGTGAGGCCTCCCCAGCCACGTGGAAGTGTAAGTCCATTAAACCTCTTTCTTTTGTAAATTGCCCAGTCTCAGGTATGTCTTTTTCAGCAGTGTGAAAATGGACTAACACAGCTGGGAAAATTAAAACAGTAATTTACCCTTGATGTAGTATTTCCCTTTTCAGGTATGTATCTTATATGTTTGCTTACACCAGCCCAAAAGTTTCCTATATTCTGTGTGCTAAAGCTCCTGGCAGGGAGTAGAAAGGCATGATCTCTGCTCACTGCAACCTCCACCTGCCGGGTTAAAGCAATTCTCCTGCCTCAGCCTCCCTAGTAGCTAGGATTACAGGCACGTGCCACCATGCCCGGCTAATTTTTTTTTTTTTTTTTTTTTTTTTTAGTAGAGACAGGGTTTCACCATATTGGCCAGGCTGGTCTCGAACTCCTGACCTCAAGTGATCCGCCTGCCTTGGCCTCCCAAAGTGCTGGGATTACAGGCCCGGCTAATTCTTTTTTTTTTTGAATAGTAGAGACAGGGTTTCACCATGTTGGCCAGGCTGGTCTCGAACTCCTGACCTCAAATGATCCGCCTGCCTTGGCCTCCCAAAGTGCTGGGATTACAGGTGTGAGCCACCACACCCAGCAACCCTGTCTTAAAAAAACAAAAGAGAAAGCCTTTTCATATGAGCACCACAAACGAAACAAAAAACACATTCTTTTGAGGCTGGACTCAAATTCCTGGGCTCAAGTGACCACAACCCAACCCCTACCCTGCAGCCTCTGGACTAGGTGGGACTATAGGCACACGCCACCTCTCCTGCCTTTACCCCATTCTTTATAAGGGCACCTGTCATATTCCACAATTATTTATTTTTATTTGTTTTTATTTTTATTTGTTTTTTTTTGAGACGGAGTCTTGCTCTGTGCCCCAGGCTGGAGTGCAGTGGCGCAATCTAGGCTCACTGCAAGCTCCGCCTCCCGGGTTCACGGCGTTCTCCTGCCTCAGCCTCTCGAGTAGCTGGAACTACAGGCGCCTGCCACCACGCCGGGCTAATCTTTTGTATTTTTAGTAGAGACAGGATTTCACCATGTTAGCCAGGATGGTCTCGATCTCCTGACCTCGTGATCCGCCCACCTCAGCCTCCCAAAGTGCTGGGATTACAGGCATGAACCACCGCGCCCAGCCGGCCAGGCTGGTCTTGAACTCCCAACCTCAGGTAATCTGCCCACCTTGGCCTCCCAAAGTGCTAGGATTACATGTGTGAGCTACCGTGCCCAAACTGCTTTATATTTCTTTAGTTATGAGTGACATTGTGCAGCTTTACTATCTTTTCAAATGTTTATTTCCTTTTATTTCCCCCATTAAAGTATGGGAGAAAGATTTAGATAGAAATGCAGGGGTCCAGAGTGAGCATAGGAAATGAGAAGGGATGGGGATAGCAGACAGAAGAAAAGAAGACAACGATCCCTGACACAAAGGGTGCCTCCTCCTCCTCTTTCTAGGGCCTATCAGTTTATCTTCAGCTGTGCACAGACAGATAGAAGCCATCAACAGAGGTATTTCATGTCCTTCCAGACCAGAAAATTCAAGCTCCTTTTTTGGACTATGTCTTCATCACCTGCTGTTCCCACCAGACCTAAGAATTACCAGACAGGAATGGGATTCATGCCTGATGAGCACTGAAGGACCCTCAGCCTTTAGTTCCCCCTTTCATCTCCATTTTTTTCTTTTTTCCTCATTCCCTTTCTTCTTTTTCTTTTTCTTTTTTTTTTTTTTTTTTTTTGACACAGACTTTCACTCTTGCCTGGGCTGGATGCAGTGGCGCGGCCTCAGCTCACTGCAACCTCCACCTCCCAGATTCAAGGATTCTCCTGCCTCAGCCTTCCGAGTAGCTGGGATTACAGGCATGTGCCACCACACCCAGCTAATTTTTATGTTTTTAGTACAGACAGGATTTCACCACGTTGGCCAGGCTGGTCTCGAACTCCTGAACTCAGATGATCCGCCCGCCTCAGCCTCCCAAAGTTCTGGGATTACAGGCTTGAGCCACCACGCCTGGCCCCTCCTTTCTTTTTTATCTTCCTGAAAGCCTTTCTTTTCTTCCCTTTTTTTCTCATTCTTTCTTTCCCAAGAGCTCTTCCTCTCTTCTGCCCCATCTCATGCCTTCTCTCCCCTTCCTCTTTCCATCTTCGTTTTATGTCTGTCTTTCCTTTGTATGGTTATATTATGGCCCTGAAATTTTATTTATAGATTATTTCACTATAGTTGATAAAAAAGAAGAAAAAAAGAATAAAGTTTTATGTAATTTTTTCTAAAATGCTAATGGATATATTGAAATTTCCTCTCTTGCCACTAGCTAAACAAAAATAATAAAACATATTAAGTAACTTCTTATTCATTGTAACCCACTGTTGAAATGTCTTGGACCATTAAATTTAATTTTTAAAAGGTTTTTAATTTACCCTAAAGCTTTATATTTAAACATTTCATAGACTGTGCAGAATTTTAACGTTTTATAATTTTGAACCTGTTATTCTGGACTAAATCTTCTTGAAGGAGAAACATGTCAGAGAATCACATATCTGTGCTAATATTTTAATATAATGCTTAAAATAGTTTCATTGTTATAGATGAGCAGTAAAGTTCCCAAGGAGGAAAAGGAAGATGTTCACTTACTCTCTTTCCCTTTGGCAGATTCACATATGCTGAGTTTACCACATCTTAGGAGCAGACAGCTTCTTTATGATGAGTTGGATGAAGTAAACCCACGTCTTCGAGAACCCCAAGAGCTCTTTTCCATTTTGTCTACCAAGAGGCCACTGCAGGCTCCAAGATGGCCAATTGAATGTGAGGTCATCAAGGAAAACATTCATCATATTGGTAATATGACTTACTCACAGTGGTCTTGCTATTCTGCCTGACTTTTTTTTTTTTTTTTTTTTTGAGACGAAGTCTCACTCTGTTGCCCAGGCTGGAGTGCAATGGCGCAATCTCAGCTCACTGCAACCTCTGTCTCCCAGGTTCAAGGGATTCTCCTCCCTCAGCCTCCTACTGAGTAGCTGGGATTACAGGCGCACACCACCACGCCCAGCTAATTTTGCATTTCTAAGTAGAGACGGGGTTTCATCATGTGGGCAAGGCTAGTCTCGAACTCCTGACCTCGTGATCTGCCCACCTCGGCCTCCCAAAGTGCTGGGATTACAGGCATAAGCCACCAAGCCCGGCCTTCTGCCTGACTTTATTACAAGATCTGAGAATGTTAAGTCCTACGTGCTTAAGTATAAGGCAGGACAGAGTCAACATTTATTTATTTATTTATTTACTGAGACAGAGTCTCACTCTGTCACTCAGGCTGGAGTGCAGTGGCGCGATCTCGACTCATGGCAACCCCCACCTCCCAGGTTCAAGTGATTCTCCTGCCTAAGCCCCCCAAGTAGCTGGGATTACAGATGCCTGGCCACCACGCCTGGCTAGTTTTTTTTTTGTTTTTGTTTTTTTTTTTTTTGAGACTGACTTTCGCTCTTGTTGCCCAGGCTGGAGTGCAATGGCATGAGCTCGGCTCACTGCAACCTCCGCCTCGCAGGTTCAAATGATTCTCCTGCCTCAGCCCCCTGAGTAGCTGGGATTACAGGCATGTGCCACCACACCCGGCTAATTTTGTATTTTTAGTAGAAACGGGGTTTCTCCATGTTGGTCAGTCTGGTCTCGAACTCCCCAACCTCAGGTGATCCACCCGCCTCGGCCTCCCAAAGTGCTGGGATTACAGATGTGAGCCACCACACCCGGCTAGTTTTTTATTTTTATTAGAGTCAGCGTTCCTCCATGTTGGCCAGGCTGGTCTCAAACTCCTGATGCTAAGTGATCCACCTGCCCTGGCCTCCCAAAGTGCTGGGATTACAGGCATAAGCCAGTGCACTCAGCCTAGAGTCAACATTTATTAACTCACCCTGGAAAAAATTAAACTGTGAGAAACTGATATAAACTCACCAAAATCAAGTTACACTAATGTGTAAACTAGAATGCTTCTGAGTTTTTCAGAATGGGAGGATACCTTCCTAGAAGCCAAAATATATAAATACTGAAATCTGTTTTCTAGATTAACCTGTTTCAGTGGTTTTTTTCTTTTCTTTTTCATTTTTTGGAGAGAGGGCATAGCATCTTATCTAAAAATACAGGGGTGCTACCCTGTCTCAGTATTAATGTGTTTGGTTGTGTGGTATTTTTACCAGTCTTGGTATAATTGAAGACTACATATACCACGACATAGTTTTTACAGTTTTTAATTAAATATAAAATTAATTTAATTTTATATTTTGAGTTTATTGGAGTTTTCTTGTCGGAATGGTGGAGACTTTTTTATGACATTATGGGTCATACCTGTGAGCTCTTGGAGCAAGTACAATCTTCTGCATCCATTTTACGGATTAAGCATTTATGGAATTGGGTTGCATTAGAAAGTGGGGGCTTCTCTAATTACCAGAACAAGTCTAGCAAACATCACGTATGTCTCTGCTTTATACTACTGAATAAACAACTGGATGTTCCTTTTTTTTTTCTGAGACGGAGTCTTGCTCTATCACTCAGGCTAGAGTGCAATGGCTCCATCTCGGCTCACTGCAACCTCCGCCTCCCGGGTTCAAGTGATTCTCCTGCCTCAGCCTCTGGAGTAGCTGGGATTACAGGCACCCACCACCGCACCCAGCTAATTTTTGTATTTTTAGTACAGATGGGGTTTCACCATCTTGGTCAGGCTGGTCTCGAACTCCTGACCTCATGATCCACCCGCCTTGGCCTCCCAAAGTGCTGGGATTACAGCCGTGAGCCACCACACCCAGCTGGATGTTCCTTATTTTCTGTCTCCCTGCTTTATAATATTCGTTCATATGTGTTGCTATATGCTAAGTACAGTGCTTGGTGCTAGAGATAGTAGTGATGAGCAAAGTGGAGAGTTCATGGACCCAGAGTTCATGAACTAGTGGGGAAGTTAAACATTTTAACAGACAATTGCATAGTGCTTGGTCCCTCTGAGCATACCTAACCCAGCTTAGAGATCGGCATAAGTTTTCAAAAGGAGTTGACAACTAAGCTGAGATCTAAAGGATGAGTTCGAAATGATCCAATTAAGAGGGTCAAAGAAAAGTATTTCAGTTGGAAGAAACAGAAAAAGAGCATGGCATGCTTGGGCAACCATAGAACATTGAGCATTAAAAACAAGAGAAGAGTCTGAAAATATAGGGAAAAAATAAAAGTAGAGTTTATTTGACTTTATATTTTATTTTTGAGACAGGGTCTTGTTCTGTCACTCAGGCTGGAGTGCAGTGGTGCAATCATAGCTCACTGCAGCCTTGAACTCCTGGGCACAAGCCATCCTCCCCCCTCAGCCTCCTGAGTAGCTAGGACTATAGGCGTGCACCACCATGCCTGGCTACTTTTTTTTCTTTTCTTTTTTTTTTTTTTGAGAACAGAGCCTCGCTCTGTCGCCCAGGCTGGAGTGCAGTGGCATGATCTTCGCTCACTGCAACCTCCGCCTCCCAGGTTCAAGTGCTTCTCTGCCACAGCCTCCCAAGTAGCTGGGATTACAGGCACGTGCCACCACACTCTGCTCATTTTTTATATTTTTGGTAGAGACGGGGTTTCACCATGTAGGCCAGGCTGGTCTCGAACTCATGACCTCAAGTGATCTGCCTGCCTCGGCCTCCCAAAGTGCTGGGATTACAGGTGTAAGCCACCGTGCCCGGCCACCTGGCTCATTTTTAAATAGTTTTTTTGTAGAGACACATGGTCTCACTATGTTGCCCAGGCTACTCCCAAACTCCTGGCCTCAAATGATCCTCCTGGCCTCCTAAAGTGCTGAGATTACAGGTGTGAGCCACCACCCCCAGCAAGGACACTGGAATTTAACAACCAAGTTAATGCTGTGGTAATTCACTAAACTACAAGATCTTTTTTTTTTTTTTTTTTTTTGAGACGGAGTCTTGCTCTGTCGCCCAGTCTGGAGTGCAATGGCACAATCTCGGCTCACTGCAACCTCCGCCTCCCAGGTTCAAGCAATCTCCCTCCTCAGCCTCCTAAGTAGTTGGGATTACAGGTGTGCACCACCACGCCTGGCTAATTTTTTATTTTTTTTAGTAGAGACGGGGTTTCACCATGTTGGTCAGGCTGGTCTCGAACTCCTGACTTCATGATCCGCCCGCTTCGGCCTCCCAAAGTGCTGGGATTACAGGCGTGAGCCACTCACTGCGCCCAGCCAACTACATGATCTTTTATAAAGCAATTTTTAAAAAAATGTTTCAAAGAAACTTATTAACAAACACCTTATTGTTTAAACTAAATTGTATTAATAAGCACCTTATTGGTTGTTTGTTTGTTTTTTTTTTTTGAGACAGAGTCTCACTCTGTCGCCCAGGCTGGAGTGCGGTGGCACCGCGTCAGCTCACTGCAACCTCTGTCTCCTGGGTTCAAGCAATTCTGCCTCAGCCTCCTGAGTAGCTGGGATTACAGGTGCCCACTGTAACTCGGCTAATTTTTGTATTTTTTCATAGAGACGGGGTTTCACCGTGTTGGCCAGGCTGGTCTCGATCTCCTGACCTCATGATTCACTCTCCTTGGCCTCCCAAAGTGCTGGGATTACAGGCATGCAAGCACCTTATTGCTTAAACTAAATTGTCAAAGCCTCATCACTTCCTATAATCTTCGAGAAAATAAATTCATGTAATATTTGACTGAGGTGTATCTTTATATGCTCTTGGAATTCATCAGTGGCTACTCTTCTAAAAATGATATTGAAAAGTTCAAGTTCCATAAAGGAAATGTTTGTTTGTTTGTTTGTTTGTTTTTAATTTATTTTGAGACAGAGTCTTGCTCTGTTCGCCCAGGCTGGCACGCAGTGGCGTGATCTCGGTTCACTGCAACCTCCGCCTCCCAGGTTAGAGCGATTCTCCTACCTCAGCCTCCCGAGTAGCTGGGACTACAGGCACATGCCACCATACCCGGCTAATTTTTGTATTTTTAGTAGAGGCAGAGTTTCACTATGTTGGCCAGGCTGGTCTCGAACTCCCGACCTCAGGTAATCTACCCACCTTGTCCTCCCAAAGTGCTGGGATTACAGGCATAAGCCGCTGCACCCAGCCAAAGAAATCTTTTTAAATTCAGTATTAATGAAAAAGCCTTCGCTAGGCACAGTGGCTCACACCTGTAATCCCAGCACTTTGGGAGGCAGAGGAGGGCGGATCACCTGAGGTCGAGAGTTTGAGACCAGCCTGACCAACATGGAGAAACCCTGTCTCTACTAAGGCTAGAGCCTGAGCAATAGAGCAAGACTCCATCTCAAAAAAAAAGAAAGAAAAGAAAAAGGCTTGCTTCCTCTGAAACAATTGATAGACCTAGTCCTCTATGGTAATAAAAAAAATTATGTTAATGACCGTATTTTGCTCACTTTAAGGAAAGTCAGGGCCAAATTTTGAAGAGCTGTTGCAGCAGCTATATTGACCTTTCTGACTTATTCTTAGGTCTTCTATGGATAGTTTATATTTCATTTTATATGCTCTTTGTTAAAAGTGTCCTCGTAAGTCTTTATAGAAAGAAACAAGACATAATTATTTTATAAACAAGCAGGAAATTTAGGGTGGGAATTTGGTTTGATTCAACCAAACTAGCCATTTGAAAAATTATTATTATTATTTTATATTAGTTCTGATAGTGCCGTTTACATTATTTCTTATTTTGTACTTTTTAAAATGTCTTCTTTCAGAGTGGGCTCCACCTCAACCAGAATATTTCTATCAGCCTAAAGGAAATGAAAAGGTACCAGAGATTGTAGGAGAGAAAAAAGGAACAGTTGTCTATCAGTTAGATTCAGGTATTGTCATTACACTGAACAATGAATGGTTAATCATGACAAAGTTATAATAAACATATGTTCCATAATAAAAGTGATTTTAAAAATCCATAGTTTAGTGGTAAACTCTTTTCCAGGCCAACATGAGTGGGAGCCTGGAGGAGGAGTCATAACCAGTCTGCTGCAAAATTTCGATAATTTTCTAAAATAAAAGTACATTATTTTTAATAGTTCTAAGTCCATTTTACAGCTTCTCTCTTGTTATTCTCCTTCCTGAAAATCAGATGTTGGATCATCTTTGGGGAGATTTCTTTTCTCCACCTGTTATACGTACTTTAGTGAGTACTTTGTTCTATGTGCATATGACTGTCATTTAGTAATGCAGTTTCCTGTGTTGAGTTTTAAGCTTCTAGGGATTGAATATATATCTTTTATAGAAATATGCAGAACACCATACCTAACAACAACAAAATACTCATTCTTTTTTTTTTTTTTTTTTTTGCCATTCCTACTGAAGTCATACACATTCTTTTTAAGGGTACCTGTTAGATTCCCCAGGATAAACCATATGTTAGGCCGTAATGGAAGTTTTTATACATGTAAAAGGATTAAAATAATACAAAGTACATTCTCTGACCATAATAAAATTAAGTTAGAAATCAACAACAGAATGAAATATGAGATATCCATAAATATGTGGAAATTGAATAACGTCTTTCTAAATAAACTGTGGGTTAAAGAAATCACAAGTAGACTTCAAAAATATTTTGAATGTAGTGAAAATAAAACCACAACATATCAAAAGTTATAGGATGCAAAACAAAATGAACCAGTGCCAGGGATATTTATGGGTATTTATGGCTTTAAGTGCCTGAATTTCAAAACAAAAAAGGCTTCTTATCAATTACCTAAGCTTCTACCTTAGTAAACTGGAAAAATAAGAGCCAACTAAACCCAAAGCAAGCAGCAGGAAAGTAGTAATAAAAATAAGAATGTGGCTGGGTGCTGTGGCTCACGCCTATAATCCCAGCACTTTGGGAGGCCGAGGCAGGCAGACTACCTGAGGTTGGGAGTTCCAGACCAGCCTGACCAACATGGAGAAACCCCATCTCTACTGAAAATACAAAATTAGCCATGTGGTAGTGCCTGCCTGCAATCCCAGCTACTTGGGAGGCTAAGGCAGGAGAGTCTCTTGAACCTGGGAAGCAGAGGTTGTGGTGAGCCAAGATCGTGCCATGCACTCCAGCCTGGGCAACAAGAGTGAAACTCCGTCTCAAAAAAAAAAAAAAAAAAAAATTATGTAGACTGGGCTTGGTGGCTCATACCTGTAATGCCAGCACTTTGGGAGGCCAAGATGGGCAGATCACCTGAGGTCGGCAGTTCGAGACCAGCCTGCCCAACATGGTGAAACTCTGTCTCTACTAAAACACAGTAAATTAGCCAGTCATGGTGGCAGGCGCCTGTAAAACCAGCTACTCAGGAGGCTGAGGCAGGAGAATCGTTTAAACCTTGGGAGGTGGAGGTTGCTGTGAGCCAAGATGGCGCCACTGCACTCCAGCCTCGGCAACAAGGGTGAAACTACGTCTCATTAAAAAAAAATAAAAAATAAAATAAAAAAAGGCCGGGCGCGATGACTCACGTCTGTAATCCCGGCACTTTGGGAGTCTGAGGCGGGCGGACGACGAGGTCAGGAAATTGAGACCATCCTGGCTAACACGGAAAAACTCCGTGTCTACTAAAAATACAAAAAAAATAGCTGGGCGTGGTGGCACACGCCTGTAGTCCCAGCTACTCGGGAGGCTGAGGCAGGAGAATGGCGTGAACCCGGGAGGCGCAGCTTGCAGTGAGCCAAGATTGCGCCACTTCACTCTAGCCTGGGCGACAGAGCAAGACTCCGTCTCAAAAAAAAAAAAAAAAAAAAAAAAGTAGGCTTGGCGAGGTGGCTCACGCCTGTAATCCCAGCACTTTGGGAGGCCAAGGTGGGCGGATCATAAGGTCAGGAGATCGAGACCATCGTGGCTAACATGGTGAAACCCCATCTCTACTAAAAATACAAAAAATTAGCCGGGCATGATGGCACGCGCCTGTAGTTACAGCTATTCAGGAGGCTGAGGCAGGAGAATCCCTTGAACCTTGGGAGGTGGAGGTTGCAGTGAGCCAAGATTGTGCCACTGCACTCCAGCCTGGGTGACAGACCGAGACTCCATCTCAAAAAATCATCATCATCATCATTAAGAGGCTGGATGTGGCGCCTCATACCTGTAATCCTAGCACTTTGGGAGGCTGAGGTGGGTGGATCACTTGAGATCAGGAGTTTGAGACCAGCTTGACCAACATGGTGAAACCCTGTTTCTACTAAAAATACAAAAATTAGTTGGGTGTGGTGGCATGCCCCTGTAATCCCAGCTACTTGGGGGGCTGAGGCAGGGGAATTGCATGAACCCAGGAGGCAGAGGTTGCAGTGAGCCAAGATTGTGCCACTATACTCAGCCTGGGTGACAGAGCGAGACTCTATCTCAAAAATCAATCAATAAATAAAAAATAAAAAAGGAAAGCATTGAATAGAAGACAGAAAACTGATGGAGAAAAACAACCCAAAAGTTGGTTGTTTGGAACATCAACAAAATTGAAACACATTTGCTAACCCAAGAAAGGAAAAGAGGCACACATTATCAAAATCAGAAATGAAAAAGGTAACATAAGGACCAAACCTGTACAAATCAAAAAAATTACAAGATAACACTATTAACAACTTTATGACAACAAATTAGACAATTTAGATCAACAGGACGAATTGCTAGAAAGTTACAAAAACTGACTCAAGGAAGAAATAAAAGGTTTAAATACATTATAACAAAGAAATAATAATTAGAAATCTTTCCACAAAGAAAACCCAGGCCCACCTGGGGCCTGGTAGTTCAGGCCTCTAATCCCAGCACTTTAGGAGGCCAAGGCAGGTGGATCAGCTGAGGTCTTGAGTTTGAGACCAGCCTGGCCTACGTGAAACCCTGTCTCTCTACTAAAAACACAAAGAAAGTAACCTGGTATGGTGGTGCGCACCTGTAGTCCCAGCTACTTGGGAGGCTGAGGCAGGAGAATTGCTTGAACCAGGGAGGTGGAGGTTGCAGTGAGGCAAGATCACACCACTGCACTCCAGCCTGGGCAACACAGCAAGACTCTGTCTCAAAAAACAACAAACAAACAAACAAACAAACAAAACCCAGGCTCAAATGACCTACTTCACAAGGTTTGTTTGAAATCTCTTTTTTTTTTTTTTTTTTGAGACAGAGTCTCACTTACTCTGTCACCCAGGCTGGAGTGCATGGCACTGCAACCTCCACTTTCTAGGTTCAAGCGATTTGTTCCTCCGCCTCCAGGGTAGCTGGGATTACAGGTGTGCACCACCATGCCCAGCTAATTTTTTTTTTTTTTTTTGTATTTTTAGTACAGACGGAGTTTCACCATATTGGCCAGGCTGGTCTCAAACTTCTGGCCTCAAGTGATCCACCTGCCTCTGCCTCCCACAGTGCTGAGATTACAGGCGTGACCCACCACACCTGGCTGGTTTGTTTGAATTCTGTTAAGCATTTAAAGATGAAATAATACCAATATTTCACCAACTCTGAAAACAGAAGAGGAAAAAATGTTTCCCAACTATTTTTTTAAATTTTTAGACAGGATCTTCCTCTGTCGCCCAGGCTGGAGTGCAGTGGGATGAACATGGCTCATTGTATCCTCCACCTTATAGGCTCAAGTGAATTGTCCAACCTTAGCCTCCTGAGTAGCTGGGGCTACAGGCATGTACCACCCTGCCCAGCTAATTTTTTGTATTATTAGTGGAGACAGGGTTTCACCATTGCCCAGGCTGGTCTCAAACTCCTGTGCTCAAGCAATCTACCCAATTCAACCTCCCAAAGTGCTAGGATTATAGGTCCCATTCCCCTCAACTGTTTTTTTTTTTTTTTTTTTTTTGAGACAGAGTTTCACTTTCGTCGCCCAGGCTGGAGTGCAGTGGTGTGATTTCAGCTCACTGCAATCTCTGCCTCCCAGGTTCAAGCGATTCTCCTGCCTCAGCCTCCCAAGTAGCTAGAATTATAGTTGCCTACCATCACACCTGGCTAATTTTTGCATTTTTAGTAGAGACAGGGTTTCACTATTTCAGCCAGGCTGGTCTCTAACTCCTGACCTCAGGTGATCCACCCACCTCAGCCTCCCAAAGTGCTGGGATTACAGGCGTGAGCCACCATGCCCAGCCTTTGTTGTGGCGTTTTTGTTTTTGTTTTGTTTGTTTGTTTGTTTTTTGAGATGGAGTCTCCGTCTGTTGCCCAGTCTGGAGTGCAGTGGCGCAATCTCGGCTCACTGCAACCTCTGCCTCCCGGGTTCAAGCAATTCTCCTGCCTCAGCCTCCTGAGTAGGTGGAATTACAGGCACCCGCCATCACACCTGGCTAATTTTTTATCTTTTTGGTAGACACTGGGTTTCACCATGTTGGCCAGGCTGGTCTTGAACTCCTGACCTCAAGTGATCCACCCGCCATCACACCTGGCTAATTTTTTATCTTTTTGGTAGACACTGGGTTTCACCATGTTGGCCAGGCTGGTCTTGAACTCCTGACCTCAAGTGATCCACCCGCCTCAGCCTCCCAAAGTGCTGGGATTACAGGCATGAGCCACCACGCCTGGCCTGTTGTGCCATTTTTGTTTGCCCACTTACTATTCCCCATTCCCCTGCCTAGCAGAGGTCATGAGGATAGCAGCCCGCCATCCTGATGTGGAATGCTGGTGTTGGAAGTGGAAGAGGGGAGGAGGACAATGTAGACCTTATTCTCAAACTGGTCGTGACTCTTTTTTACCTTTCTCACAATTCCTTGAGGAGCCAGAGGAAAGACTGACTTTTGTTACTGCCTCCCTCAGGCTAAAGCAGTTTTTCCAGGTGCCATCTGCATCTATCAAATTTTAAAGTGTATTTAAAGACATACACTGCTCATAGCTACCTGGGGCAAGGGATAGCAAATAGGCAAGGAGCAGATAGGCCCAAAAGCCTGGGAAAGAAACTGAGGAGAAAGATTCTTGGGGAAATGAGCACTTGGAAGGGCCTCCACATATACTGGAGAACGCAGTATACATGGCTAGGGCTGGAACCACATTCAGAAAAAACCTGAGAGGATCCTAGGCTTGCATCTCTGGTTGGTGGTTGGGCTCTGTGCAACTAAAGAGGAAGGCTAACATCGAGTTTTTGGCAGCCTGACTTAGTGTTGAGGAGTGCCTCACCTCAAAGCCAGTCTGCCCAGACTAGGAAAGTTTTGTGCTTTTTTTTTTTTTGGCTTGGGAGTGAGTGAATGAATGAATGAATGAATGATAGGATCTCACTTTGTCACCCAAGCTGGAGTGCAGTGGAAAAATCACAAATCACTGCAGCCTCGACCTCTCAGCTGAAGCAATCCTGCCACCTCAGCATCCCGAGTAGCTGGGACTACAGGTGCACACCACCACCCAGCTAACTTTTGTATTTTTTGTACAGAGTATATCACACGACATTTTGCCATGTTGCCCAGGCTGGTCTCAAACTTCTGAGCCCAAGCAATCCTCTCACTTCAGCCTCCCAAAGTGCTGGGATTACAGGCATGAGCCACTACACCTAGCCAAGCCCTGGTTATTGAAGAAATCTCTGTCCGGTCACTGGCTGACCACTGATATAATGGAATGGAGAAGACACCTGGTGACCTACACATGACAAGAATAACATATTCAGTGGGGAAAGACTGAAAACTTTCCCTCTAGAATCTGGAAACTTCAAAGGGCTTTTATGCAGAATGAAAAGATGATCCTCAAATTTATATGGAATTGTAAAGGGCCCTGAATAGCCAATACAAAAAAAGAAGTACAAAATTCGAAGATTCACATTTCTTGATTTCAAAACACTACGAACATACAGTAATCAAAACAGTATAATCCTAACACAGGGTAGGCATATAGGTCACTAAAACAGAACTGAGAGTCCAAAAATAAACTCATATTTTTGGTCAATTCATTTTTGACAAGGGTGCCAAGACTGTTCAGTGGAGAAAGAATGGCCTCTATAACAAATGGTGTTGGGATAACTATAGCCACACTCAAAAGAATGAAGTTGAATCCCTACTTCATACCATATTTAAAAATCAACCCAAAATGGATCAGTGGCCTAAAGATAAGTACTGAAACTATAAAAATCTTAAAACAAATGAGCTGGGCAGGGTGGTGCACGCCTGTAGTCCAGGCTACTCAGGAGGCTGAGGCAGGAGGTTCACTTGAACTCAGATGTTTGAGGCTGCCATGAGATATGATTGTGCAACTGCTCCAGCCTGGGTGACAGAGCAAGACCCTGTCAAAAAAAGGAAGGAAGGAAGGGAGGGAGGGAGGCAGGGAGGGAAGAAAGAAAGAAACAGGTGTCTGCAGGATGCAATGGCTCATGTCTGTAAACTCAGCACTTTGGGAGGCTGAAGAAGGAGGATCGCTTGAGCCCTGGAGTTCAAGAATAGCCTGGGTGACATAGTGGGACCTCATCTCTACAAAAAAATTAAACAATTAGTTGGGTGTGGTGGTGCACTCCTGTGGTCCCAGCTACTCAGGAAGTTGAGGTGGGAGGATCACTTGAGCACAAAAGGTAGAGGCTGCAGTGAACTGTGATTCACGCCGCTGCATTCCAGCCTGGGTGATAGAGTGAGACCCTGTCTCAAACAAAGAAAACATAGGGATAAATCAAAACATAGGGATAAATCTTCATGACCTTGGATGTGGCAGTGGATTCTAGATATGACACCAAAAGCATAATTCATTAAAAAAAAAAAAATTGATGTTGGATGGCCAGGCGCGGTGGCTCACACCTGTAATCCCAGCACTTTGGGAGTCCGAGACGGGCAGATCACAAGGTCAGGAGATTGAGACCATCCTGGCTAACACAGTGAAACTCTGTCTCTACTAAATATACAAAAAAATTAGCCAGGCGTGGTGGTGGGCGCCTGTAGTCCCAGCTACTCGGGAGGCTGAGGCAGGAGAATGGCATGAACCTGGGAGGCGGAGCTTGCAGTGAGCCAAGATCATGTCACTGCACTCCAGCCTGGGTGACAGAGTGAGACTCTGTCTCAAAAAAAAAAAAAAAAAAAAATTAAAAGTCTCTGCAAAGATAGTTGAAAATTAGAAATTTCATTGTTGGTCTAGAATAGTGTTGACCACTTAGAGGGGCCACTTAAGTATTTGCTGAATGAGTGGATTCTGAGTAAAACCTAGCCTAAATATATCTTTTCTCTGCAGTGCCTACAGAAGGTTCCTATTTTACCAGTTCCAGAGTGGGAGGCAAACGAGGAATTATCAAGGAACTTGCTGTCACGTTGCAAGGACCAGAAGATAATACTCTACTGTTTGAATCAAGGTTTGAGAGTGGGAATCTGCAAAAAGCTGTCAGAGTGTGAGTAACAATTTCTCAAAGGGATGATAATTGGAGTGACTAGAAGGTGTCTTCAGTAATGATATTAGGAATCAGAAGTACTTGCAAAAAAGAAAGAGGTGATGGGGAATAGTTATGGGTATGAAGAAAAATGGAGTAATTATTACTCATTTTTTTCCCCAAAATAAAATGTTTTCTAAATTGTTTACTTTGCTTATAGAAGAAATTAGAGCTCACCTAAAATTTGTATTAGTAAAAATATGTAACATAAAAAGTCCTATAGTCATACTTCCTAGATGCAGCAAATATTAAGTTTGGTGTATATGCCTTAATATTTTTCTGTGTGTGTATATGTAATATGCACAAATTATATATATATATATATTTTTTTTTTTTTTTTTTTTTTTTTTCTTGAGTTGGAGTCTCTCTCTGTCGCCCAGGCTGGAGTGCAGTGACATGATCTTGGCTCACTGCAAGCTCCGCCTCCCAGGTTCATGCCATTCTCCTGCCTCAGCCTCCTGAGTAGCTAGGACTACAGGCGCCTGCCACCGTGCCTGGCTAATTTTTTTGTATTTTTAGTAGAGACGGGATTTCACCATGTTAGCCAGGATGGTCTCGATCTCCTGACTTCGCGATCTGCCCGTCTCGGCCTCCCAAAGTGCAGGGATTACAGGCATGAGCCACCGTGCCCGGCCATTTATATATTTTTAAAATAAAAATTGATTAATGGTGTATGTACATATTGTTTTGCAAATTGGCAAATTTTTTTTCCACTTCATAAATTTCAGGTGTTTTTCTCTGGGAGTACCATAGATATACTTCCTTATTGTTTTTGTTTGTTTGTTTGTTTTTTCCTCAAGATGGAGTCTTGCTCTGTTGCTCAGGCTGGAGAGCAATGGCACGATCTCGGCTCACTGCAACCTACACCTCGTGGGTTCAAGTGATTCTCTTGCTTCAGCCTCCTGAGTAGCTGGGATTACAGGCACCCACCACCACACCTGGCTAATTTTTTTTTTTTTTTTTGTATATTTAGTAGAGATGGGGTTTCACCATGTTGGCCAGGCTGGTCTTGAACTCCTGACCTCAGGTAATCAGCCCGCCTCAGCCTCCCAAAGTGCTGGGATTACAGAGAATAAATGATTAAGGTAGCAGATTTTTCTGTTATAATAAGACCTGTTTTTACCAGGAGAAAACAACATTTTCCCAATTTGTTTTTTAAGGCAGGGTGTAAGCTTACAGAGTTGTTCTATTTTCTCCATTACAGAGACACCTATGAGTATGAACTCACCTTGCGAACTGACCTCTACACTAACAAACACACTCAGTGGTTTTATTTTCGTGTTCAGAACACCAGAAGAGATGCCACCTATCGCTTCACCATTGTCAACTTGCTAAAACCCAAGAGTCTTTATACTGTAGGGATGAAGCCACTCTTGTACTCCCAATTGGATGCCAACACCCGCAATATTGGCTGGAGGAGAGAAGGAAATGAAATCAAGTACTACAAGAACAACATGGATGATGGGCAGCAGCCCTTCTACTGTCTCACGTGGACCATTCAGTTTCCATATGACCAGGACACTTGCTTCTTTGCACACTTCTACCCATATACATACACTGATTTGCAATGCTACCTCCTGTCAGTGGCAAACAACCCTATCCAGTCTCAGTTCTGCAAGCTCCAAACTTTATGCAGGAGCCTAGCAGGAAATACCGTTTACTTGCTCACCATCACCAACCCATCCCAGACCCCTCAAGAGGCAGCTGCAAAGAAAGCTGTGGTCTTGAGTGCCAGAGTTCACCCTGGAGAAAGTAATGGCTCCTGGGTTATGAAAGGCTTTTTGGACTTCATCCTTAGCAACTCCCCAGATGCCCAGCTCCTCAGAGATATTTTTGTCTTCAAGGTGCTTCCCATGTTAAATCCAGATGGTGTGATTGTGGGGAATTATCGGTGTTCCTTGGCCGGAAGGGATTTGAACAGGCATTATAAAACCATTCTGAAGGAGTCTTTCCCTTGTATTTGGTACACCAGGAACATGATCAAAAGGTGAGACTTTTTATCTGTTGATATTTCTGTGACTGCTATGAGTCCTAGCACCAGATATCCCTACCTGATGGGGTATGAGGTCTCTTCTGTTGTTAAAGGAATTGAGTATGACTTTGGAGACAGAGCCCTTACCAGTCTCTTTGTAGTCAAGTGACTTTGTTAATTTTCAGACTTTTAAATCATGTCTTGTCTTTGGGTTGAAACTGGACATGCAACATTTCAGCAAGAGTCATTTCACTTGTAAGTGAAATAATTGAATGGAAAAGGTCAGAGTTCAGGGGAGTTCACAGGTCTTCATGATGAGACTTGTATCATAATAATAGTAGCTAACAATTAGTAAATGTGTATGCATGAAGTGGCAAGCTGTATGGTAGGTGCATTACACACATGACTCATTTAATCTTCACATTAACATTATGAGGTAGGCACAGTCAATATCGCAAGTTGTATGATACAGAAATTGAGAACCTAGGCCAGGCGTGGTGGCTCACGGCTGTAATCCCAGCACTTTGGGAGGCTGAAGTGGGCGGATTACCTGGGGTCAGGAGTTCAAGACCAACCTGGCCAACATGGCGAAACCCAGTCTCTGCTAAAGATACAAAAATTAGCCAGGCGTGCTGGTGGGTGCCTGTAATCCCAGCTACTGAAGAGGCTGAGGCAGGAGAATCGCTTGAACCAAGGAGGTAGAGGTTGCAGTGAGCCAAGAGCGTGCTACTGCACTCCAGCCTGGGTGGCAGAGTGAGACTCCATCTCAAAAAAAAAAAAAAATTGAGAAGTGGGTAGGTTAAGTAACTTGCCTAAGGTCATAAAGCTATTAAGTGACAAAGTAGATATTTAAATACAGGCTCTCTCTCTGGTTCCAGAGTCTAAATTCCTTTTACGATCTTATATTGCCTATCACAAAGAAAGAATCATAACATCAGTCAGCAGTTTTCAAGCCTGTATAAAAGCATTGAAGGCTATAATGTAATAGCACCCACCTTAAAGGAATTTTCATGCCATTGGAAATGAAAATACAGCACATAAGAATATGTGGGCTGGGCTCAGTGGCTGACACCTGTAATCCCAGCACTTTGGGAGGCTGAGGCAGGCAGATCACCTGAGGTCAGGAGTTTGAGACCAGCCTGGCCAACATGGTGAAACCTCATCTCTACTAAAAATAGAAAAATTAGCCGGGCATGATGGTGGGTGCCTGTAATCCCAGCTACTCAGGAGGCCGAGTCAGGAGAATCACTTGAACCTGGGAGGCAGAGGTTGCAATGAGCTGAGATGGCACCATGGCAGGCATAGCTAAAGAGCATATGTTTCAGAATCAGACAGGCCTGAGTTTGAGACCTGTTTTTACTGCTGGCTGGTTCTGTGACCTTGGCTAAGTGATTTAATGTGTCTGAGCTTCAGCTTTCTCATCTGTAGAGTGGAAAAATAATACCTGCCTTGGGTGGTTACTGTGAGGATTGAGATAATCACATGATCTATTTACTATAGTACCCAGCATATTATAAATGTGTAGCATTGTTGTTATTATACTCATCATGGGGAAAGTGAACATATTTGGAAAGCTGGAATAGGTGTCCTGGGTGATCATGAGACAAAGAAGAGCTGAGCCTTGTAGGAACCGGCCCTCGAAAGTCAGGAATCAAGGCTTTCTTTGGTTCTTTTTCTTTCCTGCAGCTGCCCACTCTCTGCCTCCCTCTCTTTCTTCACAGGTCTGCACCATGGTGAGCTTTTTCTCAATAGGCTTTTTTGTACTTCCTTGTCAACTTACGCAAGGCTACCCACCACCCCTTTCCAAATCAGAACTTTTCCATTTCTGGTCAGGCACAGTGACTCATGCCTGTAATCCCAGCACTTTGAGAGGCCGAGGCAGGAGGATCACTTGAGCCCAGGAGTTGGAGACCAGCCTGAGCAACATAGTGAGACCCCGTGTATTAGGTTGTATTAGCATTGCTATAAAGAAATATCTGGCCAGGCGTGGTGGCTCATGTCTGTAATCCCAGCACTTTGGGAGGCTGAAGCAGGCAGATCACTTGAGGTCAGGAGTTTGAGACCTGCCTAGCCAACATGGTGAAACCCCGTCTCTACTAAAAATACAAAAATTACCCTGGCATGGTGGTGCATGCCTGTAATCCCAGCTACTCAGGAGGCTGAAGCACTAGAATTGCTTGAACCTGGGAGGCAGAGGTTGCAGTGAGCCGAGATCACGCCACTGCACTCCAGCCTAGGTGACAGAGTGAGACTCTGTCTCAACAAAAAAAAAAAAAAAAAAAGAAAGAAAGAAATACCTTAGACTGGGTAATTTATAAAGAAAAGAGGTTTAATTGGCTCATAGTTCTGCAGCTTTACAAGAAGCATGGTGCTAGCATCTGCTCAACTTCTGGGGAGCCCTCAGGAAGCGTACAATCGTGGCAGAAGGCAAAGAGGGAGCAGGCACATCATATGGCGAAAGCAGGAGTAGGAGAGAGAGAATAAGTGTAGGGGAGGTGCCACACATTTTTTTTTTTTTTGAGACGGAGTTCATTTTTTTTTTTCAATTTCACATACATTTATTGAATATTTACTGTGTGCCAGGCACTGTGCTAGCAGCCAAACTAAATATTCTTTAGTTTCAATGAATAATTGATAACGGGAATGTTTTTTCCATCATTTCTAGTATAAGTGGGGTTTTTTTTCATTTTTAGTAGAGAGCTATATTTTTATAGGACAAAACATATAATACTGTCCCCTCTGTTGATATTAAGTCAAATATTTTATCTGTTCAGTCAAAGCCCAGTTCTGGTGTTAATGGGCCTGGATTTAATTAATTAAAGGATTAACTTACTGTATCATTACCTGTGTGCACCAGGCACCCTTCTGAATTGCAGACAGCATGTAGGAAGATCTAACTAAACTTTATTTTTTTTTATTTTTTTTATTATTATTATACTTTAAGTTTTAGGGTACATGTGCACAATGTGCAGCTTAGTTACATATGTATACATGTGCCATGCTGGTGTGCTGCACCCATTAAGTCGTCATTTAGCATTAGGTATATCTCCTAATGCTATCCCTCCCCCCTCCCCCCACCTTTTTTTTTTTTTTTTTTTTTGAGATAGAGTTTCACTCTTGATGCCCAGGCTAGAATGCAATGGCGCAATCTCAGTTTACTGCAACCTCCACCTCCTGTGTTCAAGTGATTCTCCTGCCTCAGCCTGCCAAGTAGCTGGCATTACAGGTATGCACCACAACACCTAGCTAATTTTGTATTTTTAGTAGAGATGGGGTTTCACCAGGTTGGTCAGGCTGGTCTCGAACTCCTAACCACAGGTGATCCACCCGCCTCGGCCTACCAAAGTGCTGGGATTATAGGCATGAGCCACCGTGCCCGGCCGGTGTCACACATTTTTAAACAACCAGATCGTGTGCAAAGTCAGAGTGAGAGCTCATGTATCACCAGGGGATGGCCCAAGCCACTCATTAGGGATCCACCCCCACTATCCAAATACCTCTCGCTAGACCCCACCTCCAACACTAGGGATTATATCTCAACTTGAGATGTGGGCAGAGACAAATACCCAAACTCTATCACCCCGCCTCTACAAAAAAAAAAAAAAAACAGAAACAAAAATAGCTGGGTGTATTGGTGTGTGCCTGTAGTCCCAACTACTTAGGAGGCTGAGGTGGGCGGATGACTTGAGCCCAGGAGGTCAAGGCTACAGTGAGCCATGGTCAGGCCACTACACTCCAGCCTGAGCAACAGGGCAAGACCCTGTCTCAAAAAAGAAAAAAAGAAATTTTCCATTTCAAGTCCCTCTGACTGGCAAGGCAAGCTGATGACATGTTTTCTGCAGTGGCTGAGAATGGAGATAGGGTCCATTGAAGGCCAATGGAGTTGAGATTTTCTTAGGAGGGAAAGTATTAACATCTGTATTTAAGGAAGAGATACCAAATGATCCTTAATTATTTGTATGCATTTGGGTGTCCACTGAGTCCTTTGTTTGCCCCCTCAATAGACTTCTTGAAGAAAGAGAGGTTCTGTTGTATTGTGATTTCCATGGCCACAGTCGTAAGAATAATATCTTCCTGTATGGCTGTAACAACAACAATCGCAAATACTGGCTTCATGAACGAGTCTTTCCTTTAATGTTATGCAAAAATGCACCAGATAAGGTAAGCACATAATGTAATTTTCTCTCCATTGAGTTAGGGACATGGGAACTCACTGCTTCCTATATGTAGTGTTTTATTTGGCATTTTGTATCTCTTTTTATTATCTTTGGTAAATCCGAGCAACCTAGACTTCAAGAATTTAGAAAAGCATGGTTTTAAGAATTGCTGTGGGGCCAGGCACAGTGGCTCACACCTGTAATCCCAGCACTTTGGGGGGCCAAGGCAAGCAGATTACCTGAGGTCAGGAGTTCGAGACCAGCCTGACCAACACGGAGAAACCCCATCTCTATTAAAAATACAAAAAGTAGCCAGGCATGGTGGCACATGCCTGTAATGCCAGTTACTTGGGAGGCTGAGGCAGGAGAATCGCTTAAACTTGGGAAGCAGAGGTTGCAGTGAGCAGAGATCGTGCCATTGCACTCCAGCCTGGGCAACAAGAGCGGAACTCCATCTCAAAAAAAAAAAGAATTGCTGTGTCCTGCCAGCTACAGTGGCTCATGCCTGTAATCCTAGCACTTTGGGAGGCCGAGGTGGGCATATTGTTTGAGCCCAGGAGTTCGAGACCAGCCTGGGCAACATAGGGAGACCCCTGCCACTACTAAACAATAGAATAAAAAAGAATTGCTGTGTCCATCAACCAATCAACAGATAAATAAAATGTGGTATCCTTTTTTTTTTTTTTTTTGAGACGGAGTCTCGCTCTGTCGAGGCTGGAGTGTAGTGGTGCACTCTTGGCTCACTGCAACCTCTGCCTCCCAGATTCAAGCAATTCTCCTGCCTCAGTTTCCTGAGTAGTTGAGAGTACAGGCATGCACAACCATGCCTGGCTAAATTTTTTTGTACTTTTAGTGGAGACGGGGTTTCACCACGTTGGCTAGGCTGTTCTCAAACTCCTGACCTCAAGTGATCCGCCTGGCCCGGCCTCCCAAAGTGCTGAGATTACAGGCCTGAGCTACTGCTGTTCTCAAACTCCTGACCTCAAGTGATCCGCCTGCCCCAGCCTCCCAAAGTGCTGGGATTACAGGCGTGAGCTACTGCGCCCCTCCATAAGTTGAAATTCTTGCATATACAGTTATCTATCACCTATCCTGTGGTGGTTGACCCTGGAAGAAGAGATTGAAGGACAAGCAAAATGCTAATGTCATGAGTCTTCATAGGAAAGGTTATATACTAGAAGATCACAAATAATTGTAAGATATTAAAGAGCTTAATGAAAACAATATAAAAGTTTTTAATAATTGACTAATTTTGTGACAGGCATATACAGGTAATCTTCATTGGTGTAGAAGCTGGTTTTTCACATCATAAATAGATCCACAAAATGTAGCTTTCAGAAGAAGAAAGTAGATTGGATTTTTATTTATTTATTTATTTATTTATTTATTTTACTTATTTTTTTTCCTTCTTCTTCTTTTTTTTTTTGAGACAGAGTCTTGTTCTGTCGCCCAGGATGGAGTGCAGTGGCGTGATCTCGGCTCACTGCAACCTCCATCTCCCAGGTTCAAGCAATTCTCTGCCTCAGCCTCCCGAGGGTCTGGGGTTACAGGCACCCGCCACCACACCCGGCTAATTTTTGTATTTTTAATAGAGACAGGGTTTCACCATCTTGGCAAGGCTGGTCTTGAACTCCTGACCACCCGCCTCAGCCTCCCAAAGTGCTGGGATTATAGGTGTGAGCCACCACACCCGTCCTTTTATTTATTTTTTCAAGACGTAGTCTTGCTCTGTCACCCAGATTGGAGTGCAGTAACACGATCTCCACTCACTGCAACCTCCGCCTCCCGGGTTCAAGCAATTCTCCTGCCTCAGCCTCCCGAGTAGCTGAGATTACAGGCAGGCGCCACCATGCCTGGCTACTTTTGTATTTTTAGTAGAGATGGGGTTTAGTAGAGATGGGATATTTTTAGTAGAGATGTAGGCCAGGCTGGTCTCAAACTCCTTACCTTGTGATCTGCCCGCCTTGGTCTCCCAAAGCGTTGGGATTACAAGCATGAGCCACCATGCCACGCACGGCCTAGACTGGAATTTTTTTAAGTTTTTTTTTTTTTTTTTTTAATAGAGACAGGGTCTCACTATGTTGCCCAGGCTGGTCTTGAACTCCTGGGTTCAAGCAACTCTCCCGCCTCACCACCTCAGCCTCCCAAAGTGCTGGGATTACAGGTGTGAGCCACTGCACTGGCTTTAGAAAAGTATTTTAATTTTTTTTTTTTTTTTTGAGACGGAGTCTCACTCTGTCTCCCAGGCTGGAGTGCAGTGGTGTGTCTCAGCTCACTGTAACCTCCACCTCCTGAGTTGAAGTGAGTCTCCTACCTCAGCCTCCTGGGTAGCTGGGATTACAGGCACAAGCTACCACACTTGGCTAAATTTTTTTGTATTTTTAGTAGAGACAGGGTTTCACCATGTTGACCAGGATGGTCTCAATCTCCTGACCTCATGATCCACCCACCTCGGCCTCCCAAAGTGCTAGGATTCCAGGGGTTAGCCACTGTGCCTGACTGATATTACAGATTTTTCCCATAAAGATATATGATAAAAATATTTTGTATTGTTACTCTTATTTGTTTAAAAAAAGAAAAGGAGGAAGCTTTCCTTCCTTCCTCTCTCTCTCTTTTGTTTTTTGAGTCTCGCTCTGTCGCCCAAGCCGGAGTCAGTGGCACGATCTCAGCTCACTGCAACCTCCTCCTCCCAGGTTCAAGCAATTCTCCTGCCTCAGCCTCCTGAGTAGCTGGGATTACAGGTGCATGTTGCCATGCCCGGCTAATTTTTTTGTATTTTTAGTAGAGTCGGGGTTTCACCATCTTGGCCAGGCTGGTCTCAAATTCCTGACCTCAGGTGATTGGGCCGTCTCGGCCTCCCAAAGTGCTGGGATTACAGGCATGAGCCACCATGCCCGGCCTCTCTTTCTCTTTCTCTTCTCTTTTTTCTTTTCTTTTTTTCTCTTCTCTTCTTCTTTTTCTTTCTTTCTTTTCCTTTCCTTTCCTTCTTTTCTTTCCTTCTTTTCCTTCTCTTATCTTCTTTTCTTTCTTTCAGGAAATCACACCCAGAACCCATATCTAAAACAAACTAATTGAAGCAGGGAACTCTGTCTCCTCTGCTCCTTCCCTCCATGAAGCAGAAATGCCCTGAGGCTCCTCAATAGAACCCCTGGATTCCACAGAGCACAATTTAAAAATCGCTGGACACTGAGATACTTTCCAACTGCAAAATCTTTTTAGCACGATAGGGTGGATAGAGAGAGGTGCCAAGTGTATATTACAAACTCCAAGTGACACACAAGGGCTGAGGGGTCATAAAAGATAAGGGAGGATATTGAACTCCAAGTGATAAGATTAGTGTAAGGGAGAGGGTTCCAGGCAGAGATTATGGGGGTAAGGAATACACATCATAGACAGAAGATAAACACAACTAGATTTAGGGGTTCAAGTTGGGGAGTGGCAGAAAATAAGTCTTAGAAAGGTTGGCTAGTGCCTTGAATGCCAAACGGATGTTCTAGGAAACCAATTCCTGCAAAATTCTCCTTAGGGGAGTGGGGTGGGGACAACAGGAAGGAAGAGTTCATGGGCAAAAATGTTTGGAAAACATATTGCAAATATACTCTCTTCCCTTTGGAAGATTACAGTCCTCATATTAAACACTCTAAGAGGGCTTGCAGAGACAGCCTGTTTAGTTTTGTTAACCCTTCATCTGCCTGACTAACATGACCACAGAACTCCTTTTTCCCCTGTAATACCTGTTAACATCCCTCCAAATTAGTATTTTGTGGAAAATGCCTTGGGAAATAACATATGGACCCCAAGGAAATTATTCTTGTATCATATTAATGAATCTTAGATATTTTACATTTGCTGATTTATGATTAACAGAAAATTTGGATTTCTTTTTAGTTCTCTTTTCACAGTTGTAATTTTAAGGTCCAAAAATGCAAAGAAGGAACAGGACGAGTTGTTATGTGGCGGATGGGAATCCTAAACAGCTACACCATGGAGTCTACCTTTGGCGGGTCCACCCTGGGTACATTCTCTTTTGTATATCATAGGCCAGCATAGGAAGGGAAATCCAAGCAAAGCATCAGGGAGATAAAATGCCTTTGAATGCTGGGGAGATAACTGATCTAGAGGATTTTTTTGTCTAGACTTATGCTAAATTTGAGTGCCCAACATATGAATGTGAAATATATTTGATGAGGCAGTATGGCATAGTGGTTGCTAAAGACCTGGAATCAGGCCAGGCGCAGTGGCTCACACCTGTAATCCCAGCACTTTGGGAGGCCAAGGCGGGCAGATCACGAGGTCAGGAGATCAAGACCAGCGTGACCAACATGGTGAAACCCCATCTCTACTAAAAATTAGCTGGGCGTGGTGGCATGTGCCGGTAGTCCCAGCTACGCTGGAGGTTGAGGCAGGAGAATCGCTTGAACCCGGGAGGTGAAGGTTGCAGTGAGCCAAGATCGTGCCATTGCACTCCAGCTTGGGTGACAGAGCGAGACTCTGTCTCAAAACAAACAAACAAACAAAAAACCTGGAATCAGGCAGATAGGGGGTTGAATTTCAGCTGCACTAACAAGTTTTGTGTTCTTGGGTAAATTATCTGGCCTTTTTGAACTTCATTTTTTTCTTTCTTTTTTTAATTTTTATTTATTTTGTTTTTTTGAGACAGGGTTTCTTTCACCCAGGCTAGAGTGTAGCGGCATGATCATGGCTCTCCGCATTCTCAACCTCCCAGGCTCAAGCGATTCTCCCACCTTAGCCCGTCGTGTAGCTGGGACTATAGGTGCATGTCACCATGCCTGGCTAATTTTTTTATTTTTTTTGTAGAGACAGGGTCTCCTTATGTTGCTCAAGCTGGCCTCAAACTCCCTGGCTCAAGCAATCCTCCTGCCTGGGCCTCTCAAAGTACTGGGATGGCAGGCATGAGCCACCATGCCCAGCCTCATTTTCCTTTTACTGCAATAATAATAGTACTTGCATTGTAGGTACTGCTTAGTGAGATGGTGCATGGAGTGCACTTCCCATAGTGCCTAACATGAAGTAAAAACCCCAGTAATTAGAACCATCATGATTATAATTTTTTCATTGCCAAAGATTCTTCTGAACCAAACTAAAACTAGGAGAGCTACACTCTCCTGAAGCATAATATTCTAGAATAAGAGGTGTTTTGTTTTGTTTTGTTTTGTTTTGTTTTGTTTTGTTTCAGGGTCTCACTCTGTTACCCAGGCTGGAGTGCAGTGGCGCAATCCCAGCTCACTGAAACCTCGCCTCCCTGGCTCAGGCGATCCTCCCACCTTAGCCTCCAACCTCAGCCTCCTGAGTAGCTGGGACTATAGGCACATGCCACAACGTCAGGCTAATTTTTGTATTTTTTGTAGAGACAAGGTCTCACCATGTTGCCCAGGCTAGTCTCGAACTCCTAGGCTCAAGTGAAGGGCCTGCCTTGGTCTCTCAAAGTGCTGGGATTATAGGCATGAGCCACTGTGCCTGGCCAGTGGTGGTATTTTTTTATTTTTTATTTTTATTTTTTTGAGACAGTCTTGCTGTGTCATCCAGGCTGGAGTGCAGTGGCACGATCTCAGCTCATTGCAAGCTCCACCTCCCGGATTCACGCCATTCTCCTGCCTCAGCCTCCTGAGTAGATAGGACTACAGGCTACAGGTGCCCACCACCACGCCCGGCTAATTTTCTTTGTATGTTTTAGTAGAGACGAGCTTTCACCGTGTTAGCCAGGATGGTCTCAATCTCCTGACCTCGTGATCTGCCTGCCTTGGCCTCCCAAAGTGCTGGGATTACAGGCGTAAACCACCGCTCCTGGCCAGTGGTGGTATTTTTAAAAAGATAATCATAAATTAGATTTACATTCAGTCACTAAGATTTAATTGGAAATGTTTGTGGGGTTTTTTTTTTCCAGGTAATAAAAGAGACACCCACTTTACCATCGAAGATCTGAAGTCCTTAGGTTATCATGTCTGTGACACCCTTCTGGACTTTTGTGATCCTGACCAAACGAAGGTAAAAATGGGGTTTCAAGAAATGTGGTGAAGGCCAGGCATGGTGGCTCACACCTGTAATCCTAGCACTTTGGGAGGCTGAAGTGGGTGGATTGCCTGAGCTCAGGAGTTCAAGACCAGCCTGGGCAACATGGCAAAACCCTCTCTCTACTAAAAATACAAAAAATTAGCTGGTCGTGGTGGCATGTGCCTGTAATCCCAGCTCTCGGGAGGCTGAGGCAGGAGAATCACTTGAACCTAGGAGGCGGAGGTTGCACTGAGTCGAGATCACACCACTGCACTCCAGCCTGGGGGACAGAGCGAGACTCAAAAAAAAAAAAAAAAGAAATGTGATGATGATGCTGTGATCAGTTTCACATGGGTCCAAAGTGAGCCCAGTGGAATTATAGGCAATCTTTATTTTCCTCTTACTAGTTTTCTGAAGTTTTTATAATAAAAGAAAATAAGAAAGCCCCCAGACTGCATACTGTCTACAAATGGTAAGACCTCATAATTCACCAAGAAGATGGAGACAGTCCTTTGGAACACCTCTCCCTCACTTCTGGACTTAACCTATGGCAACACCTATTCTTTTTTTTTTCTTTTGAGACAGGATCTGACTCTGTTACCCAGGCTGAAGTGCAATGGGGTGATCACGGCTCATTGCAGCCTCAACACCTTAGCCTCCCAAGTAGTTGAGACCACAAGTATGCACCACCACACATAGCTAATTTTTAAGCTTTTATAGAGACAGGGTTTTTCTGTTCCCAGGCTGGTCTCCAGCTCCTGGGCTCGTGATCCTCCTGCCTCAGCCTCTCAAAGTGCTGGGATTACAAGCATGAGCCACTGTGCCCAGCTACAACACTAATTATCTTTCCTTTTATTTTAGAAAATCAGGTGTCTTTTCTTTTTTTTTTCTTTTCTTTTTTTTTTTTTTTTTGAGACAGGGTCTCCATCTGTCGCCCAGGCTGGAGTGCAGTGGCGCGAACTCGGCTCACTGCAATCTCCGCCTCCCAGGATCATGCAATTATCCTGCCTCAGTCTACTGAGTAGCTGGGATTACAGGCGTGCACCACCACGTCCGGCTAATTTTTGTATTTTTTAGTACAGATGGGGTTTCACCATATTGGTCAGGCTGGTCTGGAACTCCTGACCTCAGGTAATCTGCCCGCCTCAGCCTCCCAAAGTGCTGGGATTATAGGCGCGAGCCACTGTGCCCAGCCAGGTGTCTTTTCTCTTCTCCAAAGTTAGCCCTGCTCTGTGTACACTTGTTGACTTCCCCTATGGCCTTTCTGAGGTCTTGCCTCATTAATTATGTCTTCCCAAACAAACAAACAAACAAAAAACTAATAATAATCATCATCAGGCCGGGTGCAGTGGCTCACACCTGTAATCCCAGCACTTTGGGAGGCTAAGGCTGGCAAATCACAAGGTCAGGAGTTCGAGACAAGCCTGACCAACACGGTGAAACCACCATCTCTACTAAAAATACAAAAATTAGCCAGGCGTGGTGGCAAGCGCCTGTAATCCCAGCTGCTCGGGAGGCTGAGGCAGGAGAAACACTTGAACCCGGGAGGCAGAGGTTGCAGTGAGCAGAGATCATGCCACTACACTCCAGCCTGGGTGACAGAGGAAGACTCCGTCTCAAAAAAAATAAAATAATAAAATAAAATAAAATAAAATAGAGTATTGCATTGTTGAAGAAGTTGGCAGCCAGGCATGATGGCTCACGCCTGTAATCCCAGCACTTAGGGAGGCCAAGGCGGGCAGATCACGAGGTCAGGAGTTCGAGACCATCCTGGCCAACGTGGTGAAACCCCATCTCTACTAAAAATACAAAAATTAGCTGGGCGTGGTGGTGTGCGCCTGTAGTCCCAGCTACTCGGGAGGCTGAGGCAGGAGAATGGCTTGAACCCAGGGGGCGGAGGTTGCAGTGAGCCAAGATCACGCCACTGTACTCCAGCCTGGAGACAGAGCAAGACTCTGTCTCAAAAAAAAATAAAAAAGAAGAAGTTGGCTCTAGTCAGAGAAAAGTGGCTAGAGCAGTGCTCACTGATGTTCTGCCCTAAAAAAATTTCTATTTGTTCCTCCCGCTCATGTAATTTTCTGTTAACATGTCCTTACTAGCAGGGGTGCAGGTTATTCATCTTTGTGTTCCCAGCAATAAATAAAATGCCTTTCAGCATATACTTAGTAAATATTTGATGAATAAATAAAATGGGCCAGGCATGGTGGCTCACGCCTGTAATCCCAGCACTTTGGGAAGCTGAGGCAGGTGGATCACCTGAGGTCGGGAGTTCAAAACCAGCCTGACCAATATGGTGAAACCCTGTCTCTACTAAAAATACAAAATTAGCTGAGTGTGGTGGGGCATGCCTGTAATCCCAGCTACTTGGGAGGCTGAGGCAGGAGAATCGCTTGAACCCAGGAGACAGAGGTTGCAGTGAGCCAAGATAGTGCCATTGTACTCCAGCCTGGGCAACAAGGGTCAAACTCCGTCTCAAAAATAATAATAATAAATAAATAAAATAAAATGAATTAACAAAATAGTTCTTTTTTTCACTTTCATAGTTCACTCAGTGTCTAGCAGAGCTTAAGGAGCTTTTACGACAGGAAATCCACAAGAAATTCCATGAACTTGGACAAGATGTAGATTTAGAAGGAAGTTGGAGTGACATCTCTTTGTCTGACATTGAATCCAGGTAACAAAGAAAAAACAGAGTTTTGTTTTTTTTTAAATACTTTGTTGTTAACCTGGGTGATATAGTGAGATCTTGTCTCTACAAAAAATACAAAAATTAGCTGGGCTTGGTGATCTATGCCTGTAGTCCCAGACACTGGGGAGGCTGAGGTGGGAGGATCACCTGAGCCCAGGAAGTTAAGGCTACAGTGAGCCAAGATCATGCCACTGCACTCCAGCATGGGCGACAGGCTCAGAAACAAAAAACAAAACATAAGAGTGAATATTCTTTGCCAGCCTCTGTTTTAGCCATTAGAAAGGAGTAGGGAGTTGGGCAGGCAGTTTGTGTAGGGCCTTGTAGGGAACTGCAAAGCCTTTGCCTTTCACTCCAACGGAGATGGAAAGCCTTTGGAAGGTTTTGAGTAGAGAAATATCATGGTTTGACAGGTTTTAGTGTTTTTTTTGTTTGTTTGTTTGTTTTTTTGAGATGGAGGCTCGCTCTGTGGCCCAGGCTGCAGTGGCGCGATCTCCACTCACCGCAAGCTCCGCCTTCCGGGTTCAGGCCATTCTCCGGGCTCAGCCTCCCGAGTAGCTGGGACTACAGGCGCCTGCAACCACGCCCGGCTAATTTTTTGTATTTTTAGTAGAGACGGGGTTTCACCGTGTTAGCCAGGATGTTCTCGATCTCCTGACCTCGTGATCCACCCGCCTGGGCCTCCCAAAGTGCTGGGATTACAGGCGTGAGCCGCCGCGTCCGGCCCCAGACAGGTTTTAGTTTTAACAGGAATACTGGCTGCTGTGTGAAAAGTAGATCATAAAGAGGGAAGTTCTAAGCAGGGAGACTCAATAGGAGGCTCTTGCAATAATATAGGTAAAAGATAATGGAGGCTTAGACCAATAATACAGGTAAAAGGTAATGGAGGCTTAGACCAGAGTAGCAGCAGTGGTTGTGGGGGGATGTGTGAATTGGTTGGATTCTAGATATATTTTGAAATTATAAACATTAGGATTTGCCTGTGGATTGGATATGGGCATGAGAAAAGAAGAGAATGACTCCACAATTGGTTGGATGGAGTTGCCTTTAGCTGAGATGGGAAAGATCAAAGGAGTGGAAAAAATTAGAGAGGTAGTGAAGATCAGGAGTCTAGTGTTAGGCTTGTTAAGTTTGTAATGTCCATTATATATTTAGTGGAGACCTCGAACAAGCAGTAGGCTATATGGGTCTGGAGTTCAGTGGAGAGGTCCAGTGGACCAGTGAGAGAGTCATCATTGGATAGATGACTTTTTTTTCTTGAGACAGGGTGTTGCTCTCCACCCAGGCTGGAGTGCAGTGGTATGATCTCTGCTCACTGCATCCTCAACTTCCTGGGCTCAAGCAATCCGCCTGCCTCAGCTCCCCAAGTAGCTGGGACTACAGGTGTGCACCATCATGCCCGGTTAATTTTTGTGTTTTTTGTAGAGAACAGGTTTTGCCATGTTGCCCAGGCTGGTCTATAACTACTGAGCTCAAGGGATCTGCCCGCCTCAGCCTCCCAAAGTGCTGCAATTACAAGCGTGAGACACCATGCCCAGCCTGGTAGATAATATTTAAACCTTAACACTAGATGGGGACTGGATGAAGTGGCTCACACCTGTAATTCCCACCTGCCTGGCCAACATTATGAAACCCCATCTCTATTAAAAATACAAAAATTAGCTGGGTGTGGTGGCACATGCCTGTAATCCCAGCTACTCGGGAGGCTGAGGCAGGAGGGAGGATCGCCTGAACCCAAGAGGTGGAGGTTACTGTGAGCTGGGATTGCGCCACTGCGTTTCAGCCTGGGTGACAGAGTGAGACTCTGGTCTCAAAAAAAAAAAAAAAAACTTAGCAGGGGGTCGGGGCATGCACCTGTAGTCCTAGCTACTTAAGAAGCTGAGGCAGGAGGATTGCTGAGCTCAGAAATTCGAGGTTGCAGTGAGGTATGGCCGCGCTAGTGTACTACAATCTGCGCCATAGAGTGAGACCCTGTCTCAGAAAAAAAAAAAAAAAAAAGACTGGTGGGATCTCAAGGAAGTAAGTGCAGATAGAGAAGAGGTCCAAGTCTGAGGTTTGAGCTGGATAATACAACTTTAATAGGGGAGGAGCCAGCAAAGGCGACTGAGACGAAGGGACTAGCAAGGCTGAAAAAAAGCAGAAGAGTGATTTTTTTAAAAACCTAAATCAGGCGCAGTGGCTCACACCTGTAATCCCAGGACTTTGGGAGGCTGAGGCTGGCAGATCACCTGATGTCAGGAGTTCAAGACCAGCCTAACCAACATGGAGAAACCTCATCTCTACTAAAAATACAAAATTAGTTGGGTGTGATGGCACATGCCTGTAATCCCAGCTACTCGGGAGGCTGAAGCAGGATAATCGCTGGAACCCGGAGATGGAGGTTGCAGTGAGCCGAGATCGCACCATTGCACTCCAGCCTGGGCAACAAGAGCGAAACTCCATCTCAAAAAATGAATGAATAAATAAATAAATAACCTAAATCAGATAATATCATTTATCTGTTGAAAGCACTTCAGTATCTCCCCGACTCAGTTTAAAAAAAAGCCAAAGACCCTACAATGGCCTATAAGGCTATAGGCCTCCTGATACCTCTATGGCCTCCACCCTAACCCTTTTTTTTTTTTTTTTTGAGACGGAGTCTCGCTCTGTCACCCAGGCTGGAGTGCAGTGGCACGATCTCAGCTCACTGCAACCTCCGCTTCCCAGGTTCAAGCAATTCTCCTGCCTCAGCCCCTCAAGTAGCTGGGACTACAGGCGCACGCCACCACACCTGGCTAATTTTTTGTATTTTAGTAGAGACAGGGTTTCACTGTGTTGCCTAGGATAGGCTGGTCTCGAACTCCTGACCTCAGGCAATCTGCCCACCTCGGCCTCCCAAAATGCTGGGATTACAGGCGTGAGCCACCGCGCCCAGCCAAATGCTGCCTTTTTCAACATGACCTACACACATTACTCTAATGCTACAACTTACTCCCCTCGTTCACCCTCCTGCCACTCCTTATCCCCCTTAGGTGCTCTACTTTTTTCCATAGTATTTATTGCCTCTGTCATTCTGTATCATTTAAGTCTTTACTATATCTGTTTTATTTATTTATTTATTTTTGAGACAGACTTTCACTCTTCTTGCCCAGGCTGGAGTGCAATGGCGTGATCTCCACTCACTGCAACCTCTGTCTCCCAGGTTTAAGCTATTCTCCTGCCTCAGCCTCCCGATTAGCTGGGATTACAGGCGCCCACCACCACGGCTGGCTAATTTTTAGTAGAGATGCAGTTTCACCATGTTGGCCAGGCTGGTCACGAACTCCTGACCTCAGGTGATCCACCCATCTCGGCCTCCTCAAGTGCTGGGATTACAGGCATGAGCCACTGCGCCTGGCCAATTTTTTTTTTTTTTTTTTTGAGATAGAGTCTCTCTCTGTCACCCAGGCTGGAGTCCAATGGCGTGATCTCAGCTCACTGCAACCTCCGCTTCCTGGATTCAAGCAATTCTCCTGCCTCAGTCTCCCGAGTAGCTGGGATTATTACAGGTGCCCACCACGATGCCTGCTAATTTTTTTTTTCTTTTTGAGACAGAATTTCACTCTTGTTGCCCAGGCTGGCGTGCAACGGCGCGATCTCAGCTCACTGCAGTCTCCACCTCCCGGGCTCAAGCGATTCTCCTGCCTCAGTCTCCCAAGTAGCTGGGATTACAGGCATGTGCCACCACGTCTGGCTAATTTTGTACTTTTATTAGAGATGGGGTTTACTCATATTGGTCAGGCTGGTCTCGAACGCCCGACCTCAGGTGATCCGCCCACCTCGGCCTCCCAAAGTCCTGGGATTACAGGCATGAGCCACTGCGCCCGGCCATCTAATTTTTGTATTTTTAGTAGAGATGGGGTTTCACCATGTTGTCCAGGCTGGTCTTGAACTCCTGACCTCAAGTGATCCACCCACCTTGGCCTCCCAAGGTGCTGGGATGACAAGCATGAGCCACCATACCCAGCCAATATCTGTTGTTTATTGTCTGTTTCCCTCTACTAGGAGATAGGTTCTACAAAGTCAGAGATCTTTTCGTTTGCTCTGTATCTCATGCACTTAGAATGGTACTGTTCTGTACCTAGCACAGAGGAAGAGCTCAATAAATATTTTTTGAATTAATTTAGCATTCAGGATCTCATCTGTACCTTCATAGTCTCCCCAGCTATTTAGGAAGCCCCCAAAAGGTTATGTCTCCCAGGTATGCAAGAATACCTTCTACTCTAACTTACTGGCTAAAGTGCCTCGTGGATGACCCAGCTGCTTTCAGGCTTCTGAGCTGGCATGGAAGTCTTCTGACAGAGGCTGCACTGTAGTCTGTGGTGGACAGTGGAAAAGGGATGGCTTTTCCACCCACTCTATGGCACATTGACATCTGGGCCCAAAAGCAATTCTGAGTCTCACAAATATTTCTTTGGGGACTTTAAACTAGGCCATCAGGCCAGGTAGTGTGCCCCATTCACCATGTCATCCCTTCCACTCTCTCAGAATCCTATGCCTAACTCACCAAGACCTCTGCACCAACCCCTCTCCAAATACAGCCTCAAAAACAAAATGCCGGCTGGATGCAGTGGCTCACGCCTGTAGTCTTAGCACTTTGGGAGGCCAAGATGGGCGGATCACTTTAGCCCAGGAGTTCAAGACAAGCCTGGGCAACATGGAGAAACCCTATCTCTACAAGAAATGCAAAAAGTAGCCAGTCATGGTGACTCATGCCTGTTGTCCCAGCTACTTGGGAGGCTAAGGTGAGAGGATCATTTGAATCCAGGAGGTCAAGGCTGCAGTGAGTCAAGATTGCACTACTGCACTCCAACCTGAGCGACACAGCGAGACCCTGTCTCAAAAAAAAAAAAGTGTGCTCTGCATATCAACTCATAGAAATAGTGCCCAAGATGTGGCTAGGCATGATGGCTCATGTCTGTAATAACGGGTATGATGGCTCATGTCTGTAATCCCAGCACTTTGGGAGACTGAGATGGGAGGATTGTTTGAGGCCAGGAGTTGGAGACCAGCTTGGTCAACATAGTGAGATCCCATTTCTATTTTTTAAAAAATTTAAAAAGAAATAAATAAAGCCCAAGGGGAATCAATTCAGAAACAGGCAGACTCTACAGTCTAGTGGCTCAGCAGGGACACTCTGATGCATACGGTTAAGAATTATTGAACCCAATTTGCCAGCCTCTGCCTCAAGAAACTGGCTGTCACAGTCTCCAGTGGGGTTCCACCTATTCATTGTCACGATTGCAAAGGAAAGCAGACTGTGAGTGTACAAGCCCAGTTTGAGTTTGCTCTGTGTGTATACACACAAAGGTTTTGACACTTTCTGGGACATACTGCTTTTAGTGCTTTTGTCCCATTTGCTAACATTTTCTACCAACAGGACTTCCAGCATCCTAAAAGGCTACTCCTTGACTAGAAAAACACCTTGTGAGAACAGGGAATTGGAAATTAGGTCAGAGAAGATGGGGTTTTCTTCCTGCTGTCTTTCTGTGGGACTACTACTCATTGTGCACTGAGAGGTGGGAGGGGAGCAGAAACAGAATGAAGGCCTGGGCAGCTGAATGGTTTGAAATCCTGACTTCTCCCATGTGATTCGAGCTCTGTGCCAATAAGTGTTTTTTGTTTGTTTGTTTGTTTTTGAGATGGAGTCTCACTCTGTCACCCAAGCTGGAGTGTAGTGGTGCGATCTCGGCTCACTGCATCATTGCAATCTCCACCTCCCGGGTTCAAGCAATTCTCATGCCTCAGCCTCCCGAGTAGCTGGAATTACAGGCACCCGCTACCACACCCAGCTAATTTTTTTTGTATTTTTAGTAGAGATGGAGTTTCACAATGTTGGCCAGGCTTGTCTCGAATTCCTGACCTCAAGTGATCTGCCCATCTCGGCCTCCCAAAGTGCTGGGATTACAGGCATGAGCCACCGCGCCTGGCCTTGTGCCAGTAAACTGTGTGTATAGACCCCCGTCATAGAGAACAGCTCTTGGTTCTAGCCAACTAAACCCCAGGAAAGGGGAAAATATAATGTGACACTTAAGCAAAAGACATGAAGAAAGAAAGGTTTGATTATTTAAGTTTTCATTCATCCTAGCCCTTGCAGAAAGGGGGAGGACACAGTTTGTGAGGGAAGACTTTAGATTAGTCTAGATGAGCATCCAAACCTTTTTTTTTTTAGAAAGAGTGTCGCTCTGTCGCCCAGGCTAGAGTCAGTGGCGCAATCACAGCTCACTATAGCCTCAACCTCCTGAGCTCAAATGATCCTCCCAGCTCAACCTCCCCAGTAGCTGGGACTATAGGCGTACACCACCACACCTGGCTAATTTTTGTATTTTTTTGTAGAGACAGGGTTTTGCCATGTTGCCCAGGCTGGTCTCAAACTCCTGGGCTCAAGAGATCTTTAAGCCTCAGCCTCCCAAAGTGCTGGGATTACAGGTGTGAACCACTGTGCCCAGCCACCCTTTTTTTTTTTTTAATAGAGACAGGGTATCACTGTGTTGCCCAGTCTGGTCTTTAATTCCTGGCCTCAAGTGATCCCTCCTGCCTTGGCCTCCCAAAGTGTGGGGATTATAGTCATGAGCCACCATGCCTGGCCTCATTCAAAACTTTTGAAGGAAAATTGGGGTGATAAAAGTAATCTTGGTCTCTGACCTGAAGGTTCTTTTTGTTATTTTGTTATTTTTTTTTTTTGAGATAGTTTCTTGCCCTGTTGCTCAGACTGGAGTGCAGTGGCACAATCTCGGCTCACTGCAGCCTCAACCCCCTGGGCACTAGTGGTCCTCCTATCTCAGCCTCCCAAGTGTCTGGGACCACAGGCAGGCACCACCATTACCAGCTAATTTTTTTAAAAAATTTTTTTGTAGATACAGCGACGTACTGTATCGCCCAGGCTCAGATTCTTTATTAAATGCATATGTTTATATATTGAATACATTTCTTCAGAGTACCTGTTAGGATCCTGGATTTCTGAATTGGTACCAGCCAAAGAGGAATAAATGAGAAAGATCCCTTGTTTTCAAACAAATGACAGTCCTCTGCTGTTCTCTAGGCCTGCATATTGAGAATCCTGTAGCCTCTCACAACCTCCACCAAGGGCAATTCTGCCCATCTGGCCAGTATTTGCTTTGCCATATGGACTGCAAACTCTTTGGTGCCAGAGGCTCTGCCTCGTTCATCTGTGTTCCCTGTGCCTAGCACACTGCTTGGCATGCAGTAGGTGTTCGGAGTGAATGAATGAATGTGCTTGTCAAGAATTCTTTTTTTGGTACCGGGTACAGTGGCTCACGCCTGTTATCCCAGCACTTTGGGAGGCCAAGGCGGGAGGATCATGAAGTCAGGAGATCGAGACCATCCTGGCTAACACGGTGAAACCCCATCTCTACTAAAAATACAAAAAATTAGCTGGGCATGGTGGCGGGCACCTGTAGTTCCAGCTACTCGAGACGTTGACATAGGGAGACTCTGTCTCAAAAAAAAATTTTTCTTTTTTTTTTTATTGAGACAGCTTCACTCTTGTTGCTTAGGATGGAGTGCAATGGCGCAATCTTGGTTCACTGCAACCTCTGCCTCCCAGGTTCAAGCGATTCTCCTGCCTTAGCCTCCTGAGTAGCTGGGACTACAGGCGTGCGCCACCACACCCAGATAATTTTTTTGTATTAATAGAGACGGGGTTTCACCATGTTAGTCAGGGTGGTCTCAAACTCCTGACCACCTCCTGACCAAGGTGATCCACCCACCTTGGCCTCCCAAAATGCTGAGATTACGGGCGTGCGCCACCGCGCACAGCCATCAAGAATTCTTAGTGATTGCTTGGGCGCAATTTCTCATACCTGTAATCTGAGTACTTTAAGAGGCTGAGGCAAGAGGATCGCTTGAACACAAAAGTTCAAGACTAGCCCAGGCAACATAGTGGGATCCTGTGACTACAAGAATTTTAAAAATTAGCCAGGTATGGCGGCATGAGCCTGTAGTCTCAGTTGCTCAGAAGGCTGAGGTGGGAGGATCTCTTGAGCCGGGGAGGTCAAGGCTGCAGTGATCTATGATCACAGTACTGCACTCCAGCCTGGGTGACAGAGTGAGACCCTGTCCCAAAAATATAAAAAAGGAAGAAAATAATAATTTTTAGTAATTGAAGCATAGACAATGAGAGAAATAGTAGACTAGAAGATATCCTAATCCTAATCCCATACAGCTGGTCTGGTAAATGTTATGCTTCCTAGACATATCAATGACAGTTATTTCCTCTTCTTTTTTTCTTTTGGAAACAGCACCAGTGGCTCTGACAGTTCTCTCTCAGATGGTCTTCCTGTTCACCTAGCAAACATAGCAGATGAGGTAAGCTGAACTCTTATACCCAGGAAATAGCAGCCTTAAAAAAAAATCATGACACTACCAGACAATTTGTTGGAATTTTCCAACAGTCCTAAGACCTGCAGAAAATATACAGTAATGTCCTAACTAGTCACCTTGCCCTAAAGTCTCTTGTTTTGTCCTTTATAACTTTCTTGCTTAATTTTTAAGGCCATCTTAAGGTAACACCCAAACTGAATCTTTTAACCACACATTTAATGATCATTAATATCTGGACCTGATATTATTGCCATAAGTAATCTGATTTCATATTGTAAATCACAGATATTTGGTTATTAGTATAAGTGCCCCTTTGTGTTTTTATGTTTGTTTGTTTGTCTTTTGAGATGGAGTCTTGCTCTGTCTCCTAGGCTGGAGTGCAGTGGCGCAAACTTCCGCCTTCTGGGTTCAAGCAATTCTCCTGCCTCAGCCTCCTGAGTAGCTGGGATTACAGGCACATGCCACCACGCCCGGCTAATTTTTGTATTTTTAGTAGAGATGGGGTTGGCCATCCTGGTCTCAAACTCCTGACCTCATGATCTGCCCGCCTTGGCCTCCCAAAGTGCTGGGAATATAGGCGTGAGCTGCTGCACTGGGCCTTTTTTTTTTGAGATGGAGTCTCACTCTGTCGCCTAGGCTGGAGTTCAGGGGCGTGATCTCAGCTTACTGCAACCTCCGCCTCCCGGGTTCAAGCAATTCTCCTGCCTCAGCCTCCTGAGTAACTGGGATTACAGGCACCTGCCACCTCACCCGGCTAATTTTAGTATTTTTAGTAGAGGTGGGGTTTCACCATGTTGGCCAGGCTGGTCTCAAACTCCTGACCTGAAGTGATCCACCCGCTTCAGCCTCCCCAAGTGTTGGGATTACAGGCATGAGCCACCATGCCCAACCATAAGTACCCCTTTGGCAGTTTATCTGTAACAGTGGGATTTGGGGGTATTAAGTAGGAAGCATCCTCCAGTAAGGAGGGAACTGAACTGTTTGTTTATTCTCCAAACCAACACCACAAGTCTGCATACCGAGTTAGCCTTTGTGTCTTGAGTGTTGCATGAAGAGTGCCACATGTGGGTGGGCCTAGTTCTGGAATCCTCAATGACCAGTTTCTCTACTTTCTGGAATAGCTGACTCAGAAAAAGAAGATGTTTAAGAAGAAAAAAAAGAAGTCACTTCAGACTAGGAAACAGCGAAATGAGCAGTATCAGAAAAAAAATTTGATGCAGAAGTTAAAGTTAACAGAAGATACCTCAGTAAGAAAGACTTGCTGGCTATTTCTACTGTCTAGTTTCAGACCATTCCATAGAGGGATAAGGAAAGGGGGTTAAAGTTTACTCTAAACCAAAAAGGGGATGGAGATTGGGGCAGAGGGAGACTTTCTGTTTTGGGATCAGAACCCTTCCAGGGACCCTCCGGACATCTCCGAGCAGGTTTTGGCCTTGGCCCACTGATCCTCTCCTACACTCTGGCATAAGAAATCTGGGTTTTAGCCAAGTCTGAATTTCCAGAGAAAAGACATGATACTGGAATGGTAGTGGCTAGAGCTAGTCAGGAGTAGATGGATGGCTGGGGGCCAGGCCTGGTCCAGGCTAAGACAGCTGGATAGCTCATCAATCTTTGTCCAAGCTGCCACACTCCCACCATACCCTCTGCTTTCTAAAGACAAACGTGCTTTCAGAAGTACAAGTTTTGCTGTTGGGTAAATTGGATCAATTTTGAATAGATCAATTGAAAAAGATTCTCTTTTCACTCAATCCTAGGAAAAGGCAGGATTTGCTTCTACTCTGCAAAAGCAGCCAACCTTTTTCAAAAACTCAGAGAATTCCAGTTTTTTACCAATGAAAAATGAAAACCCGAGGTTAAATGAGGTAGTATTTTTGTTTTTGACTCTTTGTCACACAGATTCTCTAACCTCTCGAATTAGCACCTCTCTCCCACAAGGTGACAAATGTAATAGCCATTTACGTTACCCTAACCTGACAGTGCCACTGGGAGCAAGAAAACATTAAAACTGGGGGAGACATTGACACTGCTTTGGATGAGACATGACTGAAGTCTGGAATCAAATATTGGTGATTTGTGATTTTACACCAAGAACATAAGAACAGGCTGCCTTACTTACCATCCATTCATCCATCTACCCACCCATCTACTCAATCAGCAAATGTTATTTTAAAATAAATCAATGAATTTTATTGGGCACCTACTATATGCCAGTCCCTTTACTGGATGCTGTGAATGCAACCTTGAACAAAATACTATCCCTGCCTCAGGGACTTCAGAATCTGGTGGAGATTTCAGCAAGTAAGTAGGAAATTGTATCACAGAGTAGGATGCAGTGGCAACACAGAGGAGAGACACTCAACCAATGTTTAGTACTTTATAGTTTTATGGCTATAAAATCTTTGATTTTTTTTCTTTTTTTTTTTTTTGAGATGGAGTCTTACTCTGTTACCCAGGCTGGAGTGCAGAGGCAATCTCAGCTCACTGCAACTTCCACCTCTTGGGTTCAAGTGATTCTCGGGTCTCAGCCTCTGGAGTAGCTGGGATTACAGGTGCCCACCACCATGCTCGGCTAATTTTTGTATTTTTAGTAGAGACAGGGTTTCGACATGTTGCCCAGGCTGGTCTCAAACTGCTAAACTCAAGTAATCCACCCACTTTGGCCTCCCAAAGTGCTGGGATTACAGGCATGAGCTACCATGCCCAGTCAAAATCATTTATTTTTTTGTGTAAAAAAATAGGCTGTCCGGCCATGGTGGCTCACACCTGAAAGCCCAACACTTTGTGTGTTTTCTTTTTTGTTTCTTTTTTTGAGACAGAGTCTCATTCTGTCACACAGGCTTGAGTTCAGTGGCGCGATCTCAGCTCACTACAACCTCCACTTCCCGGGTTCAAGTGATTCTCCCGCCTCAGCCTCCCGAGTAGCTGGGATTACAGGCATATGCCACCTTGCCTGGCTAATTTTTGTATATTTAGTACAGACAGGGTTTCACCATGTTGGCCAGGCTGGTTTTGAACTTCTGATCTCAGGTGATCCGCCTGCCTCAGCCTCCCAAAGTGCTGGGATTACAGGTATGAGCCACTGCGCCTGGCCAAACCCAACACTTTGGAAAGCCGAGGCAGGAGGATCACTGGAGCCCAGGAGTTCAAGACCAGCCTGCACAACATAGTGAGACCTCATCTCTACAAAAAATAAACAAAAATTAGCTGGGCATAGTGGTGCACATAGTCCCACCTATCTGAGACACTGAGGTGGGCAGATCACATGAGACCAGAGTTGGAGGCTGCAGTGAGCCATGATCATACCACTGTACTCCAGCCTGGGTGGCCAGGCACGGTGGCTCACATCTGTAATCCCAGCACTTTGGAAGGCTGAGAGAGGAGGACTGCTTGAGTCCAGAAGTTTGAGACTAGCTCTGGCAACATAGCAAGACCCCATCTCTACAAAAATTTTTTTTAAAAATCAGCTAGGCATGGCTGGGCACGGTGGCTCATACCGGTAATCTCAGCACTTTGGGAGGACAAGATGGGTGGATCACATGAGACCAGGAGTTCAAGACCAGCCTGGCCAACATGGTGAAACCCCACCTCTACTAAAAATGCAAAATTAGCTGGGCATGGTGGTGTATGCCTGTAGTGGCAGCTACTCAGGAAGCTGAGTCACAGTAATTGCTTGAACCTAGGAGGCAGAGGTTGCAGTGAGCTGAGATTGCGCCCAGCTTGGGCGACAGAGCAAGACTCTGTCTTAGAAAAAAAAAAAGAAGAAAAAAAATCAGCTGTGCATGGTGGCGCATGCTTATAGTCTTAGCTACTTGGGAGGCTGAGGTAGGAGGATTGCTTGAGCCCGAGAGGTCAAGGCTACAGTGAGCTGTGATCCTACCACTGCACCCCAGCCTGGGCGACAGAGCAAGACCTTGCTAAAAAAAAAAAAAAAAAAAAAAAAAGGTGGGAGATGGGTTTTGAGGTCAGGTACGGTATCTCACACCTGTAATCCCAGCACTTTGGGAGGCAAAGGTGGGAGGATCACTTCAGGCCAGGAGGTCAAGACCAGCCTGAGCAACATAGCAAGATCCTATCTCTACAAAAAACTTTAAAACTTAGCTGGATGTGGGCTGGGCACAGTGGCTCATGCCTGCAATCCCAACACTTTGGGAGGCTGAGGCAGGTGGATCACGAGGTCAGGAGATTGAGACCATCCTAGCTAACACAGTGAAACCCCGTGTCTACTAAAAATACAAAAAATTAGCTGGGCGTGGTGGTGCATCGCTGTAGTCCCAGCTACTCGGGAGGCTGAGGCAGGACAATCACTTGAACCTGGGAGGCAGAGATTGCAGTGAGCCGAGATCACGCCACTGCACTCCAGCCTGGGCAATAGAGCGAAACCCCGTCTTAAAAAAAAAAAAAACTTAGCTGGATGTGGTAGCCTGCCCCTGTAGTCCTAGCTACTTGGGAGGCTGAGGTGGGAGAATCACTTGAGTCCAGGAGTTTAAGGTTACAGTGAGCTGTGATCCTGCCACTGCACTCCACCCTAGATGACACAGTGAGACTTTGTCCCCAAAAAATAAAAAAACAGTTTTGGTACAATAGTTAGTAGCTGATTCTTAGGGGATAGGGTGCAAAATGGGCCCTCCTCATGTGAAACACTACCCTATGGTTAACAGTGCTGCCCAGGCACGGTGGCTCACGCCTGTAATCCCAGCACTTTGGGATGCCGAAGTGGGTGGATCACCTGAGGTCAGGGGTTCAAGACCAGCCCAGCCAACATGGTGAAACCCTGCCTCCACTAAAAATATAAAAATTAGCCAGGCGTGGTGGCAGGTGCCTGTAATTCCAGCTACTGGGGAGGCTGAGGCAGGAGAATCGCTTGAACTCAAGAGGTGGAGGTTGCCGTGAGCCAAGATTGCGCCATTGCAACCAGCCTGGGCGACAAGAGCGATACTGTCTCAGAAAAAAAGAGTACTATAGGCTGGGCACGGTGGCTCATGCCTGTAATTCCAGCACTTTGGGAGGCCGAGGCGGGTGGATCACCTGAGGTCGGGAGTTCAAGACCAGCCTGACCAACATGGAAAAACCCTGTCTCTACTAAAAAGACAAAATTAGCAGGGCGTGGTGGTGCATGCCTGTAATCCCAGCTACTTGGGAGGCTGAGGCAGGAGAATCGCTTGAACCCGGGAGACGGAGGTTGCAGTGAGCCAAGATTGCGCCATTGCACTCCAGCCTGGGCAACAAGAGTGAAACTCCGTCTAAAAAAAAAAAAAAAAAGAATACTATAATGAGGCCTCACTGTGTAATACTGGGGAATCCCCACAGAGCACAGCTGGTGGCAAGAGCATACATACATTTTGAAGTCTGCCTTGAGTTCAAATTTCAGCCCCACTATTTAATATTCTGTGAGTCATCTGACCACCCTGGGGTTACTAAGTTTCTGCATCTGAAATACTGAGGTAATAATATCTACAGCCTAAAGTTGTGTGAATTAGTGTGAAAGGGTAAAGCACCTGGCATATTGTAGGCACTCAGTAAATTAGTCACTTTTCCTCCTTTGAATTGTTTTTCCTTCTTTGAATTATGTTTTGCCTGTCCTTTTATGTGGGAATATCACAATGAATCAACATGTATGAATAAGAAACAAATGAATAATGTATATTCACTGTAATCACACTTGCTCAAGTGGAAAATTTAGTGAGGATATGTTCATTTATTTTAGACAAATTTAAATAGAAGAGACAAAGACACCCCCCTGGACCCATCAATGGCCACCCTGATTCTGCCTAAGAATAAAGGGAGAATGCAGGTACTTCACCTAATATACTGTATATACTTATATGCCAGTGATTAATTTTAATTAGTTCTCAAATGTATTATGTGATTTGGAGGGCGGTGATGCACAGTCCAGTTTTACCTTCTCGGATTCGTTCTGCTCAGGTGAACATCTAAGGCATTTTGCACCCTCAGGCTACAGTTACCACTGACCATTCAGTACCAAGTTTTGTGAATTGTTTGCTTTTTTAAAAGAGTAAGTTTTAGGCCGGGCACAGTGGCTCATGCCTGTAATCCCAGCACTTTGGGAGGCCAAGGCAGGCAGATGATTTGAGATCAGGAGTTCAAGACCAGCCTGGCCAACATGGTGAAACCCCATCTCTATTAAAAAATACAAAAATTAGTCGGGCATGGTGGTGTGTGCCTGTAATCCCAGCTACTGGAGAGGCTGAGGCAGGAGAATCGCTTGAACCCGGGAGGCAGAGGTTGCAGTGAGCTGAGATCGTGCCATTGCACTCCAGCCTGGGTGACAGAGTGAGACTCCGTCTAAAAAAAAAAAAAAGTGAAAAAGTAAGTTTGGTCAGGTGCGGTGGCTCACACCTGTAATCCAAGCACTTTAGGAGGCTGAGGCGAGTGGATCACCTGAGGTTAGGAGTTCCAGTTCAAGACCAGCCTGGCCAACATGGCCAAACCCTGTCTCAACTAAAAATATAAAAATTAGCTGGGTGTAGTGGTGCATGCTTATAACCCCAGCTACTCGGGAGGCTGAGGCAGGAGAATCACTTGAACCCAGGAGGCAGAGTTTGCAGTGAGCCAAGATTGCACCACGGCACTCCAGCCTGGGCGACAGAGTGAGACTCTTTCTCAAAATAAATAAATAAATAAAATATAAAAACTTTAAAAAAAGAGTAAGTTTGAATGAATTCATATTTATCCCTATAATAACATTCATCATGCTCATTTGCACTCACATGTTTTTTCCTGAAAGGGAGGAAAAAAGAGATGGTGAGGCCGGGCGCGGTGGCTCATGCCTGTAATCCCAGCACTTTGGGAGGCCGAGGCAGGCGGATAACCTGAGGTCAGGAGTTCGAGACCAGCCTGGCCAACATGGTGAAACCCTGTCTCTACTAAAAACCAAAAAATTAGCCAGGTGTGGTGGCACACGCCTGTAGTCCCAGCTACTTGGAAGGCTGAGGCAGGAGGATCACTTGAACCCGGAGGTGGAGGATGCAGTGAGCAGAGATCGCACCACTGCAGCCTGGGCGACAGAGTGAGACTCTGTCTCCAAAAAAAAAAAAAGGTGGCAAAACAGCTAGTAAGCTGTTGTTTCTAATAGCCCAGGGTATGTGTACAGGAGGGTGTTGTTCACATGAGTCTGGGTAAAACACAGGTTGAGAATCAGTGGATTATGTTAGGTGTACTAGATATAGAGTAGATGGTTCTCCCAATGGATGGAGTCCCTGCTGTCTTCCCAAGTCTGTTGCTTGGGAATTCTTGCACTGATGCTCTCATTTACCTATCAGTGTCTTCTAGTGTCTACTATGTGCAAGGCCCTTAAAAGACACGAAGACAAGATCCTCTAGGAGTGACAAGACTGATAGTCCAATCACCATATTATGACAGAAAATGAAGAGCAGCGAAAAGATAGGCTTAAATAAAGTCAAATTAAAGAGAGTTTCAGTCCTGACAGACTAATCAAGAATGAGCTTGTCCTCTTTCTTCACTTAGCATTCATTGCTGGAAGCCTATGAGTAGCAAAAACCATATCCCAGAACTGAAACATACTAATTAGGTTGTAACATATAACCATGAATTCAGTTAAATCCAGTGTAGTGGATGAATGTTATCCAAACCTTTATCTTTAGTACATTTTCTTAAAAAAAAAATTTTTTTTTTTGAGACAGGGTCTTGCTCTGTCGCCCAGGCTGGAGTGCAGTGGCGTGATCTTGGCTCACTGCAACCTCTGCCTGCCAGGCTCAAGCGATTATCCCACCTCATATTTTCTTAAAATTTATAGTGTGATACTTGTGTAACAGAGATGTGGGTATTTAATTTCTATAACATGTCAGATAAACATAATTGAAAAAAATGAGGCAATCTGCCACCTTGACAGATTGTTTTTCTCTTTTTTTTGTGTAATGTTTCCAGACAGCTTATAAAATGCAGTCCTTCTGCTTTTGGGGGCAATTAAAATGTTGCCCATGTTGGCCGGCGTGGTGGCTCACGCCTGTAATCCCAGCACTTTGGGAGGCCAAGGCAGGAGGATCACTTGAGGTCAGGAGTTTGAGACCAGCCTGGGCAAAATGGCGAAACCCCATCTCTACTAAAAATACAAAAAAAATTAGCTGGGTGTGGTGGTGCACGCCTGTAGTCCCAGCTCCTCGGGAGGCTGAGGCAGGAGAATTGCTTGAGCCCAGAAGGCAGAGGTTGCAGTGAGCTGAGATTGTGCCATTGCACTCCAGCCAGAGCAACAGAGCAAGACACCATCTCAAAAAAAAAAAAAAATGTGTCTCATGTTGACCTTGATTTGGCTAAGGGACCAGGACAAATGCTCAATTCACCTCTGTTCTGTAACATTGTCAACTACTTTTATATTTGGGGAAGAAATGCAAATACTTCTCACCAGCTCCTTGTAAAGCCAACCCCAACCCTAACTACATCTTTAGAAATGGCAAAATAAACTGAATTCAACTGTTTAAAATCTTATTTGCACAGAATAAGAAGCCAGGCTTTACAGTATCATGCTCTCCAAAGAGAACCATAAACTCCAGCCAAGAGCCAGTTCCAGGTATGAAGCCAAACTGGCCTAGGAGCAGATATCCTGCCACAAAGAGAGGCTGTGCTGCCATGGCGGCATACCCATCCTTGCACATATACACATACCCGTAGGTGAGCCTGGGCTGTGCCACACAAGCACTTCATCGGGGGTTTTGAGATTAGACACATTTTGTAATGGGGGAGATGTATGACTGGGAACTGCATTTACTTGTGGTATACTGTGTTGTGCACTCATGCACTGACCTTACACTTTGTACTTACACTGTGGGCATGTGGTCAAGATGCATACCTCATGAATTCAACTATTTTTTCATAAAATGAAATTTTATTATGATGTGTAAAAATGCTTTATCAGAAACTGAAGTGTGTTCTCATGGCACACTTCATGGCAGCACAGATATACCTCATTTTAACCAATAGATATTCTCTCTAAAATTATGTGCAAATCAATTTTTAAAAATCAAACTCTATGTTAAACACATTTTGGCAGTGTGCTATAATAAAAAAAAAGTGTTGTGTCAAAGCTTTCTAGTGACGGTCAGTCCTACTGCTGTATGTCAGGTTTGCTCACAATGAGGTATTCCCACATAGAAATAACAATGCATGTATTACCCAGAATTTAATGTTGCGTATCTTATGTTCAATGAGGTTTTGTAATTTTTTTAGGCTGATGATTAAAATTCTTTCTCTCTAACCAGTTGTTTCCTTTGATTGGTTAACTGCATAATTTTATGTGAACAGATATTTTTTATCCGCCTTTTCTTTCCAATAGCCTCTCCTGAGCACCAAGCAAAGTCAGCCAGCTGCAGCCTGTCATGTCAACACGCTGGAGTCATTTACAAGGGTGGTCACTCCAGCTCATGCTAGGAGCCCTATTTTGACTACTTTTTTTTCTATCACATGGGATTGAAAGTTTTCTAGCACATTTTTCATTATCACTTTTAAACTTTCAGCCACCATCACTACCTGGATTACTAGTGATTAGAACTACATGACAACACAAATTTTATTGCAATCCTAGTGTAGGAGTATTTTAAAAATATTTTAGAACAGTTTTAGATTTACAGACAAATTGAGCAGAGAGTACAGAGAGGTCCTAGGTGCAGCTACCCTCAATCTGTGAGTCTTTTTAAGGGCAATATCAGCCCATACTTTTTTTTTTTTTTTTGAGATGGAGTCTTGCTCTGTCACCCAGGTTGGAGTGCAGTGGGGCAATCTTGGCTCACTGCAACCTTCGCCTCCCTGGTTCAAGCAATTCTCCTGCCTCAGCCTCCTGAGTAGCTGGGATTACAGGCGCCACCACCACACCTGGCTAATTTTTGTATTTTTAGTACAGACTGAGTTTCACCATGTTGGCCAGGCTGATCTCGAACTCCTGACCTCGTGATCCTCCCACCTTGGCCTCCCAAAGTGCTGGGATTACAGGCATGAGCCACCATGCCTGGCCCACATACTGTTTATATAGGGAGTTTGCAAATGGCCTTCTCCTATGCCGCACCTTACATACATCCTAAAACTATTAGCATTTTAAGTATCTAGAAAGCACCCAGCCAAAACCCCACTTTTTATCCCTAAAAGGATATCCTTAAAGGAAAAGTCCCAAAAGCAAACCTTGTTTGAAAGTTGTTCAGAAATTCAGCCGGCAGCCTTTGGGAGGCCAAGGCGGGTAGATCAGTTGAGGCCAGGAGTTCGAAACCAGCCTGGCCAACATGGTGAAACCCTGTCTCTACTAAAAATACAAAAATCAGCAGTGTGTGGTGGTGTGTGCCTGTAATCCCAGCTACTCTGGAGGCTGAGGCAGGAGAATAGCTTGAACCCAGGAGGCAGAGGGTGCAGTGAGCCACCTGGCCTATGAACATGGTTTCTTTCGAAGCCTTACTCTTTGGACCACAGGGCCTAATGAAGGTCCTATCACCATCTGGTGGCAGCATATCTGTGTTTTTGGAGAGAGGACAACATCTCTTGAAAGTGAGATAGGCCAGGCATGGTGGTTCATGCCTGTAATCCCAGCACTTTGGGAGGCTGAGGCAAGTGGATTCATTGAGCCCAGCAGTACGAGACCAGTCTTGGCAACGTGGTGAAACCCTGTCTCTAGCAAAAAAATACAAAAATAGCCGGGTGTGGTGGCACATGCCTGTAGTCCCAACTACCCTGGAGGCTGGGGTGGGAGGATCACTTTAGCCCAGGAGGTGGAGGTTGCAGTGAACTGAGATCATGCCACTGTACTCCAGCCTGGGTGAGAGTGAGACTCTGTCTTTAAAAAAAAAAAAAAAAAAAAAGACTGGGAGCAGTGGCTCATGCCTGTAATCCCAGTACTTTGGGCTGAGGCAGGTGGATCACGAGGTCAGGAGTTCAAGACCAGCCTGGCCAAGATGGTGAAACCCTGTCTGTACAAAAAATGCAAAAATTAGCCAGGTGTGGCGGCAGGGGCCTGTAATCCCAGCTACTCAGGAGGCTGAGGCAGAGAATTGCTTGAACCCGAGAGGTGGAGGTTGCAGTGAGCCGAGATTGTGCCACTGCACTCCAGCCTGGGCAACAGAGCAAGAGTCCTTCTCAAAAAAAAAAAAAAAAAAAAAAAAAGGTGCATTGAGCAGTGATTTACTTAGGAACTATGGAGAACTGCCCCTGTGTTTAAAACCTAGATGGAGAACAAAGACTAGTAGGCAAAACAAAGCAGTCAGATGTTTTGCTAGTTTCAGAACATTGTAGTGAGTTAAAGAGCCACCAATGTGGCATTTAGAACACCTGAGTTTGAATCCCACAGAGGCTGGGGGCAAGTAGGCATGGGGCAGTTGCTTAATAGCTCTGCACTTTTACTACCCGACCTTAAAAGTGAAAGGTGAAATGATCTCTAAGGTCCCTTCATTTGACCACTACTCTTAGCTGTTGATCATACATTGCAATAATGTGCTTTAAACAGTTTCCCTCTTCAGCCTGAGCTAGCTAGGTCTTCTCTCCCTCAATCTCTGGTCTTTGGGGAAACAAGACCTCTTTGGTTGCTCTGAGTACAGTTCTTCTCATCTTGTCGCTAACCAATTTTGATACATGCTGGCCGGGCACGGTGGCTCGTGCCTGTAATCCTAGCACTTTGGGAGGCCGAGGCGGGCGGATCACCTGAGGTTGCGAGTTTGAGACCAGCCTGACCAACATGGAGAAACCCCATCTCTACTAAAAATACAAAAAATTAGCATGGTGGCACATGCCTGTAATCCCAGCTACTCGGGAGGCTGAGGCAGGAGAATCGCTTGAACCCAGGAGGCGGAGGTTTTGGTGAGCCGAAATCACACCATTGCACTCCAGCCTGAGCAACAAGAGTGAAACACGGTCTCAAGAAAAATAAAATAAAATAAAATAAAGATAGATGCCATCTCTCCTCATAGCCCCCTGAACTGCTATTCCTAGATTATTGGATTTAGTGACCAGAAATCACATGAATAAACCCCTTCACAGCTCCAGTCATTCCCCTTTCTCTTGGCTTCATTTCTTCCCCAATTCAGCCCAGACTCCAGGGTTCGTGACGTCAACCATTCTCTTGCCAGCACCCCAGTGTCCTCACACTCTGTCCTTCTGCCACATCCACCTGGTAGTTCCCCAGCTTTGGATCAGCCAGTCATCTCAGCTATCTGTCTTCTCTACTGTACCCAGGCTGCCAAGATGGCTTCGGGAAAATATGCCATCAAGTGGTCCTGGACCAGCACACTAGTATCTCCTTCAGCCTTGGAAATTTATCTTCTGCTTCTGAAACTGAAGTTCCCACACCTTTCCCCCTCCGTGGCTATTTCACACCTCCATTTCAAGTCTCATGCTCCCTCTCTGCTGCCACCTTCCTCCGAGCAAACAGCCATACTAGTCAAGACTGGTTCAGAAGCTAGGCTCCCGTGAGGCAGGGGTAGGAAGATAACTTCAAACAAATTCTGAAGTCTCTTTGGTAGGTTTGTTTATGTAATGGCATTGGCAAATCAATTCTGAAACATTTTAGACATATTATATGCTTGAACAAATGAATAAATGTGTTGGTGTTGTTGAAAGCCAAGAACTCATTATTTCTTTTCTTTTTTTTTTTTTTTTTGAGACGGAGTTTCGCTCTTGTTGCCCAGGCTGGAGTGGAGTGGCACAATCTCGGCTCACTGCAACCTCCACCTCCTGGGTTCCAGTGATTCTCCTGCTTCAGCCTCCCAAGTAGCTGGGATTACAGGTGCCCACCACCACACTCGGCTATTTTTTTTTTTTTTTTGTATTTTTAGTAGAGATGGGGTTTCATCATGTTGGCCAGGCTGGTCTTGAACTCCTGACCTCAGAACTCCACCTGCTTCAGCCTCCCAAAGTGCTGGGATTATGGGCGTGAGCCACTGCACCTGGCCAGAACTCATGATTTCTAAAACATGTATATGTCTGAACATACACATGTATGTATACACAAGTATGTATGTGCATGTGTGTATGCATATTCATATATGTAGATAATGTGTGTATGTGTATTCAGCTGTATCTGCTAAAAAGGGCTAAAATCAAATACATCCTATTAGCAATAAGAACATTTTGCACTGAGATCTTGGTCTCTAATACATTCCTCACTAAAAGGAATCAGGGTTCATTAGAGAAATGTCTGGGGCAATGTAGATATGAGATGAGGAGCCTGAAATGTTGTGTTATGTCAAAAAGTAAAAAAGTGCTGGGGGCATGTCACAGGATAAAGGAACCAACTTGAAGGAGCTCCCACTGGCCAAATCTGGGATATTAGGGCACCAAAATGATTAAGGACATTAATAAACTATAACCTATTGAAAAAAATAGGAATCATGAGTTCATATCAATGAGAGAGAAAGAGAGGAAGAACGCTCTTGTTTAAGAAGAATGAAGCTGAGGTCGATGGTGAATGTAGAAGTAGTGCTGCAATTGGGAATTCATTATTTTGCAATTATTGTAGTAAAATGGATCAGGCAAGAAGTACCTATGGATGCAAAATTCAGGAGGAAACTTGAGGAGCAAGATAATTGCATGGTTTTAAAGTGTCTCCACTCAGATTGCTTATTAGTTGGAAGGGAAAAAGTGTGACTGTATAATAGGGCAATTGGACACCACCTTAACAGTGTGATTGTTTAGGGACAGATGGACATTCTGTGCCCTCTGATGGAAAGCCTGAGACGAACACATCACTTAAGTAGTATTCTGGTTGGAAATGCATATCTTGAATCTAATCATGAAAAAACATCAGATAAAACAAAAATAAGGAACATTCTGCCAAAAAGAATCTAGACTCTGGCATCAGGATGCCTGGGTTCAAAGGCTGACTCCATAGCTTTATGACCTTAGGCTTTATGACCTCTCAAAGATTCAATTTCCTCATCTGTAAAATGGGAACACAAACAAGACACACTTTTCAGAATTGTTGGGAGGACCGGACAAGAAAATGTATATAATGCACTTAGTAGAGTGCTCTACACACAGAAAACACTCGGGAGTGGTGAGCTGGCATCACTCTTGTCCACCCTTACTGCTGTTCCGTTCCTTTGTTCTATTTTTTTGAGACAGTCTTGTTCTGTCACCCAGGCTGGAGTGCAATGGCACCATCTCCGCTCAATGCATCTTCTGCCTCCGAGGTTCAAGTGATCCTTATGCCTCAGCCTCCCAAGTAGCGGGATTACAGCCACGTGCCACCATGCCTGGCTAATTTTTATATTTTTAGTAGAGACAGGGTTTCACCATGTTGGCCAGTCTGATCTTGAACTCCTGACCTCAAGTGATCTGCCTACCTCAGCCTCCCAAAGTGCTGGGATTACAGGTGTGAGCCACCACGCCCGCCCTCTTTCCTTTGTTCTTAGAGAAAAAAAATGCCCAACTTTGGGTTTAAGGCTAATCTCTCCACCTTATGCTTCAATTCAGTCACTCTACTTTCCCAAACTTTCTGCATTGCTTTACCCCCTCTTGTCTTTCTCCTTCCCTACCAGCAACTTCGCTGTGGCCTCAAAACATGCCAGGCTTCTTCCATATTTAAAGAAAGAACATGCAGGCCAGGCACCGTGGCTCACACCTGTAATCCCAGCACTTTGGGAGACCAAGGTGGGTGTATCGCCTGAGATCAGGAGTTCGAGACCAGCCTGGCCAACATGGTAAAACCCGTCTTTACTAAAAATACAAAAATTAGCTGGGCGTAGTGACAGGTGCCTGTAATCCCAGCTACTCAGGAGGCTGAGGCAGGAGAATCGCTTGAACCAGGGAGGTGGAGGTTGCAGCGAGCCGAGATCACACCATTGCACTCCAGCCTGGGCGACAAGAGCAAGACTTCATCTCAAAAAAAAAAAAAAAAGAAAAAAAAAAAGAACATGCCTTCTGATCAGTTGTGAATAAGTAAATATAAAGAAAGTGCAGGCCGAGCACAGTGGCTCACGCCTGTAATCCCAGCACTTTGGGAGGCCAAGGCAGGTGGATCAAGAGGTTAGGAGTTCGAGATCAGCCTGGCCAACATGGTGAAACCCCCGTCTCTACTAAAAATACAAAAATTAGCTGGGCATGGTGGCAGGAGGTGGAAGGTGCAGTGAGCCGAGATCACACCACTGCACTCCAGCCTGGGCAACAGAGCGAGACTCCATCTCAAAATAAATAAATAAATAAATAACTTGAGACTGGGTAGTTTATAAAGAAAAGAGGTTTGAGCCGGGCACAGTGGCTCACGCCTGTAATACCAGCACTTTGGGACGCCAAGGCAGGCAGATCACCTGAGGTCGGGAGTTCAAAACCAGCCTGACCAACATGGAGAAACCCCATCTCTACTAAAAATACAAAAATTAGCCAGGCATGGTGGCGCGCACCTGTAATCCCAGCTACTTCGGAGGTTGAGGCAGGAGAATCACTTTAATCCAGGATGCAGAAGTTGCAGTGAGCCAAGATCGAGCCATTGCACTCCAGCCTGGGTGACAGAGTAAGACTCTGTCTCAAAAAAATAAAGTGTCTTCCTAAATTCTGCAAACCGTTCTAGTGTTGACAAAAAGAGCCAAACTTTATGTAATATTTGAAGAGATTTATTCTGAGCCATATATGAGGACCATGACCCATGACACAGCCTCAGGAGGTCCTTATGTGGTTCACAGCCACATGTGCCCAAGGTGGCTGCATTACAGCTTGATATTAGGGGGACAGAAGCTATAGGCAGACATCAATCAATACATATGGGGTGCCGGCTCAGTGGCTCATGCCTGTAATTCCAGCATTTTGGGAAGCCAAGACGGGAGGATTGCTTAAGGCCAGGAGTGTGAGACCAGCCAGCCCAACATGGCCAAACTCTGTCTCTACTAAAATGCAAACAATCAGCTGGGCATGGTGACACGTGCCTGTAGTCCCAGCTACTTGGGAGGTTGAGGAAGGAGAATCACTTGAACCCAGGAGGTGAAAGCTGCAGTGAGCCAAGATCACACCACTGCACTCTGCGTGGGCAACAGAGCAAGACTCTGTCTCAACAACAACAACAAAATGTGGGGTATACATTGGTCCAGAAAAGCAGGACAACTCAAACTGGGGAGAGGGAAGTGCTTCCAGGTCATAGGTGGATTCAGAGATTTTCTGATTGGCAATTGGTTGAAAGAGTTATTATATAGACAGATCTGGAATAAAAGTTTTTATTATGTAGATAAATTGTATGTAGTTTTATTATGTAGATGAAGTCTCATAGGTGGCCACCCTTAGAGGCAATAGGTGGCAAATGTTTCCCGTTCAGACTTTTAAAAGGTGCTAGATAGGCTGGGCATGGTGGCTCATGCCTGTAATCCCAGCACTTTGGGAGGCCAAGGCAGGCGGATCATGAGGTCAGGAGTTTGAGACCAGCCTGACCAACATGGTGAAACCCCATCTCTACTAAGGGAGGAGAATCGCTTGAACTGGGGAGGTGGAGGTGGTGGTGAGCTGAGATGGTGCCATTGCACTCCAGCCTGGGCAACAAGAGTGAAACTCTATCTCAAAACAAAAAAAAAAAAAAAGAGGTTTAATTGGCTCAGCTCTGCAGGCTTTACAGGAAGTATGATGCTGGCATCTGCTCAACTTCTAGGGAGGCCTCAGGGAGCTTACAATCATGTAGGAAGGCGAAGGAGGAACAGGCACATCACATAGCAAAAGCAGGATTGAGAGAGAGAGAGGGAGGGGGAAGTGCCACATAATTTTAAATGACTAGCTCTCATGAGGACTCAATTATCACGAAGACAGCACCAAGCCATGAGGGATCCGCCCCCATGATCCAAACACCTCCCACCAGGCTGCACCTCCAGCATCCATGGTCATAATTCAACATGACATTTGCACAGGGATAAATGTCCAAACTATATCAGGGGTTTTATTTTTAGTTTACACTAGCAAATTATCAAAACTTAGGAGAGGACTGTGGAAACCCTGATTTATAACCAGTTGGGCATAAGGGTCTTTATAAAAGGGAGGCAGGAGGATCAGACTCAGAAAAAGGACATGTGAATGATCCAGGATTTATGCTCCTTAGTTCAGCTAAATCCGGGTTCTTGTCTCATGACCAGGAAAAATTAGGCATGTGGCCACATTGAAGAATAGAATAGAATTTATTAAATGAAGGGAAAGCTTTCAGCAAGGAGAGGGGTCCTACAAAACGGTTTCCACTTCACAACTGAATACAAGGGCTCCCACACATGAGCTGAAGAGGCAAGGCTCCTCTCCAGCATACAGCATGAAATCCTAGTAGCTCCACCCTGATCCCCCCAGTGCACATTCGGGCGTGCCCACACAAGCCATGGGTAGTATCAGAAAGGCAACATTCAATTGGTTGAAAGGCATTATTCAGAGAGAATCAATAGGGAAAGGGCGAACAAACAAGGGCAGAAGATCTCCCTGTGGGTTGCAGGTTTCATCTGGAACAAGCAGTCCGGTCTTTTAGCCTTCAGACTGTTTTAGGCTTGAAGGTGGGGTTTTCACCAAGGACCCTTCCCTATCTGCCCAGGCATTTGTCTGCCTCCTGCCTCTATCATGAAGACAGAAGAGGTTGAACTGATGCCCTTTGAAGTTGGAGGAAGTGGCCAAAAGGCAAGGAATGCAGATGGCCTCTGGAAGCTTGAAAAGGGAAAGACACAGTTTCTCCTCTGGAAACTGCAGAAGGAATAGCGCCTTGGCAACACCTTGATTTTAACCCTTTAAGACTCATTTCAGGCCAGGCATGGAAGCTTATGCTGGTAATCCCAGACTTTGGGAGGTCAAGTCGGGTGGCTCACCTGAGGTCTGGAGTTCGAGACCAGCCTGGCCAAAATGGCGAAACCCCGTCTGTACTAAAAATACAAAAATCAGCCAGGTGTGGTGGCAGGCCCCTGTAATCACAGCTATTCGGGAGGCTGAGGCAGGAGAATCACTTGAACCCAGGAGGCGGAGGTTGCAGTAAGCCGAGATTGCACCACTGCACTCCAGACTGGGTGACAGAGCGAAACTCCATCTCAAAAAAAAAAAAAAAAAAAGACTCATTTCAGGCGGGGTGCAGTGGCTCAGGCCTGTAATCCCAGCACTTTGGGAGGCCGAGGTGGGAGGATTGCCTGAGCCCAGGAGTTCAAGACCAGCCTGGTCAACATGGTGAAACCCTATCTCTAGTAAAAATACAACAATTAGCCAGGCATGGTGCTGCACGCCTGTAATCCCAGCTACTCAGGTGGCTGAGGCAGGAGAATTGCTCGAATCCGGGAGGCGGAGGTTGCAGTGAGCTGAGATCATGCCACTCCAGCCTGGGTGACAGAGTGAGACTCCATCTCAAAAAAAGAAAAAATAAAGACTCATTTCAGATTTCTGACCTCCATAATGGTATGATAATAAATTTGTGTTGTTTTAACCCACTAAGTTTGTGGTAATATTCACAGCAGCAAAAGGAAATTAACAGCACTTAAATATCACAAAAAAATAGACCAGGCACAGTGGCTCACGCCTGTAATCCCAACATTTTGGGAGGCCAAGGTGGGCGGATCACGAGGTCAGGAGGTCAGGAGTTCGAGACCAGCCTGGCCAACATAGTGAAACCATGTTTCTACTAAAAATACAAAAATTAGCTGGGCATGGTGGCACACACCTGTAGTCCCAGCTACTCAGGTGGCTGAGGCAGGAGAATCGCTTGAACCCAGGAGGTGGAGGCTGTGATGAGCCGAGATTGTGCCACTGCACTCCAGCCTGGGCAACAGAGCAAGACTCCATCTCAAAAAAATATATGTTTTTACAAAAAAAATCAATATGATATTTTGAAAACGAGATCACTGAGGTCCATTCTGGAAACTGGTCATGGAGTACTAAAGAAATAAACCGCATATTTCATAAGGCCAGGGCATAAAGAAGGGTGGCATCATTTATACCTTTGGCAAAATGAGACTTAAGGTGCCCCAGTGTCATGTGGGAGATCCTAAGTCTGTGTTGAAAACAATGACTGAGGCTGGGCACTGTGGCTCACGACTGTAATCCCAGCACTTTGGGAGGCCGAGGCAGGCGGATCACCTGAGGTCGGGAGTTCGAGACCAGCCTGACCAACCTGGAGAAACCTCGTCTCTTCTAAAAGTACAAAATTAGCCGGGTGTGGTGGAACACACCTACAATCCCAGCTACTCGGGAGGCTGAGGCAGGAGAATTGCTTGAACCTGGGAGGTTGTGGTGGGCCCAGATCATGCCATTGCACTCCAGCCTGGGCAACAAGAGCAAAACTCTGTCTCAAAAAAACAAAAAAGAAAAAAAGAAAACAAGGACTGATGCCAAGAAGGAGAATAATTTTTGCCTTTCCTCCAGTTCTCAGGATTGGAATCCAAAGACAGCGTCCATGACTGTGCTGCCAGGCAACATGTTCTTTGTCATTTTTCAGACTTCTCTAGCGAACAAAGATAGGAAAGTAATGTTGAAAGGCTAGTGGAACCCTAACCAAACCAGAAAAATTTGCTATGCTTGAAAAGGAAAAGGGAAAATACTTTCCAAATATGGCTCCCAAGCTGAGATATTTGAAATAAATCTCTAAAGCACACAGATTTTGTGCAAAAGAGATGGGCTTCTCATGACACTATGCAGGGGAACTATACTTTTCAAAGGATGTTCTCTCTAAGGAACCGTTTTACATGCAAGATAACAGTTTTATTTTTTATTTTATTTATTGATTGATTTTTGGAGACAGAGTCTCACTCTGTCACCCAGGCTGGAGTGCAGTGACTTGATCTTGGCTCAACGCAACCTCTGCCTCCCAGGTTCAAACGATTCTCCTGCCTCAGCCTCCTGAGTAGCTCAGACTGCAGGCGTGTGCCACCATGCCCAGCTAATTTTTTTGTATTTTAGTAGAGTCAAGGTTTCATTGTGTTGGCCAGGCTGGTCTCAAACTCCTGAGCTCAGGTGATCCTCCCACCTTGGCCTCCCAAAGTGCTAGGATTACATGCATGAGCCACCGCGCCCGGCAAGACAATATAGATACTCCTTAGGAAGCTCGAGAAGGACAGGAGGAAAATGTAAGGCCAGCAAAGAGAGTTTGCCTATCCCTTTAGCTGGGTGACCCTTTTCAGTCATTCTAAGACAAATTGAACTTAAGTTGGTGGAAAGAACCCAAGAACCCCAGCTGTCAGGACTTCCCTTCCTTTCGTAGATATTGTGGTCGGCTCCCTAGCAACCCAGATCCTTAGGCAGGACAGGATTTCTCCACAAGTATAGTACTGATGTCTCCAGATACAGGGGTCAAGGGAAGGCCCCTTTGCCCTCTGAAGTTTTGCTGAAAAATCAACTCGAAAAAGGCAGATTAACTGGAAAAAAAAGGCATAGAAATTTATTGACATTAGCATGGTGTGAATCACAGAGTGATTGTCCACCCCTCTAGGTGGTTCAGAAGTTAATATACCATCCTAGAAAAACAGGTTGTAGGAGGGGGAAGAAGAGGAATTTGCTGTTGTTTTGAGACAGGGTCTTGCTCTGTTGCCCAGGCTGGAGTGCAGTGGCACGATCATGGCTCACTGCAGTGGCACGATCATGGCTCACTGCAGCGGCACGATCATGGCTCACTGCAGCGGAACAATCATGGCTCACTGCAGCTTCAACCTCCCTGGCAATCTTTCCACCTCAGCCTCCTGAGTCACTGGGACTACAAGCACACACCGACAAGCCCAGTTAATTTTTTCTTCTTCTTTTTTTTTTTTTTTTTTTTTTTTTGAGACGGAGTCTTGCTGTTTCGTCCAGGCCGGAGTGCAGTGCCGCAATCTCAGCTCACTGCAAGCTCCGCCTCCCAGTTTCCCACCATTCTCCTGCCTCAGCCTCCCAAGTAGCTGGGACTACAGGTGCCTACCACCACACCCGGCTAATTTTTTTGTATTTTTAGTAGAGATGGGGTTTCACCGTGTTAGCCAGGATGTTCTCGATCTTCTGACCTTGTGATCCACCCGCCTCGGCCTCCCAAAGTGTTGGGATTACAGGCGTGAGCCACCGCGCCCGGCCTATTTTTTCTATTTTTTTGTAGAGCCAGGTGTCACTATGTTGCCCAGGCTGGTTTTGAACTACTGGACTCAAACAGTCCTCCTGCCTAGGCCTCCTAAAGTGCTGGGATTATAGGCGTGAGCCACTACGCCCGGCCAGGGTAAAGGTTTTGGGAGAGATTATAGGAGGGTAAAAGCCAGGGAGACCTTGAGGCTTTTTCAGTTCAGTATGTCAAAATACCATACATTTTGGGGTATTGGTTTTGGAGCCCTAACACAGACTTTGATAAGTATCCCCTGAGGGCCAAAATTAACCCTGTTGAGAACCACTAGTCTAAGCCAATCATTGGTTTAGGTGGTGGTGGGTGACTCACTTCTGTCCAGTAATTCATGAGAATTCTGCTGGGGAGGTTTCTGAGAAAAGGTTTCTTCCTCCAAAAAGAGCCAATTTGAGAGCCAGGCATGGTGGCTCATGCCTGTAATCCCAGCACTTTGGGAGGTTGAGGCGGGCGGATCATCGAGGTCGGGAGATCGAGACCATCTTGGCTAATACAGTGAAACCCCGTCTCTACTACAAAAAAAAAAAATTAGCCAGGCATGGTGGCACATTCCTATAGTCCCAGCTACTTAAGAGGAGGAGGCAGGAGAATCTCTTGAATCTGGGAACAGAGGTTGCAGTGAGCCGAGATCGTGCCATTCCACTCCAGCTTGGGTGACAACGTGAGACTCCGTCTCAAAAAAAAAAAAAAAAAAGAGCCATTTTGTGATGAGCTTTGGTGTGCCAAAAAAGAGAGAACTATTTTTAAAAAGACACCTTCTCAAAGCCTGGACGCGGTGACTCACACCTGTAATCCCAGCACTTTGGAAGGCCAAGGCAGGCAGATCACCTGAGGTTGGGAGTTCGAGACCAGCCTGACCAACATGGCAAAACCCCATCTCTACTAAAAATAACAAAAATTAGCTGGGCGTGGTGTTGGGCGCCTGTAAACCCAGCGACTCGGGAGGCTGAGGCAACCTCCTTGAACCTGGGAGGCGGAGGTTGCAGTGAGCCAAGATCACGACATTGCACTGCAGCGTGGTCAACAACAGTGAAACTCTGTCTCAAAAAAACAAAAACAAAAACAAAAACCCTTCTCTCTTCTTCCTCTGACTATCAGTGTTGCATGTGAGGCTCAAAACTATTTTGCTACCGGCCTAAGGAGGAAGAGCACAGGGATGGAAAGAATCTAGGTATTTGGTAAGACTCTTGTGTCACAGCCTCATCCAACTCAGAAGGCTCCTTGAACTCAGGTCTTCCTATAAGGCAAAATAAATACAATAAATATATACCGGCTGGGTAAGCTGGTTCATGCCTGTAATCCCAGCACTTTGGGAGGCCGAGGTGGGAGGGTCACTTGAGCACAGAAGTTCAAGACCAGCCTGGACATCCTTGGACCAGGTTAGGATTAAGACAGGGGCTTGAATTTTGCTAAGATACAGGCCCAGTTAAACGATAGCTAGTCATTATTCTGGCGATCATGAGATATAGGAGTAACTTTCCCAATTACTCCTATAGATAACATCACTATTGTACAACTTAAGATTGGCCTTTTATGACGTTTTTCAATTACTTGAGGTTTTTTGGTCTTTTTATTTTTCTCCTTTTTGTGTGAAAATGGGGTCTTGCTGTGTTGCTCAGGCAGGTCTCAAACTATCCTCCCACCTCTGCCTGAAATGCTGGGATTACAGACGTAAACCATCACACCTGGCAGAGATAACATCACTAACATAGAATCTAAGATTGGCTTTTTGAGATGTTTTGGTGGCTACTGACTCCACTCAGACCCACCACTCATGACATCTGGTCCTGTGGCCTCCATCCACAGGCTGTCAAGGACCGCTTTCTATACCCCTATGATTTCATCCCCAACCAATCAACATTCCCCATTTGAGCCCCCTGCCACCAAAGCATCCTTGAAAAACCCTCACCTCTGAGCCCTCGGGGAGAGTGATTTGAGCGATAACTTAAGTTCTTCCACATGGCCCACACTGTGTTAATTAAACTCTTTCTTTACTGTAATGCCACAGTCTCAGTGAACTGATTTTGTCTGTGCAGCAGGCAGGAAGAACCCACTGGACAATTACGTGATCTCTCTCCCAAGTCAGACCGCCTCCCAGTCCAGGAGACTTTTTTTTTTTTTTCTTCAAGACAGGCTCTTACTCTGTCCCCCAGGCTGGAGTGCAGTGGTACAATCTCGGTTCACTGTAACCTCTGCTTCTCAGGCTCGAGCAATCCTCCCACCTCAGCCTCCTAAGAAGCTGAGACTACAGGTGCAAGCCACCATGCTCAATTAATTTTTTTTCTTTTTTGCAGAGACGGAGTTTCACTATGTTGCCCAGGCTGGTCTCAAACTCCCGAGCTCAAAGCAATCCACCCAAGTGCTGCGATTACAGGCATGTGCCCTGCTCCCAAGAGGCTTTTAACTGATAAATCCATTCAGCCTTCCCTGGGCTTCATTTTTTTCTGAGATGGAGTTTCACTCTTGTTGCCCAGGCTGGAGTGCAATGGCATGATCTCGGCTCACTGCAACCTCCGCCTCCCGGGTTCAAGCGATTCTCCTGCCTCAGCCTCCCGAGTACCTGGGATTATAGGCATGCGTCACCACGCCCGGCTAATTTTGTTTTTTAGTAAAGATGGGTTATCTCCATGTTGGTCAGGCTGGTCTTGAACTCCTGACCTCAGGTGATCCACCCACCTCAGCCTCCCAAAGTGCTGGGATTACAGGCGTGAGCCACCGCGCCCGGCTTCTGGGCTTCATTATTGACCTCTTGGAAGCTTTTGACATATTGACTATCCTTTCTTTTTCCAAACTTTTCTCTTGACTTCAGTGACATGCTGTTCTAGTTCTGTTTCCTTCCCAGTTAATTCTGCCCCTTTTGACTTCCGTTATTCCTCTCACCACTGCAATATGGGTCAGCAAATATAACCCATCTTAGGGTCATCATACTGAACTGTATCAGGGAATGCCATTCAGATCATAGTCTTTGTGACTGGCCCCACTCTGAGTTATGCAGTGCACAGCCTAGGCAGCTGTACATAGCACCTCTTCCCTTATCTATACTGCTGACTTCGGTTACCTATTCTCTGCAGATTCTTCCCAAAACCTCATCAGCAGCTTCTGCCTCACACCATTGGAAAATATTGTGGAGCAGACTGAATCCCCCAACCACCCACCCCTGGCAAGAGGCTCTGTGCCTCCCCATGCTCACTAGCATCAGTGGGACAAGGCAATATTATTTGGCACCATCAATGCACAAATCCAAGAATAAATAATCCAACCAGGTGTGGTGACTCACACCTGTAATCCCAGCACTTTGGGAGGCAGGTGGATCACTTGAGTTCAAGAGTTTGAGACCAGCCTGGGGCAACATGGCGAGACCCCATCTCTACTAAAAATACAAAAAAAATAGCTGGGCATGGTGGTGCACACCTGTGGTCCCAGCTAATTGGGAGACTAAGGTAGGAGGATCGCTTGAGCCCAGGAGGTGGAGGTTGCAGTGAGCCGAGATTGCACCACTGCACTCCAGCCTGGGTGACAAAGATAGACCCTGTCTCAAAAAAAAAAAAAAAGAATCCCCTGCTAAATAGTCTCTCTGGCTCAGCTTTATGTTTCTAGATTCAGTTAGAAGCAACTTGTTTCTTACAACTTTATTTTTTATTTATTTATTCTTTTGAGACTGAGTCTCGCCCTGTCACCCAGGCTGGAGTGTAATGGCGCAATCTTGGCTCACTGCAACCTCCAACTCCCGAGTTCAAGCAATTCTCCTGCCTCAGCCTCCCGACTAGCTGGGATTACAGGCACCCGCCATCACACCCAACTAATTTTTGTACTTTTAGTACAGATGGGGTTTCACCATGTCGGTCAGGCTGGTCTTGAACTCCCGACCTCAGGTGATCCACCCACCTCAGCCTTCTAAAGTGTTGGGATTACAGGTGTGAGCCACCGTGCCCAGCCAATATCTGTATTTCAATATAAAGTTTTTTAAAAAAACCCTTTCCTATGCATAATTTCACTTAATGCTCATAATAGCCCTGAGAGATAGACAGTAGTGTTAGATTTAGATACAAAAACTGGAAATTAAAGAAGCTAAAATGACAAATGGATGCAGTGGAAAAGCCAGGATCCAAATCCAAGTCTTTCCCCTACAGTACTTCACTCTGCTCCAAGCTCAGATTCACCAAATGTTGTTTGATAGAACACGTGAGCTGGGGCTGAAGGAGCAGGGACAATGCCTTTTTCACTTTTGCCTCTGATAGCCTGTAGACTGGTAGGCACTGAAGTATTTGTTCACTTGTGCAATAAATATTTATTGAGCACCTCGTATGTGCTGGGCACTGAAAACACAACCGTGAACAAAGGCTGTCACGGTTCCTGAACTCATGGAGCTTTCATTCCAGTGGAGGAGACATAATTTCAGTGATAATGCTACGACGGGGCACAATGTGGGAGAAAATAAGAGGGAGGTGGCCAGGCGCGATGGCTCCTCACTCCTGTAATCCCAGCACTTTGGGAGGCCAAGGCGGGTGAATCATGAGGTCAGGAGTTTGAGACCAGCCCGGCCAACATCGTGAAACCCCGTCTCTACTAAAAAGACAAAAATTAGCCGGGCGTGGTGGCGTGTGCGTGTAATCCCAGCTACTAGGGAGGCTGAGGCAGGAGCATTGCTTGAACCTGGGAGGCGAAGGTTGCAGTGAGCTGAGATCGGGCCACTGCACTCCAGCCTGGGTGACAGAGCGAGACTCCGTCTCAAAAAAAAAAAAAAAAAGAAAGAAAGAAAAAGAAAAGGGGGAGGTAATTTTAGAATGGTCAGAGAAGGTTTTTCTGAGAAGATAACATTAATCAAACGAATAAATGAATGAAAAGCCACTCGCTAGCGGATTCATTATTTGCTATACTTATTTAGAGTTTGTCAGTCACGAGACTGTTAACGGCTCTGATGCTGAGTATCTTTTGAACCCTATGTTGATGATGCCCAAAAGGCAAGTGCAGAGATGAAGCATAATGAAGAATCCTTTTCAATTTCTTTTCAGTCCTCTGACCTTGCCTCTGCCGTCACGGTCACACTCCCCCACTGACACTCCCATTCTTCTGTTTCCGGACACTTGCGGCCTGGAAGCGCATGTGCAAGAGAAACCGTCATTCCTGGTGAAGGGCGAGCCCCCGGCAGAACGCATGCGCCTCCGTCCCTTAAGCCCCGCCCCGACCTCAGCGCCCCCTCGCGAGCGCCCGCCGTTTCTCGGGGCGGGACAGGGGGGCGGGGACTGGGCGGAGAGGCGCGTGCTGCTGCGTGCGTGCGCGCGCGCCGCGGGCGGGCCAGTGAAACCGGCGGCCCTGGCACGTGACCTAGGACCGGCTCACCGGGTCGCTTGGTGGCTCCGCTGTCTGTCCGTCCGTCCGCCCGCGGGTGCCATCATGGCGGACGCGGCCAGTCAGGTGCTCCTGGGCTCCGGTCTCACCATCCTGTCCCAGCCGCTCATGTACGTGAAAGTGCTCATCCAGGTATGAGGCGTCGCCGCTCCCTACCCCGCCCGGCGCCCCGTTCGGTCGCTGCTGCTCAGGGCGCCTGAGGATCGGCTCAGCCTTGCGGGCCCTTCATTCTCCCGAGATGCTGCTGCTCCTCCGCTGCCCTTTACCTCCCCGCAGGGACAGCTTCCTCAGTCCCGCGGCCCCGCTTGGGGGCCTCGCCGAGCCCTCGCCTCGCCGCCCAGCGTTGAGGCCCTCTCCTCCCTTAGCCAACCGCCACCCGGCCCTGCCCTGCCCGGCGAATCCTCTGAACTTTGGTTCTTCTTCCCTGAGGTGGATCCTGGCCGGTCGCCACCAAAGGCTTCCGAACCCTCCCTCTCGACCCTCCGAAATTCACATTCACCACTACTCCCCCCAAAATCTCAGACGCAAAACACGAAATACTCAGTTGAAGACAAATGTGAAGTTAGGTGGGAACCAACATTTTATTTTTTATTCCTTTTTTTTTCTTTTTATGCTACTGTTACTACTGCTTTTCTGTTCCGAGGTTTTCGCACCAGATACTGAGAGAAACACAAGGAGCTCATTCAGAAGTGTTAATGAAGGGGTTGCTCTGTCAGATTTCGGAAGGATGCATTGAGCGCTTTCCAGCAGCGGCCCATGTGGCTCCTGACAATGAAAATCACATTTGTCAGAGCTGGAAATTAGTGAAGCTGAGTTTTAGCGAGTTTAAACATGGGAGTTAGTTTCTAATCTACTGTCAAATAATTATTACATGATATTTTATATTCACATGCAGGTAGGCCAAGTAAGTGATAGACTTAGTGTTTCCAGTTCCTTTGCTATATCCCTGTAATGGGCAGGTCATTCTTTTTTTTATGCTTTTACTGAGAGTTGACATAATTACCTCATGCACTGTGCCTAGGAATGGAACAGTTTTTAGAACCCCTGTCTCGCCGTCTACTTTTCTGTAAAAAATAGGCAAGACACTAGAGAGGGCCCCATTTCTTATTCTTGAGTTGTTGGGAATCCAAATTATTTCTTGCTGAGTAGACCTGTGTGAATTCAGATTCCATATGTTAAAGGCTATTGCAAATAAATTCTTTGTACCTAGAACAAAGACTGATTAGAATGTACTGTAACATCCAAAACAGAATTGGCACATTTGGGGCTAGATAGCATCGGAGATGACAGCATGTTGCAGTATATCTAGTAAGAACCCTTGGGGCCGGGCGCGTTCGCTCACGCCTTCCTAGCACTTTGGGAGGCCGAGGTGAGCGGATCACGAGGTCGATGTTTGAGACCAGTCTGACCAACATGGTGAAACCCCGTCTCTACTAAAAATACAAAATATAGCCAGGTGTGGTGGTGCGTGCATGTAATCCCAGCTAGTCGGGAGGCTGAGGCAGGAGAATCGCTTGAACCCGGGAGGTGAAGGTTGCAGTGAGCCGAGATCGCGCCATTGTACTCCAGCCTGGGCAACAGAGCAAAACTCAGCCTCAAAAAAACAAAACAAAACAAAAAAGAACCCACTACTCAATACTTCTCTGGGAGACGGGGTTTTCTAATGATGTTCAGAGCTCTTGCCCCAAAAACTTTGAATATTCTTAATTCTGATTTCACAACATCTATGTGTTGCCAAGTAGCCCAGGAGTTTTGGTGAAATTCCCAAATGCTCAGTTGTAAAAATAGTTACTTGGGCCGGGCACGGTGGCTCACGCCTGTAAATCCCAACACTTTGGGAGCCTGAAACAGGCGGTTCACCTGAGGTCAGGAGTTAAAGACTAGCCTGGCCAACATGGCAAAACCCCCTCTCTACTAAAAATACAAAAATTAGCTGGGTGTGGTGGTGGGTGCCTGTAATCCCAGCTACTCAGGAGGCTGAGGTACGAGAATGGCTTAAACCTGGGAGATGGAGGTTGCAGTGACCTAGATCGTGCCACTGCACTCCAGCCTGGGCGACAAGAGCGAAACTCTGTCTCCAAAAAATAAATAAGTAACTAAATAAAAATAAAAATGGTTACTTGGTAGCACTTTCAGGGAGCTCAGACAGGAGTTATTTATTTATTTATTTATTTTTGATACGGAGTTTTGCTCTTGTCACCCAGACTGGCATGCAATGGCACAATCTCGGCTCACTGCAACCTCCGCCTCCCAGGTTCAAGTGACTGTCCTGCCTTAGCCTCCTGAATAGCTGGGATTACAGGTGTCCGCCACCACACCTGACTAATTTTTGTATTTTTAGTAGAGACAGGGTTTCACCATGTTGGCCAGGCTGGTCTTGAACTCCTGACCTCAGGTGATCCGCCCACCTTGGCCTCCCAAAGTGCTGGGATTACATGCATGAGCCACCACGCCAGCCCAGGAGTTACTTAATAGGACAGACTAAGAGTCACAACAATAATCAAAACTATGTCCTACAGCATTCATTCTGTCAAGTATCTGTAGTGTTAAAAATCCTGGGTATATTGTACAAAGACCATGGTAATCATTAACTATATAAAATGGACTTCATTAGCTGTTAATGACAGCCTGTGTTTTTTTGTTTGTTTGTTTGTTTGTTTTTGAGATGGAGTCTCGCTGTTGTCGGCCTCGGCTGGAGTGCAGTGGCACAATCTCGGCTCACTGCAACCTCTGCCTCCCGGGTTCAAGTGATTCTCCTGCCTCAGCCTCCCAAGTAGCTGAGATTACAGGCGCCCGCCCCTACGCCCGGCTAATTTTTTAGTTCTAGTAGAGACAGGGTTTCACCATGTTGGCCAGACTGGTCTCGAACTCCTGACCTCAGGTGATCCATCCCCCTCGGTCTCCCAAAGTGCTGGGATTACAAGGCATGAGCCACTGCGCCCGACCGACAGCCTGTTCTAACATGAAGTTAGCTTGTAATTCTTTCCTAAGTGAATTATCCAGCTATATCTGCATTTGCCTTTTGAGTGTTTTGTCTAGGTTGCCAAATATGCAGCTGATGCTGGCGTAATGGATGTCTTCTAGTTTTGTTCAAATATAAAATGTGCCTTAGGTTTTATTTAGAAGGTATTTTTGAGCCCCCTTAGTAAACTGTAGCTTTCCTAATGCAAAAGTTCCCTTCTTTCAGTTTGATATTAGCCTATTTCAGCTACATGGTTTACGTCATAGAATTTGAACCAAAATGAAACTTGGAGTTTATTGAACTCAGTATTAACAACAGAAGAAAAACCTACAAGAATGATGCTTCATCATTGCCTTGGAAAACCTATGCTGCATTTTTACTTGTGTTTAAAAATAACCCAAATTGTGTTCTTTATTCAAGACCTTGCAAGCAAGACATTTCTGGAAATATTGCTTTAATATTGATATATTCCATTGTTTTTAAAGGTGGGATATGAGCCTCTTCCTCCAACAATAGGACGAAATATTTTTGGGCGGCAAGTGTGTCAGCTTCCTGGTCTCTTTAGTTATGGTAAGTGCCTTTGATTTATTTGGGTTTGCATGACGTTGAGGACTGTGATAGGCAGGAGTTGTTACTGAAAGAAAATATATAGAAAGCTTGTTTCTTTGAAATTGTAGTATATCCATTTCTCTTGACCAGAACTTGACAACATCTCTGACTTGTGTTCTTAGCTCAGCACATTGCCAGTATCGATGGGAGGCGCGGGTTGTTCACAGGCTTAACTCCAAGACTGTGTTCGGGAGTCCTTGGAACTGTGGTCCATGGTAAAGTTTTACAGGTAAGAGGAAAATTAAATCAATCTTCCCATAGATGTTGCTTACCTGTTATGCATAGTTTGTTCTAAATATCAAGAGCAATTTAAAAGATACATTTATAACCCTGTCCTTTCTTCCTCTTGAAAAACACTTTCTTTTTTTTTTTTTTTTTTTGAGATGGAGTCTCACTCTGTCGCCCAGGCTGGAGTGTAGTGGCGCGATCTGGACTCACTGCAAACTCCGCCTGCCGGGTTCACGTCATTCTCCTGCCTCAGCCTGAGTAGCTAGGACTACAGGCGCCCGCCACTGCGCCCGGCTAATTTTTTGTATTTTTAGTAGAGACAGGGTTTCACCGTGTTAGCCAGGGTGGTCTCGATCTCCTGACCTCGTGATCCTCCTGCCTTGGCCTCCCAAAGTGCTGGGATTACAGGCATGAGCCACCGCACCCGGCCGAAAAACATTTTCTTAAAACATCTTCTTTCCTGGGAAGCAACGGGAATTCCTTTAAAATGAAGTGGGTTTTTTTTTTCTTTTTTTGTTTTGTTTTGTTGAGATGGAGTCTCGCTCTGTCACCCAGGCTGGAGTGCAGTGGGGTGATCTCGGCTCACTGCAAGCTCCGCCTCCCAGGTTCATGCCGTTCTCCTGCCTCAGCCTCCCTAGTAGCTGAGATTATAGGCATGTGCCACCACGCCCGGCTAATTTTTTGTATTTTTAGTAGAGACAGGGTTTCGCCATGTTAGCCAGGATGGTCTTGATCTCCTGACCTCAGGTGATCTGCCCACCTCGGCCTCCCAAAGTGCTGGGATTACAGGCGTGAGCCACCGTTCCCAGCCTGAAGTATTTTATTTTGCTCTACATACCTTCTTCCTCTGACCCAGTCATTTGGAGCAGAAATTAAATACATGCACTTATTTGATCACCTACACAGCTCAGTTTATTTCTTCAAAGGAAGAAGGAAGCTGACTAAAACATACATTTTTTTTTCTGAAGTTATTTTCCTCTTATTTCTGGTGTTAACCTGGTAAAATATTTTTTATTAAAAACGTATATTTTTAAAAAAAGAATATAACTGGCTGGGTGCAGTGACTCATGCCTGTAATCCCAGCACTTTGGGAGGCTGAGGCGGGTGGATCACCTGAGGTCAGGAGTTTGAGACCAGGCTGGCCAAGATGATGAAACCCCATCTCTACTAATAATACAAAAAAATTAGCCAGATGTGGTGGTGCACACCTGTAATCCCAGCTACTCAGGAGGCTGAGGCTGGAGAATCACTTAAACCCGGGAGGCGGAGGTTGCAGTGAGCCGAGATGGTGCCATTGCACTCCAGCCTGGGCAACAAGTGCGAAACTCCGTCTCAAAAAAAAAAAAAAAAAGAATATAACAAAGTAAACATAAAATTCAGGGTAGTGGTTATTTGTTGGGAGATGGAGAGGAGGAACCACATGTCTGGGATAATGACAATGACTTTCCTTGGCTAGAACTGGTGGATCATGTCTGTCATCCCAGCACTTTTGGAGGCTGAGGCTGGGGGACTGCTTGAGCCCAGAAGCTTGAGACCAGCCTGGGCAACATAGTGAGACCTCCTCTACAAAAATTAAAAAAAAAACAACATTAGCCAGGTGTGATGTTACATGCCTGTGGTTCCCGATACTCAGGAAGCAGAGGGGAGAAGATCACTTGAGCCCCTTAGGTCGAGGCTATGGTGAGCTGGGATTGCACCACTGCACTCCAGCTTGGGTGACAGAGTGAGATTTTGTCTTGGGGAAAAAAAGGATTTTCCTTGACCTAGATAGATTATGGCTATATGGATGTTTGCCTTTTAATTATTTTTTACTTGTATGTTTGTGTTTTGCGCACTATTCTGTGCGTTATATTAATTTTTTTTTTTTTTTTTTTTTTTTTGAGACGGAATCTTGCTCTGACGCCCAGGCTGGAGTGTAGTGGCGTGATCTCGGGTCACTGCAAGCTCTGCCTCCCGGGTTCACACCTTTCTCCTGCCTCATCCTCTTGAGTAGCTGGGACTACAAGTGCCCATCACCACGCCCGGCTAGTTTTTTTTGTATTTTTAGTAGAGACAGGGTTTCACCATGTTAACCAGGATGGTCTCAATCTCCTGACCTTGTGATCCACCCGCCTCGGCCTCCCAAAGTGCTGGGATTACAGGCGTGAGCCACCGCACCCGGCCTAAATATTTACAGTTTAGAAGCCTCACCAAATTGTACATGAAGGCATGGTAGTTTACGTGTGGGAAAAGGGAGGGATGAGAGATGAAACTTCAGCTTTGTCTGTGGCACTTTATTTTAAGACCGCAAGGCCAGGCATAGTGGCTCACCCCTGTAATCCCAGGACTTTGAGAGATGACCAAATGAGAGGATGGCTTGAGCCCAGGACTTCAAGACCACCTTTGGAAACATAGTGAGACCTTGTTTCAAAAAATAATAAAATATTTTAAGAAGGCAAGGCCGGGCTCAGTGGCTCATGCCTGTAATCACAGCAGTATGGGAGGCCGAGGCTGGTGGATGACTTGAGGCCAGGAGTTTGAGGCCACCCTGGGCAACATGGCAAAATCCCGTCTCTACTAAAAATACAGAAATTAGCCAGGCATGGTGGTGCATGCCTGTAATCTCAGCAACTCAGGAGACTGAGGCACGAGAATGGCTTGAACCCAGGAGGTGGAGGTTACAGTGAGCCGAGATTGTGCCACTGCACTCCAGCCTGGGCAACAGAGTGAGACTCTGTCTGAAAAAATAGAAGGAAGAAGGCAGGGGATGTTAAGCAAACAAAGGGCAAAATGTTAACATCGGTTTAGCCTTGGTGGTGGATGCATAGGTAAATTATTAATTTTTCTGCATGCTTGAGATTTTTTAATAAAATGTTTTTATTTTCCAAGTTCCAAAGAACTGGAAATCGAAATGTTTTTAAAACATCAAAGTTACTTTTTTTTTTGTTTTTGAGACGGAGTCTCACTCTGTCGCCCAAGCTGGAGTGCAGTGGTGTGATCTCGGCTCACTGCAACCTCCACCTCCTGGGTACAAGCACTTCTCCTGCCTCAGCCTCCCAAGTAGCTGGGATTACAGGTGCTCACCACCACGCCCTGCTAATTTTTGTATTTTTAGTAGAGACGGGGTTTCACCATGTTGGCTAGGCTGGTCTCGAACGCCTGACCTTGTGATCTGCCCACCTCGGCCTCCCAAAGTGCTAGGATTACAGGAGTGAGCCACCGTGCCAGGCCTATTTTTTTACTTCTAATGCTAAAGCTTGTAATATAATTTTGAATGTATGGATTTCTCATTTGCACCTATTACTATGTAGGCTAAACTGAATTAACCTTTAAGGAAGTCTTAGTATTTAGAACATACTTCTGGAGAAAGAATTGTTTATAAAGGGCAATTCTGGTGTTTTATAAAGGTGTTATGAATAAGAAGTCTATAGCATTTAGAACAATCCAAGGGAAGTTTCTGCAGCATGAATGTGATTCACAATATAAAACTAATGGGTTTTCTAGTTTATTCTATTTCCTAGTGGTACTAAGGGTATGTTTTTTTGTTTGTTTGTTTTTTGAAACGAGTCTCACTGTTGCCCCGGCTGGAGTACAGTGGCACGATCTCGGCTCACTGCAACCTCCGCCTCCCGGGTTCAAGCGATTCTCCTGCCTCAGCCTCCCGAGTAGCCAGGATTACAGGCATGTGCCACCATGCCCAGCTAAGTTTTTGTATTTTTAGTAGAGACGGGGTTTCACCACGTTAGCCAGGATGGTCTCGATCTCCTGACCTCGTGATCCGCCCGCCTTGGCCTCACAAAGTGCTGGGATTACAGGAGTGAGCCACCGTGCTCGGCTGAAGGGTATGTCACTGTTTGTGTAACTCTCAAAAAATGTAGCAGTAGGCTAAGAGTTGTGACTCACTCCTGTAATCCAGCACTTTGGGAGGCCAAGGTGGGCGGATCACCTGAGGTCAGGAATTTGAGACCAGCCTGGCCAACACCAGTGAAACCCTGTGTCTACTAAAAATACAAAAATTAGCTGGGAGTGGTGGTGGACACCTGTAATCCCAGCTACTCAGGAGGCTCAGGCAAGTGAATCACTTGAACCCAGGAGGCAGAGGTTGCAGTGAGCTGAGATGGCACCACTGCACTCCAGCCTGGGCAACAGAGTGAGACTCCATCTCAAAAAAAAAACTAGCAGTATTGGCTGGGCACAGTGGCTCACACCTGTAATCCTAGTGCTTCTGGAGGCCAAGGTGGCAAGATTACTTGAGGTCGAGAGTTGGAGACCAGCTTAGGCAACATAGGAAGAACCCCATCTCTACAAAAAATAATAAATAAATAAATAATTAGGCCAGGCGCAGTGGCTCACACCTATAATCCCAACACTTTGGGAGGCTGAGGTGGGAGGATTGGTTGAGCCTAGGAGTTCCAGACCAACCTCTAGGCAACATGGTGAGACCCCATCTCTACAAAAAATTAAAAAACAGAATTAGCTGGGTGTTGTGGCATGCACCTGAAGTCCCAGCTCCCTGGGAGGCTGAGGTGGGAGGACCACTTGTGCTGGAGAGGTTGAGGCTGCAGTGAGCTGTGATTACACCACTGCACTCCAGCCTGGGCAACAGCGAGACCCTGTCTCTAAAAAATTGCATATATATATAAACATAGCAACAGTTCCTGCAGTCCTCAGTGTACTTTTTAAGGCCTTAACATAGCCCCCAATTCTAATGTTTTTTTTTTTTGAGGCAGTCTCACTCTGTTGACCAGGCTGGAGTGCAATGGCACGATCTCGGCTCACTGCAACCTCCGCCTCCTGGGTTCAAGCAATTCTCCTCCCTCAGCCTCCTGAGTAGCTGGGATTACAGGCATCTGCCACCATGCCCGGCTGATTTTTTGTATTTTTAGTAGAGACGGGGTTTCACCGTGTTCTCAATCTCCTGACCTCGTGATCCGCCCCCCTCGGCCTCCCAAAGTGCTGGGATTACAAGCGTGAGCCACCGCGCCCGGCAGGACTCAGTGAAATTGTTGCTGTTACTTCCATGAAATTTACATATGGAAAGGCAGTTGTCATCTAGCCAAAGAGGTTTATGTATAGACTTAGAGAAAAAGAGAAAGTGCTGCTTGAGACTAAGTTACTTTATGTAACTGTAAAGTAAGACAAACTTGAGGTAACCAGGTACCCTGAATATGTTCCAAATGTAGTCCAGTGAAATATTACAGGGTTGGTACTACACTTAGCATCCAAAGCTGCTTGTACAGTCAAGAAGAAGGATATATGCAGGGCTGAGAAAATTATTAACCTTTACAAGAAATAATTTTGTAAACTGAACAAGAATTAAAATGAAATTCAGGAAATGTAGAAGACAGGTTAGATAATTATATCGATGGAGTAAATAACAAAGTATAGAAACAAGTGAAAATTTAGAGACCTGAAGCTATTAGAATTAATTCTAGCCAAGGACCTGGAATTTGGTCAAAATACATTACTTTGCTTTATCTTCACATTTGTTCTCTTGCCCATGATTTTTTTAAACACAATTCTTTTTACAAGAGAAAATGTTGTCTATTTTTAAAATCTGATATGGCTAGAAAATAATAAAACTGACATTAAAAAATAAGAAAACAATAAAACGTGGTTACACAAGAAGGAGCTCTCAATTGATAATTTTATTTTCACCTAGCTCACATTCTATTTCCAAAATACGCCACAAAAAATTCCTCTTGCAAGAATTTTTCTCTGGGCTCTGGCAGTATTCATGATCTCTTCTCTAGAAGAGAAAAAAAAAAACCTCTTGCTTATTTTAGAAACCATCAGATACAAAGGAGAAAGTGAGGCGATTTCAGCTCTTCAGACTTAATATCAATTCTCTGTCCTTTTATGCAGGGAAGAAAAGAGTCTTGCCCTAATTTGGTATTGGTCATGCGTTTTCCATGAGAAAAGTGGGAACCCTGGGCTATGTTTTTACTGACTTATTTTCTGTTAAAACTGAAAGTTCTTGGCCAGGCGCAGTGGCTCATGCCTGTAATCCCAGCACTTTGGGAGGCCGAGGCGGGTGGATCAGCTGAGGTCAGCAGTTTGAGACCAGCCTGGCCAACATGGTGAAACACTGTCTCTACTAAAAATACAGATGTTAGCCAGGCGTGGTGGTGGGCGCATGTAATCCCAGCTACTCAGGAGGCTGAGGCAGGAGAATCGCTTGAATCTGGGAGGTAGAGGTTGTAGTGAGCTGAGATTGAACCATTGCACTCCAGCAGTGAGCCGAGATTGCACCATTGCACTCCAGCTGGGTGACAAGAGTGAAACTCCATCTAAAAAAAAAAAACAAAGTTCTTGAATTTTCTTTTTTGTTGTTGTTTTTATTTTGTAATTATTTCTTTAAATTTATTATTATTTTTTTAGAGACAAAGTCTCACTATGTTGCCCAGTCTGGTCTTGAATTCCTGGGCTCAAGCAGTCCTCCCTCTTCGGCCTTCCAAAGTGTTGGGATTACAGGCGTGAGCCACTGCGCATGTTCCCTTTTCGTTTTTGGGGTTTTTTTGTTGTTTTTTTTGAGACAGAGTTTCACTCTTGTTGCCCAGGCTGGAGTGCAATGGCATGGTCTCGGCTCACTGCAGCTTCCACCTACCGGGTTCAAGCAATTCTCCTGCCCCAGTTTCCCACGTAGCTGGGATTACAGGCACCCACCACCACGCCCAGCTAATTTTTGTATTTTTAGTAGAGAGGGGGTTTTGCCATGTCAGCCAGGCTGTTCTCAAACTCCTGATGTCAGGTGATCTGCCTGCCTCAGCCACGCAAAGTGCTGGGATTACAGGCATGAGGCACCATGCCCGGCCCCTTTTCTTTTTTTCTGAGATGGAGTCTTGCTCTGTTGCCCAGGCTGGAGTGCAGTGATGTGATCTCAGCTCACTGCAGTCTTTGCCCCCTGGGTTCAAGCAATTCTCCTGTCTCAGCTTCCCAAGTAGCTGGGATTACAGGCGCCCGCCACCAAGCCCGGCTAATTTTTGTATTTTTAGTAGAGATGGAGTTTCACCATGTAGGCCAGGCTGGTCTCAAATTCCTAACCTCAGGTGATCCCCCTGCCTTGGCCTCCCAAAGTGCTGAGATTATAGGCGTGAGCTACCGCACCCAGCCTTCCCTTTTCTTTTTTTTTTTTTTGAGACGGACTCTTGCTCTGTCACCTGAGCTGCAGTGCAGTGGCATGATCTTGGCTCACTGCAACCTCTGCCTCCCGGGTTCAAGTGATTCTCCTGCCCCAGCCTCCCTAAGAGCTGGGATTACAAGCGTGCGCCCCAATGCTCCGCTAATTTTTGTATTTTTAGTAGAGATGGGGTTTCACCATGTTGGCCAGGCTAGTCTTGAACTCCTGACCTCAGGTGATCTGCCCACCTCGGCCTCCTAAAGTGCTGGGATTACAGGCATGAGCAACCACACCTGTCCCCTTTTCTTTTTTCAAAGAAGAGTTTTCATGACCATTTGCTTTTCTTCCAACTGACCAATATGTTAAACTTAGCAACAAATTTATCTTGGAGATCCATATTTCCAGTTGATTAATGAGTAGAAGTTAACTGAAGATTTGCAGCTTAAAAAAAAAAAAAAAAAAAACTTTAAAAAAACTTCAGCTAATTTACTTTCTGTCAGTAGAGTTTTCATTTTATGTCTTCTTTCACATGACACTGTAATAACCCTAATCATCCTTTTTCTTTTTTTCTATAGCATTACCAGGAGAGTGACAAGGGTGAGGTATGTTGGAGCTGATTTCTAAGCATGAGGGCCTTTCCCTTGCAAGTTATTACTGCTTTTGGGGCCTCTTTTGGAGAAAAGCCAAGTAGTCAGTCTCCTATTGATCTCAGTGAGTGTTGTCCTATGGGGTGGCCACCAGTTTGGACAGTTCTGTTTGAAACCATCAGGATGGCTGGGCATGGTGGCTCATGCCTGTAATCCTAGCAGTTTTGGAGGCCAAGGTGGGAGGATCACTTGCATCTAAGAGTTTGAGACCAGCCTGGGCAACATAGACCCCTTCTCTACAGAAAATCAAAGATTAGCGGGGCCTGGTGGCACATACCTCTGTATCTCAGCTACATGGGAGGCTGAGGTGGGAGGATCACTTGAGCCCAGGACATCAAGACTGCAGTGATCCATGATCACATCACTGCACTCCGCCTGAGTGACAGAGCGAGACCCTATCTCAAAAGAAATAAAAAGCGTCAAGATCGGCCGCCCATGGTGGCTCATGCCTGTAATCCCAGCACTTTGGGAGGCCGAGGCAGGTGGAGATCACGAGGTCAGGAAATCGAGACCATCCTGGCTAACACGGTGAAACCCCGTCTCTACTAAAAATACAAAAATTAGCAGGGCGTGGTGGCAAGCACCTGTAATCCTAGCTACTTGGGAGGCTGAGGCAGGAGAAGCACTTGTACCCAGGCGGTGGAGCTTGCAGTGAGCCGAGATTGTGCCACTGCACTCCAGCCTGGGCGACAGAGCGAGACTCTGTCTCAAAAAAAAAAAAAAAAAAAAAAATCAAGATCTCTATTTTCTTTGATTTTGATTTCCAGGAGTTAGGACCTGGAAATGTACAGAAAGAAGTCTCATCTTCCTTTGACCACGTTATCAAGGAGGTAAGAGATGAATTACATCCTGTGCTGTTTGCCCAGATCAAACTGTGGTGTTGCAACTATGGAATCAGAATCATCAGGCCTGTGTGTTCAGTGTCTGTTCCCAAATGAAATTAAACCTTCAAATTAATTTGGGCTTTACTACATGTATAACATTAAAAAGAGGATCAGTGCTTGCTGTTCAGAATAGATGCATTTCAAGAAAACTCATTTTGCCCACACATTCCGTCTTTAGAATACTGAAAGTCTTCCTAATAGTGTTGAAAACCTCAGGAATAAAAGTGTTAAAATAGGCCAGGTGTGGTGGCTCACGCCTGTAATCCCAGCACTTTGGGAGGCCAAGGCAGGAAGATCACTTGACCCCAGGAGTTAGAGACCAGCCTATGCAACATAGTGAGACTTCCTCTCTACAAAAAAAATAGAAAAATTAGCTAGGTGTGTGGTGGCACATATCTGTAGTCCCAGGTACTCGAGAGGCTGCGGTGAGAAGATGACTTAAGCCCAGGAAGTTGAGGCTGCAGTGAGCTATGATTGTGCCACCATACTCCAGCCTGTGTGATAGAGCAAGACCTTGTCTTTAGAAAAAAGTATTAAAATAGCGACCAGGCCCTTTGTATGTTGGATAGTATCTATGCAGAAAGGCTCTTTTGACATTTTTCTGACTCTGAAAAGTTCCTCATCACCCATTTCCCACCCCCATATGCTGCCATAGGTGTTTCTGTGCCTGGCTTTCAGAACTATTCTCTTATTACTTAAGTCTTCACATTGTCTTAATTGTCATTAATGAAGTCACAATTATCCAGGAAATGCAGCCATCCAAAATACATATTCCAAAGGCCGGGCGCAGTGGCTCACGCCTGTAATCCCAGCACTTTGAGAGGCCAAGGCGGGCGGATCACCTGAGGTTGGGAGTTCGAGACCAGCCTGACCAACGTGGAGAAACCCCGTCTCTACTAAAAATACAAAAATTAGCCAGGCATGGTGGCGCATGTCTGTAATCCCAGCTACTTGGGGGGCTGAGGCAGGAGAATCGCTTGAACCCGGGAGGCAGAGGTTGTAATGAGCCAAGATTGCACCATTGCACTCCAGCCTGGGCAACAGGAGTGAGACTCCTTCTCAAAAAAAAAAAAAAATATATATATATATATTCCAAAACAAACATTACTAAAGGTCTGGAAACCAGATAAATTAGCTCTATTTTCTGTAAATTTTCATGAAATTAGTTTGTTTAAAAGCAGGGATATGGCCGGGCGTGGTGGCTTACACCTGTAATCCCAACACCTTGGGAGGCCGAGGCGGGCGGATCACGAGGTCAGGAGATTGAGACCACCCTGGCTAACACGGTGAAACCCCATCTCTACGAAAAATACAAAAAAATTAGCTGGGCATGGTGGCAGGCGCCTGTAGTCCCAGCTACTTGGGAGGCTGAGGCAAGAGCATGGCGTGAACCTGGGAGGTGGAGCTTGCAGTGAGCCAAGACTGCGCCACTGCACTCCAGCCTGGGGAACAGCGAGACTCCCTCTCAAAAAAAAAAAAAAAAAAAGCAGGGATAGATGTATTACTATGCAATTAGTATTTTCCTTAGTTTGCCCATCCAGTCCCATAGGATCTTATGCCCTTGGAGAAGGGGTGAGGGCTGTCTTAAAACTCAGTGACTAGGCCGGGTGTGGTGGCTCACACCTATAATCCCAGCACTTTGGGAGGCCGAGGCGGGCAGATCATGAGGTCAGGCGTTCAAAACCAGCCTGGCCAACATGGCGAAATCCCATCTCTACTAAAAATACAAAAAAAATTAACTGGGCATGGTGGTGGGTGCCTGTAATCCCAGCTACTCAGGAGGCTGAGGCGGGAGAATCGCTTGAACCTGGGAGGTGGAGGTTGCAGCAAGCTGAGATCGCACCACTGCACTCCAGCCCGGGCAACAGAGCAAGACTCTGTCTCAACAAAAAAGAAAAGAAAAAACTCAGTGACCATAAAGATACTGTTTAAATGCAAAAGCCGGCCGGGCACGGTGGCTCATGCCTGTAATCCCAGCACTTTGGGAGGCCGAGGTGGGCGGATCATGAGGTCAGGAGATCGAGACCATCCTGGCTAACACGGTGAAACCCTGTCTCTACTAAAAAATACAAAAAAAAAAAAAATTAGCCGGGCATGATGGCGGGTGCCTGTAGTCCCAGCTACTTGGGAGGCTGAGGCAGGAGAATGGCGTGAACCCGGGAGGCGGAGCTTGCAGTGAACCGAGTTCGCGCCACTGCACTCCAGCGTGGGTGACAGAGCGAGACTGTCCTAAAAAAAAAAAAAAATGCAAAAGCCAATGGTAGACCTGCTTACATTTACAATCCCAGAACCTAAATGCAAAGATTATAATTTAATTTTCTTTATTACTTCCTTACAGAGCCCTAGAGTAGAAAGATAAACTAGGAAAAACACAGCAGCTCTAAGATACTGCACAGTTAACTGGGTTGTAGTCACAAAACAAAATTGTTCTCTTCTCCCAAAAATGTGAGTAGAGACTAAATGGAGCCTGTCATTTATCTAGAATGATATCAGACTCTCCAAAATCACTTACCAATAAGAGAGCAACTTAATAATCTCAATAAAGGCCTCATATTTTTTATTTCAGCTTAATGACTGTTTGTTGGTGACCTTTCCTGTTTCTTTATTTTTTTCTCTTACCTGTAAAATTGAGAAAACAACAGAAGCCTGCTTTGCAGAGAAATTTTGAGAAGTAACTATAATAGAACATTGAGATCCATGAGTGAAAAGTATGATAAAATGACAATGAATGAGATCTTTCACATCGCATTCAAACTCTTCTTGACTCCAGCCAGGGCAGGAGGGCTGTGTCATTCACTTTCTTATCCTATACCACGATATCCACCCACATTCCTTCTCACAGGCATTTGAGTGTCATTTGTTTAGATTTCAGAAGTGTGTGTTGATTGTTTCTAGACAACTCGAGAGATGATCGCTCGTTCTGCTGCTACCCTCATCACACATCCCTTCCATGGTATGTTTGCAGTTGACAACTGACCTTTCTTTTATGACCTGATCTCTCCTGACCACTTAGATAGGTTGACGTGGGAGTTGACTAAAATGCCTTGCCTGCATGTTTTTGTTTGCTTGCTTGTTTTGGCTTTTATCCAATTTATCCAGATAGCAAAATGTCTTTAGGTGGAAAATCTTTTTTTTCCAGGGCTATCAAAATCTATCTTAACGTAGTTTTTTTTTTTGTTTTTTTGTTTTTTGTTTTTGAGACGGAGTTTCACTCTTGTTGCCCAGGCTGGAGTGCAATGGCACAATCTTGGCTCACTGCAACCTCAGCCTTCCGGGTTCAAGCAATACTCCTGTCTCAGCCTCCTAAGGAGCTGGGATTACAGGTGCATGCCACCACGCCTGGATAATTTTTGTATTTTTAGTAGAGATGGGGCTTCATCATATTGGTCAGGCTAGTCTTGAACTCCTGACCTCAGGTGATCCGCCCACCTCGGCCTCTCAAAGTGCTGGGATTACAGGCGTGAGCCACCGCACCTGGCCTTAACATAGTTGTAAACATCTTTTCTCTATATTCCACAGTGATCACTCTGAGATCTATGGTACAGTTCATTGGCAGAGAATCCAAGTACTGGTAAGTATTTTTGTTTTCACATACTCAAGGAGATCTTTTGAAGCCAAAGTACTAGAATAATACTACTTTGTATTTTTATGATACCTTACAATTTGTAGAACAAATTCGTATCTGATGTCATTTGATCTGCACAAAAAACAATAAAATGGGAGAAAATATACCCAGGCAGGTTTAATAGCCTACTTAGGATTTCAGAGTAAGTTGCAGAGCCCCTGACTCCATATGACTATACCCCTAGGTAGTTAATATTTTCACTTCTATCTCCAAATTTAGCTATCTTTGCAGAGTGAGAGAGTGCTAGAAAAGTGTGAGGGAAGGAGGTCGTGGATTTGACCTTGTCCAATGTGATAATTGAAATTATTTTGTTTATAGCTCCAAAAGAATCTTAATATATTTTACCTTTTCTTCTTGTGTACGTAGTGGACTTTTTGATTCCATAATAACCATCTATCGGGAAGAGGGCATTCTAGGATTTTTCGCGTGAGTAAATGTTGATTAGTGTGTAATTTTTGCATGAGTGGGAAACGTTTTCTGAAAGTAAGAATAGTGAGTCTTTGTTTAATCCTTGGGGAAAACGTACTCCCTGGGCTTACCTCACGTTACATTCGATTTAGGCCCCTTATTTTTTTTTCTTTTTTCTCTGCAGAAAGGCATATTTAGGCCCCATATGACTAGAATTATCTTGTAAAGATCCCAAACCTTTACTTCTAGATACTTAAAACATTTGAGGCCGGGCGTGGTGGCTCACGCCTGTAATCCCAGCACTTTGAGAGGCCAAGGCGGTTGGATCACCTGAGGTCAGGAGTTCAAGACCAGCCTGGCCAACATGGTAAAACCCCATCTCTAGGTGTGGTGCTGTGTGCCTGTAATTCCCAGCTACTCGGGAGGCTGAGGCAGGAGAATTGCATGAACCCGGGAGGTGGAAGTTGCAGTGAGCTGAGATTGCACCACTGTACTCCAGCCCGGGTGACAGAGTGAGACTCCGTCTCAAAAAAATAATAATAAAAAATAAATAAATAAGGAATTTCTTTTTTTAACAAAGGACTTAATTCCAAGTTTCTACCCTTGTAGTAAACTCCCAATTCTATATAGATAATAAAATGAGAAAAATTAAATGTTGAAAAATGGGGAAATCATCTTAACTTGTATTTTCCTTACCCTAAAAGAGTAAGTTTTTGCAAGGCTTGAATTTACTTTGGAAGAACTTAGACTACTACCCTCATTCTTCTATGAGGAAAAATTTTGCATCATTACCGAAATGGTGTTTTTTGTTTTTTGTTTTAATTTTCAGAGTATCTCCCCATACGGATTTTGAATATCATAAATACCCTGTGAGATAGGCAGGACAGCTATAATTAGTATCACTTTAGAGATTAAAAAACATTGATGCTCTGAGAGTTTCATCTGCTGCCTGTCACATCGCTGCTGAGTGCTAGAGCTGGCATTTGAAGCTGGTCTTCAATCCGTGGGGAAATGCTCTTCCCACTATTCCATGCTGCCTCACCTAGGTCACCCAGACCCTAGAAATGTGGTTTTTGATGCCTCTCATCTGTATCTGTACTTGGGACCATTCTTGCTTTGTAATTTTTCTCGTCTTTTGCTCTGCCAAATATGAATATCAGATAGCTTAGCAAAATCATTTTTTTAAGCTAGTCAAAGCAAAACAATATTTAAGTCTCTTCTGCAAAGCACCTCGCAAATCTTTTGCCTCCCTGCTTACAGTTATGAATAGTAAGGTGAGCCACTGAGGGTATAGCCGACCTGCATTTTAAACATAGGAACAAAAGTCACTGGAGATCAGCTTCAAGTACAGCTGTGTTAACGAGAATGAACTAGGTATGCGGGCTGGATTCTGGTGTTTGATGCCTTTTTCACTTCCCTAGAATGTTTTGTGACCTCTAATTATTTGACAAGCATTTGTACTGAAGAGCCTGTCGTGTTACTGATCACATTTTTTGGTTCTTATTTTTATTGTTTCTTCATGTAGGGGTCTTGTTCCTCGCCTTCTAGGTGACATCCTTTCTTTGTGGCTGTGTAACTCACTGGCCTACCTCGTCAATACCTATGCACTGGACAGTGGGGTAGGTTGTGACCTTCGTGAGATGTGCTCACCTTGGCTTTAATCTGGCAGCTAGATTAGCTTTTAAAGTAAGATGGGCCAGGCGCGGTGGCTCACACCTGTAATCCCAGCACTTTGCAAGGCTGATGCGGGCGGATCACCTGAGATCAAGAGTTCAAGACAAGCCTGGCCAACATGGTGAAACCTCATCTCTACTAAAAATACAGAAAAAATTAGCTGGGCGTGGTGGTGCGTGCCTGTAGTCCCAGCTACTCGGGAGGCTGAGGCAGGGGAATTGCTTGAACCCAGGAGGCGGAGGTTGCAGTGAGCCAAGATCGCGCCACTGCATTCCAGCCTGGGTGACAGAGGGAGACTCCATTTCAAAAAATAAATAGTAAATAAATAAACAAGATGACAGTTTGCTACATGCCAGACTGAACAATTATATAGCTAAAAATTATCAAATTTTCAAATGCTAATGAAATGAGCATACTGTTCACTGTAGAACGATACACGTTAAAAGTCCCTAAGATGTGACAGAGTATACCCAAGAGACTTAGCCCTGTGTTACTTCAGGGCTTTAAAGAGATCACTTCTTTACTGATACTTAACTTGAGAGAACCTGGGAAAGCAGGACATCTTTATGGTATATCGGGAGCTTTTCATCTAATCTGGACTTAAGAGGGTGCCTGTATTGGGCTTTCTAGAAACCTCAGCCTTTTGAGAATCAGTCTTATCTAGAAGTTGTCTTTCTTATCTCAGCCATTGTGGGGCCTCTTGTATGTCGGCAGCTCCATAGCATGATGATAAATTGAACACATCACAGGGTATATGACTAAATCCATGTTGTAAACCTCTTGAGTACAGAGAGGGATTTTCTTCAACGCATCTGGTAGAAAGCTAGCTGTGTAAAACAAAGGTAGTGAATTGTCCCTTAGATATACTATAAATGTGGTTTTCCAGGGACTGTATTTCTAGGATGTGTGAAAAGGTTATCAATCTCATTTTCTTTAGTATTTGAAATCCTTTTACATTCGTCCCTAAAGCATTTTAGTATAATATGAATTTGTCTGTTAATATTGAATCAGGTTGATCATTTTGACCACTGCCTTATTATTCTAATAATCAGTGTTTTATGGTTTTGTCCTCAAAATTAGTTTTAGACAGGTGTGGTGGCTCATGCTGTAATCCCAACACTTTGGGAGGCTGAAGTGGGAGGGTCACTTGAGCCCAGGAGGTCAAGGTTGTGAGATCACAGCTCACTGCACCTCCAGCCTGGGCAACAAGAGAGATCAGATCCTGTCTCAAAAAAAAAAAAAAAAAAAATTAATTTTCAAGCTGTCAAACTGATAATTTAGAGATAGACTATATTGACATGGAGAGCAAGGCACAGTAGCTCCAGCCTGTGATTCCAGCGACTCTGGAGGCTTAGGTGGGAGGTTTGCCTGAAGCCAGGAGTTTGAAACCAGCCTAGGCAACATAGCAAGACACCGTCTCTTAGCTGGGCATAGTGGCTTATGCCTATAATCTCAGCACTTTGAGAGGTCAAGGTGGGAGGATCTCTTGAGCCCAGGAGTTTGAGACCAGCCTGGGCAAACATAGGGAGACCCTTATCTCAAAAAAAAAAAAGACACCATTTCTTAAAAAATATTTTGAAATTAGCTGGGCGTGGTGATGTGTGCTTCAGGAGGTCACTGCATTTCAGCCTGGGTGACAGAGTGAGACACTGTCTGAAAGAAGAAAAGAAAAGAAAAGGAAAAAAGAATATATTGATGTGTTGTAGTGTTGTAGGCAATTAATTTAAGGCTCTTTTCCTGTTTTAGGTTTCTACCATGAATGAAATGAAGAGTTATTCTCAAGCTGTCACAGGAGTGAGTTTTTTAAAATCCTTTTAACCTTCTAGGAATAGTTGTGTTTTGTTTTGTTTTCCTTTTAAATCTGGCTTGTGTCATCACTGCTTTAAGATAACCAGATGTCTCACTGGGACATCTCCCTGAAATTTGTTATATTTGTCAAAGGTAAGAATAACTCAGTTTTCGGCCAGGCGCCGTGGCTCATGCCTGTAATCCTAGCATTTTGGGAAGGTGAGGTGGGCGGATCACCTGAGGTCAGGAGTTCGAGACCAGCCTGGCCAACATGATGAATCCCCGTCTCTACTAAAAATACTAAAATTAGCCGAGCGTGGTGGTGCATGCCTGTAATCCCAGCTACTCGGGAGGCTGAGGCAGGAGAATCACTGGAACCTGGGAGATGGAGGCTGCAATGAGCTGAGATCACGCCACTGCACTTCAGCCTGGGCGACAGAGTGAGACTCCATCTCAAAAAAAAAAGAGAGAATAACTCAGTTTTCGAAGGAACCACAGACTCACATGTGAAAATAAAGAGAGTAAGGCAGAGCCCCTGCCTCACATCCTGCATGGTTTGGTACTGCTTAGCTTTCATAAGGGGCGTGCCTTTCCTCCAAAATAATATTGTTCAGGCCAGACATGGTGGCTCACACCTGTAAACCCAGCACTTCGGGAGGCCAAGGAAGGAGGATCACTTGAGGCCAAGAGTTCAAGACCAGCCTGGGCAACTGAGCAAGACCCCATTTCTACAAAAGTGAAAAAAAAAAAAAAAAGCTGGGGCAGGCGCGGTGGCTCACTCCTGTAATCCCAGCACTTTGGGAGGCTGAGGTCGGGAGTTCGACACCACCTTGGCCAATTTGGAGAAATCTCATCTCCACTAAAACTACAAAATTAGCTGGGCATGGTGGTGCATGCCCGTAATCCCAGCTACTTGGGAGGCTGAGGCAGGAGAATCGCTTGAACCCCAGGAGGCGGAGGTTGCAGGAGAATCGCTTGAACCCAGGAGGCGGAGGTTGCAGTGAGCCAATATCACACCATTACACTCCAGCGTGGGCAACAAGAGGGAAACTCCGTCTCAAAAAAAAAAAAAAGTTGGGTATGGTGGCGTGCGCCTATAGTCCCAGCTACTCAGGATCAGAGAATTCTTCTGGCCTTTTGTTAAAATGTTGGATGCAGTGGTGTGCTAAGAGGAAGAAGCATCTCCAGGCTCAAAACTGTAACTGTTGTCTTTCCAGGGTACCGATGAAGCGAGACAAGTGTTAGAGTGTCTCACCGCAGTGGCACTAGGCCTTTAAGGTAAAGGAAAGGAGAATAAAGACTAGGAATGATCTAATAACAGCTGCCTTGTTTCCATTTTACAGTTTTTTGCGAGTATGTTGACCTATCCCTTTGTGCTTGTCTCCAATCTTATGGCTGTCAACAACTGTGGGTAAGCACTTTGTATTTCTTATTCTAGTAGGTGGTTGACTGTATGCTGACAGGCGGAGCAGCCTTGTAGAAATTTAGGAAAGATGAATGATCAGTATCAATCTCTGATTGGTATTTTTTTAAAAAGGGGGGGAGGAAAAGTATAATTGATACCATTAGAAGATTCCTAATTTTTTTCTTTGTATGCCCTATGCTGCAGCAGCAGCCTCAATTTGTATTTATTTATTAATTATTATTATTATTTATTTTTTTTTTTTGAGATGGAGTCTTGCTATGTTGCCCAGGCTGGAGTGCAGTAGCATGATCTCGGCTCACTGCGACCTCCACCTCCTGGGTTCAAGTGATTGTCCCGCCTCAGCCTCCTGAGTAGCTGGGATTACAGGCATTCGCCACCATGCCCAGCTAATATTTTTGTATTTTTGGTAGAGACAGGGTTTCACCATGTTGGCCAGGCTGGTCTCGAACTCCTGACCTCAAGTGATCCACCCGCCTCAGTCTCCCAAAGTGCTGGGATTACAGGCATGAGCCACCATGCCAGGCCAATTACTATTATTATTTATTGTTTTTGTTTTTGTTTTTGTTTTTGAGACAGAATCTCACTCTGTCACCCAGGCTGGAGTGCAGTGGTGCAGTCTCGCTCCATTGCAACAGACACCTCCTGGATTCAAGCAGTTCTCATGCCTCAGCTTCCCAAGAAGTTGTGATTACAGGCATGTGCCACCATGCTGGGCTAATTTTTTCATTTTTAGTAGAGATGTGGTCTCACTATGTTGGCCAGACTGGTCCCGAACTCCTGACCTCTGGTGATCTGCCTACCTCGGACTTCCAAAGCGCTGGAATTAAAGGCGTGAGCCACTGCACCTGGCCTATTTTTATTTATTTTTAATTTTTTTAGAGATAGGGCTGCAATGTGGTGGTGAAGTCCTAGCTCACTGCAGCCTTGAACTCCTGAGCTCAAGGGATCCTCCTATCTCAGCTTCCCAAGTAGTTGGGAGTACATGTGCATGCCACCATGCCTGGCTAATTATTTTTTGTGAAGACACAGGGTCTTACTTTGTTGCCCAGGCTGTTCTTAAATTTCTAGGCTCAAGTGATTCTCCTTCCTCAGCCTCTTAAAGTGCTGGGATTACAGGGGTGAGCCACCATGCCCAGCCAACATATTGTTATTTTAAATCTTTATCTTTTCTATGAAAGTGACAAAAGGTGTATCAGGGATTAAATGACAATCCATACCTGTTTTTCCTAGGGGCTTTATGGAGAAAGTGAGTTTTAAAGAACCAGAATTAGGATATTTAGTCTATGGAAAGTTTGATGACCTTTTCTCTGTATTGGTTAGAAGGGCAGGTTTTGGTATAGTGGTAGACTCCATTGATTTCCAAATTCTAGATGCCAAGTGACTCTACTGAGTTAGGCAAAATTTTGCCTTTTTTTTTTTTTTTTTTGAGATGGAGTCTCACTCTGTTGCCCAGGCTGTAGTGCAGTGGTGCAATCTCGACTCACTGCAACCTCCACCTCCCAGGTTCAAGCGATTTTCCTGCCTCAGCCTCCTGAGTAGCTGGGATTACGGGTGCCCACCAGCATGCCTGGCTAATTTTTTGTATTTTTTTGTTGTTGTTATTGTTGAGACAGAGTCTTGCTCTGTTGCTCAGGCTGGATTGTGGTGGCGCGATCTTGGTTCACTGCATCCTCCACCTCCCGGGTTCAAGCATTTCTCCTGCCTCAGCCTCCAGAGTAGCTGGGATTATAGGCACTTGCCACCACCCCCGGCTAATTTCTGTATTTCTAGTAGAGACGGTGTTTCACCATGTTGGCCAGGCTGGTCTCGAACTCCTGACCTCAAGTGGTCTGCCCTCCTCGACCTCCTAAGGTGCTGGGATTACAGGCGTGAGCCACTGCACCCAGCCTTGCCTTTTTTGTTTAATTCAAAATTCTTTTCCCATATGGTACCTGACATATCATTAAACATGTTACTGTTTTCAAATAAGATCAGATAGCTATGTGGAGTTTTGAACATTTTACATTGTTTGTTTTCTGGTTTTGTTTGTTTCATGTTACTCCTGGCAAGCTGTGATGTTTTCTGATACGTAGAGCAACTGCTATTTTTTAGCACAGTGTAAACTTGAAGGATGAATTAAATGTATTATTATTATTTACAGTTTTTTCAAGATGAAGTGATTATACCTAAGTAGGAACATATATATCTACTGTTTATATCCGTTTTCATGTTTAGTTTCTTTGTGAACACCAGTTAGTTTTTAAATCCCCTTTCCCTGGTCTTTTTTTTTTTTTTTTTTTTTTTTAAAAAGACTGGTTCTTACTCTGTCACCCAGGCTGGAGTGCAGTAGTGCCATCTTGGCTCACTGCAACTTCCGCCTCCTGGGTTGAAGCAATTCGCATGCCTTAGCCTCCCGAGTAGCCAGGATTACAGGCATGCGCCACCATGCCAGCTCATGTTTTTGTATTTTCAGTAGAGATGGGGTTTCACCATGTTGGCCAGGCTGGTCTTGAACTCCTGACCTCAAATGATCCACCTGCCTTGGCCTCCCAAAAGTGCTGGAATTACAGGTGTGAGCCACCGTGCCCGGCCACCTTTCCCTGCTCTTTAATCATGTAAATGCTGTGTTCTGGAGTTTCATTTGCCCACAAAGGAAAAGTCTAAATGTTTTAGAAATTAAGGTTGAAGTTTATGTTTATTTATTTATTTGAAACCTAAATATAGGGGAAGAATTCTCTTTTGGATGCTTGATCTTTCCCCTGCTTCAATATGATTTGTTTCATTGAACTAAAATGATCTCTCAGGGAATCTTCTGTGCAGCAGAATATTTTGACAAGGTTTATCAACGTCTCAAGAGAATGGTTAATATTAACATGAATAGCTCCATGTTTTTTTCTATTTTAGTCTTGCTGGTGGATGCCCTCCTTACTCCCCAATATATACGTCTTGGATAGACTGTTGGTGCATGCTACAAAAAGAGGTATTTCTTTTTCTCTGTCTCTCTCATTTTATTTTGTTTTATTTTTATTTGTTTGTTTTCTTAAATATTGTCTCTGGAATCCCAAGTTAACTCTTGTAGCTCACTTTAGCTAGAGTTAGTCTAGTCTGCCAGTTAATGTACACTTTACAATGTTCTGTGTTTTCACTTTGGCATAATAGTAAAATGTGATGTTTAGAAATCATGAGCAGGAGTAATGAAGAAGAAAGAATCCCTAGATGAGACCTAGAAGCCATTTGAGTGCCCACATTCAACTTACAAATACGATCCAGGTAGATTATTATCCTGGTAAAATGATGGCCTTGATTTTAGACTCTTTTTTTCCCCCAAACTCACCTTTCATAACCACTTATTTGTCACAGTGGTATTGACAGAGCTGGTCTCATACTTCTAGAGTCTTGTTAGTGGATGATTTTGCCTAGATACCAATTTAGGGTTTGTTATTACTATGAGGTGTATAATCTGCAACAAAAAATTATTTATTATCTAGGCAAAGCTTTATTGGAAAATAAAATAATGGGCTGGGTGCAGTGGCTCACGCTTATAATTCTAGCACTTCGAGAGGTCTAGGTGGGCAAATTGCTTGAGCCTAGGAGTTTGAGACCAGTTGAGGCAACATGATGAGACCTCATCACTACAGAAAATACAAAAACTTAGCCAGGCATAGCACCTGTAGTCCCAGCTACCCAGGAGGCTAAGGTGGGAGGATCACCTGAGCCCGGGAGGTCAAGGCTGCAGTGAGCCAAGATTGCACCACTGCACTTCAGCCTGGGTGACAGAGTGAGACCCTGTATCCAAAAAAAGGAAAATAAAATAACGGCTAGGTATGGTGGCTCACGCCTATAGTTCCAGTTACTCAGGAGGCTGAGCCAGGAGGATCACATGAGTCCAGGAGTTTGAGGCCAGCCTGGGCAACACAGCCAGACGTGTCTCTTAACAAAAAACTACAGGCCAGGTGCAGTGGCTCACGGGTGTAATCCCAGCACTTTGGGAGGCCAAGGCGGGCAGATCACTTGAGGTCAGGAGTTTGAGACCAGCCTGGGCAACGCAGTGAAACCCCATCTCTACTAAAATACAAAAGAAATTAGCTGGGCGTAGCAGCGTGTGCCTGTAGTCCCAGCTACTGGGGAGGCTGAGGGAAGAGAATTGCTTTAACCCAGGAGGTGGAGGTTGCAGTGAGCCAAGATTGTGCCACTGCACTCCAGCCTGGGTGACAGAGCGAGACTCCATCTCAAAAAAAAAAAAAAAGACAATAACAACAACAAATGGATTGGCTGTGGGCTAAATTTAGCACAGGATCACTTAAAATGATTATCAGTTTAAAGCTGTTTTTGAAGGGGGGTCCACTTCTTAAAGGACTGCAGAAGAAAGCGTATAAAGAAGCTCTTTGTTGCATTATTTTATAGCACTAGTGATATATAAGAGAAAGGCCTTTGAAATCTGAATGAAAAGGCCTAAGTGTTGTTTGTAGTTGCTCTTGCTTAGTGTGCCCACAAAGCCCCTCTGTGAATCCAAGCTTGAATACTTGAATGATTTCAGTACAGACCTACTATGAACATTGTGCATTTCATTCTGAGTTTTACTCTCTATTGTACAGTGTGGTCCCTGTTTAAATGGAAAAAATGGCCTTTCCTTCCTTCCTTTTCTGACTAACACTCTGTTATAGGAAGAAAGCAGACAGAGAATGGATTACGGTGTCAAACACACTTAAAGTAGGAACAGTTGTTCCTGTAGGTGCTTACAACAACAGCAAATCTTGATTGGGCATTTACTGTATACCAGATATCATGCTAAGAGCTTTTCTTACATCAGCTCATGTAATCCTCAAAACAGCTGTGTGAGAATAGGTGTCATTCTTAATCACCCATTTCACATATGAAGAAACCGGGGGTTAGAGCAGTTTAGTGCCAATTACATAACGCAAGGTCACATGGCCTATATTTGGGAAGGCTCAGATTTATACTTCAGAGTGTACTCAGTTGCACTCAGAACATTATTACTTTATTTTTATTTACTTATTTGGTTCTTTATTTTTTAGAGACAAGCTCTGTCGCCCAGGCTGGTGTGCAGTGGTGGCATCACAACTCACTGTAGCCTCAAACTCCTGGGGTAAAGCAATCCTCCTACCTCAGCCTCCCAAGTAGCTAGGACTACAGGCATGCTTCCACCATGTCCTGTTAATTTTTTTGTTTTGTTTTGTTTTTGAGACAGGGTCTCGCTCTGTCACCCAGGCTGGAGTGCAGTGGCATGGTATTGGCTCACTGCAACCTCTGCCTCCTGGCTGAGGTCTCTGGCTCAAGTGATCGTCCCACCTCAGCATCCCAGGTAGCTTGGACTACAGGCACATACCGCTAAGCCCAGCTCATTTTTTTGTTTTTGTTTTTTTTTAATTTTATTATTATTATACTTTTAAGTTTTAGGGTACATGTGCACAACGTGCAGGTTTGTTACATATGTATACATGTGCCATGTTGGTGTGCTGCACCCATTAACTCATCATTTAGCATTAGGTATATCTCCTAATGCTATCCCTCCCCCCTCACCCCTGTTTTTTGTTTTTGTTTGTTTTTTTTTTGTTTTGTTTTTTGTTTTTGTTTTTTTTGAGACGGAGGCTTGCTCTGTCATCCAGGCTAGAGTGCAATGGCACGATCTTGGCTCACTGCAACCTTCACCTCCCAGGTTCAAGCAATTCCCCTGCCTCAGCCTCCTGAGTAGCTGGGATTACAGGTGTCCGCCACTACGCCTGGCTAATTTTTGTATTTTTAGTAGAGATGGGGTTTCACCATGTTAGTCAGGCTGGTCTCGAACTCCTGACCTCAGGTGATCTGCCTGCCTCAGCCTCCCAAAGTGCTGAGATTACAGGCGTGAGCCACCATGTCTGGCCAATTTTTTGTATTTTTTGTAGCAACGGGGTTTTGCCATGTTGTGCAGGCTGGTCTCAAATTCCTGAGCTCAAGTGATCCTCCTGCCTTGGTCTCTCAAAGTGCTAGGATTACCAGTGTGAACCATCGCACCCGGCCTTTAATTTTTTAATTTCTTGTAGAGATGGGGTCTTGCTATGTTGTCCAGGTTGTTATTACTTTGATTATAAGATTTTATAAGTAGTCCTTAGAAACATGATTTCATTTCATTAAGAAATAAATAGGCCGGGTATGGTGGATCACACCCGTAATCCCTGCACTTTTGGGAGGCCAAGATAGGCGGATCACTTGAGGTCAGGAGTTTGAGACCAGCCTGGCCAATATGGTGAAACCCCACCTCCACTAAAAGTACAAAAATTAGCCAGGCATGGTGGCGCGTTCCTGTCCCAGCTACTTAGGAAGCTGAGGCAGGAGAATCGCTTGAACCTGGGAGGCAGAGGTTGCAGTGAGCCGAGATTGCACCACTGCACTACAGCCTGGGCAACAGAGCGAGACTCCATCTCAAAAAAGAAAAACAAAGAAATAAATGAAAGCTAGCACTTACTGAATGTTAGGCACTGTTCTACATGACTCATTTGCTAAGCCAGGTGGAAAGTGGCAAAGCCAGAATCCAACCTGGGCGTTCTGTCTGCCCAGAGTAAGAACTTAATAAGGAGAAATTGTAGTTAGTTCATAGTAGCTCAGCCTTTCAGAGAATACTAATCCTTGTTCTGTAGTGATAGTCCCAGTTTTGTCCTAGATTTAGTCACGTCTCCCAGTTGGACCTCTTTGCTGATTTGGATTGGCTGATCTCATCTCGCTAGATATTATTTGTGTTTTGTTTTGTTTTGTTTTCCAGGGGAATATGAGCCGAGGAAATAGCTTATTTTTCCGGAAGGTCCCCTTTGGGAAGACTTATTGTTGTGACCTGAAAATGTTAATTTGAAGATGTGGGGCAGGGACAGTGACATTTCTGTAGTCCCAGATGCACAGAATTATGGGAGAGAATGTTGATTTCTATACAGTGTGGCGCGCTTTTTTAATAATCATTTAATCTTGGGAAAATTCAGGTGTTTGGTGTCTGCCTTTTTTGTTCTTTTTTCCAGCACGACATAACTTACCACTGATACTCCCCCTTTAGTTATTCTGAATTAGGATATTTTTGCTCCAAATTCTTATTTTACTTAACCAGAAGGGAAAAAAAGTTGTATTTTCCTGAAGCTACAGGCACTTTGTCATGTGATTTTTGAGTCTCAATTTAAGGCTTTGTAAAATGAAGAGTAGAATTCCAAGAAGAATGAGAAATAATTTTGTAAAACTTAACAAAATCACTAAATTAAACTATATGGGAGGTTATGAATTACTTTTTCTTGGGTAGACCCTAAAATGTCAGTAGCATGCACCAGAATCTGACTCCCATTATGCTTCTAAGCACATTTCATTGACCTTGTCTCTCATACTTCAAGAAAAGGACAGTACATTGCTACATTACCCTAGAAAGTCTGTGTGAGGATCTGCCCCTTCAGTCTGTTATTGCAAAGTAATAAAATGTCACCTACAGGGAGCCTCTGAGCCTACTCTAGTTCAAGAGGCTGCCTGAAAAAAAATAAATAAGATAAAGGGTCAGCAACAACAAAGAAAAAGACAATTACAGAAAATAAGCAAGATTTGGAAAGGAAGTATAATGGCACTTTTTTCCTCAAAGGAAGTTCTTGTTTTCACATAAAATATGAAAAGCAGATCCTGCAGGAGTAACCCCCTTCTTTAAGAGCCAAGTATTTGCCAGTGCTTAAATTACACCATACAGTTCTAATTATATATAATCTTTTGTTCTTCAGTTTTTTGTTTTGTTTCCTTTTTGTTATTGTTGCCGAAGGTGAGTAGTTTTGCATTTCTGATGACAGCCTTGGAAAGTATATTTGTAACTCCATGTCTGGTAATGCCAACCCAAGTCGACATGGGTCTTAGGACACTGACCACCTCACATGCCATACCCTCAATTAAACATGTTAACATTTATAGGAGGAAAAAAATCACTTTAGGAGAAAATAAAATTCAACTCAAGCATAAAGCTTCTGTTTACTCAGGCCTTCTAAAAAGCAGGTTAAAATGCTCTAAAATGAGAAAGCCTGTGGTTTCACTTATTTATATAACTCACTGGGACATTGCCAAATGAGTAAGCACTTAATTCGCTGTTTCTGAGACTTCTCTGTCAAAACAGCCCCACTGATAATATTAGACAGAACGAGAATGCAGGGGTCTCTTCCCTCCCCTGGGGTTTAGGAAGCTCATGAGGAGCTCGGCTTAAAATGTCTTTGATGTCTCTTCCTTTGTCTCAAAAAGTAATGTCAATTTTATATACTATTTCGATATTACTATCTGCATTTGTTTTAATATAAAAATGTTTGCTGCCTACCTTTTTCTCCCAAAAAATCTTTAAGTAAAGATGATCTGGGAAAATGTGCCATGTTTATCCTGTGGCTTCTGTGAACTTTCATGCTTGCCTATTCCTAGTTGAGAAGCATGTCTGACTCTGATAACCAGTCTACCACCAGAGGACGCCAAGGCTTCAGTTTTTCCTGTGCAAGTTGGGTGGCTGAGAAATTTCTCCAAGGCCTAGGATTGCTCAAAATACTAGTCCAGCTGTTTCAGTCTTGCTGCATCCAAGCTAGAGGTCTAATCAGAGTCCTATACCTATGATCCTCCATAATATCTTACTATAAGCTATTAACATAAAAGTCTAAAGATATTCAGGGGCTAGGAAATGCAGGTAGGTGCCATTAAGAAACACATGCGACCGGGCGCAATGGCTCATGCCTGCAATCACAGCACTTTGGGAGGCCGAGGCAGGTGGTTCACCTGAGGTCGAGAATTCGAGACCATCCTGACCAACATGAAGAAACCCTGTCTCTACTAAAAATAACAAAATTAGCCGGGCATGGTGGCACATGCCTGTAATCCCAGCTACGCGGGAGGCTGAGGCAGGAGAATCTCTTGAAACCCAGGAGGCGGAGGTTGCAATGAACTGAGATCACGCCATTGCACTCCAGCCTGGGCAACAAGAGTGAAACTCCCATCTCTTAAAAAAAAGAAAAGAAAAAAAAGAAACACATGCAAGAAATAATGAACTCAGTAAGTAATATGAACTTAGGCTGGTTGTGGTGGCCCATACCTGTAATCCTAACACTTTGGGAGGCTGAGGCAGGTGGATCACTTGAGGCCAAGAGTTGGAGACCAGCCTGGCCAATATATCTACTAAAAATACAAAAAAATTAGTCGGGCATGGTGGCACGCACCTGTAGTTCAGGAGGCTGAGGCAGGAGAATCGCTTGAACCTGGGAGCTGGAGGTTGCAGTGAGCCAAGATTGTGCCACTAGGTGACAGAGTGAGACTCTGTCTCTTAAAAAAAAGAAAAAGAAAAGTAGGGGTTCTCTAGTAAGCCACTTGTGAAACTGGTTTTCCTTTGTGGTACCAAGCTAAGTTGCCACAAACTGTTCCTCTAGAGTATGTGGTGACCATTGAAACCTTGACTTAAGAAGAGTGTGGGGTGGGCTGGGGGCAGTGGATCACTTGAGTCCAGGAGCTCAAGACCAGCCCGGGCAACATGGTAAAACCCTGTCTCTATTTTTTAAAGAAATAAAGGGAGGAAAATTAGCTGGGCGTGGTGGCACATGCCTGTAATCCCAGCTACTTGGGAGGCTGAGGCATGAGAATCGCTTGAACCCAGGAAGCGGAGGTTGCGGTAAGCTGAGATTGTGCCATTGCACTCCAGCCTAGGCAACAAGAGTGAAACTCCATCTTAAAAATAAATAAAGAAGGTATGGGTTTCCTGGAACTTCGGGGGATCATTATAAAAATACTAGGGTAAAAAAGCAACCTTAGTAATCCCAGCAATTTGGGAGGCCGAGGCGGGTGGATCATGAGATCAGCAGTTTGAGACCAGCCTGACCAACATGGTGAAACCCTGTCTCTACTAATACAAAAATTAGACAGGTGTGGTGGCGGGCACCTGTAATCCCAGCTACTCAGGAGGCTGAGGCAGGAGAATCGCTTGAAATCGGAAGGTGGAGGTTGCAGTGAGCTGAGATTGGCCCACTGCACTCCCGCCTGGTCAACAAGAGTGAAACTCTGTCTCAAAAAAAAAAAAAAAAAGCAACCTTAGGATGAAAGAAACATTCAACATAAGCCCTATATTCCATCATCTCTGTTACCTCAGCATACCTTGACTTAACTATAATTTCCTATTCTAGAAATGTCCTCCCCCTCTTGCCAGTGACATGTTTCTGTACTGTCAGATTCAGTTCTAGTGCCATCTCTTTGTGAAGTCACTGAGAGTCCCAGCTGGGTGAGAGGGCTGTGCCTTCAAACTCTCCCTCCTTCAGAGCATGTAATGATAGTACAAACTAACTGACAAAAACTACATCCAACACCAAGTTCATGTTTTATACAGCAGGAGCATTACTTCTCTCTGATTTGAAAATCTGTGGGGGAAAAATACATATTTAGTCCTTTAAAACAGGCCAACTAAAACAGCCTGCTTGGATAATATAGTGAGACCTTTTCTCTACACAAAAATTTAAAAATTAGCCAGGCTTGGTGGTGTGCACCTGTAGTGCCAGCTACACAGGAGGCTGAAGTGGGACGACTGGTTGAGTCCTGGGAGGTTGAGGCTGTAGTGACCTATGGTCACACCACTGCACTCCAGCCTAGGTGTCAACTGAGAGCCAAAAAAAAAAAAAAAGCCTCACTGGGCTTTATAGAAAAGCTAGTGGGGTCGTGGCTGGTCTAAGTGCAGCAGTATTGCAACTAGTTGATCACAACCAGTTAACAGATTTTTTTTTCCTTCTCCCCTTCCACTGCTTCACTTAGCCTTTAAAATGTATATTAAAATAAAAGACTGGGTGCGGTGGCTCACGCCTGTAATCCCAGAACTTTGGGAGGCCGAGGTGGGCAGATCACTTGAGGCCAGGAGTTCGAGACCAGCCTGGCTAACATGGTGAAACCCCATCTCTACTAAAATTACAAAAATTAGGTATGGAGGCGCATGCCTATAATTCCAGCTACTTAGGAGACTGAAGCAGGAGAATCGCTGAAACCCAGGAGGTGGAGGTTGCAGTGAGCCAAGGTTGCGCCAGTGTACTCCAGCCTGGGCAACAGAGCAAGACTGTCTCAAAGAAAAAAAAGAGGCTGAGGCAGGAGAATTGCCTCAACCCGGGAGGCGGAGGTTGCAGTGGGCAGAAATGGTGCCATTGCACTCCAGCCCGGGCAACAAGCAAAACTCCGTCTCAAAAAAAAGAAAAAAGAAAAACTAGCTGGTCAAGTGGTAGTAATTGTAGGTGGTCATTTTAAGGTACTGTGGCAGATAAGGGAGCAAGACAGGAGAACAGATTGGTTAGTAGTGACTGCCAAGCCTGTTGTAGAAGTTCTAATTGTCATGATTTTTTTGGTGGGATAGGCGTCCTCGTTTTATGTGAGACTCTAAGCAACTCACTCGAAATCATAGCCAGGAATTTTCAGGGCTGAATTCAAACCAGGGTCTATCAAATTCCAAGGTTTTTTTTTTTTCCTTAATAATTCTTCCAGGACATGAAGCCAGTCGAGGCATTTTTATTCTTTCGTGGAGGCTATAAAATGCTAAAATTGTAGCCAGTAAGCCACATTGTGTTTTTGTGTTTGTTTGTTTGTTTGTTTTTGAGACAAGGTCTCTCTCTGTCTTGCAGTGGCTGATCTCGGCTCACTGCAACCTCCACCTCCTGGGTTCAAGCAATTCTCGTGCCTCACTCTCCCAAGTAGCTGGGATTACAGGTGCATGTCACCACCCGCGGCTCATTTTTTTGTATTTTTAGTAGAGATGGGCTTTCACCATGTTGGCTAGGCTGGTCTTGAACTCCTGACCTCAAATGATCTGCCTGGGCCTCCCAAAGTGCTGTGATTACAGGCGTGAGCCACTGTGCCCAGCCAAACCAAATGTTATGTAAGCCATCCATCTGAGGAAAGTGGGCCTGCATTTGTAGTCAAAGCAGTGAACAAGCCTCCCAACAGAGTAGAATGGTCTTAAATAAGGAAAGACAGATCTTGCCTCTGCAGAATTATAAATAGCGGAAACAACTGAAAATAGAAATGATCACCATTACTTTTCTAGACTATTATGATGGTTTATGTAGATGAAAAGCTAAGTTACTGTATGGCAAGGATTTCTTCCTAGAGAAGAAATCTTCCTAGAGGTACCATTAGTTCAGTGTAGTAGAACTCCTAATACATTTGGCTGGTAACATTTCTTGAAACTGATCTATGTGTCAGCACCTCTACTGGGTGCTTCTAAAACATCCTTGCAGAATGGATGGGTTCATTCAGGCTGCCTCCCAAGGTGGCATGGTAGTTTCTATTTTGGCATTTTTGTTTTTGTTTTTTTAAATACAAAGATATTTGTCTTACCTCCTTTTCAGAGCTCTGTTTAGGCTTTCCTAAAGAAGTCACAAGTGCTGGGTGCAGTAGCTTATGCCTGTAATCCCAGCATTTTGTGTTTTTTTGTTTTGTTTTGTTTGTTTTTGAGACAGTCTCAAAAACACTGTGCCCAGCCAATCCCAGCACTTTGGGAGGCTAAGGTGGGAGGATCACTTGAGTTCTGGAGTTTGAGACCAGCCTAGACAACATAGTGAGATCCTGTCTCTACTAAAAATAAAAAAAAAAAAAATTAGCCAGGCATGGTGGAACACATCTGTAGTCCCAGCTACTTGGGAGGCTGGGGCCAGAGAAACCTGAGCCCAGGAGTTTGAGGCTGCGGTGAGCTATCATTGTGCCACTGCACTCCAGCCTGGGTGACAGAGCAAGATCTTGACTTAAAGGAAAAAGTCACATGTGACATCTCATTTTATATTTTTCCCCCTTCTATTCATCTCTCATCTTATTTTTCCCTTTAAACTTGAAAGGAGTCAGAATCTTGCACTCTGATTTTTGCCCTGGAGGGGAAGTTGCCAGTGAGAGATTCTTTTACCACCAACCAAAAATTAGCACTTTTTTTTTTTTTTTTTTTGGGATGGGCTCTCACGCTGGTTGCCCAGGCTGGACTGAAGTGTAGTGGTGCAGTCTCAGCTCACTGCAGCCTCCACTTCCCAAGCTCAGATGATTCTCCCACCTCAGCCTCCCAAGTAGCTGGAATTACAAGTGTGCGCCACCACATCTGGCTAATTTTTTTTTTGAGATAGAGTCTTGCCCTGTTGCCCAGGCTGGAGTGCAGTGGCACGATCTCGGCTCACCGCAACCTCTGCCTCCCAGGTTCACACCATTCTGCGTCAGCCTCCCAAGTAGCTGGGACTACAGGCGCCCGCCACCACGCCCGGCTAATTTTTTTGTATTTTTAGTAGAGACAGGGTTTCACTGTGTTAGCCAGGATGGTCTTGATCTCCTGACCTCATGATCCGCCCATCTCAGCCTCCCAAAGTGCTGGGATTACAGGCGTGAGCCACCGCGCCCGGCCCACACATCTGGCTAATTTTTTTTGTATTTTTAGTAGAGACAGGGTTTGCTATATTGTTGCCCAGGCTGGTCTTGAACTCCCGGACTCAAGCCATCTGCCTACCTAGGCCTCCCAGAGTGCTGGGATTACTGGTGTAAGCCACTATGCCTGGCCAAAAAATAGCTTCTTTTCAGGAGACTATCTTGGCTAAGAATGAGGATTAATTTTCTAAAGTGAGTGAAAGTTTTCCTTCTATCCAATCTTCCCCATATGACAGCTTCCTCATACATTTGCTGTCTAGAGAGAGGTCCTAGGGAGACCCCTTCCAGTGCATGAGTTAAGTGTTCTGGTCGCCAGTGTCCCGTGATTATAAGATGGAATTGCAAAGAGCCCATCTTGCCTTGGTCTAAGTAGAGTCCTCTGTACTCTGGGCACCAAATCTCTTGTCTGGAACTAAGCAGATTTTGCATGAAAACTGTAATTGCTCTGGAATCATCTTATTGCAACTCTGAAAAAGAATGTTTTTAAGTAGATTCCGATCAGTACCATACCACAATACGGTTAGAGGTTGGTACTTGAGAGAGTGGAAGAAGAGGAAGAGAAACCAGTGTGACCTGCAGATGTTATTCAGGACTCAGCAGCTTCCTGAGAGGCAGCAAATAAGGAAACAAATCTTGTCCTCTCTCCAAGTCTCCAAGATGACACGTGGACGAAAGAAAAGTTTGTAACACCAGCCTCTGCCTCGCCAAGGCAGCCAAGAGAATGGACTATTCCCTGGCAGTGCCACATTTCCATGGAAAATCTATTAGGTATTGCTTTTATTTCCACACAGAGTAGCATGAAGAGCCAGAGGTTGGATAAGGACAAGCCAGCACTGCACCTACTCTGGCTGGCCATCTAGCCGGGGCCCTGCCCTTCTGGCATCAGACTGGTAAGAGTGTCCTTTGGCTGGAAACAAGACAGAGGGTGAAGATGGAAACAACAGAACCATGCCTCACCTCAGACTGCTCACCTTTTGCTGGAATCTCATGCCTTTCCTCCCCCTGAGGGGCTCACATTTAGAGTTTATAAATGCAACTGTCAGTCATTAAGTGAGTAGCTTGGGCAGAGTTCTGTGTGAGGGGCAGCAGAGGATGCAAAGGCCTATAATCTCCCTGTCCTCCTTGGCGCTTACTGTCCACTGACAGGGAGGCAGAATGACAAGAACATAAAACTCTAGGAGTATTGGAGGATTAAGTGAAACCATATGTACAACAGTGAGGCCTGGTGCCCTGAAAGAAGGTATTCGTTGAAGCTCTTTTAACACTCTCTGATGATGGTTCTACAAAGCAGGATATGGCATGAGAAGCCGGAACCAAGCACCATGGGATGCACAGAGGGAAAGCTTACATCCATTTGGGGAGATCAGAGACTTCATGAAGAAGCGGCTCCGATTGTGGCTTTGTCAGGATAGTGGGGATCTTGGGTGGCAGGATGATGGGATGGCAGCAATTTCTAGCTGTCACCAGCTGTGAGACCTTGGGAAAGTTGGTCATTTTAAGCCTCAGGCTCCTCATGTCTAGAATGCAAAGTAATACTCATTACAGTTTTCTTTTCTTTTTGAGACGGAGTTTTGCCCTTTCGCCCAGGCTGGAGTGAAGTGGCTCGATCTCGGCTCACTGCAACCTCTGCCTCCTGGGTTCAAGTGATTCTCATGCCTCAGCCTCCTGAGTAGCTGGGATTACAGGCATGTGCCATCACACCCGGCTAACTTTTGTATTTTTAGTAGAGACGGGGTTTTGCCATGTTACCCAGGCTGGTCTCAAACTCCTGACCTCAGGTGATCCACCCTCCTCGGCCTCCCAAAGTGCTAGGATTACAGGGATGAGCCACCATGCCCACCCTAGAGTATTAGATTTAGTACCGTGTCTGGCATAGAGTAAATATTTGGTATGTGATAGTTATTAGAATTTTAAGAATTAGAAGGGAGGGGCTACTTTCCAAGTATAGACAATAATATGGGCAAAGTTACGGCGTTAGTAAAGGCTAAAGCATTTGGAGGCAAGTGGAATTGCATCTCTTACTGTCCTAACCTTTCTTCAAAGCTGGATTTCTGCCATATAATGAGCACCTAGAACAGGGACTGGCACATGGTAGAGACTCCACAGATGTGTGTTGAACAAAGTCAGCTGCCTCCTAGCTGTATCCACTGAATATCCACTGAATGTCCTTGAGGATCCCCAAACTGAGTTACATCTCAAGCCCTCTTCCCAAGCCTGTGGTGGTACTTGCACTCTAAATTCTATTATAAACACAGCATTATGCCCCTATTCCCCAAGCTAGAAACCCTGGAGATGAGTTTGAGTCCTCCCTACCCCTCCCTCTGCTTCTAGAAAATCACTGCTGGATTCTCAGAAATGCCTCTGAATTTGTCACCTCCCTTTCTTTCCCGTCGCCTTTAGGCATCATCTCTGCTCAGCTGTTGCTGCAGCCTCTATCTTGTCTTCCTGCTGCCAGCTCAAGCCAGTAGGCAGTAGATAAAGCTGGAGTTCTACCAACTTTGACCAGGGTACAGAGGATGGCCATGACTCTCCTCTACCTACACAGGCTTCTGGCAGAGGATAAAATACTGCTTTTTGACCCAGGTTTCTTAAGATTTCTTCTCTTTTCTTTTTCTTTTTTTTTTTTTTGAGACAGAGTCTCGCTCTGTCACCCAGGCTGGAGTGCGGTGGCACGATCCCAACTCACTGCAACCTCCGTCTCCCGGGTTCAAGTGATTCTCCTGCCTCAGCCTCCCTAGTAGCTGGGATTATAGGCGCCTGCCACGATGCCCGGCTTTTTTTTTTTTTTTTTTGATACAGAGTCTCACTCTGTCGCCCAGGCTGGAGTGCAGTGGCACAATCTTGGCTCACTGCAACCTCCACCTCCCAGGTTCAAGCGATTCTCCTGCCTCAGCCTCCCAAGAGTAGCTGGGAATCACAGGTGCCTGCCACCACACCCGGCTAATTTTTTGTATTTTTAGTAGAGACGGGGTTTTGCCATGTTGCCCAGGCTGGTCTCAAACTCCTGACCTCAGGTGATCCGCCCGCCTCGGCCTCCCAAAGTGCTGGGATTGTAAGCGTGAGCTACCGCGCCCGGCCTCCTTGAGATTTTTTTTTCTTTTTTTCTTTTTTGAGACAGAGTTTTGCTCTTGTTACCCCGGCTGGAGTGCAATGGCGTGATCTCAGGTCACCGCAACTTCCGCCCCCCAAGTTCAAGGATTCTCCTGCCTCAGCCTCCCAAGTAACAGGGATTACAGGTGTGCACCACCACACCCTACTTTTTTTTTTTTTTTTTTTTTTTTTTTTTTTTTTTTTTTTTTTGAGACAGAGTCTTGCTCTGTCGCCCAGGCTGGAGTGCAGTGGCACGATCTCGGCTCACTGCAAGCTCCGCCTCCCGGGTTCACGCCATTCTCCTGCCTCAGCCTCCCAAGTAGCTGGGACTACAGGTGCCCACCACCACGTCCGGCTAATTTTTTGTATTTTTAGTAGAGATGGGGTTTCACCGTGTTAGCCAGGATGGTCTTGATCTTCTGACCTCATGATCTGCCTGCCTCAGCCCCCCAAAAGTGCTGGGATTACAGGCATGAGCCACCGCGATCGGCCAAGATTTCTTGACCTAGCATCTTTAATCCTTCCGCCCCAAGCCCACATGCAGCCCCAGTTCCCCAACAGCCTCTGCTCTGTACATTTGTGCCGCACTGGCAGCTGCTCTCTGTGTCTGTTGTCTTCCACGGAAGCCTTGTGCAGGAGGAGCTGAGCTGAGAGACAGGGCTATTTATAAATAGAAAGTGGGTGTAAAGTTCTGCAGTCACAAGTGTTTTAAACAAGACTAATTCCATCTCCCCCAATCGAACTTTGAAATTTCTGTCCACCTCCTCATCTCCCATCTTTTCTCAAAAGCCTGCAAGTTCTTCTCCTCTCCTTGGTCAAAGCCACCATAAGCCTGGATACCATGGTAGCTAAGAGATGTGACATGGAACAAAGTGTGGGAATTATATAGATTCAGCATAGTCAGAGTCAAAGCTACTGACATAACATAAATGTTCCTACCACCTAGTAATATTTAGTGATGGCTCACCATGTGCCCTGCCCATGTCGCCATTAGCTCCAACCCATAAAACAGCCATATAAGCTAAATACTGCTCCCATTTTAGTAGTGGAAAAGTGAGACTCAGAAGGGTTCATTGATTTGCCCAAGACTGGTGGTAAATAGCAAAGCCCGGATTCTGACATGGGTCTGCAAATCTGGAATTTCTAATATGGCACGCACATGCATTGCGTTCCAGTATTTTTCTGCATGATGATCGGAGCACAGATTTTAACGAAGAGTGAAGTATGAATCTTAATGAGAGGAGGGAACTCGTGGTTTTATTATAACAATGAAAGGATCAACATTGTATGCTCAACAGTTAGATGCCCAGAAGCCCAACTCAAACTGGCTACATTGGCTCAAGTAATAAAAATGGCCAGTGGTGAATCTGGGGGTTCAAACAAGGGCATCGGGATTCGGTCTTCCCACCCCTCGGCTGGTTTCCCTCTCCAACGGGCTCTCCACATGGCAACAAGATGCCAGCTGGCAGCTCCACTCACATGGCTTCTTAGAGCTTGTGATTCCAGAGAAAGAGCAAAATCACTTTGGAGAGCTCCAGCAAAAATCCCCAGGAGGACTCTGGCTTGAAACACACACCCATCTGTAAAGCATTTGGTGTGTCTGGGAGACGCTAGCCAGGCCTGAGTCACAGGCCCATCTGAAGGGGTGGAGGTCCAGGGTCAGCCCCAGAACCACATACATTCTGCTGGACTGTTCTGTTTCCTGTCCTCCGCCCCCACACTCTTCTCAGAGCTGGACTGTTTTCTAGTGGGATGCATGGCTCATCCAAGGAAGGTTCACTGGGCAAAGACATACATTACACCCTGTCCAAAAGAAACAGTTTTAATAGAAAGGGAAAAAAACAACAGTTCACCCAGAACATGTGACACGTGAGACTCCATGAAGCTAAGCTGAGCACAGAAGCTGGTGTGTTTGAAACCTTCCATGCACAGGTACATACATATGTCAGCTCAATCACCCCATGAGCCTGATAATAGCCACTTTTTCTCACTTTTTAAGTGAGAGAAATGGAAGCTCAGAGATAAAGATTTAAGTGACTTGCTAGTAAATAGCAAAACTAGAATGCAAACCTGGGTATATTGGAGTCCAAATCCTGCAAGCTTTACACCACAGCACACTGCCAAATTGGAGGAAACCAGGTGTTGAGGGTGAGACTGCTAGATGAGCTCGTGGAAGTCGTGTCCCCAGGGAAGCACACATCTGACTGCCTGACGTGCTCTGAGAGCAGCAGGCACTGAGCTGGAGACTGCCCTGTCCTGGTAACTACAGTCTCGGCCAGCTAGTCGCTGAGTGGCTGATAAACTCTTCACGTTCATCAATGACAGTTTCCTCTCAGCTGGAAGAAAAAGCTGCCAGGGAGCTGCTCCCCCAACCTTCCTTCTGATGGGGAAAGACTCCCCTGGTGCTGTTGATGAGACAGGAACCAAAGGAGAAAGTTGGATTTGGAAGGAAGGGCATGTGGGCATGTGGGCATGGGATGAATGGATGATTGGATAAATAAATAATCCCAGAAAAATGATTTGAAAAGTTAGAAAAAAGTTATGATTCTAAGTTTAGAGACAAGATGGCAATATGGCACAAGAGGGATAGGAAGCTCTGAGATAAATTAGGCTATCCCATTTGCAGAAAATCCCTGTGCAGAGAAAAGGAGAGCCAAAGAAACCAGTGTGGCTCTGTAGAGAGCTCTCTGATAAGTTCAAAATTTTAAAGGTGGGGTACAAGAGACGGAAGGAAAGGTGAAGTCCGTGATAAACTGAGACTTGGAAAAGGTGCAGACAATAAAAGATATTGCTGGTTATGTTCAAGCAAGAGGAAAAAGGAGAAGACAGGGTTCCATCTGGGGATGAAGATGTCAGGTTGGCAGTTTTCAGAGAAAGCAGAATACTCAACTCTGATTTTCCTCTTTCTCCCCCGAGGAAAAGCACTTCCAGACTGGGAAGAGTTCAGCAAAACAGGGGTTAGAGGACATTAAACCCCAAATAGAAGAAAAGATAAGAGAAAACCTAACCACCTAGCCATTCAAAGTGAGCTGCAAATCCCAAGGTGATGACAGACCTTTGCAGATAAGATCCAGGGACCTTTGCCAATGTGGCTATGAAAGCTGTGGCGAAAAGGACAGGGGCCACAGTCCTGGACAGCTGCAAATACCCTGACAAAAAAGAAGAAAAGGGAGATCCTGGGCACATTTGAGGTGAATTCCCTCAAAATCTATTCTAGAATATAACATTAAACCATGGATTTGAGAACACCTAGAAAAATAAGTGGTATCTTCACAAAGAACAAGATACGGCGAAAATGATAAAAATATCAACAATAATTTGTTACTTATTTACTCAGAAGGCCACTAGGAAAATTCCTTGGGCCATACATAGTGTTCCTTGTTTCCAGTTAGACATTGATTGTCTCACGATTGAAGAGACTAGTAGGAAAATATCGATCTCAGAGACTGCCCAGTGAGGTGGATTCATGTAACTGCTGTGCTCCTTCACCCCAGTTGGTTATCCGATTGCTGCAGAGCTTGCTGAGGAGGTATCTCTAGTTCTGTGCTCCTAGACCCTGGTCAGCCTAGTAGTGGTCAGTGCCCACTACACTTGCCAAATTTGCAGAAGACACCACTGTTGGGATGAAAAGCTAATATTTCAAAGTCAAGATTCTAAAATAACTTGAAACAGTGGGCTGAAACCAGCAGGATGAAATTTAAAAAGTGGAGAGACCTGCATTTAGATTTAAAAAAAAAAAAATCAGCTGCATAAGCATAGGATATAGGAAGTTTGGTTTGCCAGAGGTGCCTGAGAAAAAGGCTAAGGGCTTGCAGCTGATCTCAGGTTGAATAGAAACCGGTAGGAATGGAGCAGCTGCTTAAAAAGATAGTGGCTCTCCCCACCTCTTGTTATTTTAGGTACAAAGGGGTGAAACAGTGAAAAATATGGGAGACGGCCGGGCACGGTGGCTCACGCCTGTAATCCCAGCACTTTGGGAGGCCGAGGCGGGCGGATCACGAGGTCAGATCTAGACCATCCTGGCTAACCCGGTAAAACTCCGTCTCTACTAAAAATACAAAAAAATTAGCCGGGCGTGGTGGCAGGCGCCTGTAGTCCCAGCTACTCGGGAGGCTGAGGCAGGAGAATGGCGTGAACCTGGGAGGCAGAGCTTGCAGTGAGCCAAGATCTCGCCACTGCACTCCAGCCTGGGCGACAGAGCAAGACTCCGTCTCAAAAAAAAAAAAAAAACAAAAAAGAAAAATATGGGAGACATATTAACATAAACTGCTGTTAATGGTTTCTAATAGATCCCCTCAGAGGTATTCATTCCAAGTACACATAAGCAAATGCATGCTTTTTATTTTTTCACATAAATGGTGGTATGTTGTGCACCTTGTTTTTTATTTCACTTAACTAACAGCATTTCTTAGCGATTATTTCATCAGTATACAAAATGATTCCTCATTCTTTTGTAGGGATGCATCGTATTCTACTGTATATATGTATCATAATTTATTGGTCCTTTTGCCGGACATGTAGATTATTTCCAGTATTTTGCTATTACAAACAATGCTGCAATAAATAACACGTCATTGCTATTACAAACTGTTTGCTATTACAAGCCATGCTAAAATGAATAACATGTAATTCCCAACAAGTGGGCATGTATCTGAAAAACATCTCTTCAAGAAGTAAAATCACTGACTTAAAGGGCATGCACATTTTTAAACTTGGTAGATACTGTCCAATTGTGTCATTTTACCCTCCTACTAAAAATGTATGAATGTCTGTTTCTCTACATCTCACCAATAGAATGTATAATAAACCTCATTGATCTTTGACAGTTTGAGAGGTAAAAATAATAACAATAGCATCTTATTATAATTTTTTTTTTTTTTTTTTTGAGAGAGAGGGTCTTGCTCTGTTACCCAGGCTGGAGTGCAGTGGTGCAATCATGGCTCACTGCAGCTTCAACCTCCTGGGATCAAGCAATCCTCCCACTTCAGCCTCCTGAGTAGCTGGAACTATGCGTGTGTGCGACCAAGCCCAGCTAATTTTTTTCTTTTTTCTTTTTTTTTTTTTGTGGAGACGGGGTTCTCACCATGTTGCCAAGGCTGGTCTCGAACTCCTGGCCTCAAGTAATCCTCCCACCCTAGGGCTCCCAAAGTGTTGGGATTACAGACATGAGCCACCACGCCCAGCCCACAATACTTATAAGTTTGGTCTGACAGGATTGGCATCGGCATCCCCTGGCTTCCAGAATAAAGTCTGGATGGCATAGGCTGGCACTTGAAATCCTTCATGAGACTGGGTGTGGTGGTTCACGCCTGTAATCCCAGCACTTTGGGAGGCCAAAGTGGGCAGATCACCTGAGGTCTGGAGTTCGAGACCAACCTGATCAACATGGAGAAACCCCATCTCTACTAAAAATACAAAATAAGCCAGGCGTGGTGGCGCATGCTTGTAATCCCAGCTACTCAGGAGGCTGAGGCAGGAGAATCTCTTGAACCCGGGAGGCAGAGGTTGCAGTGAGCTGAGATCACACCATTGCACTCCAGCCTGGGCAAGCAGAGTGAAACGCTGTCTCAAAAAATAAAAATAAATAAATAAATAATCCTTCATGATTGGATTCAACCACATTTTTCTGGGCCTATCTCCCATCAGTATCTCCACATTCCATACTGCAGCCACACCGATACTATTACTCATTTTTCAAACACACCAAACAGTAGTAACAGCCAACACATACTGAGTGCTCACAGTATACCAGTCTCTGTGCTAAATGTCTTTAATCCTTGCAGCAATGAGGCATACTTTTATTATCCCCATTTCACAGGTGGGGAAACAGGTCATACAAATAATGAAGAAGCTGGGATTCAAACTGAAGCAGTCTGATGCCAGACACTACTCTTCACCATGATTCTGAATTGCCTAAGAGCGTTACCTCCTGCTCCCTGCTCCTTTCTCCCAGAATGCTCTTCAGTCTATTGTTACCTGTCAAAGTCCAGTGCAGCCTTCACTGCTTCGTTTAGGTGTTACCTCTCTGATTAAGCCTAGCTGCATTGCTCCACTTAGAATTAATTTCTCTTCCTAATTTCCACCCAACCCACAAGGAATGGAGTGCAGGTGTGCCATCTTGGCTCACTGCAGCCTCCACCTATTGGGCTCAAGTGATCCTCCCACACTTTCTGGTTTGTATTTCTGCCTACTCTTTTAAAAACTGAGGGGGCACCCCGGCCAGGCGCGGTGGCTCAAGCCTGTAATCCCAGCACTTTGGGAGGCTGAGGTGGGCGGATCACGAAGTCAGGAGATCGAGACCATCCTGGCTAACATGGTGAAACCCCGTCTCTACTAAAAATACAAAAAATTAGCTGGGCGTGGTGGTGGGCGCATGTACTCCCAGCTACTCAGGAGGCTGAGGCAGGAGAATGAACCCGGGAGGCGGAGGTTGCAGTGAGCCGAGATCGCGCCACTGCACTCCAGCCTGGGTGACAGAGCAAGACTCCGTCTTAAAAACAAACAAACAAAAAACTGAGGGGGCAATGATAAATTGCTATAAGCCTCTCCCTGCCCTCTTCCCTCCTCCTCCAGCAGTTACTCAACTGGGTTGTAGATTATGTTTACATTCAAGTTGTCTCACCAGTCACTCAGGACTCTTCTGACCTACACTCTGGCAGGCACTACACTGGGGTGAACACAGACAAAGCAATTCAACACAACCCCTCACCAGTCAGAATCAGAATGTGACCAGACGTAGTGGCATGCGCCTATAATCCCAGCTCCTTGGGAGGCTGAGGCAGGAGGATTGCGTGAGCCTAGGAGTTCAAGGCAGGTGTGGGCAACAAAGTGAGACCCTGTCTCAAAAAAAAAAAAAAAAAAAAAAGCTGGCTGGGCAAGGTGGCTCATGCCTGTAATCCCAGCACTTTGGGAGGCTGAGGTGGGTGGACACTTTGGGAGGCCAACGCAGGTGGATCAAGAGGTCAGGAGTTTGAGACCAGTCTGGCAAAGATGGTGAAACCCCGCCTTTACTAAAAAAAATACAAAAATTAGCCGGGGGTGCAGTGGTGGGCACCTGAAATCCCAGCTACTTGGGAGGCTGAGGCAGGAGAATTGCTTGAACCCGGGAGGCGGAGGTTGCAGTGAGCCGAGATCGCGCCACTGTACTCTAGCCTGGGCAACAGAGCAAGACTCTGTCTCAAAAAAAGAAAAGAAAAGAAAAAGAAAAAAAGCCACAGGGCTTCTCTCTGTTACTCACCTTGGCAGGACACAGCCTTCCTTTTCTCCCTTCCTGCAGGCCATGGAGACCCAAACACTGTCTCCTGCCAGTGCCAATACTACCACTGTTTCAGCTCACAGAAGAGTGGGTTTTTTCTCCAACCTCTCCAATTGAAAAGCTGACTTTTGTCCCCAAAGATGTGCAGATCTTGGTGTCAATGTGCAGCATTCCATAGCCAGACATAGGATTTGGGTCTCCTGACAGTCTGGAGTTATTTGTGCCTCCAATGTCTTCTGCTAACATGGGTCAAGGAGAACGTGCAACAACAGTTCAGGGAATGAGCCTGGGTATGGGGAGAAACTTGGTGGCTGTCCTGCATCTTCAGCCAGTTTTGATCAGGTCTGGTTACCCCAGTGTTCCAACTCTCTGTTGCTACAGTAATCCAAAACTTACTGGTTTAAAACAGCAACAGTCGGCTGGGCGCGGTGGCTCACACCTATAATCCCAACACTTTGGGAGGCCGAGGCGGGTGGATCACTTGAAGTCAGGAGTTCAAGACCAGCCTGGCCAATACGGTGAAACCCCGTCTCTACTAAAAATACAAAAAAAATTAGCTGGGTGTGGTGGCAGGCGCCTGTAATCTCAGCTACTCGGGAGGCTGAGGCAAGAGAACTGCTTGAACCCGGGAGGCAGAGGTTGCAGTGAGCTGAGATTGTGCCACTGCACTCCAGCCTGGGTGACAGAGTGAGATTCCGTCTCAAAACAAACAAACAACAACAACAAAAAGCCCAGCAACAATCATCTTTATTCCTTGTGGGTCTGGTGGAGTACTAGGTTCAGCTAGGCAGTTCTCATTCAGGGCTGCTCACACAGTTGCAGTCAGAGGCCAGGCCTGGTGTCCTCTTGAAGGCTTCCTCACATCCACATCACTTGCAGTGATGCTGGTACCGCAGCTGGGGCCAGGGCCAGCTTCGTGGCCCCACAACTTGCGTGGCTGAGCAAGGTGCCACACTTGGAAGAGCCATATGCTTGGTTTAAAGCTCTAAATTCTTAACTTTTTAACAGTAGCCTCCACCTTTTTTTTTTTTTTAAGACAGGGTCTTGCCCTGTCGCCTAGGCTGGAGAGCAGTGGCGCAATCTCGGCTTGCTGCAACCTCTGCCTCCCAGGTTCAAGCGATCCTCATGTCCCAGCCTCCCGAGTAGCTGGGACCACAGGTGAGTGCCATCATGCCCGGCTAATTTTTTTTTTTTTTTTTGAGATGGAGTCTTGCTCTGTTGCCCAGGCTGGAGTGCAGTGGTGCGATCTCGGCTCGCTGCAACCTCTGCCTCCCAGGTTCAAGCGATTCTTCTGCCTCAGCCTCCTGAGTAGCTGGGATTACAGGCACGTGCCACCACACCTGGCTAATTTTTGTATTTTTAGTAGAGAAGGGGTTTCACCATGTTGGTCAAGCTGGTCTCGAGCTCCTGACCTTTGGTGATCCGCCCGCCTTGGCCTCCCAAAGTGCTGGAATTACAGGCGTGAGCCACCACACCTGGCCACTTTTTGTATTTTTTTTTAGAGACGGGGTTTCGCCATGTTGGCCAGGCCAGTCTCAAACTCTTGGCCTCAAGTGATCTCCCTGCCTTGGCCTCCCAAAGTGCTGGGATTAAAGGCATGAGCCACTGTGCCCAGCCGCTCCACAATTTCATTTTGCACTGGACTCTGCAAATGATGTAGCTGGTCCTGACTAGGACTGTTGGCCACAATATTTACACGTGGCCTTTCCATGTGACCTAGGCTTCCTCACAGTCTGATGGCTGGGCTCCAGGGATGAGGGTTTCAAGAGAGAGATCCAGGCAGCAGCGGCATCACCTTTCAATGACCTAACGTAACTCCTCCTTTTCATGAGGACTGGCAAGGTCACATTGTAAGAAGAGCAAGTGGGATGGGAGATGACACTGTCGCATTTGAAAATGCAATTTGTCACATCAGGTCATGAGCAGGTCACCTCCTGGTCCATCTGCAGAAGGGGCCCAGGGGATTCAGTTCTGCCTTCTAGGAAGGCCAGTGTTGGGATCTTAGAGCCCTGCTGGGAAAAAGGCCAGGGGAGAGTTGGGAACTTGGTCTTCACAAGCACTCCCAGCTTCCCCTCTCCGGGGTCATTTACCAAGTGCTCAGAGGAATTGGAACCAAGGGCAATGGGGCCAGGAGCGTGACCAGGAACCCTAAAGTCTGCTCCCCTGGAGGGCTGAAATCTCCGAGAAAGGCAGGGACTCAGCGCCCAGACGTATGTTTCTCCTGCTGGCATCTCTGCTTGGCTAACATTCCTCCTCTTTCATTTCTCCCTGGGGCATGTTGTTGTCTTTCTCATTAATTTCCCCTCAACTCCCAGCAAGGTCCCTAGACTGTGAGCTTTGCTAATTCCCTGTAATCCACTGGCAAAGCAGGAAGCTAATTAAATTGTGAGCTGTGTGCTCACTCTGTCAGTCTCTGAATCTCTCTTCTCAGTCCTTCTCCCATCTGTCTCTTCCTTTCTCACTGCCCCTGGATAGTTTACTTTCATCTGGACACTTTCAGTATCTTCTCACCCATCTGCCTTCCTCTCCCCTCTTCTTTCTCCTGCTTTTCAATCTGCAGAGTAATCTTCTTAAAATACAGCTTTGAGCACACCTTCTTTTCCTCTACTGTAAGGTAAAAGCTCCTTAGCTCAGCAGTTAAGCCCCACACTCCTTACCATAACTTCCCATCACAAACCCTTATCCACAACCAAGCCTGGTACATTTCCTTCCCTAAGCTCCACCTACGCCACCTCCTCACCTTGGTTCACATTCTTATCTTTGACTGGATCCCACCCCCTCACTCCTCCATCTCCACTTCCATCTCACCCTGTCAAAATCCTCACCATTATTTAGAAAGAGCCTCTTCAGGCCGGGCACGGTGGCTCATGCCTGTAATCCCAACACTTTGGGAGGCCGAGGTGGGTGGATCACGAGGTCAGGAGATCGAGACCATCCTGGCCAACATGGTGAAACTGTCTCTACTAAAAATACAAAAAAACTCGCTGGGTGTGGCAGTGCACACCTGTAGTCCCAGCTACTCAGGAGGCTGAGGCAGGAGAATCGCTTGAACCCAGGAGGCAGAGGTTGCAGTGAGCTGAGATCATACCATGCACTACAGCCTCTGTCTTAAAAAATAAAAATAAAAAGGCTGAGAGAGAATCAGAGAAAGGGAGGCTGCAGAGTATACTGGTTAAGGACTGGGTTTGGGAGCCAGATAGCTCTGAGTTTAAATCCTACTCCCGCATTAACTTTTCTGATCCAGAAGGGACACATGGCCCTAAGAAGGGCCGCATGGCCCTAAGAAGGGTTGTGGCTGCCCTAGGTTGGCTTCCAGCCTTCCCCAGCTCTCCTGCGGCATCCCTGTGTGGCTCATCCCACCCTTACCATGCCTCTTGTCCTCCCCATAGTCTTGGGCCCCAAGCTTTTCAAGCTGGTGAAGGAGAGAGTTGTGATCCCAAGAAGCAGAGTGAGCGAGCGGGGAAATGAGACAAAGAGAGGAAACAGAATAAAGTGCACAGATAGGCCGGGCGCGGTGGCTCACACCTGTAATCCCAGCACTTTGGGGGGCCAAGATGGGTGGATCACGAGGTCAGGAGATCGAGACCATCCTGGCTAACACAGTGAAACCCCATCTCTACTAAAAATACAAAAAAAAAAAATTAGCCGGGCGTGGTGGCGGGCGCCTGTAGTCCCAGCTACTCGGGAGGCTGAGGCAGCAGAATGGCGTGAACCCGGGAGGCGGAGCTTGCGGTGAGCCAAGATCGCGCCACCGCACTCCAGCCTGGGCGACTGAGCGAGACTCCGTCTCAAAAAAAAAAAAAAAAAAAAGCGCACAGATACCAGTGGGTTTTCACCATGGAGAACTTAACTCTGCTGGAGTCTCTCTGAGTCTGAAACATGACCTGGAATTGGGAATTGGAATGCTCCCATGGAGGGACCAGAAAGCTGGGGTATTTACCCCTAACTCTGGACCATTAGCTGATGGTTGCTCTGGGGGTATTAACTCTACAGCCCTTTGGGCCTGCCCCACACTAACTCCCATAGCTGAAAATGCCCTCAGGAGGGACACAGGAAGTAGGCGCCTGGTCAGGAACTGTCTGTGGGTGCCCTCCTGGTAGGCCTGGAGGTGTGGGTGGGGCACTGACAGCATCTACTACACTCAGTGAAAGGAACCTGCTATTAAAATTATTGTTGTTGGCTGGGCACCGTGGCTCAGGCCTGTAATCCCAGCATTTTGGGAGGCGGAGGCAGGTGGATTACTTGAGGTCAGGAGTTCAAGACCAGCCTGGCCAACGCCATCTCTACTAAAAATACAAAAATTAGCCTGGTGTGGTGGCATATGCCTGTAATCCCAGCTACTCAGGAGGCTGAGGCAGGAGAATCACTTGAACCCAGGAGGCGGAGGTTGCAGTGAGCCGAGATCGCACCATTGCATTCCAGCTTGGGTGACAAGAGTAAAACTCCATTTCAAAAAATAAAAATAAATAAAAATTATTGTTGTTTATTAGCTGCCACGTGGTGGCAGGCTGACGGGGGGAGGATCACTTAAGCCCAGGCTGCAATGAGCCAAGATCGTGCCACTGCACTCCAGCCTGGGTGACAGAGTAAGAACCTATCTCAGCCAGGCGCAGTGGCTCACTCCTGAAATCCCAGCATTTTGGGAGGCTGAGGCGGGCGGATCACCTGAGGTCAGGAGTTTGAGAACAGCCTGACCAACATGCAGAAACTCCATCTCTACTAAAAATACAAAATTAGCCAGGGTGGTGGTGCATACCTGTAATCCCAGCTACTCAGGAGGCTGAGGCAGGAGAGTCACTTGAACCCGGGAGGGGGAGGTTGCGGTGAGCCAAGATTGCTCCATTGCACTCCAGCCTGGACAACAAGAGCGAAACTCCATCTCAAGAAAAGAAAAGAACTCGTCTCAATTTATATATATTTTAATGTTAATTTTTTTAACTTTTTTTTTAAGTGATGGGGACAGCTGGGCGCGGTGGCTCATGCCTGTAATCCCAGCACTTTGAGAGGCCAAGGCGGGCGGATCACGAGGTCAGGAGTTCCAAGACCAGCCTGACCAACATGGTGAAACCCCGTCTCTACTAAAAATACAAAATATTAGTCGGACATGGTGGCGCGCTCCTGTAATCCCAGGTACTCAGGAGGCTGAGGCAGGAGAATCGCTTGAACCCAGGAGGCGGAGGTTGCAGTGAGCCAAGATCGCAGCATTGCACTCCAGCCTGGGCAACAGAGCGAGAGTCTGTCTCAGAAAAAAAAAAAAAGAGAGAGATGGGGTCTCACTCTGTTGCCCAGGGTGGTCTCAAACTTCTGAGCTCAAGTGATCTTCCCACCTTGGCCTCCCAAAGTGCTAATATTATAGGCGTAAGCCACCATGCCCAGCCATACCCGTCTCAATTAAAAAATAAATAAAATAATTGTTGTTTAAGACCAGCCTGGGCAACAGAGTGAGACCTCATCTCTACAAAAAATTTTTAAAAACATTAGCCAGGCATGGTGACCTGCACCTGTAGTCCCAGCTACCTGGGAGGCTGAGGTGGGAGAATCACTTGAGCCCGCAAGGTCAAAGCTGCAGTGAGCCAAGATCATACCACTGCACGCCAGCCCAGGTGACACAGCAAGACCCTCTCTCAAAAATAAATAAAGTTGTGGCTGTAAAACAAGAGAGGAGGGAGCAGGGACTATAACCAGCCTAGGGCTTTTCTCTGGATCCTGCTGCCACCTCTTCTTAACTCCCATTCTGGAGCCCACCCATCTGCCTTACACCCACCAGCTCATGGCATCATCTTTCTCTATATCCCTTTCCCAGTGGCTTCCTCCCTATCCCAGTCCCCTGATGCAAATCCTGATGTCATCTGCCCCAGCCACCCATCTCTACCTCAACCCTCACTTCTCTGGTGAGAACTCTTGTGGATCCAGGGAGTGTCAAATCCCAGCCTGAACCAAACCTCAACTGAGATTATATTATCCTATAATATACCTTCTCCCCTCCCCTCCCACCATTGGAATCACCCTCAGGAGAGCAGCTCCACTCTTCTCATCCAGAAGGGGCCCATGGCCCTAAGAAGGGCCATAGATTGCCATAGGTTGGCTTTTGGCCTCCCCCAGCTCTCCTTCGACATCCCTGTGTGGCTCATCCCACCCTTACCCTGCTTCTTGTCCTCCCCACAGTCCTGTGGCCCAAGCTTTTCAAGTTGGTGAAAGAGACAGTTGTGATCTGACAAGGGCTAGACAGGTGCTTCACCCTCTGTCACCAAATACCCTCATTATCCAGCCCGAAACACCTCCATTCATTCCTTTCTATTCCGGCACATATTCGTTAATTCATTCCATCATTCACCTAACACCCTTGAAGCAGAGCCAATCACCTCTACCAACATCTTCCTAGAGACAAATAGATTAACTGGGGTGGGGTAAACTTTGAGAGCTCCAAAAGGAAAGCTCCAGAGGACGGGGGGTCTGCAGGGGTCCAGGCCTCTCAGGGACCACAGAGCAGACCTGCAGCAGAGGCAGAATTAGAGCCCATGGCTCCGGAGTCAACCAGGGCCAGGCAGAGGGCACCAGCTCTTGGCTGCTGAAAGTAGAGCTCTTCAAAAGTCATCCACTCAGTCAGCATCTACTGAGTGCCAGGCAGTGTCGTCACCTCTACAGCCGTCAGGAGAGAGAACAGCAGCCTAGAGAAAGGGAGTCTGAGCCCCCATCCCATGGGCTCGAAGCCCAGAGTGGAGGCCAGCACTAGTGCCTCTGGTGAGTATTACCGTGGGAAGACCGCTGTTCCCAGCCCGGGTGCCCTGCTGGACTCTTGCTAGCCTGGCCCCAGCGAGGCAGGGCATCAGTTTCCCTCTCCAGAGGCCTTTCTTCCCCACCTATTGCCCTTCTCAATCCTGTCCCTTCTTGCAGGAGCAACCTTCCCAGCAGAAAATTCCATTCTGCCCCAAGGACTCTCCTCCTTACTGCCCCTTACCCCGGGGAACGCAGGCTGCCCCTCTGATGCCTGCAGACTCCCTTCTCCCTCTTTCCTAACCGACCATGGGCATTTTCCAATTTGGAGGTGAGGAGGAAAAACTAGGTTATTTTCAGCTCTTCCTTTACTGGCAACATTGACCCATTTATCCTTCTCTTCCTTCAGACCTCTCCCCCAAGGCCACTTAGCTTGGACATCTGTCCCAGCCAAAATCTCACCTTCCACTGTCCTTGCAGCCCAAAGGCTAGTCCAGCCTCTGAGTCCAGCTCTAGCCCTCTCTCCCCACACTAGGAAGGAAGCTGGACTGTAGAGCGCTCTGGGCCACCCCGCGTTAGCTGCTGCCTCTGGCCTCAGTTTCCCCTTCTGTGCCTCAGTTTCCCCAACTGCTCAGATTAATGATGCCTGCTCTCTAGACCCAGAGGACGAAGCTCTAAGGAGGTCACAGATGAGGAAGGGTCCAGTGCTCGGCGCAGACTCCGTGCGGAGCCCCTAGGCCCCGCAGCTCGCCCCTCCCTCTCCCCTACTTCCCTCCTCTCCCCCTCCCGCCTCTTCGCTCTCGCTCGGCTCCCTCTCTAGCTGACCTTCCCTTTCCCTCACGCCTCCCCACGCCCGGCCCCGGGCCCCAGCACCCTGTCCGCTGCCGCCTCAGAGCCGGGAAAAGCAGCCGGAGCCCCCGCCGCCCCCGCCGCAGCGCGGGCGGTCAGTGCGCAGCCCGGCACCCGCAGCCCGCAGCCCGCAGCCCGCAGCCCGGAGCCAGATCGCGGGCTCAGACCGAACCCGACCCGACCGCCGCCCGCAGCCAGGTGAGGGCAGCTGAGGGGAGGCAGGGAGCCGAGGTTCCCCCTTTACAGGAAGCGGGGGCTGGGGAGGCGCGGGGAAATTGGGTCCTTTTTCCTTGAAAGGAGGACCTGGGAGCCTTTTCGTGAAACAGGCACAAGGGCTTTCATTCCAAAGGGATGGATGGATGGAGGGAAGGTCTCGGGGGAGAGGGATTGGGGTACCCCTTTCTGGTTTTTGTTTTTTAAAAAATAAGGATTAATTGGCTTCTGTGAAAGTGGGACTTCTTGGAAGGATGAGGGGCTTTCAAGGTAGGTTGGGGAGGGGGCTCTGGCAGGGCTTGAGGGAAGGGTTAACTGGTGAGTGGCAGGGCAAGGGGGAACTCTGCGATCCCCTCAGCCTGACATCGCTGCACCTCCCGCCTTGGCTCCGGGGCTCTGGGTCTGTCCAGCTCTGTGTCCCAGTTTTTCTCTTTGAAGATGACTATTTTGAGCCCCACCTGGACAGAGCCAAGAACAGCCATTTCCTTCCCTGGAGCTATGACACCCACCTGACACACCCTCCCACACCTCTGACCTGCTCAGGGAAGGGGGTTCAGGGAAGGACGAGGATCCAGGGATCTGGGAATTGGGCAGTGTGGGTGAAACGGAGGCTGGGTACTGGGCGCACAGGAAGACCCTTGGCACTGGTGGGGTGCACCAGCCTTGGTCAGGAGGTTGCTGGGCAGCTGCTTCTGGGGCAGGACCAACTAGGAAAGCAGCGGTGTGGAAAAGCTGAGCTGTTTTCCGTGTTCCCAGAAGACAAAACACTAGAGAATGTGTTTGCTTGCTTTTGTTTGGTTTTGCTTTCTGTCTTCCTCACCCTGGATCCCAAGACTCATTCCTCTGATCTCCTCTCCTAGTTTTGCAAAAAGGTAAACTGAGGCACAGAACAAATTGGCTGGACATACCTGTGTCTAGGAGGGAAGAGTGACAGGAAGGCATACGGAATTTGAGTCAAAAAACCTCAGTGCTCCATGGGTGACCTTGGGCCAAAATGCTTTCCCTTGTTGGGCCTCAGCTTTCTCATCTATAAAATGGGAGACAGCCCACCTGTCTTGTAGGTTTGCCAAGACCATGTGTCTAAAAGAACTTTGTAAAAGGGAATGCACTGGACACTTGTGAGGTGCCATCTTCACCACTGTGGATGGCCCCTTCCCTCCTCCCTGTCCTAACCAAGGGTATCACTAATCCATAGGACACCTTTGTGAGAATTACAAAAAGCACCTCCTCTGGAAGGAGACAGCATTCAGCTGGCTAGCAACTTGGGGTCTTTAGTATGAGAATGAGAAGGTGGCATACTTTACGCCAGGTGCTGCTCTAACATGTGGAGTGTGAGCTAGATTCTAGCTGGGACGTTCTGCACATCTACACCTGACAACCCTTCTCAGCAGGGCCCTGCTGTCTCTAAGAGACACAGAGCTACACATACAGGGCATTTTCTAAAGCAGCCCACATCCCAGGCTGTCTCCAGCTCATTTCTTTCCTGTTTTGTTTCCACATCAGGGCTTTTGGGTATTCAAGCCCCAAAGCACATGCCCTACTAGGAAGCAGGATGGAATCCCTACATCAGAGAGTGACTCCTTTGAGTTAAGCAGTGCCTTCACCAAGCTCTCAGGGGTAGGAGTGACTGAGTCCCTAAACCCTTACATCAAGAACTGGACCAGATCACTTTTGTCAGGGCAACCGACAGAAGCATCTGCACACCTCAGCACTGCCGTTGACAAACCATGTTCACACCTATCTCAGCACACCCCCACAGCAAGCCTGTGTGTGAGGTCTCTTCCCCATTTACATGGAGGAAGCCATGCCCAGAGAAGTTAGGGAACCTGCCCAAGGTTTCACAGTGTGAGTGGTAGAGCCAGGACCTGAACCCAGATCTGGCTATCTGTCCTCTCCAATCCATCACTCCCAAGGAACAAAGCTGCTGACTTCACAGCCTTGCCAAAGCCCTGCTGGAATTGTTGCTGTCCCTGTCCATCCCCAGTAGCCCCTGGCTCGCCACTCCTTCTTCTGAGTAACCAGCCTCCAAGCAAAGAGAAAGGAGTCACCTTCTCTTTTACTCTTGATTTCAAGGGGGAAGAAGCTACCTCAAAGCCCAACTGTTCTCGCCTCCTCTGTGCAGGAAGGGCCCCTGGTGAGGCCAGGAAAGGGGTCAGGGAGCAGCGATTTCCTTTCCTGCTCAGATGGGGCTTAAACAGTAACGGTCATGCAGAGCGTTGACACAGAGAGCCAGTGCCTGCGTGAGTGGCAGACCAAGGACCATAAAATAACCACAGGAAAATGCAGCCAACTGGAGCTGAGGGGAACTCAGAGACTCCCCTGAATCCCCCGGGTTACCAGGGCCCCTGGGTGTCAAATGGGAGGTGTAGGGGCAAGCCCAGCAGACAGGGCTGTAGGCCTCTTTAACCAGAGTGTTTCTGCTAGTCTGTGTTCAAGCTTTCACTTAAGAAAGGGGTTTCGGCTGGGCGCGGTGGCTCACGCCTGTAATCCCAGCACTTTGGGAGGCCGAGGCAGGCGGATCACAAGGTCAAGATATCAAGACCATCCTGGCCAACATGGTGAAACCCTGTCTCTACTAAAAATACAAAAATTAGCTGGGTGTGCTGGTGCAAGCCTGTAGTCCCAGCTACTTGGGAGGCTGAGGCGGGAGAATCACTTGAACCTGGGAGGTGGAGGCTGCAGTGAGCCGAGATCAAGCCACTGCACTCCAGCCTGGCGACACAGCCAGACTCCGTCTCAAAAAAAAAAAGGGGGGGGGGCGGGGTTTCAAGGCCAGGCGCGATGGCTCACGCCTGTAATCCCAGCACTTTGGGAGGCTGAGGCAGGTGGATCACTTGAGGTCAGTTCAAGACCAGCCTGGCCAACGTGGTGAAACCCCGTCTCTACTAAAGATACAAAAAATTAGCTGGGCGTGATGGTGCGTACCTGTAATCTCAGCTACTCAGGAGGCTAAGGCAAGAGAACTGCTTGAACCCGGGAGGTGGAGGTTGCAGTGAAATGAGATCGTGCCACTACACTCCAGCCTGGTTCACAGAGTGAGACTCCATCTCAAAACAAACAAACAAAACAAAGAAATGCAAATTATCAGGCCCATCACAGACCTACTGAATGAACCCTGGTGATGGGGCCCAACTATGTATGTTTGAACACGCCCTCCAAGTGACAGTGAGGCTCGCTAGAGTTTGAGAATCCAAGGATGTAGGAAAATTGAAACCTACTTGTGGGTCAAGGGCAGGGCTGGGAAGAGAACCCTTGTCTCCCGGTGGAGAGCCGGGCGTTTGGAAGCCGCCCCTGCCAACACTCCACTCTCGCCCCTCCGTCTCCCTCCCAGGCGCCATGCTGCCGCTTCTGCTGGGCCTGCTGGGCCCAGCGGCTTGCTGGGCCCTGGGCCCGACCCCCGGCCCGGGCTCCTCTGAGCTGCGCTCGGCCTTCTCGGCGGCACGCACCACCCCCCTGGAGGGCACGTCGGAGATGGCGGTGACCTTCGACAAGGTGTACGTGAACATCGGGGGCGACTTCGATGTGGCCACCGGCCAGTTTCGCTGCCGCGTGCCCGGCGCCTACTACTTCTCCTTCACGGCTGGCAAGGCCCCGCACAAGAGCCTGTCGGTGATGCTGGTGCGAAACCGCGACGAGGTGCAGGCGCTGGCCTTCGACGAGCAGCGGCGGCCAGGCGCGCGGCGCGCAGCCAGCCAGAGCGCCATGCTGCAGCTCGACTACGGCGACACAGTGTGGCTGCGGCTGCATGGCGCCCCGCAGTACGCGCTGGGCGCGCCCGGCGCCACCTTCAGCGGCTACCTAGTCTACGCCGACGCCGACGCTGACGCGCCTGCGCGCGGGCCGCCCGCGCCCCCCGAGCCGCGCTCGGCCTTCTCGGCGGCGCGCACGCGCAGCTTGGTGGGCTCGGATGCTGGCCCCGGGCCGCGGCACCGACCACTCGCCTTCGACACCGAGTTCGTCAACATTGGCGGCGACTTCGACGCGGCGGCCGGCGTGTTCCGCTGCCGTCTGCCCGGCGCCTACTTCTTCTCCTTCACGCTGGGCAAGCTGCCGCGTAAGACGCTGTCGGTTAAGCTGATGAAGAACCGCGACGAGGTGCAGGCCATGATTTACGACGACGGCGCGTCGCGGCGCCGCGAGATGCAGAGCCAGAGCGTGATGCTGGCCCTGCGGCGCGGCGACGCCGTCTGGCTGCTCAGTCACGACCACGACGGCTACGGCGCCTACAGCAACCACGGCAAGTACATCACCTTCTCCGGCTTCCTGGTGTACCCCGACCTCGCCCCCGCCGCCCCGCCGGGCCTCGGGGCCTCGGAGCTACTCTGAGCCCCGGGCCAGAGAAGAGCCCGGGAGGGCCAGGGGCGTGCATGCCAGGCCGGGCCCGAGGCCCGAAAGTCCCGCGCGAGCGCCACGGCCTCTGGGCGCGCCTGGACTCTGCCAATAAAGCGGAAAGCGGGCACGCGCAGCGCCCGGCAGCCCAGGCCCCTGCGCTGTCTTGACTGCGACGCATTCGCCGGCGGCAGGCGGGAAGGTGCTGACTACTGCGGGCCCGCAGGCCCAGGGAAGGGGTCGGAGGTTGGAAAGCAAGGTCCCCTTGGACCCTGGGAGGGTGAGGAGGTGGGAATTTGATGGAACCACATTCGCCTAGTCCGTTGGGGGCCTCCCTTTTATATCCCTACCTCGTCTAGCCCTCTGACTCATCATTGACCTACGACCTCAGCCTTAGCCCCCGGCTGATGCCTTTCTGTGACAAGGAACAGCACCCCATTACCCCACTGGGTGCATGGGATTCAAGGAAACAGTGCATTCCTTCTTCCAGCAGGGCGTGGGAATGAGATGAGGAGTTGATACCTGGTTGCCCTGACTCTTGCCTTCCCGGGATGGGGAGAGTGATTTGCCCAGAGCAGGGGTTAGACGCTTATTCCGACATAGAATGACACAGGCTCCAGGAGGCCGAAACAGAACATTTTATGAGAAGAGCAACACAGAATCAGGGCCACACCTGCTCCAGCCCACCTCCGCTTGTCTCTCCTTGGTCTCCCAGCCTTACTCCCCCCTCTGAGGTGTTCACCCGACGCTTGTTGAGATATTGCCTCCCTACCCCAAAAGAGATAATGTTCCTCCCTCCCCCTGCTTCCCTCCACTCTTCCAACTGACAGAACTCAAAAAGTCGATTCTCCCAACCCAGATGGGAACTTGGAGGCTCAGAGACCCCAGATCCTTGGTTGTGCCTAAAAGGGGATGCTCAGCACCTAGAGGATTCCTGTGAATTCCACAGGACCTGTCACAGACTGCCAGGGTAGGAGTTGGAAGGTCTGACCAGGCCTTACTTGGGGCAGCTTCCCTTCAGCATCTCTTGAACACACTTCTCAACCCTGACCCCTGATCTCCACACACACACACACTCACACACACACTGCCTGCAAGTCGTGCCCTTAGCTCTGTGCCCACTCCTTGCGCACTCCTTGCGACCCAGAGCCTGGGTTCTTAGCCTCTCAAGATCTAGGAAACAAGATCGGGTCGGGGTAAGCAGAGAGGGGGTGTCCAGGATGCAAGCCAAGCCCAGAGATCTGAACACGGTGAAAAGAATCAGATGCCAGACAGAAGCCCCTGCGCAAGATGGGTCTGCCTGGGGGGTTGAGGAGGAGATGGGAGGGGGTAATGGCAGGTGAAAGAACAAAAGAGGAGGGTCAGGGGAAGGGGTCAAGGATGGAGGCCCAGGACCCCAGGGAAGGGGGCCGGTCCTGGGGGCAGAAACCTTTGCACAGGTCCCAGAGTGTTTCCTGTGCCAGGAGAGCGAAGACCTGGGCCCAGCGGCCCCGTTCCTCAGCCTCACTAGCTGCGTGGAGCCGGTAGACGCAGGACAGGCCTGTGAGGAGCAGATGTTCAAAGTCCCAAGTGCTAAGAGGAGGCCCCTTCCGCAGGTCCTGGAGCTGCTGCAGCCGCTGCTCAGTGCCCTCCAAGTCACTGGGCACGTGGTGCTGCAGGAGGAGTCTGAGTCGGCGGCCTGGGTGTGTGGACGCTAGTTCCTCATCCTGGATGTGCAGCTGCCCCATGACATCCAGCTCCAGCCCAGCCCAGAGCAGCTGCAAGGGGAGCCATGTAAGGGGTGGGCTGTGGCCTGGGGAGCAGGGCAGGGAGCAAGAGTGGACTGGGGGAAGGGGCAGAAGCAGGCAGCAGGACGCATGCTGGCTTGCCCCCCCCAACCCTAGCAGGTCCACCCTGAGACATCCCCCTTCCCAACCCTGAGCTTAGGGACCTCTGGACGTGCCCACCCCCATGTCCCAGGCTGGGAGGAAAGACCTCAAACATCACTTCCGGGACCTCTGGCTCCTGCAGGCCACCTCCCACGCTGGTGCTGTCCATGGGCTGCCCTGGGGCAGCAGAGAGGAGTCAGGCCCCTGCCATGCTACACCATGAACACCCCAGCCTCCCAGAAGTGCCCCTCTGCTGCCTGGTAGAGGTCCCGAGTGCTTCATCATTCTACAAAAGGGCAGGAATGCCATCCCATGCCCCCCTTTCCCCTCCCTCTCACGCACACACATGCACATTGACATTCACCCTCCCAGACATAGGTCCTCTGATCTCAAAAGCATCATTCCAAGCCCAGTTACCATGTTGGCAAATGCCCAGGACACCTCCTTTAAATTGCACAATGCCCTTGTTAAAGAGCTCCAGGCCAACGGGTCACAAGACCCTTCCCTACCCTCCTCCCCTCCCTATAGTCATCTGAGGATAAAGTCACCTAAAACAGTGCCAGTGACTCTCCCAAGGACAAAGACCTCTTTGGAAAGAGACTACTCTCCCTGCTCCTCCTCAGCAGTAAGGGAGGGAGGAGGAAGACAGGGCAGGGAGGACAGGGCAGGGGAGGATGTGAGGCAGGGAGGACAGAGCAGGGGAGGATGTCTGTGGCAGCTCCATCCGGCCCACACCTTGGGGTGTTGCCTCACCCTTGCAATGTTTGTTCCAAGCCCAGGCAGGTCAAGAGACCCTGCTTTGGGCATCAGTGGGAATGAGCCCAGGGCCAGCATTAAGAGCACCTAGGGCTATCTCCCTAGGTGTCACCTGTACCTTTCCAGTTCTGGGGGTGGGGCCCACACTGTCACCCACCACAGCACACATCAGCCTGGTACCCACCATGCCCACGCTTCTATGCCCGACTAGCCTCAAATAGAGCCAACTGTTAACTGCTGTCAGCCAGCAGCCTTGGCTCCTCTCCACCCACCCTGAAGCCTGGTACCTGCATGGGGCTGGGTTGTAGTCACACCAGAGAGGAGACAAATGGCTACCACCAGGCAAGCCAGGAACTGCAGGGTCGCAGCCATGCTCAACCACGTCCTCTGAGTCTCACTCTGTTCAGCAGTTCTCTGCTCCCTCATCTGCCTGCCACACACCTCAGCTCCAACTTTCCACTGCAGGCTGCTCCAGAGCTCTGTAATGCATGTCATTCTTCAGTGCTGAACAGGGAGGGGCTGGCTGTGGCCTCGGTCACCTCCCAGGGGCTCTTTCCATCCTTTAGAAATGGGGAATCTTTGGTTGTTGGCAGGAGCCTGGCTCCCTGCTTGTCAGGCCCTCAGCCTGTTCCTGCCCAGCTGGGCGGTATGCTTAGTTAATAGGAAAAAGGTGTTTGGTAGCAAATAGCTGTAGCTTGGCCCTCCCAAAGGGTAGGAAAGAGCTCAGGCAGTAAGACCATCTTACTGTCTGCGCCCTCAAAATATCCTGCAACTGAGGCCAGCCCCGACACCCAGTCTGGCCCAGCCCAGCCTCCAAGGAGCCCCTCAGCTGCCAAAAGCATCAGCTGCAAAGTCTTCTAACTGCATGGTGGGCTGGCTGGGCGGCCCCACAGACAGGCAGAGCCAAGCACTCCCCTCTCAGGCACTCTGCCGCAGGCTGGACAGACAGATCAGCTGGGCTAGGGCGTATTGTCCCCTGGCAGACAGACAAATCTGCAGCTCCTGAGTGGTTTTTGCCCCAGCCCTGGGACCTCGTTTCCTAGCAACATTCTTAATTCAGAGCGGGCACGGTGGCTCATGCCTGTAATCCCAGCACTTTAGGAGGGCAAGACAGGAGGATGGCTTGAGCCCAGGAGTTCAAGACCAGCCTGGGCAACATGGTGAGCCCTCATCTCTACAAATAAATTAGCTGGGTATGGTGGTACACACCTGTGGTCCTAGCTACTCAGGAGGCTGAGGTGGGAGGATCACCTGAGCCCAGGCAGTCTAGACTGCAGTGAACCACGATCACACTGCTGTACTCACTCTAGCCTAGGTGACAGACCAAGACCCTGTCTCAAAAAACCCCCACCAGCCTGGCGCGGTGGCTCACGCCTGTAATCCCAGCACTCTGGGAGGTCGAGGCGGGCAGATCACCTGAGGTCGGGAGTTTGAGACCAGCCTGACCAACATGGAGAAACCCCATCTCTACTGAAAATACAAAATTGGCCGGGCATGGTGGCGCAAGCCTGTAATCCCAGCTACTCGGGAGGCTGAGGCAGAATTGCTTGAACCCGGGAGGCGGCGGTCGCAGTGAGCCAAGATCATGCCATTGCACACCAGCCTGTGCAACAATAGCAAAACTCCATCTCAAAAAAAAAAAAAAAAGAAGAAAAGAAAAAAAGAACCCCACCATTCTCAGCTCAGGCCAGAAACCAGGGAGATTCCTATAGCCCAAGAGTGATTGGCTACCATGCCACACCCATCCTGAACCCTGTGGACTGTTGAGAACTTTCAGTTACAGCTCCAGAATCCCTCTCAGAAATACATCCATGCCTGCAGGCCACCAGGTCTGCAACTACACTCTTTAGTCCCATTAAAATAGACCTCCGGCTGAGTGTGGTGGCTCACGCCTATAACCCCAGCACTTTGGGAGGCCAGTGTGGATCATTTGAGGCCAGGAGTTCAAGACCAGCCTGGGCAACATGGTGAAATCCCATCTCTACAAAAACTATAAAAACTAGCTGGGCATGGTGGCGTGCATCTGTAATCCCAGCTTCTTGGGAGGCTGAAGGGGGAGAACCGCTTGGGCCTGGGAGGTGGAGGTTGCAGCGAGCTGCGACAGCACCACTGCACTCCAGCCTGGGTGACAGAGCGAGACTCCATCTCAAAAAAACATAAAAGAGCTGGTCACGGTGGCTCACGCCTGTAATTCCAGCACTTTGGGAGGCCGAAGCAGACAGATCACCTGAGGTCAGGAGTTCAAGAACAGCCTGACCAATATGGAGAAACCCCGTCTTTACTAAAAATACAAAATTAGCCAGGTGTGGTGGCACACACCTGTAATCCCAGCTACTCGGGAGGCTGAGGCAAGAGAATTACTTGAACCCAGGAGGCGGAGGTTGTGGTGAGCCGAGATCGCGCCATTGTACTCCAGCCTGGGCAACAAGAGCGAAACACTGTCTCAAAAAAGAAAAAAAAAAAACCATCAAAGACTCCCTGGTTTAGTAGTGCCTCTCTAAGAGAGCAGGGAAACACCCCTGCCTGCCTGTGTCCCCCCCAAAGTATCACTTCTCCACATTACAAGCACACACAAAGTGGTAAGTCTAAGTAGGAATTTATTTACACGGACACGCAATCATAGATAAGGCGCTGTCTAGGATCCACATGCCTTCCCTGGAGCTACTTGGCTTCAGGCTTCTTGTCTCCGGCTTCAAGCTTGAGACTCTCCGGGGGTTGGCGATAGACTGGGAAAGCCTCCCAGGGGCTGTTCAGGTCAAATTTGCGGAACTCTTGGGCCAACTCCACCGGCTCTGCCACCACCCGCTTCACTTCATCATCATAACGTAACTGCAGGAACAAAAGGCAGGCTTGAGCACTAAGGAAGTCCTTATTATAGCTACACAGGAGCCTACTTTTCACAAGGCTATTGGTGACTTCCCCAGCCCATTCCTCTCGGTTACTGACTCCTGTCCCAGCCTCTGTCAGTAAGTCTCCATCCATACCTGTGTTACCCGTCAGATCACATCCCAACCAGCTAGAGTGTGTGATTCCAAAATGTAGGATACCTCTCATGCCCTGCCAGCACCAGTCAGATTCCCCTGCTCACCACTCCCACATCAGGAGCTCCGAACTGACTGCTCACCCACCCACACACTCTTACAAGGTAATGGTAAGCATTTGCCCAGGATTAGGGAATAGTCGGTGGCTGAAAAGAGTAAACCTAAACTGGCAGATACACAACCTCAGGCCCTGTGCCCTTGGCATATTCACAGTCCAGATCTAAAGCAGTACATTTGACACAGCTTTTCTTGTTACTTGGGGATCAAATGGATAAGGTAAGGATCATCAGGTGCTAGAGTGAAGAGGCAAACCAGGTGAGGCAGATAGCAGGAGTGGGGTGAAAGGGAGAAGCGAGGGAGATAGCCCTGCCCAGAAGTAGCCCAAGAGGGAAATAGGAGCATGCAAAGCACTAACACAGCAGGAGTGACTGGGGACTAAAAGAGCAGGGCTGGAGCACCACATCTCTGCATTTCTAAACAGTTACTTTGCTATAAAATTCACGAGTGATAATATTACACACTATCTTCCTGCAAATAACCTGCAGCACCACTGAAATTCTTTATTCACGTTACTGGTCCCACCTCAGAGGTAATTTTTGAGGGCTAAGCATCTGGTGTCTTCCCCGTCACTGCCTTCCCAGAGAGTCAGGGCAGGGTAAAATAATCCTCTACTTTCAGGTTTTAGGGACAGACTGTGTCCTCAAGGCTGCCTTGATCATTAAAATGATCATTACAATAATGGATAACACTGGCCAGGTGTGGTGGCTCACACCTGTAATCCCAGCACTTTTGAGAAGCTGAGGCGGGCAGATGACTTGAGCCCAGGAATTCGAGACCAGTTTGGGCAACATGGAGAAACCCCGTCTCTACAAAAAATACAAAAATTTGCTGGGCATGTTGGTGCATGCCTGTAGTCCCAGCTACTCGGAGGGCTGAGAGGTGGGAGGATTACTTGAGCCTGGGCGGTCAAGACTGCAGTGAGCCATGATCACACCACTGCACTCCATCCTAGGTGACAAGAGTGAGACCCTGACACACACACACACACACAGCATCAATTGAGCCTTTACAATACAGCAGGCTTCATACATCATTTATTTATTTAGAGACAGGGTCTCACTCTGTTGCCCAGGCTGGAGAGCAGTGGCGTGATCTCAGCTCACTGCAACCTCCGCCTTCTAGGCTCAAGCGATCCTCCCACCTCAGCCTCTTGAGCAGCCGGGACCACAGGAATGCACCACCATGCCCCGTTAATTTTTCTATTTTTTTGTAGAGAAGAGGTTTCACCATGTTGTCCAGGCTGTTCTCGAACTCCTGGACTCAAGCACTCCTCCTGTGTTGGCTTCCCAAAGTGCTGGGATTACAGGCGTGAGCCTACACATACATTATTTAATGCCAGCCACAAATCTATTAAAGTGCTATTATTATTGCCATTTTAAGATGAGAAAACTGAGTCACAGTCAAACCAAGTAACTTGCCCCAGGTTACAAAAATGAAGCTAGGATCTGAATCCAGGGCCCATGCTCTTAAACCACCACAATCCACAGACCATATTTCTTCCCAGGGATCCCCTGGGTTCTCTGCAAGTCCCTCCCTGAGGCTGCTGTCCCAGTTCCAAGGCTCCTACCTCAACATAGCCAGATAGAGGAAAGTCTTTCCGGAAAGGATGTCCCTCGAAGCCATAATCTGTCAGGATCCTTCTTAGATCAGGGTGGTTAGCAAAGAAGACTCCAAACATGTCCCAGATCTAGGAAAGAGACCACCTCAAACAGCCAATCCATCAAGACTAACAACAGGGGGAAGGGGCTACACTGCATCCCATAGTCTCAACCAGTTCTGCAACTGTGGCCCAGAGGCAGGTCCACCATATCCAGTAACTCACCTCCCTTTCATACCAGTTGGCTGCCTTGAACACAGAGACAGCAGACTCAATGGGCGTCAGCTCATCTGTGTAGGTCTTCACACGGATCCGTGAGTTGAAGCGCAGAGACAACAGGTTGTAGACAATCTAGGGAGAACAGAAGGATCTGGAGGGCTGAGATGGGAGTCCCTCATTGGGAGAGTTCTGCCCTGTGACCCTGCCTTCTACTCTGAACCTCAAAACCTCAAGATTCTCCTATGCTTACAACTACTTCCAAAAGCCCAGGCCACAGCTGTAGCTTAGCATGTCAGCATGCCTGTGTTCGCTCATGCTATTCACTTTGTCAGGAATATTTCCCTGGTCCACCTCACAAGGCTACCTGGTCTCCTACTCATATTTTAGATTCAGCACAAACATTCTCTCTTTTCAAAGAAGCCTCCCAGACAGGGCCAAGTGCCCCTCCTGCTTTCTTAAAGCATCCCCCTAATATCCTTTGTATTATATGTTACTACAGTAAGCTGTTTAGGTGTCTTTCTCCTTCACTAGAGTGTAGGGGACTCCTGGAGGACAAATACTTCATGTTATTTCTCTCTCCATCCCAGAGTCTGGCAAACAGTAGATAATCAGTAAAATATTAATAGCTAAATGTATTGAAAACACTGTGTGCAAGCAATTTACTTGAACTATCTCATTGGATCCTTACAACCATTCTATAAGATAAGGACAGCTTTATATTTATTTTCCCGGTAAGAAAATGAAAGCTCAGAAAGATTAAACAAGGGCCGGGCATGGTGGCTCATGCCTGTAATCCCAGCACTTTGGGAGGCCAAGGCAGGCAGATCACGAGGTCAGGAAATCGAGACCATCCTGGCCAACATGGTGAAACCCAGTCTTCACTAAAAAAATACAAAAAATTAGCCGGGCGTGGTGGCATGCACCTGTAGTCCCAGCTACTCAGGGGGCTGAGGCAGGGGAATCGCTTGAACCTGGGAGACGGAGGTTGCAGTGAGCCAAGATCATGCCACTGCACTCCAGCCTGGCGACAGAGCAAGATTCCGTCTAAAAAAAAAAAAGATTAAACAAAATATTTGAGTTATCTGAGGTCCCACAGCCATTTAGTGGCAGAACCAAGATCCAACTTGAGATCTACTTGACTCTGAAGTTCCAGTTTAACTGCTGTGTTCTATTGTATGTTACAAACTGAAATTAATACCCTTACCCCCAAAACCTTCTCAGATCTCCCAACTGACCTCAAAACGGTTCTGCCGAGTTGGGACGTCCACTGCTGTCAAGTCAACCAGGGATTTGAACTGCGCATTGGTGTGATCCCTGAGGAAAGTCAGCACTGGGATGACGCCATCAGGATGGATACAGACCTCTAACTCATTGAAGCAGGACACCTGCACACATGAAAGGGAGGGGAGAGGGAACAAAGAGCTACTGAGGGAACAGCTAACTTCAGCTGGAGTCACCTGGTTTAATGCTGAGAGAAATGTCCAAGCTTGGGATGGAGGAATCTGTAGTTTCTTTGAAACAAGTCTGCCCACTCCCACATGCCCTGCGAACATGGTTCTTTCTTGACCCAGACCCAAATAACAGTAGTAAGTATTACCTGAACTTGTTGGACATACTTGGGCAAGATTTCAGCCACATACTCTCCAAAAGCTGAGAGCTGCTTGTGGGCCACATCATTCCGTGGTCTGACAGTGGCTGGAAGGAAAAGGCATATTTAACAAAGAAATGGAGAAGGCAAAAGCCAGCCCTGCATGCAGTCTCTTAGGCTTGTAAGGGATGTCAAATCCAGGAAAGGCTCCCTGAAGCACCTTGAGAAAGGTGCATGTGAAAGGTTTCCCTTCTAAGGAATAGAGTGATGAAAACTTGGGGAAAGTGCCACCTTAACTACACGGTCCTCAGAAAGACTCTTACTATAGCAGCTGGGGTGTTCACCTCTTCTCAAAATTACTCCACGGTTCTTCCCTCACATTGCCTGCATTTCTGCTAAAGCAGTAGTCTCAGTTCTCCTGTCAGACTAAGAGCTGTTTGAGGATGGGAACTGAACTTTTTGCCTCTCTGTAGCTCCTTAGCACGCAAGTTTATACCAGGTTCTCAAGCTAAGAACTTCAGGGCTTGAAGACCCCTCACAGACTGTCTCCTTGAAAGTGTGTGTGTGTATGTGTGTCAATGAGAAAACTGAGGCCCAGGTGTGTGTGTGTGTGTGTCTGTGTGTGTGTGTGTGTCAATGAGAAAACTGAGGCCCAGGAAAGGAGAAATGCCAGGTCTCCTAACTCCCAGTCCGTGTATCTTGACTGTAACATAATATGTACATACTCATTCATGCAACCCTAAACCACTGAGCAATCACACATCACAAGCTACAGAATAATGGTTAGGTGTTTCTGCCTCTGGCAGCAGGCAGGCCTACTTTGTCATTCACTAGGTCTTTGACCCTGGGCAGTTTAATTCTTTGGACTGTTTCCTGATCTATAGTAAGAAGAGTAAGATGCTATCTACCCCATAAGGCTGTTGTGAGGACGAAATAAGATCATTCACTAAAACGCTTAGCGAGGTGCCAGGCACACATTAAGCACTCAATTAACGCTAGGTACTATTATTACAGGGCTCTGAGGCCTAAAGGTTATATTGCTTGCTTTCAAAGAGCTGACAGTTTAATCAGACAAAAAGGGGATGACTGAAATGGACAAGGAACAATCAGGGCCATAACAGGCCTAAGGGCACAGGGAGGGCTCGATTCTGCATGCAGGGTGAAGACCACTGCAAGTCAGATCTCCAAGATTTGCCAGGAGGACGTAGGGAAGGGCATCCTAGGGCAAGGACAGGCACCTAAGGGGCCCCGCCGATAGTTCAGAGAAGAGCGCTGCCCGCACATACTCACGGCGCGTGTCGGCCCCGGCGCTCTCCCGCCTCACCGGCAGCAACAGAACGGAGGGTCGCCCAGTCCCTGCACAGGGAGATAAAAGGCACAGACGCGCGGGATGAGCCCTGAGGAGCTCTCTGCACTGGGCACGCCGCTGCGCCTGACCCCGGCCTCAGCTGGCTGCCCGTGCTCACCCCTGGTCAGCGCCGAGGCCCCCAAGATCCCGCGCCACCACAGCCTGGCTACCGCCGCCGCCGCCATGTTACTCAGATGCAGACTAGGCAGCGGACGGAAAGACAGCAGGACACGGAGCCCCAAGGGCACGGACCGGAAACGGAAGTGTGCAGCAGATCTTCTTCCGGGCGGACGTGGAGCCGGAAGCGGAGGTTCCGGGTTCCGGGATGAAAGGAGGGAACGCAGGTGAGAAAGCGAGACAGGCAGGTAGGGAAATCGTGAGGTGAGCGTGGTCCTAGCTCCGTGTGGCAGAGCCTAGAGAGAAGGCGAGGACGCTGAAGAACCAGGCGGGTGAGAGGAGGGGAGGGGGCGGGCGTTCTGGGTTCTACGCTACACACCCCTCCCCCGCTGTCTGAGCCAAGCTTTTGACGAGGGCGGGCGGGCCTGAGCGGGAAGAACGGTTTCCCTGGCGACCGTTTCCAAGACGACTCAAGGTGGAGCGGGGACATTGCACAGGGTGATGGGCCTCCCAGTGCCCCGGCCTGGGGGCGGATGGACTCAAGTTCTGGGACGCAGCCATAGGGAGTCTTTCGAGCGAGCGGGGAAGTGTGGGGGAAGCAGCTCAGAAGACAGCAAATGTAAGACCCACGGATATCCCAGGCTAGGCTTCATATGGAGCGTCTTAACTCCATGCGCTGGGAAGGAGAGGACCTGGCCACTAGGCCGGGGCCGGGGGTCCTTTTTGTCTGATTCTACTGCCCCTGAGCTTCACTAGTTTTATGCCCCAGTTATTTGGTTAGTAAGGCTTTTACGATCACAGGCCTCTCCCAGCCCTTTGCTTTCATATATTGACCTAAATCCCAAGTCTTTTGTTAACATTATGGAAAGGAATTATTCCGTGTTTTCTCAGGAAAACACCCAGAGTTGGAACTTTTATTTATTTCATTAGCGGAGGGGCGCCACTGGGGATAACGAACCCAGATTTGGTTAAAGGATAGCGTCAGGGACATCATGGACAGGGCCAGGACTAAGGCCAATCTGGACCCACTTTGCTCTCACTTCTTCCTTTTCCCTCCCTGAGTTGGACAGTTGGATTCACAGACTATGGCTGTGAATTCCTCAGGTTACTCAAGGTGGTGTTGCTTTGCAGACAGCTGGCAGAGAGAGACGTTGGCTAGCATGGAATCACCAGAGGAGCCTGGAGCATCCATGGATGAGAACTACTTTGTGAACTACACTTTCAAAGATCGGTCACATTCAGGCCGTGTGGCTCAAGGCATCATGAAACTGTGTCTAGAGGAGGAGCTCTTTGCTGATGTCACCATTTCGGTGGAAGGCCGGGAGTTTCAGCTCCATCGGCTGGTCCTCTCAGCTCAGAGCTGCTTCTTCCGATCCATGTTCACTTCCAACCTGAAGGAGGCCCACAACCGGGTGATTGTGCTGCAGGATGTCAGCGAGTCTGTTTTCCAGCTCCTGGTTGATTATATCTACCATGGGACTGTGAAACTTCGAGCTGAGGAGTTGCAGGAAATTTATGAGGTGTCAGACATGTATCAGCTGACATCTCTCTTTGAGGAATGCTCTCGGTTTTTGGCCCGCACAGTGCAAGTGGGAAACTGCCTTCAGGTGATGTGGCTGGCAGATCGGCACAGTGATCCTGAGCTCTATACGGCTGCCAAGCACTGTGCCAAGACCCACCTGGCCCAGCTGCAGAATACAGAGGAATTTCTCCACTTGCCCCACCACTTACTCACAGATATCATCTCGGGTAAGTTTAGGGAGGGGACACACCATACCCAGTTACTTGGCTATGATGTTCAGTGAATGTTCTAGTTTAGGAGAAAAGAACCCTCAAGCTTCCTGGTGTTAGTTTACATTATTATTCCTGCATTCTTACTGAGATAACCTGCTGAGAAAGATTGAGGTGAGATTCAGTGTAATTGCTGTCAGAGAGACAGTGCGTTAGAGGAAGTCAGGAAAATTAAAGCACAACATTTAACCACACAGAGTAGTGAGGAGTGATTTGTATTATACTCTATCCTGTACTTCGTATGTCCCAGTGGGTCTAATTACCTATGTAAATTGGTGATGGGGCAAGATATCTAAGACTAAAAACTTTTTTAGTGATGGGCCAACGTTAGGAAACAATCCTAACCTTGCAAGTGAGATATAGCCATACTTAAGGTGTGAGGTTGGCCAGGCATGGTGGCTAACACCTGTAATCCCAACACTTTGGGAGGCCGAGGTGGGTGGATCACCTGAGGTCAGGAGTTCAAGACCACCCTGGCCAACATGGTGAAATCCCGTCTCCACAAAAAATACAAAAATTAGCCGGGCATGGTGGCTTGCACCTGTAGTCTCAGCTACTTGGGAAGGCTGAGGCAGGAGAATCACTTGAACCCGGAGGCAGAGGTTGCAGTGAGCCAAGATCACGCCACTGCACTCCAGCCTGGGCGACAGAGCAAGATTCCATCTCAAAAAAAAAAAAAAATGGTGTGAGCTCTGTAGCTTAGTAGGTTGCTTCCATGGCAGATGGGAGCTTATCGAGTCATCCATTTTGATTTAAAAAAAGCAAGGCACATACTCTGGTTTCTCTTCAGATTGTGTAAATCTTTTACCTTTTACTAAAGATTTCCATGGAGAGGAACGGTTATGAGTCTTTACCCAACTTTTTGAGGGCTCATGTAACACATGAGACTATCTTTAAAAAAGAGCAAGGCACGGGCCAGGCGCAGTGGCTCACGCCTGTAATCCCAGCACTTTGGGAGGCCGAGGCGGGCGGATCACGAGGTCAGATCGAGGCCATCCTGGCTAACATGGTGAAAGTACAAAAAATTAGCCGGGCATGGTGGCAGGCGCCTGTAGACCCAGCTACTCGGGAGGCTGAGGCAGGAGAATGGCGTGAACCCGGGAGGTGGAGCTTGCAGTGAGCCGAGATCACGCCACTGCACTCCAGCCTGGGCAACAGTGCAAGACTCCATCTCAAAAAAAAAAAAAAAAAAAAGCAAGACCCGCCAGGCATGGTGGCTCATGCCTGTAATCCCAGCACTTTGGGAGGCCAAGGAGGGAGGATCCCTTGATGGCAGGAGTTTGAGACCAGCCTGGACAACAGTGAGACCTTGTCTATACAGAAAATAAGAAAATTAGCCAGGCGTGGTGGTGCACACCTGTAGTCCCAGCTACTTGGGAGGCTGAAACAGGATTGCTTGAGCCCAGGAGGTTGAGGCTATGGTGATGGTGATTGCGCCATTGCACTTCTGCCTGAGCAACAGGGTGAGACCCTGCCTCAAAAAAAAAAAAAAAAAAGCAATTTTAGGTTAATTTCATGTATATGTGTATGTATGCATGTACACATATACACATGCCCAGCAGTAGTCTAATAAAGTGGTTCACATCTTTAAAGTCCCTTACTCTGAATTTCTCTTTCGGATTGTCATTGACCATGCCTTTCCTCTGGCTCTCACAGATGGAGTTCCGTGTTCTCAGAACCCAACAGAGGCAATAGAAGCCTGGATCAACTTTAATAAAGAGGAAAGAGAGGCTTTTGCAGAGTCACTCAGGACAAGCTTGAAGGTAAGGCAAATCTCTTAATTGTTGAGACTGCATACTCTCCATGCATTCTTGCCATCAGTCAATTTGGCCTCTTTTTTTTTTTTTTTTGAGATGGAGTCTTGCTCTGTCGTCCAGGCTGGAGTGCAGTGGCGCAATCTCGGCTCACTGCAAGCTCCGCCTCCCGGGTTCACGCCATCCTCCTGCCTCAGCCTCCCTAGTAGCTGGGACTACAGGTGCCCACCACCACGCCCGGCTAATTTTTGTATTTTTAGTAGAGACAGGGTTTCATCGTGTTAGCCAGGATGCTCTCGATCTCCTGACCTCGTGATCCGCCCGCCTCCGCCTCCCAAAATGCTGGGATTACAGGCATGAGCCCCTGCGCCCGGCCTTTTTTTTTTTTTTTAAGACGGGTTCTCACTTTGTCACCCAGGCTGGAATGCAGTGGCGCAATCTCAGCTCGCTGCAACCTCCACTTCCCAGTTTCAGGCTATTTTCCTGCCTTAGCCTCCCAAGTAGGTGGGATTACAGGTGCTGCCACCACGCCTAATTTTTATATTTTTAGCAGAGATGGGGTTTCACCATGTTGGCCAGGCTGGTCTGGAACTCCTGATCTCAGATAGTCTGCCTGCCTCTGCCTCCCAAAATGCTGGGATTACAGGTGTGAGCCACTGTGCCTGGCCTAACCTGGCCTCTTTGTGTGTGTGTGTGTGAGAGAGAGAGATGGAGTTTCGCTCTTGTTGCCTAGGCTAGAGTGCGATGGTGCGATCTCGGCTCACTGCAACCTCTACCTCCTGGGTTCAAGTGATTTTTCTGCCTCAGCCTCCCGAGTAGCTGGGATTTCAGGCGCCCACCACCACGCCCAGATAATTGTTGTATTTTTAGTAGAGATGGGTTTCACCATGTTGGCCAAACTGGTCTCGAACTCCTGACCTCAGGTGATCCACCCACCTTGGCCTCCCAGAGTCTTGGGATTACAGGCGTGAGCCAATGCGCCTGGCCTAACCTGGCCTCTTTTTGATGGCCAGATTATGAATGGTCGTCTCTGTTTTTTGTTTTGTTTTGTTTGTTTGTTTTTGAGACAGAGTCTTACTCCATCTCCCAGGCTGGAGTGCAATGGCATGATCTCAGCTCACTGCAACCTCCGCCTCTCAAATTCAAGCAATTCTTCTGTCTCAGCCTCCCGAGTAGCTGGGACTACAGGTGCATACCACCACGCCCGGCTAATTTTTGTATTTTTAGTAGAGACAGGGTTTCACCATATTGGTCAGGCTGGTCTCGAACTCTTGAGCTTAGGTGATCTGCCCACCTCGGCCTCCCAAAGTGCTGAGATGACAGGTGTGAGCCACTGTGCCCGGCCATCTCTGTTTTTTTAATTTTTTGTATTTATTTATTTATTTTTGAATAAGTTATCTCTGGCTTGAAGTTGATATGAGCTGGGGAGAAGGATGTCTTTGTAACCCCAGTACCACCAATCTATGAGCTTTCAAAGTTCCTTGAGAACTACTGTCATCAAGTTAACAATCTTAATCACCCTTTGTCTGAAGCAGTAGCTTATGAGAGTTTTTTAAAAGCTACAAGGATGAATACAACAGATTCTCCGCCGGGCATAAATTGCCTCAAAGAAAGTGACTAGAGGAGAGTTGGATGCCATACAGTAATTAGAGAGTAGTATGATAAAGCTAGGAACAAGTGTGAGGGCCAGGATCTTAAGGATATGTGTCTTAGCTGAGCCTTAGCCTAGAATTTAACAGCTGTCATATAATTTTAATTTTGCCAATAGGAAATTGGGGAGAATGTGCACATTTACCTGATTGGGAAAGAGTCATCTCGTACCCACTCGTTGGCTGTGTCCTTGCACTGTGCAGAAGATGACTCCATCAGTGTAAGTGGCCAAAACAGTTTGTGCCACCAGATCACTGCGGCCTGCAAGCATGGTGGAGACTTGTATGTGGTGGGAGGGTCCATCCCACGGCGCATGTGGAAGTGCAACAATGCCACCGTTGACTGGGAGTGGTGTGCTCCTTTGCCTCGGGACCGGCTCCAGCACACCCTGGTGTCTGTGCCCGGGAAAGATGCCATATATTCACTGGGTGGCAAGACACTGCAAGATACCCTCTCCAACGCAGTCATTTATTATCGCGTAGGTGATAATGTGTGGACAGAGACAACCCAGCTAGAGGTGGCTGTGTCAGGGGCTGCTGGTGCCAACCTCAACGGGATCATCTACTTACTAGGGGGGGAGGAGAATGATCTGGACTTCTTTACCAAACCTTCCCGACTCATCCAGTGCTTTGACACAGAGACAGACAAATGCCATGTGAAGCCCTATGTGCTGCCCTTTGCAGGCCGCATGCACGCAGCTGTGCATAAAGATCTGGTGTTCATCGTGGCTGAAGGGGACTCCCTGGTGTGCTACAATCCCTTGCTAGACAGCTTCACCCGGCTTTGCCTTCCTGAGGCCTGGAGCTCTGCCCCATCCCTCTGGAAGATTGCCAGCTGTAACGGGAGCATCTATGTCTTCCGGGACCGATATAAAAAGGGGGATGCCAACACCTACAAGCTTGACCCTGCCACTTCAGCCGTAACTGTCACAAGAGGTATTAAGGTGCTGCTTACCAATTTGCAGTTTGTGTTGGCCTAAGGCTGTGGGGAGGGGAGGAGAACTGCTCACTCCTTTTCCCTCCCCATACAAACTCAAAGTCCCCTGGGCCCCAATTCAGAGTTATGTTTTTTTTGGCACATACTAGAAAGGCAGTGCCTCAGCCCTTCCCTGAATCCATGGAGGTGTTCTGTTTGGGGCTTTTTAGACTGCTGCTGCTCAGCTGGTTGCTTGAACTGACAGTAGGCCAGCCTGTTCTCTGCCATTCCCTAGTCATCCTGTGCCTCACCACAGCTTGCTTAGAGCAAGCCTTTTCTCAGACCTTAGGCACAGCCTCTCCTCTTTACCTGATCAATGTTAAATGTAAGCACCCCTGATGCCAGGACATAAGGAAAGATGCCCAATTGTACTTTTGTTCTATAGCCTGTGAAATGGCTAGTTGATCATTTTTCCACAAAGAATTAGGTGTTAAGAGTTTTCCTTCAGGCTTTACTTAGGAGAATGGACTAAGCTGAAGGTGTACTTCACCAGCAAGAGTCAACTCTAGAATTCAGGATGTTCCTTCTATTGTTTTCTTATCCATCTGTCAGGAAATGTAACTTTGGTTTTATTTTTGGCTTATTCCAAGGGGTAAGCCAGAAAATATAAATGATTATTTCTGATTAATAGCAGAAACTTTTTCAATCTCAAATATATAAGGTGTCTGCTCTTTTAAAAGCTCTAAGCTAAGTCAAGAGCTAGGAACTGTTGATACAAATAAAAGTTTTTGAAGGGATATGTGTGTCTGTGTTGAATTCCAAAGGGGTGACTTTGAAGGGGTGAGGGTGTTTCATTCCCTCAGGGGAACTCATTACGTACCATCACATGGCTCAGTCTGCAGCAGTCCTGACTGCAGCCCATGCTCCCACTTCTCCAGATAGGATCCCTACTCCACAGGGCCAGTGAGATTCAGATTCTGACAGTGGCAAAGAGCCAGAGGTGAGTCTCCTTTTTTCAAGTGCTAAATGTTTTTTGAGTTGTGGTGCTAAATATTATTAGGCACAATATTAGGTACATAATAGATTTTTGTTAAAATACTTCTTTAGCCCTATTCAAGAAAAGACGATAGCCCCATCCCTGTCCTGTATCCCATGAATACAAGCCACACTAAATCTTTTCCTTTCTAGCCACACAACAGTGTTATTTCAAGAAAACAAAACAAGTCAGAGAAAGAAAAATTACCTATTACCTATTGGCACATTTCTGTTACGTCAAGTCTGGGCTTAAGCCCTGTTGGTCCTGTTAAGCTTTTTTTGTTCTGTATCAAGCAGGAGTGTCTTGAGTTCTTTCTAATCCCCATACATCATGTCTTTGAAATGTCAAAAGTCCCATCCTTTGTTGCCCGTGCAGTAATCTGCTTGTGGAACTCTTTAAGAACATCCAGCTGGCCAGGCCTGATGTGGATGTATGACCGGATCTTGGCGATGGCTCTTACAGCCTCCTCTGGACTCCATTTGTGCACCTGAAGTACAGGGTTGGGAAATCAGCAGAGAAAGAAAGAAGCAGGTGTCAAGGTGCCCTTGACCCATGAGCAGGTGCTAAAGGACTCTGAGATTTCATTTCTTTGGAAACTCTATTTTACAGGCATTAAAAATCATGCTGCTTGTATTATAAATGGGAGAGTACTGTAACCACTGCAGTCAGCCAGTCTCACAATACTATGCAACAGGTCAGGTGGAAAGTCAGTCTTTCTACCCAATTCTTGCTCTGCCAAATCCTAGAAAAAGAAAGTTGCACATGGGAAGCTGAGATCCTAAGTTCAAGACTGCCTCGGCCTACTCCACGTCCTCTCCGAGCTGGGCTTTTGGTTACAAGAATTTCTAGGAACGAGTATGCAATAGATGTTTTTATGCAACTTGTCGCCATGGCTAGAAAAACAAATAACTCATAATTTAAATAGGAGGGTTAACATGTCCTAAGGATACTCATTGGTTTAGAACTCAACAGAACCAAGAAAATACAGATTTCTAACTTGCTAGTTCAATTCTCACTTGGTGCAAAATACCCTCCTGAGACCCTGCTTCCAGCAGAGTCCTTATGACCAAAATTTTAATATTACTCAACTATATACACACTAGTCCACAGTAACACAAGGCCAGACTTAGCTATTCACATGACTTAGAAAATGCTCTGTGGGAGCCAGACATTTTGTAACTTAGGTTACAAAATGATGATGGACTACAGGGTATTTGTTTCTCCTAAATATTTTTAAAGCATCCCACCTGCCAATTATGACACATTAATAGGCAGAATCCAGTTTGGAGCCTGTTTCCAGAAACTAATATCCAGAACTTTACTCTGGAATACTTGAAGAAACTTGAGTACTATAAAGCTGAAAATGATCAGCACTATTATCTATGATATTGTTTCCTGACATGGTATTAGAACAAGTGTCTAGCCTTTTGCTGGGGTTGAATGGCTTTTGCAACTCCGTTTTTAGAGTGCCCGCTATAGGCCAGCACTTGATGTAATTTCTTATTTAAACTTCATAATACATCTAGTTTGAGAAAACATGTTGCATAAGGCAGAAGTCACTTTTGCTGATCCTCACTGGCAGGCAGCAGAGCCCCAGGTTACCCTGTCACAAGGCTCAGGTGCTTTCCATCATACCAAACCACCTTCCAACAGCCTGAAATCAAGCACACAGCTCCTTCCAACAAGGCCCACCAGTAGACCATGCTATTGAAGTTCTGGAAATCTGCTATAAATGGGACCAGAAAGACTTTTTTTTTTTTTTTTGGAGACAGTTTCACTCTGTCGGCTATGCTGCAGTGCAGTGGCACAAATCACAGCTCACTGCAGCCTCTACCTACTGGGCTCAGGTGATCCATCTCAGCCTCCCAAGTAGCTGGGACTACAGGTGCACACCACCACACTGAGCTAACTTGTTGTATTTTTTGTAGAGACGGTTTTGCCATGTTGCCCAGGCTGGTCTCAAACTCCTGGGCTCAAGCCATCCTCCCATCTCAAGCCTCCCAAAGTGCTGGGATCATAAGTGTGTACCACGATGCCCAGCCCAGAAAGAACTTTGGTACCTGAATCAGGTATGCTGCCACCATAGTGGCACTCCTGGAGCGCCCAGCCTTACAATGCACGTAAACACACTGGCCCAGCGACTGGTACTTGAGAGCAAATTGGACTCCCTTCTGGAGGTTGTCCAAGGTGGGGATCCCAGTCATGTCTACTGTGCTGAGCCGCAGCTGCTCGACTCCTAGTCTCTTCCACTCCTGGAACCAGGTCCACCAGTATGAAAAAGAGAATGAAAAAAAACTATGTGGGTGGGATGATAAGGGGCTCCCAAGAAGCAGCAAAGCAACAAGGAAGTTTCAGGGTTTACTACAATGGGAATACACTGTTGCCTGTTTTCTAAAATAGAAACTTCTTACAGAAATGCTTTTTTTTCCCATTCCAGGTGAGGACAGAAATGTCTTTAAAATGGCTGGCCTACATGGTTGGTTTTTCATCAAGCAACAGCTATGCTGCTGAGTTAGAATTATGTCCAAGATTTAAAGTGTTCCTTTTTTTTTTTTTTTTTTTTTAAAGACAGAGTCTCGCTCTGTTGCCCAGGCTGTAGTACAGTGGTGTGATCTCAGCTCACCACAACCTCCACCTCCCAGTTTCAAGCGATTCTCCTGCCTCAGCCTCCCGAGTAGCTGGGACTACAGGCACGCGCCACCAAGCCTGGCTAATTTTTGCATTTATAGTAGAGACAGGGTTTCATCATGTTGGCCAGGCTGGTCTCGAACTCCTGACCTCAGGTCATCCGCCTGCCTCAGCCTCCCAAAGTGCTGGGATTACAGGTGTGAGCCACCACACCAGCAGGTAAAGTGTTCTTAAACTACCCTTTGGGTACTTGAATATTTAGCTGCAAGATATTAGCTATATACATTTTAGCTGCAAAAAATTCAGCTGCAAACGTCTTAACATTTTATTTTGGCCGGGCATGGTGGCTCACGCCTGTAATCCCAACAGTTTGCAAGGCCAAGGCGGGCAGATCACCTAAGGTCAGGAGTTTGAGACCAGCCTGGCTAACATGGGGAAACCCTGTCTCTACTAAAAATACAAAAATTAGCCATGCGTGGTGGTGGATGCCTGTAATCCCAGCTACTAGGGAGGCTGAGGCAGGAGAATTGTTTAACCCTGGAGGGAGAGGTTGCAGTGAGCAGAGATCGCACCATTGTACTCCAGCCTGGGAGACAAGAGCAAAACAACATCTCAAAAATATATATATTTTTTATTTTAGAGACACGATCTTGCTATGTCACCCAGGTCAGAGAGCAGTGGTATGCAATCATGGCTCCTTGCAGCCTCAAACTCCTAAGCTCAAGCAGTCCTCCCACCTCAGCCTCCCAAGTAGCTGTGACTACAGCTGCATGCCACTGTGCCTAGCTAATTTTGTTATTTTTGTGTGTGTGGAGATGGGGGTCTCGCTATGTTGCCCAGGCTGGTCTCAATCTCCTAGCCTCAAGCCATCCTCCTGTCTCAGCCTCCCAAAATGCTGGGATTACAGGCATGAGCCACCAGGCCCAGCCAGTGTAATTTTTTTGCATAATTTTGGCACCTGTGTAGTGATTCAGCTGCAGATTTGGGGTACAATATTTTGCCAAGGCTTTCTATTTCTCTGTCCATAAGTCTCTTTTTTACCACTGTTTTTTGAGGGAACACATGGTAGAAAATAGGGTTATCATTTTAAAATTAAAACAATGGGCCGGGCATGGTGGCTCATGCCTGTAATCCCAGCACTTTGGGAGGCCAAGGCGGGCGGATCACGAGGTCAGGAGATTTAGACCATCCTGGCTAACACGGTGAAACCCCGTCTCTACTAAAAATACAAAAAAATTAGCCGGGCATGGTGGCAGGCGCCTGTAGTCCCAGCTACTTGGGAGGCTGAGGCAGGAGAATGGCATGAACCCAGGAGGCGGAGCTTGCAGTGAGCCGAGATCATGCCACTGCACTTCCAGCCTAGGCGACAGAGCAAGACTCCGTCTCAAAAACAAAAACAAAAATAAAATTAAAACAATGCACTGACCTTCATTAGTGCAATGTTATCACTTAGAAAGAAGAAATAGGTGGCCAGGTGTGGTGGCTCACACCTGTAATCCCAGATTTTGAGAGGCTAAGGTGGGCAGATCACCTGAGGTCAGGAGTTCGAGACGACTTTGGCCAGCATGGCGAAACCCTATCTCCATAAAAAATACAAAAATTAGCCAGGCATGCTGGCAGGCACCTGTAATTCCAGCTACTTGGGAGGCTGAGGCAGGAGAATCACTTGAACTGGGAGGCAGAGGTTGCAGTGAGCTGAGATTGCACCATTGCACTCCAGCCTGGGCAATGGAGTGAGACTCCATCTCAAAAAAAGAAAAGAAAAGAAAAGAAATAGAAATAAGGTCTCTGGCAACTGGGCAAACTTTATGCTTTAAGACTTCAGATATGCTCCAGCTACTCTTGTTATTAACCTCTTAATAATGAGTATCAGAGACTTTATGGTTCTAAATGAAGATCAGTAATTCTTTTTTTTTTTTTGAGACGGAGACTCACTCTGTCGCCCAGGCTGGCGTGCAGTGGTGCAATCTCGGCTCACTGCAACTTCTGCCTCCCGGGTTCAAGCGATTCTCCTGCCTCAGCCTCCCAAGTAGCTGGGATTACAGGCGCCTGCCACCACGCCCGGCTAATTTTTTTGTGTGATTTTAGTACAGACGGGGTTTCACCATTTTGGCCAGGCTGATCTCAAACTCCTGACCTCAGGTGATCCACCCACCTCAGCCTCCCAAAGTGCTGGGATTACAGGTGTGAGAGCCACCACGCCTGGCCAAGTCACAAATATTTTCAAGGTTTCAAAAAAATCCTCAGGCTGAAATAATAGTATCTTCATCATGCTATATCAGTAAAACAAATGAGAAAGATAATTGTTTAGTGCTATTAGATGCCAAACGCTATAAAGATAGGGCAACATTAAAAAAAATCAAATAGCTTAGATTGTAGATAACATCTTCTAATAACCATTGTGGAAGATTCCACAAACAGGCCAGTCACATTTAATGAAAGTTATGTTTTAGGCCTAAACTTTGTTATGAGAGAACTTTGGAGTTCCACCATGATTTCTAATATACGACTAAAAATTCCCCCAAATCAGAGCCAAATGAACTCTACAGTTTTCAATGGATAGTTTTATGAAAAATTTGGGGAGGGGAGAGTGTTAAGGGGGTGCTTTTCGTCTTACAGTTGGCAGGGCCTTCATCTGGAATCCCTAACACTGGGAATGCTGACCCATACTCAGAGCTCAAAGTATAGAAAGAATGAATGAAATCAGGAAGGCATGGGAAAGTTGCCTTTCAATTTTAGTTTCTGATTTTGGTTACCGAAATAAGAATACATTACATTTGTTCACAAAGGAGAAATCAGGCTTTGTCAACTTCCACTTTTTTTTTTTTTTTTTTTGAGACATTGTTTCACTCCTGTCGCCCAAGGCTGGGCTGGAATGCAATGGCGAGATGTCGGCTCACTGCAACCTCCACCTCCCGGGCTAAAGTGATTCTCCTGCCTTAGCCTCCCAAGTAGCTGGGAGTACAGGCGCACGCCACCACTCCCGGCTACTTTTTGTATTTTTGTAGGGACGGGGGCCTCGCCATGTTGCCCAGGCTGGTCAGGAACTCCTGGGCTCAAGTGATCTGCCCGCCTCCTCCTCCCGCCTCCCAAAGTGCTGGGATTACAGGCGTGAGTCACCGCGCCCGGGCCAACTTGAACTTTTAAATAAACGCCTTTCACAGCTTCTAGCCTACCTCCAGGTGCCATTTAGAGGCACAGACCGGAGGCAAAGCAGCTTAAGACACCTGGCTCCGGTGCATGGTGACCTCCCCCACACTTCTCTAGCCGTCCCAGGCTCAGGGCGGTGGGCGAGGGGAGCGGGCCCCCGAGCCTGCCCCTCGGCCCGGTCCCTCACCTGTGAAGAGTTGCACAGGAACCTCGTCTCGTACTCCTCGTTCATGGTGATCACCCCGCGCACGTTCTCGTCCTGTACCAGCTGCCGAGGCAAAGAGGTGGCTCAGCAAAGACGGTGGAGACCCCAGCGGCCCGACAGGGACGGAGCGGCGGGGACGGGGCAGGGGCCCGGGCTCCCCGGCCCGGCTCACCTGGCGCGTCAAGCTCCGCAACGGCAGCGCGCCCAGCAGCACGGTGGGGTCGATGCGGTGGTACCAGTCCCGGTGTGCCCGACCCGGCACCTTCCCGCGGAACAGGGTGTAGAGCAGCGTCGGGTAGAAGAGCACCCGCGCCAGGCCGGCCTCCAGCAGCGCGGTGGCCGCCATCCCGGCCCGGCGCAGCGGCGACCCGTCGGCCCCCGCGCTCGCGGTCCGGACCCGCGAGAAGAGCAGGCGGGTGCCGGGGCGGGGCTGCCAGCTGCACTAGGCCTCTCGCGGGCTCGCACCGGGTGACGGCGGGGACTGGCCTGGACTCTGGGGGACTGGCGGGACTCTGGAGGAGGGCCCGGCGGCCTCGGAGGAGGGACCGAGGTCTCCTGGGCGGGAAACTGGGACCCCGGCGAAGGGAGAGCGCGTCGCAGGCCAGACACGTGTGAGCCCCGTAGCGTGGGAAACTGAGGCCCCCGCCTGTGGCCGGTGACCTCCCTCCTCCGAGGGAGGGGGTTGTGACCCCAGGTGAGAGGGGCAGTAAGGACCCCTGCGTGTGGAACTGTGACTCCGGCCGAGGGAGGAGGGGACACTCCCCCCAACCCTCGACCAGAGGAAGGGGGCAGTGACCCCAGGTGCGGGTGTGACCCCGCCAAAGGGAAGACAAGACAAGGAGAGGCTGTGTGGCGGGGTAGCCCTGAAGAGGACAGTGGAAGGGCCTAGAGCTTTCAAACAGAGGAGCTACCTGGGTGAGGGCCTGATCCCAGGGTGAACAGGGGTCCTGGGTTGAGGTCGCCTTCCTCCTCCCCTCCCCTGTCCTAGGACAGGGCTCCCTCCTTCATCTGACCAAACAGCAGTGTTTACATAGCAGGAAAAAATAGGAAAATATACATTATATTAATATATCCTTAAGAAAAATATTATGAAGAACTCAAATATAAAACCTGCAACCTACAAAAAGGTAAGAAGAATGGTTGTAATGCCAGCTATTTACTTTTTGTTTGTTTGTTTTGAGACGGAGTCTCACTCTGTTGCCCAGGCTAGAGGGCAGTCGCAAGATCTCAGCTCACTGCAACCTCCGCCTCCCGGGTTCAAACGATTCTCCTGCCTCAGCCTCCCGAGTAGCTGGGATTACAGGTGCATGCCACCACACCCAGCTAACTTTTGTTTTTAGTAGAGACGAGGTTTCACCTTGTCGGCCAGGCTGGTCTCGAACCTAAGGTGATCCGCCCACCTCAGCCTCCCAAAGTGCTGGCATTACAGGCATGAGCCACTGCACCCGGCCCAAGCATCTGGTGGAGTTTTCGGTTTTTGTTTTTTGTTTTTGAGACAGAGTTTCACTATTGTCACCCAAGCTGCAGTGCAATGACGTGATCTCAGCACACTGCAACCTCTGCCTCCCAGGTTCAAGCAATTCTCCTGCCTCAGCCTTCCAAGTAGCTGGGATTACAGGTACATGTCACCACGCCCAGCTAAGTTTTGTATTTTTAGTGAGATAGCTTCAACATGTTGACCAGGCTGGTCTCAAACTCCTGACCTCAGGTGATCCGTCCCCCTGGCCTCCCAAAGTGCCAGGATTACAGGCATGAGCCACCACGCCCGGCTTTCTTTTTTTTTTTTTTTTTTTTTTTTTAGTAGAGATGGGGTTTCACCATGTTGGCCAGGCTTGTCTTGAACTCCTGACCTATGGTGATCTGCCAGCCTCAGCCTCCCAAAGTGTTGGGATTACAGGCATGAGCCACACGCCCAGCCCAAGCATCTGGTGGAGATTTTGTTTGTTTGTTTGTTTGTTTTTAAGATAGAGTTTCACTCTTGTCACCCAAGCTGGAGTGCAATGGCGTGATCTCAGCTCACTGCAACCTCTGCCTCCCAGGTTCAAGCAATTCTCCTGCCTCAGCCTCCCGAGTAGCTGCCACCATGCCTAGCTAAGTTTTGTATTTTTAGTACAGACAGGGTTTCACCATGTTGGCCAGACTGGTCTCAAAGTCCTGACCTGAGGACATCCGTCCCCCTCGGCCTTCCAAAGTGCCGGGATTACAGGCATGAGCCACCATGCCCGGCCCATCTGGTGGTTTTAAAAGATTCATTTTCTTTTTTTTATATTTTGTTTTTGAGACGGAGTCTCCTTCTATTGACTAGGCTGAAGTGTAGTGGCGCCATCTCCACTCACTGCAACCTCCACCTCCCGGGTTCAAGCAGTTCTCCTGCCTCATCCTCCCCAGTAGTTAGAACTACAGGTGCCCGCCACCATGCCTGGCTAATTTTGTGTGTGTTTTTAATAGAGACGGGGTTTCGCCATGTTGGCCGGGCTGCTCTTGAACTCCTGACCTCAGGTGTTCCACCCGCCTTGGTCTCCCAAAGTGCTGGGATTACAGGCGTGAGCCACCGCACCCAGCCTAATTTTAGAATATTTTCATTGCCCTCAAAATAAGCCCCTTATCCATTAGCAGAGACTCACCATTTTCTCCCAATCATCCTCCAGCCTTAGGCAAACACTACTAACCTGCTTTCTGACTGTATAGATTTACATGTTTAGCATGTTGAGGGCATTTCTTCTTTTTACTTTTCTTTTTTTTTTTTCTAGGAAACAGGGTCTCACTGTCACCCAGGCTAGAGTGCAGTGGCAGCGTGATCATGACTCACTGTAGCCCCGACCTTTTGGGTGCAAGCAATCCTCCTACCTCAGCCTCCCAAGGAGTTGAGACTACAGACGTGTGCCACGATACCTGGCTAATTTTTTATTATTTGTAGCGATGGGGTCTCACTATGTTGCCCAAACTGATCTCGGGACTGGGCACAGTGGCTCACACCTGTAATCCCAGCACTTTGGGAGGCGGAGGCAGAGGCAGGCAGATCACCTGAGGTCAGGAGTTTGAGACCAGCCTGGCCAACATGGTGAAACCCCGTCTCTACTAAAAAAATACAAAAATTAGCCAGGTATAATAGTGGGCGCCTGTAATCCCAGCTACTTGGGAGGCTGAGGCAGGAGAATCACTTGAACCCGGGAGGCGGAGTTTGTGATAAGCCAAGATCGCGCCACTGCACTTCAGCCTGGGTGACAGAGTGAGACTCCATATCAAAAAAAAAAAAACCAAAAAAAACAAAAACTGATCTGGAACTCCTGGGCTCAAACAATCCTCCTGATTTGGCCTCCCAAAGTACTGGGATTACAGGTCTGAACCACTGCATCCAGCCTAGGGTATTTCAAATAAATGGAGTCATACAATATGTGTTCTTTGTATCTGGCTGCTTTTTTTTTTTTTTTTTTTGAGATAGAGTTTCACTCCTGTTGCTCAGGCTGGAGTGCAATGGTGTGATCTTAGCTCACTGCAACCTCTACCTCCTGGGCTCAAGCAATTCTCCCACCTCAGCCTCCTGAGTAGCTGGGACCACAGGTGCGTACCACCACACCTGGTGGCGAATTTTTGTATTTTTGGTAGAGACAGGCTTTCACCATATTGCCCAGGTTGGTCTCGAACTCCTGGACTCAAGCGATCTGCCTGCCTCAGCCTCTCTAAGTGCTGGCATTACAGGTGTAAGCCACCCCACCCAACTTTTTTTTTTTTTTTTTTTTTTTGAGATGGAGTTTTGCTCTTGTTACCCAGGCTGGAGTGCAATGGCACAATCTCAGCTCACCACAACCTCCGCCTCTCAGGTTCAAGCAATTCTCCTGCCTCAGCCTCCCTAGTATCTGGGATTACAGGTATGCACCACCACTCCTGGCTAATTTTGTATTTTTAGTAGAGACGGGGTTTCTCCATGTTGGTTAGCCTGGTCTCGAACTCCCGACCTCAGGTGATCAGCCTGCCTCGGCCTCCCAAAGTGCTGGGATTACAGGTGTGAGCCACTGCGCCTGGCTTTTTTTTTTTCTTAATAGATATCACTTGTGTATTGATACCTGTCTTATGCTTAGAATGTTTTCAAGGTTCATCCATGTTGTAGCAAGTATCAGGACTGTCCTTCTTTTTATTGCCAAATAATATTTCAATGTATGGACAGACCACATGTTTTTCTCCATTTATCAGTTTATGGACATTTGAGTTGTTTCCACTTTTGGCTATTTTGAACAATGCTGCTGGGAACATTTGCATACAACTTACGGACATAGGTTTTCATTTCTCTTGTATATTTGACTAATCATGGAATTGTTAGGTCATAGGGTAGTACTGTGTTTAACCTTTTGAAGAACTGTCAGTTTTCCAAAGTGGACTGCACCTTTTTGCATCCCCACCAGGAGAGTATGGAGGGTTCCAATGTTGCCACATGGTTGCCAACACTTATTATCTGTCTTTCATTATAGCCATTTTAGTGGGTGTGGTGTCTCTTTGTGGAATAAACTTTTTTTTTTTTTTGAGACGGAGTCTCATTCTGTCGCCCAGGCTGGAGTGCAGTGGTGCGATCTTGGCTCACTGCAAGCTCCACCTCCCGGGTTCATGCCATTCTCCTGCCTCAGCCTCCCAAGTAGCTGGGACTACAGGCGCCCGCTACCACACCCGGCTTATTTTTTGTATTTTTAGTAGAGATGGGTTTCTCCGTGTTAGCCAGGATGGTCTCAATCTCCTGACCTCGTGATCCACCTGTCTCGGCCTCCCAAAATGCTGGGATTACAGGCCTGAGCCACCTCACCCAGCGAAATACACTTTTTTTTTTTTTTTGAGACAGAGTCTTACTCTGTTGCCCAGGCTAGAGTGCAGTGGCATGATCTCCACTCAATACAAGCTCTGCCTCCCAGGTTCACGCAATTCTCCTGCCTCTGCCTCTCAAGTAGCTGGGACTACAGGCGCCCACCACCACGCCCGGCTAATTTTTTGTATTTTTAGTAGAGACGGGGTTTCACCATATTAGCCAGGATGGTCTCGATCTCCTGACCTCGTGATCTGTCCGCCTCGGACTCCCAAAGTGCTGGGCTTACAGGCGTGAGCTGCGCCCAGCCAGAATAAACTTTTAAATGTGGAATAATTTAGATGCACAGAAAGGTTTTAAAAATAGTACTGAGAGTCCATTATGCCCATCCCCCTCCAATGTTAACATTATTTTTGGGAACAGCTTTATTGAGGTATAATGCATATGGCTTGTCACCCTCCTAACTATACAATTCAGTGTTTGTTAATATACTCACAGGGTTGCACAACTATCACCAATATCTAATTTTAGAGCATTTCATCATCCCAAAAAGAAATCCTATACCCATTAGCAATCACTCCCCATTCCCTCATTCCCTGACAACCACGAATCGACTTTCTGTCTCAGTGGATCTGCCTATTCCAAACATTTCATATACATGGATTCATACAACATGTGGTCTTTGTATATTCATGTACACATATTGATAAAGATCATTATAACCATATAGATGAAATGTTTTGTTTTTTGTTTTTGAGACAGTCTCACTCTGTCACCCAGGCTGGAGTGCAGTGGCACATCCTCCACTCACTAAAACCTCCACCTCCTGGGTTCAGGCGATTCTCATGCCTCTGGCCTTTTCTGTTCTTTTTTTTATTGAGATGGTCTCACTCCCATCACCCTGGCTGAGAGCAGTGGTGTGATCTTGGCTCAGTGCAGCCTTGACCTCCCAGGCTCAAGTGATCCTCCCACCTCAGCCTCCCCAGTAGCTGGGATTACAGGCGTGCACCACCACGCCCAGCTAATGTTTGTACAGATGGGGTTTTGCCATGTTGCCCAGGCTGCTCTTGAACTCCTGAGCTCTAGCAATCTGCCTGACTCAGCCTCCCAAAGTGCTGGGATTACAAGTGTGAGCCACAACATCTGGCTTTTTTTTTTTTTTTTTTTTGAGATAGAGTCTTGCTCTGTCACCAAGGCTGGAATACAGTGGCATGATCTCTCCTCACTGCAACTTCTTCTGCCTCTTGGGTTCAAGCGATTCTCCTGGCTCAGCCTCCTGAGCAGCTGGGATTATAGGCATGCACCAAAATGCCTGGCTAATTTTTATATTTTTAGTAGAGATGGGGTTTCACCATGTTGGCCAGGCTGGTCTCGAACTCCTGACCTCAGGTGATCTGCCCGCCGCAGCCTCCCAAAGTGCTAGGATTACAGGCATGGGCCACTGCGCCCGGCCTCTGCTTTTTTCACTCAGTGATATCTGTGAATATTATATTGTCGGTGCAATAGAGGTAGATTTACTTTATTCTTTTCAAAAAGTTACATAGGCCGGGTGCCATGGTTCACATCTACCTGAGGTGGGATGATCGCTTGAGCCCAGGAGTTTAAGATCAGCCTGGGCAACAGAGTGAGACCCCAGCTCTATAAAAAATTACCTGGGCATGGTGGCACGTGCCTGTAGTCCCAGCTACTTGGGAGGCTGAGATGGTAGGATCACCTGAGCCTAAGAAATCAAGGCTAAAGTGAGCAAGCTGTGCCACTGCATTCCAGCCTGGCCACAGAGTGAGACCTTGTCTCACAAAAAAAAAAAAAGGCCGGGCGAAGTGGCTCATGCCTATAATCCCAGCACTTTGGAAGCCTGAGGGGGGCAGATCACAAGATCAGGAGATGGAAACCATCCTGGCCAACATGGTGAAACCCCATCTGTAGTCTGCGTGCCTGTAGTCCCAGCTACTCAGGAGGCTGAGGTAGGAGAATTGCTTGAATCCGGGAGACGGAGGTTGCGGTGAGCTGAGATTGCGCCACTGCACTCCAGCCTGGGAGACAGAGCAAGACTCCGTCTCAAAAAATACATATATAATATATATTATTATATATAACATATTATATATTATATATAACATATGTTATTATATGTAACATATTATATAATATATAACACATGTATAACATATTACTATATATAACATATATAATATATTACATATTATATGTAATATATTACATATCGCATTATATACAATATATTATGTGTTATATATAATATATTACTTATATAATATATTACACATTATATTATGTAATATATATAATATATTACACATTATATTATGTAATATATATAATATATTACACATTATATTATATATTATATATTATATTGCACATATTTTATACATATATAATATATAAATATATACGTATACATATTTATATAATATAATATATTAAATATATAATATATATATGAGGGTTTCATCTAATGCTTTTATCCATTGATGGCTATTGACTAGATCCATTATTTTACCAAAATGCAGATTTTCTGACTATATATATAAAACACTCATAGGAAATTTGACCATAGAGGGATCAGGCTCGGGCCACCTCAACCACTGATGAGTCTGTGTCAGTAAAAGCAGGACAGACAACTTGACATCATAGGCTATAGGCCTCCAGATGTGATGCAGTGTGACGCTCGCAGCACCGCCTGAATGTAACCAGGCCTTAAGAGTTTTCTTTCCGGCCATGCGCGGTGGCTCACGCCTATAATCCCAACACTTTCGGAGGCTGAGGCGGGCAGATCACCTGAGGTTAGGAGTTCAAGACCAGTCTGGCCAACATGGTGAAACCCTGTCTCTACTAAAAATACAAAAAATTAGTTGGGCATGCTGGCAGGTACAGGTAATTCCAGTTACTCGGGAGGATGAGGCAGGAGAATCTCTTGAACCCAGGAGGTGGAGGTTGCAGTGAGCCGATATTGCATCATTGCACTCCAGCCTGGGCAACAAGAGCAAAACTCCATCTCAAAAATAAAAGAGTTTTCTTTTTTTCTTTTAGAGACAAGGGCAGGGCGAGGTGGCATGTGCCTGTAAGTCCCAACTACTCTGGAGGCTGAGGCAGGGGGATCACTTGAGTCCAGAAGTTCTGGGCTATAGTGCAGTATGTCAATCAGGTGTCTGCACTAAGTTCGGCATCAACATCGTGACCTCCAGAGAGTGGGGGACCACCAGGTTGCCTAAGGAGTGGTGAACCGGCTCAGGCTGGAAATGAAACAGGTCAAAACTCCCATGCTGATCTGTAGTGGAATCATGCCTGTGAAAAGTCACTGCACACCAGCCTGGGCAATATAGCGAGACCCTGTCTCTTTATTTATTTACTTTTTTTGAGACGGAGTCTCGCTCCGTCGCCCAGGCTGGAGTGCAGTGGCCGGATCTCAGCTCACTGCAAGCTCCGCCTCCCAGATTCACGCCATTCTCCTGCCTCAGCCTCCCGAGTAGCTGGGACTACAGGCGCCTGCCACCATGCCCAGCTAATTTTTTTGTATTTTTAGTAGAGACGGGGTTTCACCGTGTTAGCCAGGATGGTCTCGATCTCCTGACCTCGTGATCCGCCCGCCTCGGCCTCCCAAAGTGCTGGCATTACAGGCGTGAGCCACCGTGCCCGGCCTGACCCTGTCTCTTTAAAAAGAAAAATAGGCCGGGCGTGATGGCTCACCCCTGTAATTGAAGCACTTTGGGAGGCCAAGGCGGGTGGATCATGAGGTCAGGAGATTGAGAGTATCCTGGCTAACACGGTGAAACCCGTCTCTACTAAAAATACAAAAAATTAGCCGGATGTGGTGGCATGTGCCTGTAGTCCCAGCTACCCGGGAGGCTGAGGCAGGAGAATCGCTTGAACCCGGGAGGGGGAGGTTGCAGTGAGCTGAGATTGTGCCACTGGACTCCAGCCTGGGCCACAGAGCCAGACTCTGCCTCAAAAAAACAAAACAAAACAAACAAACAAAACCAAGAAAGAGAAGTAAATAGGCCGGGCGTGGTGGCTCCCGGCACTTTGCGAGGCTGAGGCGGGCGGATCACTTGAGGTAAGGAGTTCAAGGCCAACCTGACCAACATGGGGAAACCCCGACTCTACTAAAAATACAAAAATTAGCTGGGCATGGTGGTGTGCGCCTGTAATCCCAGCTACTCAGGAGGCTGAGGCAGCAGAATCGCTTGAATCTGAGAGGCAGACGTTGCAGTGAGCCAAGATGGTGCCACTGTACTCCAGCATGGGCAACAGAGCAAGACTCCGTCTCAAAATAAATAATAAATAAATAAATAAATAACCAAATAGAGACAGGGTCTTACTCTGATGCCTAGGCTGGAGTGCAGTGTCGTGATCATAGCTCACTGCAACCTGGAACTCCTGGGCTGAAGGGATCCTCCTACCTCAGCTTCTTAAGTAGTTGGAACTGCAGATGTACATGCCACCATGCCAGGCTAACATTTTTAAATTTTTTATTTATATGGAGATGGTGTCTTGTTATGTTGCCTGGGCTGGATTTGAATTCCTGGCCTCAAACAGTCCTCCTGCCTTGGCCTCCAGGGTAGCTGGGATTATGGGAGTATGCCATCATGCCTGGCTATCATCATTTCCTCTATATTTATCTGTTATTATATGGCTATGAATGAACCATAATTTATCAATCTCATTTTGTATCAAATTTTATGTTGTTTAAACAATGTTATGGCCAGGTGTCATGGCTCGCACCTTTAATCCCAAAACTTCGGAAGGCCGAGTGGGGAGGGTTGCTTGAGCTCAGGAGTTTGAGATCAGCCTGGGCAACATAGTGAGACCCCTGTCTCTACAAAAGAAAAAAAATTAGTTGGACATGGTGGCACACACCTGTGATCTCAGCTACTCACAAGGTTCAGGTGGAAGGATCTCATGAACCCAGGAGTTCAAGGTTGCTGTGAACTATGATAGCACTACTACACTCCAGGCTGGGTGACAGAGCAAGACCCTGTGTCTAGAAAAATAAAAATAAAATTAAAAAATAAAAAATGTTACAATCTCTGCCATTATCCATGAATATTTCCTTAGGATAAATTCCTAGAAAGGTATGTAAAAGTTTAGATTCCTCTAGGCAGATTATCTGAACTTTACTCCCATCACCACTTGGAGAAGGCTATTTCTCTGCACTCTTACTAACACTGGCTTTTTTTTTTTTTTTTTGAGACAGAGTCTTGCTGTGTCGCCCAGGCTGGAGTGCAGTGGTTCGATCTCGACTCACTGCAACCACCGTCTCCCAAGTTCAAGCGATTCTGCCATCTCAGCCTCCCGAGTAGCTGGGATTACAGGCACCCGCCATCATGCCTGGCTAACGTTTGTATTTTTTAGTAGAAACAGGGTTTCGCCAGGTTGGTCTTGAACTCCTGACCTCAGGTGATCCATCTGCCTCGGCCTCCCAAAGTGCTAGGATTACAGGCATGAGCTACCACGCCTGGCCGACATTGGCTATTTTTTTAAAAAAATAAATCTTAATCTATTTGTAAGGCAAAACATGAAACAGGAAGCTTTACATACTCTTAAATCTCACACTAGGCTTTTTTTGTATTTGGACTGTTTAGCATTTTGTCTATGTTGCTGAAACCCTTTGAAATTACAAGATCTATTTGTGTTCTTCATGTAATTGTTCTTCCCCCCAACCTTGGGCTAACAGTCTGTGGCCTTCCTTGGTAACTAAATGCAAGAGTGATATTAATACCTTACAAGTTCCTCCCTTGCAAATGGGAGCCCTAAGTCAAGGCACAGATAGAATAGGAAAAAGCTTCTGGTTGCTCTTCAAGAAGTTTCTATCGAGTTAGATACAGTGAAAAGCAATGGAGATATTAGGAGAATAACAAGATGGGCATGGAAGAGTTTCTGTTTGCTCTTCAAGAAATATCTATTGAGTCAGATATTGTGAAAAGCACTGGAGATATAATAAGACGGGCATGGTGCCTTTCCTTATTTAGCTCATGGGCAGGTTCCAAGAAGCTTCTAAAGGCTGAACATTTTGTTTTCCATATCTGGCACCTACATATACCTATTCAGTAAGTCAACAATATTTATTGAGCATGTACTATGGATTAGGCATTATCAAGGCCCTGAGGATAGAGCAGTGAAATAAAACAGACAAAACCTCTATCCTCATGAAGTTTACCTTTGGTTTACCTTCTGGGCTACTGTCAATAAAACAAGTAAAATATATAAATACAAAATATACTGTGAGGCCGGGTGCAGTGGCTCATGCCTGTAATCCCAGCACTTTGAGAGGCAGAGGCGGGCAGAACACTTGCAGTCAGGAGTTTGAGACCAGCCTGACCAACAGGGGTTGAAACCCCGTCTCCACTAAAAATACAAAAATTAGTCAGGCATCGTGGTACGCGCCTGTAATCCCAGCTACTCGGGAGGCTGAGGCAGGAGAATTGCTTGAACCTGGGAGGTGGAGGTTGCAGTGAGCCGAGATCGCGCCACTGCACTCCAGCCTGGGTGACAAGAGCTAGACTCCGTCTCAAAAAAAAAAAAAAAAACTGTGTTAGATAATGATAAATGTTTTGGATAAAAATGAAAGTGGGATTGAAAGCATGGGTGTGTGTGTGTGTGTGTGTGTGTGTGCACATGCCATGCGTGCAAGCAGTGTAAAATAGAGTGCTTAGGGAAGACTGGACTGAGAAGGTGACACTTAAGTCAAAGTCTGAAGGAGGTGAGGAAGTGAGCCATGTGGATATCCACATGATTCTATGGAGCACAAAAGGAGACAGGCTCTCTGCTTGAAACATTTCTACAACCTATAGCAGCAAATATATGGTAATATTTGTGACCACATTCTGTAAGCTATAATGGTCTATAAATATAGGATGTTTTCAGTCAACTACACATAAAACTATTAACAAGAACAAGATCATATATCAGCATTATGAATGTATATAAAACTACCCAGTACAATTAGGGAATATGATCATGTACAATTTAAGGACTATATGGTACCAGAAAAACTGTGGTTAGTTTTCTCCCCCCCAAAGGCGAAAGAGGAAAACCCTTGAGGCTTCTGCTTGGAAGCCCACTTGTTGTTTGTGGTAAGGTAGGATATAATCAGTATTTGTGGGTATAAAAATTATATTCTCTGGGAAGCCAGATGATGTTAGAGAGAAACCAACCCATGAGTTATTTGCATGTTGATGGGGCCAAAAGCTTCCAGAACAAAGTTTTCTTTCTTAATCTGCATTTAACTGCCTCAGAAGGTCTGGAACCTAGGAATAAATGTTGGCTTAAACAACAACAACAACAAATTGTACTGCTTGCGTTCCATCTAGACCCAGGGATTCCAGAGTAACTCAGGAGGAAGTCTTTAGAGACCTAACCTGAGTTAAGAAAAAAAAAAAATATATATATATATATATATATATTTTTTTTTTTTTTCGGTAAAACCAGGTTATGGCTGGGCAATCGGTCTCTTAATAGAATCTTTGTGAACTTCCTTATGTCGCAGCGATCGTTGCCAGGTTGTGCGTTCACACTGATTATCTTGCTAAAAAGCACTCCCTGCACTTGGAACACACATATTCACATCCCAGCAAAGAAGGAAGGCCTAGATGCTGTTGCTTGTCTGCTGGGGCAAAAAGGGGCGTGCCATGTGCCCAACGCTGGCCAAGCACCAGTCACTCACTCATCCATTTATTCAACAAATATCTTATTATGCTCCTATTCAGTGCCCAGTAGGGGTGCCTCCTTGCCCACCAGGGTCATCTAGAGCTCCTGTGGGTGCGGTGGGCGGAGTCGAGAACTTCAGATTCCCAGGCCTGGCTCTTCCCTCCAGTAGGGCTCGGAGACAAAGAGATGCGCCCCTGCAGCTCCCTCGGTTGAGGGCTCCGCCCGCGGCCCCAGGGGCTTAGGTGCGGCTGCTCCTCCACTTCCCAGCCCGAGGGGGCGCTGTAGCGCCCGGCGCTCGGCCCGCCCCTACGCCGCGCTCCGCTCGCATCGGCGCTGCGGGCGGCGCCGCGGTGATACGTTCCCCCTCGCCGCGCTCCCCCTCCTCCTCTGCCCTCCCCGCCGGTGGTAGGTGCCGGAAGTGCCGCCATTTTGGGGTGTTCTGCTCTGGCGGCAGCGGCAGCGGCGGCGGGACGCGGAGGCTCCCCCGGGATTCGGCCTCAGCAGCGAGGCGGCGGCGGCGGCTGCGGAGGCGCAGGCAGCAGCTGAGGCAGCGGCGGGCTCAGGTGCAGCCGCTGGTGAGTGCTGCGGCCGCAGGATAACGGGCCGCGGGAGGGAGGGAGGGGAAAAAAGGCAAGAGGGAGGCGCCGCGGGGCGGGTCCGGTTAGGGAGGCCGCGGGTCACAGGGCCCTTCGGGCGCGGCCTCTCCTCGTTCCCTGCGTCCTGGGGTAGGGCTGCGATCTCCTCCTGCATGTCGGGGTCCCCGGCTCCCCGGGTCCTGTCGCGTTTGCCCAGCGCGTGCCCCCGCGCCCAGGGAGACCCGCCCTCCTCGTGGCTTTGCTTCCTCTCCCCGCGCCCTTTACCTTCACTCTCTAGGCTCAGAGGCCTCGTGCCCTGCCCAGGGCCAGCTCCGTTTTCCTCCTCTTTCTGGCTGCCGTGCTGGACCCAGGCTACCTGCCCGGGACACCCCATCTCTGCCCCTGTCGCCTCAGGTGTTCTTAGTGTCCACTCCTGTGGGTGCCGAAGGGTCCGCGCCCCTAGAAGGCAGCGCTTTTCCCGAGCCTCGAGAGCCCCTCGTTCCTCGCCCCAGATCCGCTACGGCCTTGGCTCGCCCTCCCCCCACATCAGGTGCTCACCCAGTCGTGGCCTAGTAGCTGGGCAGGAATCTCGCACCCGGGAGCGGGAGGAGCACATTAAAGTGCTTTCTTCGCTAGGGACCAGGCTTTGATTTTAAAGCCAGTGGTGTCTTGGTTGTGGTCCTCCGGGCAGGATGTTGTTGTAATTCTTGGAGACCATTACACATGCACCAAGGAGCTTCTCATTGGTTTAGGCTCATACCCATAGTTGAGGGGAATGTGGTGAGATTTTGACTGGAATCTGTTTCCGCAAAATGGAATCTTTCTCGCCAGGAGAGAGCTGTAGGTTTATTACCTTCGAGTAAAAAGGCTGTATAACAGTTTTAAAGAGCATGAAACGCTTTATAATGTGTGCAGTGTAAGAGGTTACAAATAATGAATCTTTTACAAGAACTTCATCTTTTTTTTTTTTTTTTTAAGACGGAGTTTCGCTCTTGTTGCTTAGGCTGGAGTGCAGTGGCGCTATCTCGGCTCACTGCAACCTCCCCAGGTTCAAGCAATTCTCCTGCCTCAGCCTCCCAAGTAGCTGGGATTACAGGCATGTGCCACCACGCCTGGCTAATTTTCGTATTTTTACTATAGACGGGGTTTCACCATGTTGATCAGGCTGGATGGTCTCGAACTCCTGACCTCGGGTGATCCACCCGCCTCGACCTCCCAGAGTGCTGGGGATTACAGGCGTGAGCCACCGCCCCCGCCCGGAACTTCACCTTTTAAAGTTCTTTTCACTGTCTTTGATTACCCATGAATTGGGAAGGCTTTAATTGGATGCTTTCCCCTTGCCCACAAGTGTAGCTTCTCTCCAACCGCTATGGAAGTTTCAGCCTCTCTATTAATCCTTGGTGAGAATGAAGGCGTCTCAATATAGAATCACCTTTTCTGTTTTAGCATTAAGGAGTCCACTTAGAAAATCATGGAATTACAATAGCATACACAAACTGTTGCTACAGTGATTTTCTTCTCATGTTAATTTTTATATTCTTCTGGCTTTACTTACCTAGTATGTGGTTTCTGATCATGAGTTAGCCAAGATTGAAGCAGCACTGTTGGTAAAGCAAAGCTGGAGCTTTCAGTTGTTGCTTTAACCAGGAAGGTTATGGTTCCCCTAGTGGTTCTTTCCTCATGACAGTCCACCACCTGTTTCCATTAAGAATGGCCTTTGGCCCAGATCACAGGCCTCAACTTCTATTCAACCATTCATTCTGACCCCTTTAAAGAAAACCCAGGGTTTTCTTTAGAGATTGTGCTATCTAGACTTAAGATCTGGTAGCAAGAGGGGCTGTTAGAGATGGAATATCTTTTCTAGAACCCCTTCACTTTTTGGATGAGGAAACTGAGGGCCCTAGAAGTTAAGTGACTTACTTGCCCAAGGTTATGTTTTTTTTTTTTTATAAACAACATCACGAGTAATAATGCAATCTGCCCTTTGAGGTGTAATGAAATGGGAAAGGACCCTGAATTGAAGTTAGAACTAGGCCTGGATTGTAATGCTTGCTCTGTCATTTACTGGTTACAGAACCTTGGCAAGTCACTCAACTGTTCTGCTCCTCAGTTTATTCGCACCTGCAAAATGAAAGAAACAGCATCTGTCTCACATGGTATTAGTTCAGCTTCAGTAACATGGTGAAATACCCATGATGTAATAGGCAGACAGTGAAGTTTTTAGCCAAAATGATTTTTTTCTAAAGATTTCCGTGTATTTTTCTTAATACAGAAGTTACAGATTCACTATAAAAAAAAAAACAGGTAAGTCAAAAAATGAAGAAACTCACCCATAGTGCCACCACTCAGAGATGATTGTTAAATATTGGGTCTTTATCTTGCCCATCCTTTTCATATGCTATAGAAATGCCTATCTTCCCAAAATAGGCTTATCTTAGTCACAGTTTTGTGATGTGGGTCCGGTCCCCCCCAACCCTGCCATGGAGTCTTGCTCTGTCAACCATACTGGAGTGCTCACTGCACACCCTGTCCCCCGGGCTCAAGCAATTCTCCTGCCTCAGCCTCCCGAGTAGCTGGGATTACAGGCGCCCACCACTGCGCCCAGATGTTTTTTGTATTTTTAGTAGAGATGGGGTTTCACCATGTTGGCCAGGCCGATCTAGAACTCCTGACCTCAGGTGATCTGCCCACCTCAGCCTCCCAAAGTACTAGGATTATAGGTGTAAGCCACCGTACCCGGTGTTTTTTTTGTTTGTTTGTTTTTGTAGAGACAGGGTGTCACTGTTTTGCCCAGGCTGGTTTTGAACTTCGGATTACAGATGTGAGCCACTGAGCCTGGCCTACATTTTAAAATTGTGGTTAAAAACACAAAATTGGCCGGGCGCAGTGGCTCACACCTGTAATCCCAGCACTTTGGGAGGCTGAGGTGGGCGGATCACGAGGTCAGGAGTTCGAGACCAGCCTGGCCAATATGGTGAAACCCCATCTCCACTAAAAATACAAAAATTAACCAGGTGTGGTGGCATGTGCCTGTAGTCCCAGCTACTTGGGAGGCTGAGGCAGGAGAATCCCTTGAGCCCAGGAGGTGGAGGTTGCAGTGAGCTGAGATTGCACCATTGCACTCCGGCCTGGGCGACAAGGCAAGACTCTGTCTCAGAAAAAAAAAAAACAAAAAACCCACAACATTTACTAACTTAGCCATTTTTAAGTGTTCTGTGACATTAAGTACATTCGCACTGTTGGAAAACAGATCTGTGAGTTTTTCATCTTGCGTATCTGAAACTCTATACCTGTTAGACAACAGCTCCCCTTTTCCCCCTCCTGCTAGCCCCTGGTAACCACCATTATTTCTGTTTCTACCAATTTGACTACTTTAGATAACATCATGTAAGTGGAATCATACCATGTCTGTTTTTTGTGACAGACTTATTTCACTTAGTGTAATGTCCTCAAGACTCACCCATGTTGTACTGTGTGACCGGATTTATTTCCTTTTAGGGCTAATACCCCATTGTGTATATATATATATCATATTGTTTATGGACTGCATCCACTAATGGACTTTTGGGTTGCAGCTACCTCTTGGCTATTGTGAATAGTGCTAATGTGACTAGGTGTGCAAATAGATATTCCAGCCTCTGGAACAATATCAGTTGTTTTGGATATATACCCCAAAGTGGGATTGCTGGATCAAGTGATAATTCTGTTTTTAATTTTTATTATTTTGAAAGAATCTAGGCCACTGGAATAGTGTTTTTTTATTTGTTTGTTTGTTTTTTGAAGAACCCCTATACTTTTTTCTATAGCAGTTGCACCATTTTACAGTCTTGCCAGTAGTACACAAGGGTTCCAGTTTCTCTACATCCTTGACAATACTTTTTATTTTTTCATGGCCATCTTAATGGGTGTGAGATACCTCACTGTGGTAGTTTTGATTTGTATTTCTCTGCTGACTAGTGATGTTGAGCATCTTTTCATATGCTTGTTGGCCATTTATATATTATCTTTGGAGAAATGTCCAAGGCCATTTCCCAGTTTTTAATCAAGTTTTTTGATTTTGTATTGTTGAATTATAGAAGTTCTTTATATTTTCTGGAATTTTTTTTTTTTTTTTTTTGAGATGGAGTCTTGCTCTGTTGCTCAGGCTGGAGTGCAGTGGTGTGATCTCTGCTCACTGCAACTTCCGCCCACTGGGTTCAAGCCATTCTCCTGCCTTGGCCTCCTGAGTAGCTGGGACTACAGTCATGTGCTACCACGCCCGGCTAATTTTTGTATTTTTAGTAGAGAGGGAGTTTCACCATGTTGGCCAGGCTGGTCTCGAACTCCCAACCTCAGGTGATCCGCCCGCCTCGACCTCCCAAAGTACTGGGATTACAGATGTGAGCCACCACACCCAGCCTCTATTTTCTGGATATTAACCCCTTATTAGATAGATGATTTGCAGATATTTTCTCCCATTCTGTAATTTGTCTTTCACTTTGTTGATTGTATGCTTTGATACACAAAATATTTCATGTTCGCTATAGTCCCATTTGTTTATTTCTGGTTTTGTTGCCTGCACATTTGGTGTCATATCCATGAAATCATTGTCAAATCCAATATCATGAAGTTTTTCCTCTATATTTTCTTCTAGGAGTTTTATAGTTTTAGGTCTTACATTTAGGTTGTTTTAACCTTTTTTTTGAGATGGAGTCTCACTCTGTCACCCAGACTAGAGTGCAGTGACTCGATCTTGGCTTACTGCAATCTCTGTCGCCCTGGTTCAAGCGATTCTCCTACCTCAGCCTCCCGAGTAGCTGGGATTACAGGTTCCTGCCACTGTGCCTGGCTAATTTTTGTATTTTTAGTAGAGACGGGGTTTCACCATCTTGGCCAGGCTGGTCTTGAACTCCAGACCTCGTGATCCACCTGCCTCAGCCTCCCAAAGTGTTGGGATTACAGGCTTGAGCCACCGTGCCTGGCCCGTTTTAACCATTTTTAAGTGTATAATTCAGTGACATTAGTTACATTGAGGTGTTGTGCAATCATCACTGTGATCTTTCCAAAATGTTTTCATCACCCCATACAGAACCTCTGTAACCATTAAGCAATAACTCTCAATTTTCCCCTCCCCCCAGCCTCTGGTAGCCTCTAATCTATCTTTGTTTCTGTGAATTTTCTTATTCTAGATATTTCATGTAACTGGAATCATGTAATACTTGGCTTTTTGTGTCTGGCTTATTTCACTTAGCGTGTTGTTTTCAAGGTCCCTGCATCATTTTGTAGCATGTATCAGGACCTAATTTCCTTTTTTTTTTTTTTTTTTTTTTGAGATGGAGTTTCGCTCTTGTCGCCTAGACTGGAGTGCAGTGGCGCGATGTCAGCTCACTGTAACCTCCGCCTCCTGGGTTCAAGCTGCCTCAGCCTCCTGAGTAGCTGGGACTGCAGGCATGAGCCACCTAGCCTGGCTAATTTTGTATTTTTAGTAGAGATGGGGTTTCACCATTTTGGCCAGGCTGGTCTCAAACTCCTGACCTCAGGTGATCTGCCCGCCTCGGCCTCCCAAAGTGCTGGGATTACGGGCATGAACCACCGTGCCCAGCCCTAATTTCCTTTTATGGCTGTGTTCCTTTACTTCTTGAGGTCAGGAATGTCTCCTTTATTTTGCTGTCTTCTCCTTTCTTGGAGTTCTATAAAGGTTCAATTGATTACAATTCATGCTCTTCATATGGATTGCCAATCACAGAGAGACGTCCACTGACATATTCAAACTTCTTGAAAATACAAATATGTCAGCATGTATAAAGTGGTCTATAACGATAATCCAAATCACTGTTTATAGCATTTTAAATTTCTAATCTAGTCAGATTTTCCTATCTTTGAATATACAGCATTTTCTTTCTTTCTTTCTTTTTTTTTTTTTGAGGTGGAGTTTCGCTCTTGTTGCCCAGACTAAAGTGTAATGGCATGATCTTGGCTCACCACAACCTCTGCCTCCCGGGTTCAAGCGATTCTCCTGCCTCAGCCTCCCGAATAGCTGGGATTACAGGCATATGCCATGACCCCCAGCTAATTTTTTGTATTTTTAGTAGAGACGGGGGTTTCTCCAGGTTGGTCAAGCTGGTCTTGAACTCCTGACCTCAGGTGATTCGCCCACCTCAGCCTCCCAAAGTTCTGCAATTACAGGTGTGAGCCACTGTGCCTGGCACAGCATTTTCAAAAAATGTGTGCTGAAAAAGTATCACGTGAAGAGGATAAGAATTGACAAGTTCCTGCCTTTGCTTTATACCTATAATATATGAATGGCTTTCTTAGGTGGACCAATTTCTAGGTATTTTATGTTGTGCACAGATAAATTTGTAAATCTGTCATTAATGGCCTAGTTAGAATAATACTTTCAGGTATGAACATTTCAAAGATACTCATAGGTCTCTCAGTTTGTTCTAGTGTGAAGAAAGCTGGCTGGGCATGGTGGCTCATACCTGTAATCCCAGCACTTTGGGAGGCCAGGGTGGGCGGATCATCTGAGGTCGGGAGTTCGAGACCAGGCTGACCAACGTGGAGAAACCCCGTCTCTGCCAAAAATACACAATTAGCCAGGCGTGGTGGCGCATGCCTGTAATCCCAGCTACTTAGGTGGCTGAGGCAGGAGAATCGCTTGAACTAGGGAGGCAGAGGTTACAGTGAGCCAAGATCAAGCCACTGCACTCCAGCCTGGGCTACAAGAGCAAAACTCCATTCCCTCCCCCGCCCCCCCCCCCCCCGCCCAAAAAAAAAAAGATATTGAGAGTATCTGTCAATTGCATGAAAGGCCTTTCTCCTATTTTTCTCCCTTAAAAAGATGTAGGGAGGCCGAGGCAGGCAGATCACAAGGTCAGGAGATCGAGACCATCCTGGCTAACACGGTGAAACCCCGTCTCTACTAAAAATACAAAAAAATTAGCCGGGCATGGTGGCAGGCGCCTGTAGTCGCAGCTACTTGGGAGGCTGAGGCAGGAGAATGGCGTGAACCCGGGAGGCGGAGCTTGCAGTGAGCTGAGATGGCACCACTGCACTCCAGCCTGGGTGAGAGTGCGAGACTCCATCTCAAAAAAATATACACACACACACACACACGTATACATATGAGAGAGGGGCTGGGCATGGTGGTGCATGCATGTAATCCCAGCACTTTGGAAGACTGAGGCGGGCAGATTGCTTGAGCTCAGGAGCTTGAGACCAGCCTGGGCAACATAGCTAGACCTCATCTCTACAAAAAATACAAAAATTATTGTATTTTCCTACAAATTTTGTAAAACTTCTATTAAAAAAAGAAGAAATAGAAATAAGGTCTCTGGCAGCTAGGCAAACTTTATGCTGTAAGACTTCAGATTCACTCCTTGTTATTAACCTCTTAATGCTCCTTGTTATTAATATGTTCCTTATTAACCTCTTAATAACCTCTTAATAACTCTTGTTATTAACCTCTTAATAATGAGTATTGGAGACTTTATGGCTCTGAATGAAGGTCAGTATTTATTTGTTCTTTTGAGACAGAGTCCCGCTCTGTGGCCCAGGCTAGCGTACAGTGGTTCAATCTCGGCTCACTGCAACCTCTGCTGGGAGGGGTTCAAGCAATTCTCGTGCCTCAGCCTCTCAAGCAGCTGGGATTATAGGTGCCCACCACCATGCCCAGCTAATTTTTGTATTTTTAGTAGAGATGGGGTTTCTTCATGTTGGTCAGGCTGGTCTCGAATTCCCGACCTCAGGTGATCCGCCCACCTCGGCCTCCCAAAGTGCTGGGATTACAGGCATGAACCACTCCACCCGGTCTTAATTTTTGTATTTTTATTAGAGATGGGGTTTCGCCATGTTGGCCAGGCTTGGCCAGGCTGATCTTGAACTCCTGATCTCAAGTTATCCGCCTGTCTGGGCCTCCCAAAGTGTTGTGATTACAGGCATGAGCCACCATGTCTGGCCTATTCTTTGATTCTTGATTTTTTTATTTTTATTTTTTTGAGAGTGAGTGTCACTCTTGTTGCCCAGGCTGGAGTGCAGTGGCACCATCTCAGCTCACTGCAACCTCCACCTCCTGGGCTCAAGCGATTTTCCTTCCTCAGCCTTCCGAGTAGCTGGGATTATAGGCATGTGCCACCATACCTGGCTAATTTTGTATTTTTAGTAGAGATGGGGTTTCTCCATGTTGGTCAGGCTGGTCTCAAACTCCTGACCTCAGGTGAACTGCCCGCCTCAGCCTCCCAAAGTTGATTGCTATTAATATAATCCTATAGTTACCAGAACATGTATACTAGAATTACAGTACACTGAAATGGTCAAAAGGCAAATAAAATAGAAATAAGAAAATTTTGATGAAAATCTGGAGAATTAAGTCTTTCTGTAATTGAGAGTTGATTTTTTGGTTGTGGAATCCTTGAAATGGTTTGAAAGAATGATGTGACTTGAATGGGCTTTATAAACACAGCCTGGTAAGGATAGCTGTGACAGCTTGGGACAGTGGATTTGGGGTACCACCAGTTAACATTTCTGGCCCTGTTTTCCTATCTTTAAAGTGGAGATACCAACTCAGAATAGTAATGTGAGGATTAATTGAGGTAACTTATGCTAGGCACTGAACAGTGCCTGATACAGTATTGATAATGCTGTTTCTTTTTCCATGTGTAAAATGGGCATACCACTAGTCTCTTGGGTCAGTAATGCATTTCAGCCAAATGAAATAAATAACACAGGTGAACTGCCTAGGAGTGCCATACATAGATGAGCAGTAGCTACTATGTCAGTGTTCCTTTTGTTCCCTTTTATGAGTGCATTTTGTTTTGCATTTTCTTGTGTCTGTTGTGGCTTAAGGGATAAGATTTGTGTGTCTGAAATGCTTTGCTAAACAGGACGTTGTTCCTTGTGGAATACTTGGGTAATATGGTTTCCTAGATTTCATATTCACTATTTCTACTTTGAGAGTCTACTGTTAGGAGGCTTCTGTGTTCAAAGAAAACTGAAAATTATAAATGAATATTTTGGATTTGTAATAGGGGACACTTGGGTCTCTTCGTAGCTTCAAGTGACAAGTTGAGGCGGGGAGGAGGGCTCTAATATTTAGAGTTGTAATGCAGATTTAAGACTTAATCAGTTTTAGCTATTTGCTTTGTAAACTATATTGTATCAAGAGTCCTTATTTGCCGAAAACAGCTTTCTTTCTTTTTTTTTTAGAGACGGGGTGGGGACAGGGGTCCACGGGTCCACTATGTAGCCCAAACTGGTGCAAACTCTTGAGCTCAAGCAGTCCTCCTGTCTCAGCCTCCTGAGTGGTTGGGATTGATTACAGGAGGGCAACATCATGACTGCCTTGAAGACAGTTTCCTTGACGAGACCTTTGTAAAATAACTTTGGTCTTATCATAGAATTGGCTTAGAATCTTCTTAAAGTAGAGGTTTCTTTATAGAATTCTATAGTTATTTTTTAACCTCTGCTGTGCTGTGGAGGCCATGAGTACGTATTTGTTTATTTTACACTTCATTAAGTTCCAGATTTGTAAAGTTCGGGGCTTTTTTGGGCTGTTGTTGTTTTCCGAGACAAGGTCTCATTGTGTCACTCAGGCTGGAGTGCAGTGGCGTTATCGTGGCTCACTGTAGCCTCAACCTCCCAGGCCTCAAGTGATCCTTCCCCACCTCAGCCTCCCAAGTAGCCGGGACTATAGGTGCACAACACCATGCTTGGCTAATTTTATTTTTTGTAGAGATGGGGTCCCACTATGTTTCCCAGGCTGGTCTTGACCCCTGGTCTCTAGCAATCCTCCTGCCTCGGCCTCCCAAAGTGCTGGGATTACAGGCATGAGCTACCATGCTGGCCTTCTTTTCCATTAGAGACAGGATCTCTCTTTGTTGCCCAGACTTGAGTGCAGTGGTGCAATTATAGCCTGGAACTCTTGGGCTCAAGCGATCCTCCAGCCTCAGCTTTCCGAGTAGCTGGGACTACAGGTGCACACCGCTACACCTGGCTAATTTTTGTAGTATTTGTAGAGACGGGATCTCTCCTAGTCTTGAACACCTGTCCTCAAGTGATCCTCCTGCCTTGGCCTCCCAAAGTGTTGGGATTACAGGTGTGAGCTGCCGCACCCAGCCCTGTTGATATTTTCTAAAGATGAGCACAATCCAGCCCTGTTGATATGTTGTAAAGCTGAGCACGGTGGCTCACGCCTTTAATCCCAGCACTTTGGGAGGCCAAGACACGCGGATCACGTGAGGCCAGAAGTTTGAGACCAGCCTGGCCAACATGGTGAAACACTGTCTCTACTGAAAATACAAGACTTAGCCAGATGTGGTGGTGCGTGTCTGTAATCCCAGCTCCTCAAGTGGCTGAGGCACAAGAATGGCTTGAACCCAGGAGGTGAAGGTTGCAGTGAACTGAGATCACGCCACTACACTCCAGCCTGGGCAGCAGGGAGACCCTGTCTCAAAAAAAAAAAAAAAAAAAAATGGAGAAAGTATCAAGAATGATGAGGTTTTTTTAGTGATTGCATTGATACCTAATGGATCTCACTTAATCAAATTTGATGTGCCACTTTTAGATATGTTCATGGGTGCAGATATGGTTTTATTTATTTGAGACAGAGTTTCACTCTTGTTGCCCAGGGTGGAGTGCAGTGGTGCGATCTCAGCTCACTGCAGCCTTCGCCTCCCGGGTTGAAGCGATTCTTCTGCCTCAACCTCGAGTAGCTGGGATTATAGGCACCTGCCACCATGCCTGGCTAATTTTTGTATTTTTAGTAGAGATGGGGTTTCACCATGTTGGCTAGGCTGGTCTCGAACTCCTGACCTCAGGTGATCCACCTGCCTCGTCCTCCCGAAGTGCTGAAATTACAGACGCGTGCCACCGCGCCCAGCCCAATACGGCTTTAGAAAGAACTCTCCACTAACTTTATGACCTCCAGGTCTTCTTTTTGTAGCTACATTCAGCTTTGACAAAATGGAGTTGAATAATTTTACTTTCTTTCTAAGTTATAACTCCATTAAAACTGTGTTTTGGGGGGAACATCTTTAGTTTGGGGATTATGCAAAATGAAGTTTTTTGATTCCTGGGCTGTGTAATTTTGTAGTGTTATACTTTTAATTTCGAAGGGTCAGTAGTTTCCATTTTCTTTTTCTTTCTTTCTTTCTTTCTTTCTTTTTTTTTTTTTTTTTTTTTTGAGACAGTCTCGCCCTGTCACCAGGCTGGAGTACAGTGGTGAGATCTTGGCTCACTGCAACCTCTGCCTCCTGGGTTCAAGCGATTCTCCTGCCTCAGCCTCCCAAGTTGCTGGGATTATAGGCGTGCGCCACCACACCCAGCTAATTTTGTGTTTTAAGTAGAGACGGGGTTTCACCATGTTGGCCAGGCTGGTCTCAAACTCCTGACCTCAGGAGATCCACCCGCCTTGGCCTCCCAAAGTGCTGGGATTACAAGTGTGAGCCTCCACGCCTGGCCAAGTAGTTTCCATTTTCACAGTAACATTGCTACTCTTTAGCAAAATAATCATTAAGTTAGAAACTGTCACCACTTTCTCCTTGTTCTTTTACCTTTTTGTTTCCTGTGAGATTGAGGTAAGCTCTTGCAGACTGTGTGAATATGTATGATATTGGTGATAATGTGAGGTGACTAATAGTCTACTGTGAGTAGATTGTCTTTTTTAACCCAGTATTATTTAGACATCTGTTAAGTTTTTGTTAATTTCTGTTTTGTACAGATAATTTACTGTAGGCTTTTTCCAGTTGCTTTGTACTTCTAGCTTTTGTGTATGGGAAACATTCTACTTTTCAGCTCCAGCCGCTTTCCCTCACACTGCAGTCACATAGCTCAGCTAGTGTTTCTTTCCTGGATGAATTCTGTCTGGGTGTTGCTGCTGCTAACTTAACATGCTAGATCGGGTGGGATATTCTCAGTGAGAAACACCTGTGCCGTTTACTGGCTGCTTGCCTGTTTTTTGTTTTGTTGTTGTTGTTTGAGAAGGAGTCTCTCTCTGTCGCCCAGGCTGGAGTCCAGTGGCGCGATCTCGGCTCACTGCAGCCTCCACCTCCTGGTTTCAAGCCATTCTCCCTGCCTCAGCCTCCCAAGTAGCTGTGATTACAGGTGCCCACCACCATGCCCGGGTAATTTTTGTATTTTTAGTAGAGACGGGGTTTCGCCATCTTGGCCAGGCTGGTCTTGAACTCCTGACCTCGTGATCCACCCACCTCGGCCTCCCCAAAGTGTTGGGATTACAGGCGTGAGCCACCGCGCCCAGCCCGCTTGCCTGATTTTGAGTGCTCTCTGAGCAAGAGTCTCGTGGGGGCCGAGGAGTGAAAGGAAGTCAGGGTGGTGATGACAGCTTGGAAATGCATAACTGTTTGACATTTGTCAGCTAGTGGGTGATTACTGCATGATGAAGCAGCACTGCTTTGTGTTCAAAGTCATTTTATAGCAGGCTTTGAACAAGGATATTTTACTGGAAGCTGTTTATGTGGTAAAAGATTATTTATCCCTTAGGTCTGTATTTCCTAGATGGCTAGAGCAAGAGGAGCAGACATCACATTTCGTGTTTAGGAATGCTTTTCAGCCCCTCCCTGCTCATGATTCAGTATTTGTCATTTAGTGCACAGCTAATCTTTTTCATGAGGCTTTTCCTGTCCATTCATTCCTGTACCTGATTTAATATTTTATTATTTCAGCAAGATTTTAAGCTTTTTGAGGATGGAAACTGCCTTACTGCTTAGTGTATTGCATATACTTTAGGGGAGTGGTTCAGGCATATAGTCCCTACTCTAATTATACCTTGTGATTTAGCCCCTCTTGTAATATCTTATTGCACCAGAGGTGGACACCTGGCCCAAGCTGGGCAAATCACTTTGTCCTAGGAATTTGAGATTGGAACTGAGATTCAAGTCTTTAAGATACAAATAGTCACCTACATTCAGAGAACTCAGGACATAAAATCAGATGCTGGTATGCAGCCAAGTTCAGGCTCGTACAGGTGGAAGCAGTGAAGGTCATTCCGTAAGGAGGGAGAAGTAAGTAGATTTCATCTGGAAAGAAGCATAGATGAGAAATGCAGCTCTGGAGAGAGGGCAGCCATCCACATGCAGAACAGAAATCTGGATGCCTAAAGACTTTCCAGGTGTGGGCCTGTTTGGAGTTCTTGGAGTGGTCTAGTACCCTTTCAGTTAACTCTAGTTTTTGTGTAAGCTTTCTGTTATTTTCAGCCGAAATAACTTTGAGTTAGACTTAGTACAGAGCTCTGCACAGCACTTGTAAAATTTGAAATTTAGAATCATCTTGTCAGGGATCATGGCTCTTTGGAAGAGTAGCTGGGATTACAGGTGTGTACCACCATTCATGCCTGGCTGATTTTTTGTATTTTTAGTAGAAACAGGGTTTCACCATGTTAGCCGTGACTGGTCTCGAACTCCCGACCTCAGGTGTTCTGTCCCCATCGGCCTCCCAAAGTGCTGGGATTACAGGCTTGAGCCACCACACCCAGCTGTTGGGAAGAGTGCTTTTTCCCCCATACGCTCCTTAGCCCCAGGCAAAAGGCCGCTGGAGGTCTTGACTCCTTCAGTATATACATTTGCATTTGGTGTTTAGAATGCTTTGCCAGATCAAGATTATGAGTTTATTTTTTTAACAAGTTTTTTATGATTATTTGTTTTTAATTTTTTTAGGAATATGAGCCTGTTAAAAATAATACTGCTATTTCAGATAGGAAACTTAAAGTGAGCCATCAGTTTTAGAGAATTTTTGTTTGTGAGGCATATGGATTCAGTCTTTTCTTCATTTCTAGTTAAGTGGCGTTTGTTTTAGTTTCCTGATTGTTTCCTCTTAAAAAAATGTTGATGGGCTTGAGTGGAACACAATAATGTGGGTTGAATGGCTGTTGAGACTTTAAACAAAGGGTATTGGTGAGTGGCTGTGTGCCCAGTTGATGGAGTCTCTCTGGTCCCAGCTCAGTAACTTCATGAATGATCTGTGAGAGGAGCATCACAGTGGTGTTTTTCTCTTTGAGAAATGTTAATGAGGGAGAGGGGGAAGCTCTGAGAAAGACAGTTTAGCGCTTCTAACGTGATTTTGTTTTTTTCCTGTGATCTTTTGGTTTGTTAGGTTGAAAGACTTTATTCCAGAGAAATGTAAACATTCCCTGTAATACTAATGAGCAGGAATTAAAAAGAGACAAGCTAGTTTTGAAATGGAGATTTTTTTTTTTTTTTGAGACGGAGTCTCGCTCTTTTGCCCAGGCTGGAGTGCAGTGGAGCGATCTCGGCTCACTGCAAGCTCTGTCTCCCGGGTTCACGCCATTCTCCTGCCTCAGCCTCCTGAGTAGCTGGGAGTACAGGTGCCCGCCACCATGCCTGGCTAATTTTTTGTATTTTTAGTAGAGACGGGTTTCACCGTGTTGGCCAGGATGGTCTTGATCTACTGACCTCGTGATCTGCCCGCCTGGGCCTCCCAAAGTGCTAGGATTAGAGGCGTGAGCCACCACGCCCAGCCGAAATGGAGATTTATATACAACCTGGTACACAGCCAACATCAAGATTCTGTCTTCCATATATAGATAATGTAGGATAGAAAAAGCTAGAAGATATTATTTGATATCAGAGGTCAAATGATGATTGCAAATATATCTAAACAATATTATGGGCCAGGCATGGTAGCTCATGCCTGCATTACCAGCACTTTAGGAGGCTGAGGCAAGAGGATTGCTTGAGGCCAGGAGTTTGAGACCAGCCTGGGTAAATACAGGGACTCTGTCTCTACAAATAAAATTATTTAGCCAGGCATGGTGGTGCACACCTGTAGTCCTAGCTATTTGGGAGGCTGAGGCAGGACTCAACTCCTTGAGCCCAGGAGGTTACAGAAAGCTATCATTGTGCCAATGTACTCCAGCCAGCCTGGGTGAAAAAGTGAAACACCTTTCTTTAAAAAAAAAAAAGAAAGAAAAGAAAAGAAAACAAAATGATTATGCCTTTATGTGTTGTGTGTATCGTACTAAACCCAGTGCTGTGCATAGAGGAAATTTTACAGTCTATAGTGTTACATAAGTACTGGGGCCTTGCATAAAGTAGATATCTGGTAATTATTTGTTGACTACTCCATGTCTAGTCAAATGGCACTTTAATTTTATGTTTTGGAACAGTTCAGTATTAAGGATTAGTAATAGGAAAAAGACTTAACATTTTAATTCTGTGAATTTAAGTCATTGTCTTCTGAAGATGGAGTACTTTAAAAGCTCCAAGGAGTTATCTGGAAAAAAATGTAAGCAGCTTTCCATCAAAAGACATTATGGTTAAGGTTTGTACTGTAGGCCTGGTGTGGTGGCTCACGCCTGTAATCCCAGCACATTGGGAGGCTGAGTCGGGTGGATCACGAGGTCAGGAGATCGAGACCATCCTGGCCAACATGGTGAAACCCCGTCTCTACTAAAAATAACAGAAATTAGTTGAATGTGGTGGTGTGTGCCTATAGTCTCAGCTACTCAGGAGGCTGAGGCAGGGGAATTGCTTGAATCCAGGAGGTGGAGGCTGCAGTGAGCCAAGATGGCGCCACTGCACTCTAGCCTGGGCGACAGAGTGAGACTCTGTCTCAAAAAAAAAAAAAAAAAAAGATTTGTACGATAAAAACCTTGTGGAGCTCTGATCTTGAAACTTCGTGTTTTTTATTGCCTGAACAGTCAGAAGGCTCCTAGACAACTCTGATTTTGGCTCAGTTTTCAATAGCTCCAAAGAATAAGAAAAGGAGAATCTGATATTGCTGGCAGTCTGCACTCTTGCCTTTCTGGGCCAAGACATGCTTTTCCAAATAAAATCAAGGAAATAGTAAACCACTAGTAAAAATGAATAAAGCATCCAAGAGTTTGCCTCCTGTCATGTCCTGTTTTCTCCTTTTTGTTTCTAGGCTGTCTGATATTAAACTCATGTGCCAAAACTATACTGTGGACTTGTCCTTCCTACTTCCCCTTTCAAGCTGATGGGAAATAATTATGGAAAGACATTATGTTTATTATATATTCATTGTTTTTATTGCGTGCTATTTCTGTTTAATAGTCTCTGCATACATTTACAAGTGCAATTTTTATTTATTATTATTATTTTTTGAAATGGAGTCTCACTCTGTCACCCAGGCTGGAGTGCAGTGGTGTGTTCTCAGCTCTGCAGCCCCCGCCTCCCAGGTTCAAGTAACTGCCTCAGCCTTCTGAGTAGCTGGGATTACAGGTGGGCACCACCACGCCCAGGTAATTTTTGTATTTTTTTTTAGTAGTGACGGGTTTTCGCCATGTTGGCTAGGCTGACCTCCAACTCCTGACCTGACCTCAGGTAATCTGCTCACCTTGGCCTCCCAAAGTGCTTAGATTACAGGCATGAGCCACCACACCCGGCCTACAAGTGCAGTTTTTTAAAAAGCTTTGCAAACCTCTTTACTGAGCTAATTTGGGTTATAGATAGCATTGGGAAACTATCTATCAGTCAGTCAGTCAGTCTGTCTGTCTGTCTGTCTGTCTGTCTGTCTATCTGTCTATCTATCTATCTATCTATCTATCTATCTATCTATCTATCTATGACAATCTCGCCTTGTCGCCCAGGATGGAGTACAGTGATGCAATGTTGGCTCACTGCAACCTCCGCCTCCCGGGTTCAAGTAATTCTCGTGCCTCAGTCTCCAGAAGAGCTACTACAGGCCCTTGACACCATGCCCAGCTAATTTTTCTATTTTTAGTAGAGATGAGATTTTGCCATGTTGGCCAGGCTGGTCTCAAACTCTTGGCCTCAAGTGATTCACCTGCCTCAGCCTCCCAAAGTGCTGGGATTACAGGCTTGAGCCACCATGCTGGCCAGAAACTATTTAAAAACAAACTTTTGGGCTGGGTGCTGTGGCTCATGCCTATAATCCCAGCACCTTGGGAGGCTCAGGCGGGCAGATCACAAGGTCAGGAGATCAAGACCATCCTGGCTAACACAGTGAAACCCTGTCTGTACTAAAAATAGAAAAAATTAGCTGGGCACGGTGGCACACGTCTGTAATCCCAGCTACTTGGGAGGCTGAGGCAGGAGGCTCGCTTGAACCCAGGAGGTGGAGGTTGCAGTGAGCCGAGATTGCACCACTGCACTCCAGCCTGGGCGACAGAGCAAGACTCTATCTCAAGAAAAAAACAAAAACAAAAAAACTTGTGGGCATGCTACAGGAAAGCTTAGGTGAGTAAATATAGCAAAACAAGACATGATTTTTTTTTTTTTTTTTTTTTGAGATGGGGTTTCACTCTTGTTGCCCAGGCTGGAGTGCAGTGGTGTAACCTTGGCTCACTGCAACCTCCACCTCCCCGGGTTCAAGCGATTCTCCTGCCTCAGCCTCCTGAGTAGCTGGGATTACAGACGTGTGCCACCATGCCCTGCTAATTTTCTATTTTTAGTAGAGACGGAGTTTCTCCATGTTGGTAAGGCTGGTCTCGAACTCCTGAACTCAACTGCTCCGCCTGCCTCAGCCTCCCAAAGTGCTGGGATTACAGGTGTGAGCCATCTCGCCCAGCCCAAGACATAATATGTTTGTGGAGTATCTTAATAACTATTGCCTACGGTAGTTAATGGTATATCTTATCTCCATAGAACCATTTTTTTTTTCTTTTGGTTTGTGAATTTGTTGTATGAATTGGTTCTGAGTTTGGTTTTCAACACATTTAAATGGAATTTATATTTAAGTTTCAGTAGTTATTAGTGTGAGGGATACTCTTGAAATTTGTGCCAGGTACTTTTCTGGCTCAAACTATTATAGATCAGGCGTAGGGTAGCTGAAGTTCTAGATTATTACTGTGAAATCAAGTGCTGTTTTTGTTAATGTTCATTTGTCTGGTATAAGTTTGCTCTGGGGCTAAGCTAGATCTATGGAAAGACTTAACCCTTTTCCAGAAAGCTTCCAACTTAGGGAAAAAAAATTTTTTTTTTCTAATTCTGACTGTTCCACTTCTGAAAAAAACAGATCCACAGATCAGACTTGTAAATGATCTGTTTTCTTAAGATATCTTCTAACAGAATGGGTCTCCAGGGAACTGAGTGACAACACACATTTAGCTGGGAGTGGCAGTTCATCTCCCTAAATGTAGTTTAACATCACATTTATCTACACACCGCAGTTTTGGAGGCATACTTGGAGATTGAACTTATACTTCTCTTGGCTTATTTTATTTTATTTTATTTATTTTTGAGATGGAGTCTCGCTCTGTCGCCTAGGCTGAAGTGCAGTGGTGCGATCTCTGCATACTGCAAGCTCCACCTCCTGGGTTCACACCATTCTCCTGCCTCAGCCTCCCGAGTAGCTGGGACTACAGTTGCCCACCACCACGCCCGGCTAATTTTTTGTATGTTTTTAGTAGAGACAGGGTTTCACCATGTTAGCCAGGATGGTCTCGGTCTCCTTACCTTGTGATCTGCCTGCCTTGGCCTCCCAGAGTGCTGGGATTACAGGCATGAGCCATGGCGCCCGGCCAGCTTTATTTTTATAATTTTGTGTCTGATATATTTCTAACATAATTGTGTGTAGAGAAGCTGAGATTTCTTGAACTTTGGAAAACATTGAAATCTTGATAGAAAAAATACTAAATATGGCCAGGCGCCGTGGCTCATGCCTGTAATCCCAGCACTTTGGGAGGCCAAGGCGGGTGGATCACCTGAGGTCAGGAGTTCGAGACCAGCCTGGCCAACGTGGTGAAACCCCATCTCTACTAGAAATACAAAATATTAGCCGGGCATGGTGGCAGGCGCCTGTAATCTCAGCTACTCCGGAGGCTGAGGCAGGAGAGTAGTTTGAACTAAGGAGGCGGAGGTTGCAGTGAGCAGAGATCGCGTCACTGTACTTCAGCCTGGGCAACAAGAGTGAAACTCTATGTCCAAAAAAAAAGAAAAAAAAGAAAAGAAAAAATGCTAAATATAACTTATATTGTGGTCTGGAAAGAAATAGCAGCATACATAGGTCATAGAAACTTCAGTTGAGTTTATATTGATGTAGCTGCTTTTATGAAGAGGGAGGGGAAAAACTAAGAGTTGAATATATTTAACTATTGTGCAAGAGAGTGTCACTAAAATAGTTTTAAATATTCCTTTTTTTTTTTTTTTTTTTGTGGTAGAGTCTCGCTCTATTGCCCAGGCTGGAGTGCACTTGAGCAATCTCAGCTCACTGTAACCCCTGCCTCTTAGGTTCAAGTGATGCTTCTGCCTTAGCCTCCCAAGTAGCTGGGATTGCAAGTGCCCGCCACCATGCTCAGCTAATTTATGTATGTATGTATGTATGTATGTATGTATTTATTTATTTTTTGAAATGGAGTCTCGCTCTGTAGCCCAGGCTGGAGTGCGGTGGTGCGATCTCAGCTCACTGCCACTTCCGCCTTCCGGGGTTTAAGCAGTTCTCCTGCCTCAGCCTCCTGAGTAGCTGGGACTACAGGCATACACTGCCATGCCTGGCTAATTTTTTGTATTTTAGTAGAGAGGGGGTTTCACCATGTTGCCCAGGCTGGTCGTGAACTCCTGAGCTCAGGCAATCTGCCTGCCTTGGCCTCCCAAAGTGCTGGGATTATAGGCATGAGCCACTGTACCCGGCCAATTCTTGTATTTTTAGTAGAAATGGGGTTTCACCATGTTGGCCAGGCTAGTCTTGAATTCCTGACCTCAAGTGATCCCCCCGCCTCAGCTTCCCAAAGTGCTGGTATTACAGGCATGAGCCACTGCGCTTGGTCTAATATTTCTTCAGAAATGTATACTGTATGGTACTATTTCTTGAAGGTAGCTTGCTGAAATAATAAGATCAGCTTTCTGAATTGCCAGATCCAGAACATCAAAAAAAAAAAAAATACTGTGATCGAAAAAAAAAAGCCTTCTGGATCCACCCCCAGGAATCCTAGTGGGTTCCCATGGTAACAACCTCTTTGCTTACAACTTGTCACTGTGTAACTGTCACTGGGGTTCAGAGAAAAGCCAGTATAGCAAGAACTGTGTGGCATTAACAACTCCTTAATAAAATGCTGTTGCACATTTGCAGTGAGCCAGAAATAGAAAAGAAAGTTTCAAGGTTTTAATTTCTGTGTTCCGTTAATTAGAAGCTTTAAAAAGCTGCCTAATTATGGTAAGGTGCAGCAGTGGGAAGGTGGTGGGTGGCCCAGGCAGGCATAGGAGGGAGAAAAAGTAAGCTATAGGCTGAAAATGTTAGAAACTTCAGAGATTTTTTTCTTCTTTAATCCTATCATTTTGAAAATGAGGGACATGGAATGCCTTACTTAAATTCACATAGAGATAGAAGCAGGAATTTTCCCAGCACTGTTCTGTTGTTTCTACCCACACATTGGATTCACCTTTCCTCTACTTTTCATAGTGAAATCAGTTTCTGAGGTTAGCAAAGGACCTTTACAAAAGTTATGCAGAGAAACTTTCTATCCATCGAAGGAATCCCTTCTACAGCATCCTGGGCAGGCAGCGTCTGCCTCTTTCCTCAGGTGGAGGTGACTTGTTTAATTGGCAAAAGCCCCTATACTGGAGTTCAAAGGGAAGATAGTTTTATGTGGATTCCCCATTTTAAAGCTATACACTGTTTTTCTCTCATCATAAAAGAGCAATTGTACACTGGGCATGGTGGCTCACGCCTGTAATCCCAGCACTTTGGGAGGCCGAGGTGGATCACCTGAGGTCAGGAGTTTGACACCAGCCTGGCCAACATGGTGAAACCCGTCTCTACTAAAAATACAAAAATTATTTAGGCCTGGTGGTGGGTACCTGTAGTCCCAGCTACTCAGGCAGCTGAGGCAGGAGAATCGCTTGAACCTGGGAGGCGAAGGTTGCAGTGAGTTGAGATTGCGCCACTGCACTCCAGCCTGGGCGACAGAGCGAGACTCTGTCTCAAAAAAAAAAAAAAAAAAAAGAGCAGTTGTAAACAGAAAAATTCCCAAATGTTTTTCAGTAGCCTGTTTATCTCCATTTAAGTCATGCTTGTCAGTCATGACAAGAAAAATAATTCTTTAAAGGAATTATGTCATGCCTAAACCCTAGAACTTTGAAAAGATAATGCCATATTTGGAACAAGCTAGTCCTTTAACAGGTGGGAGGGAAGAGATGATGATAAATGCTATATTGAGTTTAAAGTACTTTACAATGTGCTTAACGAGAGGAGATGATTTTGAGCTAAAGAATATCAAAACAGGCCTCAAAAATACTTCTAAGGCAAAATCAGAAGCCAAGTAGGCAAATTGTTTTGTGTTTTTGTAGTGCATTTTGCGAATGCTTTTGTCATTGTTTCTAGAGTAGGTATATGTATACAAAAGTGAGCTTGGGGTTCAAAAATAATATTTCGGGTCTTACTGTTTGTTTGTTTGTTTGTTTGTTTGTTTGTTTGAGATGGAGTCTCGCTCTGTTGCCCAGGCTGGAGTGTAGTGGTGTGATCTTGGCTCACTGCAACCTCTGCCTCCCAGATTCAAGCAATTCTCCTACCTCAGCCCCCAGAGTAGCTGAGACTATAGGCGAGTGCCACCACGCCCGGCTAATGCTTTGTATTTTTAGTAGAGATGGGGTTTCACCATGTTAGCCAGGATGGTCTCTATCTTGTAACCGTGTGATCTGCCCACCTTGGCCTCCCAAAGTGCTGGGTTGACAGGCGTGAGCCACCGCGCCTGGCCTGTTTGGTTTTTTTTTGTTTTTTTTGTTGTTGTTGTTGTTGTTTTGATTCGGAGTCTTGCTGTGACGCCTAAGCTGGAGTGCAGTGGTGCGATCTCAGCTCACTGCAACATCGACCTCCCGGGTTCAAGTGATTCTTGTGCCTCAGCTTCCCGAGTAGCTGGGATTACAGGCATCTACCACCATGCCTGGGTAATTTTTGTATTTTTAGTAGAGACGGGGTTTCGCCAAATTGGCCAGGCTGGTCTCAAACTCCTGACCTCAGGGAATCCGTCCGCCTCGGCCTCCCAAAGTGTTGGGATTACAGGCATGAGCTACCACGCCGGGCTTTTTGTTTTAAGACAGGGTGTTCCTTTGTCGCCCAGGCTTGGAGTGCAATGGCATGATTGTGGCTCACTGTAGCCTTGACCTCGTGGGCTCAAGCAATCCTCCCGCCTCAACCTCTCAAGTAGCTGGCACTACAGGCACATGCCACCATGCCTGGCTAATTTTTTCCATTTTTGTAGAGACAGGGTCCCCCTGTGTTGCCCAGGCTGGTCTTAAATTCCTGGTCTCAAGCAATCTTCCTGCCTCGGCCTCCGAAAGTACTGGGATTACAGGCATGAGCCACTGTACCCAGCCTTTTTCCTCTTCTTAAAGTCTGGTCCTCTCTCCCAGTTTTCATGTCTCACAGCCATCCTTTTGTCTCTGATACCGCTTCTTAATTCTAAACAGCTATATTCTATAAGCTGCTACCAAAGAGAGAAACATCATCCTCTCTAGACTGCCGTGGAGTCAGTGCCACATATACCAAACTGTCTGATCTGTGACTTTGTCCTCTTTTGACTGGGCCCACATTAAAGCATGTCCCAAACGCTATCTTGATATATGTCCTCAGTAGCAATCTTGTTTTTTAAGCCTTCCTTTACAGGTTGATTCACAGTGGGAGAGAGCCATGTTCAGAATTTTTTTCTGATAGCCTGAATTTTCTTCTTGTCTTTCATGTCTTTGCTTCTATTTATGTTCTTTGTACCTTTTCTTCCTTGAACTTGCATCTTCTGCATAGTTGACTCTATTATATCATCTTTGGGGCTGCAGAATAAAATGTGGAAGATTTTAAAGTTAAGGTTCCCAGAATAATGTTGTCGCCCACATTGCACATATGTCACATTTTGAGTTTACTAGTTAAGCCTCTAAATATGCACTTTATATACAATATGCGCAGTGCGATGATTTAGGTTGCCATGAGAACCTAAAAATTTTAGGCTTAAATGGTTCGGTAACAGACACTTTAAAATTATCCTAGATGAAGGCTAATTTTTTCTTTTATATACTCTTTACAAACTGAGGCATAAGGCAATAGCTGTTCTCATATAGTACTTCTGCTGACAGATTGGGTGGCTTCTTTGTTTGCCTACCTGTTATCAGTCCCCTTCATTCCAGTCTTTCATACTCTGGTGTCGTGTCCCCTGCCCAAGTATTTGTCTTTCTCTCTTTTTTTTTTGAGTCTTACCCTGTTGCTCAGGCTGGAGAGCAGTGGCGTGATCTTGGATCACTGCAACCTCCACCTCCCAGGTTTAAGCAGTTCTCCTGCCTCAGCCTCCCCAGTAGCTGAGATTACAGGTGCCTGCCACCACACCCAGCTAATTTTTTTTTTTCCCGAGTCGGAGTCTCGCTCTGTTGCCTAGGCTGGAGTGCAGTGACAGGATCTCGGCTCACTACAACCTCCACTTCCTGGGTTCAAATGATTGTCCTGCCTCAGCCTCCCAAGTGGCTGGGACTATTTTTGTATTTTTAGTAGAGACAGGGTTTGCCATGTTGGCCAGGCTGCTCTCGAACTCCTGGCCTCATGTGATCTGCTCGCCTCGGCCTCGCAACATGCTGGGATTACAGGCGTGAGCCAGCATGCCTGGCCACTAATTTTTATATTTTTAGTAGAGATTGGGTTTCGCCATGTTACCCGGGCTGGTCTTGAACTTCTGACCTCCAGTGATCCACCTGCCTCAGCCTCCCAAAGTGCTGGGAGCCACTGCCCCCGGCCTCATCTCCTACTTTCTTTGCTCCAAGGTAGGATTAGAAGTAGAAACTGGAGCCAGGAGCTATAGTGCCAGCTACCCGGGAGGCTGAGGTGGGATAATTACTTGAACCTGAGAGGCAGAGGTTGCAGTGAGCTGAGATTGCGCCACTGTGCTCCAGCCTGAGCTACAGAGCAAGACTCAGTCTCAAAAAAAAAAAAAAAAAAGTAAAATAAACTGGGTGAGGTGGCACACATCTGTACCCAGTTCCAGATACTTGGGAGGCTGAAGTGAGAGGATCACTCCAGCCCAGGAGGTTGAGGCTGCAGTGAGCTGTGATCCTGCCACTGGACTCTAGCCTGGGAGACAGATATAAAAGTAAAAGCTGGAAGCTTTACCTTTTTTTTTTTTTTTTGAGGCAGGGTCTCACTGTGTTGGCCTGGCTGGAGTGCAGTGGCGTGATCATAGCTCACTGCAGCCTTGAACTCCTGGAATCAAAATGATCCTCCTGCCTCAGCCTCCTGAGTAGCTGGGACCACAGGCAGGTGCCATCATGCCTGGCTAATTTTTGTGGCTTTTGTTTTTTTGTGGAGATGGGGTCTCACTGTATTGCTCAGGCTGGTCTCAAACTCTTGGCCTCAAGTGATACCTCTGCCTCGACCTCCCAATTTTTATTTTTATTTTTTTAAGAGACAGGATCTTGCTTTTTTCCAGGCTGGAGTGCAGTGGCACAATCATAGCTCACTACAGCCTCAAACTCCTGGCCTCAATGAACAGTCCTCCCACCTCGGCCTCCCAAAGTGCTTGTATTACAGGTGTGAGCCACTGTGCCTGGCCAAACTTTAACTTTTTTAAAAAATGTGAGATGGAATAACTGTATATTGTTGTCTTGAGTCCTTAAACTGAAAATCTGGTAAAAGTTGTGAATCCATTTCCTTATAAATGCATACAGAGGTAGAGTTTTACACATAGTATAAGGAAGTTTTTTGAATTCATGAAATGTCAATGGGCCATACATATGGACCCCGATCTAGTCCAATCCCGTATTTCTCTTGAGGAAATAAGGGAGGAGAACTGACATATCAAAGGCCATACTTTACGTGTTTATAGTCATTTTGATTTTGAGGTTATACTTGGAGCAATTCCTCTTCATGTACACAACTGTGGTGTATTGCTGTGTGTTTGTTTTTGGGAGGGGTGGGGGGATGGGGGACAGAGTTTCACTCTTGTCACCCAGGCCAGAGTGCAATGGTGCGATCCTGGCTCACTGCAACCTCCGCCTCTCGGGTTCAACCCATTCTCCTGTCTCAGCCTCCGGAGTAGCTGGGATTACAGGCATGCACCACCATGCCCAGCTAATTTTTGTATTTTTAGTAGAGACGGGGTTTCACCATGTTGGCCAGGCTGGTCTTGAACTCCTCACCTCAGGTGATCCACCCGCCTCGGCCTCCCAAAGTGCTGAGGTTACAGGCGTGAGCCACCACACCTGGCCTGCTTTGTGTTCTGTATTTTTACTTAGTTGCCTTCACACAAGTATTTTTAGTAGAGTACATACAGGTAATTAAAGCTGTGATCTTAAACACTAAAAAAGCATATTAATTCACAGTAAACTGCTCTTTGGGAAGTCAAAGTTGCTGTAATAGGACTGCTCAGATTCTTAAAAAATTAAATACAGTGTATACAATGAAGTCAGTATATACAATGAATAAGCCAGTATATACAATGAAGAGGCTTAATTTTTTTTTTCAAGTTTTGTAGAGACAGGGTCTATGTTGCCCAGGGTGTACTTGAACTCCTGATCTCAAGTGATCCTCTCCCTTGACCTCTCAAAGTGCTGGGATTACAGGGGTGAAACACTGCATGTGGCCCAGTTAAGAGGCTTTTACTTAAGAGGCTTTTACTTAATTTTTTTTGTTTTTTGAGGCAGTGTCTCACTTTGTCACCCAGGCCGGAGTGCGGTGGCACGATCACGGCTAACTGCAGTCTTGACCTCCTGGGCTCAAGGAATCTTCCCACCTCAGCCCCCTGAGTAGTTGGGACTACAGGCACGTGCCACCATGTCCGCCTAATTTTTTACTTCTTTCTGTAGAGATGAGGTCTCCTTATGTTTAGTGTTAAGAGGCTTTTAATAACATGTTGAATACTTGCATGTCTGTTTTATGGGACATGAATGTGCCTCTACTGCTGGAATCCTGCTATGTACTCAGTAATGGATAGGAGCTAGGCAGTGCTTTTTTTTTTGGAGCTTTTTTTTTTTTTAGACGGAGTTTTGCTCTTGTCGCCCAGGCTGGAGTGCAGTGGCACAATCTCGGCTGACTGCAACCTCTGCCTCCTGGGTTCAAGTGATTCTCCTGCCTCAGCCTCCTGAGTAGCTGGGATTACAGGCACACGCCCCCACGCCCAGCTAATTTTTGTATTTTTAATACAGACAGGGTTTCACCTTGTTGGCCAGGCTGGTCTTGAACTCCTGACCTCAGGTGATCCATCATGGGATTGCAGGCACGAGCCACCACTGCCCAGCCTGGAACTCCTTTTGATGACTGGTTAACTTAGCAGTGTTTTATAATCAAGGATCTCATAGTTATATCAGCATAAACATTTCTAGTTCCACCATTCTATTTCCCTGTGACAGGGTTTTTGTTTTTGTTTTCTTAATAGTGGTTTAAAATTTATTCAACAGGCTAGGCAGAAATGTCTCAGATGGAAGAACATTTTCCTGAAAGTGTTATATGAGAAATGTTACAGTGGATGCTGAGTTATGGTCTGAATTTATTTTTATCTTAGTTTAGAATATGTTTTATCTAAAGTAGGCAAAAACTATAATTTTGCTTCCATAAGCAGTGTGGTATTAATCTCATACTATGAAACATTTCAGGTTGAAACCACACTCAGAATTTCAGAAATGGAGGGATCTTAGAAACCATCTTGTTCAAATTCTGTATTCTTCACATTTAAGATATCGCAGGTGCCTTTTTTTTTTCTTCCTTGAGACGGAGTTTTGCTCTTGTTACCCAAGCTGGAGTGCAATGGCACAATCTTGGCTCACGGCAACCTCCGCTTCCCAGGTTCAAGTGATTCTCCTGCCTCAGCCACCCCAGTAGCTGGGATTACAGGCATGCACCACCACACCTGGCTAATTTTGTATTTTTAGTAAAGATGGGGTTTCTCCCTGTTGGTCAGGCTGGTCTCGAACTCTGGACCTCAGGTGATCTGCCCACCTTGGCCTCCCAAAGTGCTGGGATTACAGACGTTAGCTACCACTCCTGGCGCGCAGGTGCCCTTAATGAGAGTTCTGGTAGGTGGGATAAGCAAGAAAGTCTAGGTCTGTCTGTTCTCAGTCTCTCTTCTCTCTTTTCTTTCTTCCTTTTTTTTTTTTGTTTGTTTGTTTGTTTGTTTGTTTGTTTGTGGATAGAGACGGGTTCTCGCCACATTGCCCAGGCTGGTCTCAAACTCCTGGGCTCAAGTGGTCCACCCACCTTGGCCTACCAAAGTGCTGAGATTATACATGTGAGCTATCAAGGCCAGCCTCTCTTCTCTTAATGTGTATAGCATTTATAGTTTGTACTCCACGCTTTAGTGCAGTAGTCATGTACTGTCTGCCTTTATTATTAATATCTCATGTTAATCTCATCTAGGAACTAGATTGGAGGTCACTGATACTATGGTTTTGATTTGTGCTGTAGCCCCTATGATACCGAATAAATACATAACCAGGCTGGGCTTGATGGCTCATGCCAGTAATCCCAGCCCTTTGGCAAGCCGAAGTGAGTGGATCACTTGTACCTAGGAGTTTGAGACCCGCCTGGGTAGCATGGTGAAACCCCATCTCTATAAGGGGGGGAATAAAATTACATAGGTGGTATGCACTAAGTACTTCAGTAAGGGCTGAAGAATAGAATCATTTGAGCCAATCAGCCATGCATTTCTTATTGTTGGAAAGTTCACTCTGGTCAGCAATTAAGCTTTTCACATACTTCACATTGAAGTGAATCTAAATGAATTGTTCTAAGTAAAATAATTTTTGGAACACAAATATTTGGCTTCTGGTTATATAAGCCATCATCCTCAGACATAGATTTTAAAAATTATATTAGAGTTTATTTTAACTTGTATCAACCAGAAAATAAAAAAGAGCTCAAAACATACACAGTTGGAATGAGACCTTCATTCTGAAAGCAGCAAGGAACTAGTGAAAGTTTACATTGTTCACTCGAATGGAGAATAATCTTTTTTTGCATGTTAAATTTTAGGATTTAAGTGATAAATTGAGCCTCACCACTACTGCTGATCTGGTAAGAATCTGACCTAGTAAAGGTTTTCAAATGTCTTTTCCATTTCCCGTGGCTGAGGGATTCTTGGTGTCAGTGACTGAAATTATTTGGAATTTCCTTGACTGAAATAGAATATCTCAAACCTAACTTCAAGTACCAGCCTGTGTGTTTCTGTTTTTTGTCTGGAGCATGTGAACAGAATGCATGTGTGTGAGATAATTGGGCTTTCACTAATGGCCCCCTTTCAGCAACCATGTATGGGTAAAGCTGTTCAGTTCCCTGCTCCTCCCTCTCTGAGCACGGAGCAGAATCTGTTCTGCTGAAGCTGCTGTTCCACTTTTTAGCTTGCTATATTTGTACAGCAACAGCAGGAGCAGCCCACTAGCTAGGCCGTGTGGCCACCCTTTGGCACCCGCACCGGCTCAGACCTGCTCAGGACTCAGCCAGGGCACACAGTTTGTGTTCTTACGTGCGTCCATCTGTCTGTCTGTGTGCGTCTCTGTGGAGGACTGAGGTTTTCAAGTGAAAGAGGTGACTCGTTTGTCTTTGTTGTTTTGCTGTGTTTAGGTTTGTCAATTGTAAATTGTAGAGAATGCTTCAGGTTGTTAGGGATGGGGTGAGGAGACAAGATTTGTATTTAACAAAATACCATCTTGGCGAGAGGGTACCAAACAGGGAAATGTGATGTCAGAAATGGTCTTTGGGTTCCCTTAGAAACATACCTTGTTGAAGTGGTAGTGTTTTTTTTTCCTCTTTGTTTTGTTACAGGTCACAAAGATCAACTCTTGGGGTGGTATTGAATTCCTTTCCTGGCACTCAAATTTTTTGACATAAAATTTGAGTATAAAAAGATGAGGCACCTCCACCCCTTTAAGAAATGATTTAGTGCACATCTTGAAAGAGTGCAGTAGGGGTTAAGTGTGTTGACTTCGCTGTCTGCCAGGAAAGGAACTGTGGGGAATGCCCTGTTGCTTTGGGCCCCACAGCAACCTATGCTGTTTGCGCTGTTTGAGTGCTTTGTAAAGTTTGGCCTTACAGAGGCCTTGTAATGCCTTTTGGTGTCATGTCTATTTAAGGAATAGCAGAAGACATGACATGTAGACAAATTTCAGGTTATTTTCAGAAGATACTGGGTTTGTTACTGTATTTTAAAAGGATACTTTCTTGGTTTGTTATGAGATATTCTAATTAAACAGTGATGAATTCCTTACTCTTGGTCAGTGTAAGTCTAAATTCAAGTTTGTTGCTTTGTTTTACAGTTTCCTTTCACTCCCCTCCCCCATCCCCTCATGAGTCATAAGCATGCAGTGTTGGGAATAGAACTTGTCAGCTGAGTGGGGATGAGACAGTTCTCTGCCCATACTATTTGTAACTGTAGTCAATGAGGAGAGGAAAGGACGTTATTAAATGCTGGAGAAACACCTTGATTGAGGCAGCGTCTTCTGTGGCTGTGTGGTATGGATGCAGAGTTCTGTGTGACTATACACTGATGTATTCTGGCTCTGAATCACTTAGGGATCTCTTCTGCACCTTGTGCATTGTAGGTTTTGGATGCTTATTTGTTTAGGGTTTAGGACCTGGTGCTTAGCCTCTCCTGGATCCTGTATATTTACTGACTTTCTAAATTCTTTTGAGTGTGACATTATATCTGCTTCATCTTCTCTTTCTTGGCTATTCTTAGTGCCCTTCTCATTTTACTGTCCTAATGTTTTCCCATTTATACTATGAATCATTGTGCACCCTATGTAGAGCCTGTCATTGGAGATTAAAATCAGTGGCAGCTCTTTGATTTTACAGCTCAGCCTCAGTAAGTGACACTCTGATTAGCACACCTATATTCTAGCTTTCTTTTTGTTCTTGGCCTTTTTTAAAATTTATAACTTCCCTGGTCTCATTTTATTAGTTTATATTTTTCCAGTGTGTCCATTTTGAAAGCTTCATGAAAAAAAATTTTTTTTTTGTTTGATGGAAGGAATGAATAAATGTTTATACATAAATAAGTGTTCTCAGAACAAGTGGTTTGGTAATCCATAATGAAGATATACTGGACTCTAACAGGCCCAGTTGGAGGTGCAAGATCTGTCAGCCTATTGCTGCCAGAATTCTTACCTATTCACTTCCCCCTCCTGCTAGGAAATATTTTGGAATAATCTCAGGTACCCAATTTTTTTTTTTAAATAAACGAAGCCTATTTTATTACTTCAAGTTTGCTTTTTTTTTTTTTTTTTCTGGAGATGGAGTCTCGCTCTGTTGCCCAGGCTGGAGTGGAGTGGCACGAACTCAGCTCACTGCAGCCTCCACCTCCCAGGTTCAAGCAATTCTCCTGCCTCAGCCTCTGAGTAGCTGCGACTACAGGCGCATGCCACCACACCTGGCTAATTTTTGTAGTTTAGTAGAGATGGGGTTTCACCACGTTGGCCAGGCTGGTCTCGAACTCCTGACCTCAGGTGATCCACCCACCTTGGCCTCCCAAAGTGCTGGGATTACAGGCCTGAGCCACTGTGCCTGGCGTTTTTTTTTTGTTGTTGTTGTTGTTGTTGTTTTAGACAGAATCTTGCTCTGTCACCAAGGCTGGAGTGCAATGGCACAATCTCAGCTCACTGCAACCTCTGCCTCCCGGGTTCTCCTGACTCAGCCTCCGGAGTAGTAGCTGGGACTTCAGACGCCCACCACCATGCCCAGCTAATTTTTGTATTTTTAGTAGAGATGGGGTTTCACCATGTTGGCCAGGCTGGTCTCCAACTCCTGATCTCGGGTGATCCACCTGCCTTGGCCTCCCAAAGTGCTGGGGTTACAGGCTTGAGCCACCATGCCCGGCCTACTTCAAGTGTTAATGATAAAAAAAATTTCAGCTGGGCAAGGTGGCTCACACCTGTAATCCTAGCACTTTGGGAGGCCGAGGCAGGCAGATCACCTGAGGTCGGGAGTTCAAGACCAGCCTGACCAACATGGAGAAACCCCGTGTCTACTAAAAATACAAAAAAATCAGCCAGGCTTGGTGGCCCATGCCAGTAATCCCAGCTACTCGGGAGGCTGAGGCCGGAGAATCTCTCGAATCCGGGAGATGGAGGTTGTGATGAGCTGAGATCATGCCATTGCACTCCAGCCTGGGCAACAAGAGCAAAACCCGTGTCAAAAAAAAAAAAAAAAATCAGCATAGCTGTTGCATTTTAAAAAGTGAAACTACATACTATGTTTCTAGCTCAGTAAACAGATGAACCTGTTGTCTTTGAGTAACATAACCATTGAGCGTTGTACAGTACATCTTAAGATCAGGTACTTTATTTTGAAGAGATAGAATCATCATGTAACAGGCTGAAATTTTTTGGGACTCATTCTTTTCCACCATAGACACCAAGCTTGGTGCCCAGAATAATAATAGTAGCAAATGTTTATTGAGCACTTTCTATGTGTCAGGCACTATTCTAAATGCTTTACATATATAAATTTAATTCTAACAAATATCCTGTAAGGTAGATACTGTTTGTGTAACCATTTTGTGCATGAAGAAACAGAGGTATTTATGAAGAAGTTAAACAATTTCCCCAGTTACCTGGCTAGTAAGCAGCAAAACTGGGATTAGAAAGCAGTGGTATGACTCTAGAGTCTAGGTATAGGGTACATTGTGGGTTTGTAGTAAATATTTGTCTATTTTGTTAGCACACTTTATTATTTGAGATTATTAAATTATGAATCAGTCTAACCCATTTTCACTTTAGAATTTCCTTATGAAAATAACTATATGATTTTGGTTTTGCAGATCACCATCAACTGTACTAGTTCATTTATTTTTTATTTTATTTTTTATTTTTGGAGACGGAGTCTCTCTCAGTTGCCCAGGGTGGAGTGCAGTGGCACGATCTCGGCCCACTGCAAACTCCGCCTCCCAGGTTCACGCCATTCTCCTGCCTCAGCCTCCTGAGTAGCTGGGACTACAGGCGCCCGCCACTATGCCCGGCTAATTTTTTTGTATTTTTAGTAGAGACGGGGTTTCACTGTATTAGCCAGGATGGACTCGATCTCCTAACTTCGTGATCCGCCCATCTTGGCCTCCCAGAGTGCTGGGATTACAGGCGTGAGCCACCACGCCTGGCCCTCTAGTTCATTTATTGGTGGTAAAGAACAGCAAGCCAAGTAACAAGTTTGTGAAACATCTCTAAAATTACTAGTTTATCTCCACTAGTACCAGACTATTTACTGAAGATATTGAAAGCAGAATTAATTTTAGCCTTTTTTGGGGGTGGGGGGCGGGTGGGGCGCGGGAAGAGATTGGTTCTCACTGACCCAGGCTGGAGGGCAGTGGCACGATCTTGGCTCGCCACAACCTCTGCTCCCAGGGTCAAGTGATCCTCCCACCTCAGCCTCCTGAGTGGCTGGGACCACAGGCACATGCCGCCATGCCCAGTTAATTTTTTTGTATTTTTTGGGTAGAGGTAGGGTTTTGCCATGTTGCCCAGGCTGGTCTTGAACTCCTGAGCTCAAGTGATCTGCCCACCTCGGCTTCCCAAAGTGCTGGGATTACAGGCATGAGCCACAGCGCCTGGCCTGCTTCTTTACCTCGTTTCCTGCACCACACATCTTCCGGAGATGCCCTTACAAGGGGAGCATGGGAAGGTAGAACCAGCAAGTTTTGCCATATCCATAAACTTATAATCTGTGTGAGAGTGACAGGAAAACACAGAGAAGTCTGTTCAAAAGAAATGATGATGGGGGAATTATTAGTAGGCCATGTAATTCAGTGGAGGGTAGCAAAAAATGTATTGTATCATGGACAGTGTGATGAAATAGCACAAAAATTTGATTTAGACAGGGAAATAATCAGCTCTCCTGAGATTTTTTAAGTCTTTCACATTTATGGTAACATTTTCCCTTAGATAGATGCTCTCCCATGTTTCTTGTTTCTAGTGCAAGTCGTATTTTCTGAACAAGACCATTAACTCTTTAAGGACAGGAATTGTGCCTTTTTTTTGGTATCCTCTTTAGTTCTGGGTATATAGTAGATGTTTTCTAAAAATGTAGTTGCTTTTTTGATTGATAGATCTCCTGGCTTTTTTTTTTAAGAGCTTGTTTTTGTAAAAATGAAATCAAAGCACTGACAAGTTAAATTTTGTGGAACAGTTGAGTTTTTTTAGGAGTGATTTGAAGGATATGACAGATGATTTAAGTGGGTATTTAAATGTGAGAAGCACTCCTTTTTTTTTTTTTTTTTTGAGACGGAGTCTGGCTCCGTCACCCAGGCTGGAATGCAGTGGCACGATCTCAGCTCACTAAAAGCTGCGCCTCCCGGGTTCATGCCATTCTCCTGCCTCAGCCTCCCGAGTAGTGGGGACTACAGGCGCCCACGACCACGCCCAGCTAATTTTTATTTTCAGTAGGGGTTTCACCGTGTTAGCCAGGATGGTCTCGATCTCCTGACCTTGTGATCCACCCGCCTTGGCCTCCCAAAGTGCAAGTGCTGGGATTATAGGCGTGAGCCACCACGCCCGGCGAGAAGCACCTTTAGGAGCACAATTGCAGAGTGATGAAAGCATGATAATTGAAGTACCTTATTTATTTATTTATTTATTTAGAGATGGAGTCTCGCTCTGTCACACAGGCTGGAGTGCAGTGGCGTGATCTCAGTTCACTGCAACCTGTGCCTCCCTGTTCAAGTGATTCTTCTGCCCCAGCCTCCCAAGTAGCTGGGATTACAGGTTCCTGCCTCCACGCCGGGCTAATTTGTTTGTATTTGTAGTAGAGATGGGGTTTCACCCCGTTGGCCAGGCTGGTCTCGAACTCTGACCTCAAGTGATCCACCTGCCTCGGCCTCCCAAAATGCTGGGATTACAGGCCAGCCAAAGTAACTTTTTTTAAAAAGTGATAATAGAATAGAATAGAATTTGTCCTAGGGCTGTGCATCCTTTAGGGTGAATCAAGCTTTGCTGAACATGTTCCCTGATTGGCTGAAGCAGAGGTACAAAATTTGCATTTTCTGGCCTATAACCTAACTGTCTCAGGAAGTGTCTCTACAGAAGTAGTTTCTGGTTTCTCTAGTTTTATAGAATTAAGAATTTAAGAACGGAAAGAAAATAAAGTTTCCTGCTTTTCAACAGAACAGGGCAAAGCTCCTGAAACAAGACCATATGGAAGCATCCCGCATGAGTGCCCGTGTGTTTGATGGTGAGGTTGGGGCAGATGGTACAGGCAGGGTTCTTGGCTGCTTGGTCAAGGATTTTGGAGATGATAGAAGTTAGGTGGCTAGTGCTAAGGAAAGACTGTTGTATGTTGTGTGTATTGGGCCTGTCTGCCTAAGAGGTGGAGCAGCCTCACAGAGAGGAAGGAAATTGATGTGTTAGAGGTAAGATAAGAAAAGAGGCAGGGGAGATGCAGAGTTGGAATGATAAAGCTTGCAATTGCATCTAAACCTGCCCCTGAGATAAGGGAGAGAGAGACAAGATATTACAGTGTGAGAAATAAGATTCCAGTTCCCTGGTGTCTTCTGTTCTCTAGAGCCTTCAAGTAAGATACTGCAGGGACTGTAGGGTTTTTCTGTTTAAACTTGAAGCTCTTCTGATTCCTTTTTGAGATACAAGCCAAAAGCTGTATTTATAGAACTTGTTTTGACATATTATCTCACCCTGTCCCTTGCCTTCTTTACTGGAATCCAGCTAATGTTGCACTTTGCCTTGGCAGGAAAGGTTGATTGAAGAAAACGTATAGCTATACAGCTGAGTGATTGAAAATAGCTTCAGACTTTGTAAATAGGCCATACATGATGAGGTCCCAGCTGCACGAACGTTATTTGAGTTGCTGGGTTCATTTAAAATGGTGTGATGTAATTATGATATACTGCTGGATCACCTGGACAATGGCAGTTTCCACACAGAAGTTTCAGGCAAAGCAGGAAAAAAATACAAAACCAAAATGCTGTTTTGGAAAAGAGTATGAGTTGAGGTTTTTCTTTACTTTGTGCTTTATAGTTCCACGAGTTTTCCTTTTTTTAAGTGGTAGGAATGGACTTATGGGTTGCAGGCGGAAGTGGACAAGGGGATACGGTGTCTGCAGGCTAGGTTGCCATGCTCCAAAAGCTCGAGTTTTCTTTAAAAAAATTTTCAGTAGGCCGGGCACAGTGGCTCATGCCTGTAATCCTAGCACTTCAGGTCGATCACCTAAGGTCAGGAGTTCGAGACCAGCTTGGCCAACATGGTGAAACCCCATCTCTACTAAAAATAAAAAAAAGTAGCTGGGTGTGGTGGCAGGTGCCTGTAATCCCAGCTGCTCGGGAGGCTGAGGCAGTAGAATTGCTTGAACCCGGGAGGCGGAGGTTGCAGTGAGCCAATATTGCACCATTGTACTCTAGCCTGGGCAACAAAAGCATAACTTCGTCTCAAAAAAAAAAAAATTTCTGTAGAATAGGTAACGTGTTCACATGTAAACAATTCAACCACTGTTCCACCTCTACAACTACTGTTAGCAGTTATTTCTTTATCCATCCAGAGATACTCTGTTCATATACAAGCCATGTGTAATTCCTTTCTTATTATATGAATACGTCTTGATCAGTTAGCTGCCTTATTTTCTTTAATAGCTACATAGTGTTCTGTTGTATGGTTATACTGTATTTAATAGCCTTCAATTAATGGGCATATGTTTTCAGGTTTTGCTGATATAAACAATGTTCTTATGAATGCCCCTTTGCATACTTTGTATACATCAGATACAAGATTATTTGTAAACTATATTTCTAGAACTGGGATTGCTGAATTCAAAGGGCATGTCTTTTTTTTTTTTTTTTTTTTCTGTTTGTTTTTTTAGACAGGCTCTCTCTCAGTTGTCCAGGCTGGAGTGCAGTGGCATGATCACAGTCACTGCAGCCCCGACCTCCTGGGCTCAAGTGATTCTCCCGCCTCAGCTTCCCAAGTAACTGGGACTACAGGCACGCGCCACCACACCCAGCTAATTTTTGAATTTTTTTGTAGAGATAAGTCTCACTATATTGCCTGGGCTGGTCTGGAACTTGTGGGCTCAAGCAGTCCTCCCAAAGTGCTGAGATTATAAGTGTGAGCCACTGTGCTCAGCTCAGTTTTCAATATTGATGAGATACTATCCCTTTTTATATTTTGCAAGTGATATTATCCATTGAAAAATACTAGTGAGCTGGGCGTGGTGGCTCATGTCTGTAATCCCAGCACTTGGGGACACTGAGGCAAGTGGATCACCTGAGGTCAGGAGTTCAAAACCAGCCTGGCCAACATGGTGAAACCTTGTCTCTACTAAAAAAATATAAAAATTAGCCAGGCTTGGTGGCTTGGGCCTGTAGTCCCAGCTACTGGGGAGGCTGAGGCAGGAAAATTGCTTACAACTGGGAGGCAGAGATTGCAGTGAGCCAAGATCATGCCACTGCACTCCAGCCTAGGCGACAGAGTGAGACTCTGTCTCAAACAAACAAAAAAAAAGAGAATATTATTAATGGAGATGGGGAGGCCTAATAATTGCAATGTCAGTCAAGCAATTACCCTAAAGAGTTGCTAGAATAAATATAGGATCTGCAATACCTGGAAGATTTAAGAAACCCTCTTGAGATGAGCTTAATTATCAGCTGTAGCAGCCATTATTGCTATTATTGTTGGAGAAGAGGCAGGTTGCCTAGAGGAGGTGGAAGCAGCTGCTCGCCTTCCTTTTAAACTAAATTCGGGGGAATTTGGTGATACTAGCTAAATCTGCAAGTCATCTCTATTTTACTTTCAGTGTATTAGAGCATTACTTTCACTCACTTATTATGATCTTGACCAATTCAAAAAACATTTGTGGTACATGGGCCATTCAGTCCTTTTCTCTCTCTCTTTTTATTTTTATTTTTTATTTTGAGACAGAGTCTTGCTCTGTCACCCAGGCTGGAGTGCAGTGACGTGATTTCAGCTCACCTCCTGGGTTCAAGCAATTCTTCCTGCCGTAGCCTCCCAAGTAGCTGGGATTACAGGCGCCTGCCACCATGCCCAGCTAATTTTTGTATTTTTAGTAGAGATAGGGTTTCACCATGTTGAACCCGGGAGGCAGAGGTTGCAGGGAGCCAAGATCGCACCACTACCCTCTAGCCTGGGTGACAGAGCAAGACTCTATCTAAAAATAAATAAATAAATAAGTAAATAATAAAGAGAGGCAAAGTAATATTTTGAGTTTCCCAATAAAAAGCATTTTACAAGCTGCCTTATTTTACCAAATACAGCACTGTGACTCAAGAAAGTCCAAGTCCCAGTGGTTGGTTGTGGAACCCAGGTCTCTTAATCCCTTATCTTCCCTTTAGTTCCTTCATCTGAAAAATGGGAATGAAAATGCTGAAGAATCTCCTTTGAGCACTCAGAAAAATAATTATAGTCCTTTCCAAAGGTTATGTATTATAATGACTCTGCAAGAGACATCAAGATTATAAGGTGATTTTAAAAGTCGCTCTGACAGTGCTTGAGAAAAAAATTAGTCACATTCTGCCTACATGGTACTAACATATGGTGCAGCCCTGATGAGCTGCACAAGTGGGCTGAAATCAAAATGCAGTTGGAAAGAGGAGCAGTAGTGACTCACTAGATAAGACAGATTTGGCCTCATGGCAGGGCAGTGAAACTAAGAAGGAACTGTGGCCTTAGAACATGCCAGATTTGAGCAAGTGATCATGAATATTATGGAAAGGTTGAATGACTGAGCCTTTGGGTTTGAATTAGGTACTTTGTCTGGTGTCACAGTCCTTGGAGCTAGCACCCTCCCTCGGTGGGTTCAGAGCTCCCACTCCCTCCACCTCCCTCACTTGTGTGTATTACTTCTGTGTATCATTCCCTGTGCCTTTGAAGGTAGAAGCCACCAGGCAAATACTTAACACTGATGTGCCTGGAACATTGGGTTCAAACTGCAATGATAGGTAGAAGCGTTAGTAATTCTGCCCAGAGAAAGCTGTGCATTAGCTTAGCTACCATATGTAAATTGCTACTGCTGCATCCAGCAATTTGTTGTCCATTATTGACAGTACTGCCATGGTAAAGAAACAGGAACTATAGAAAGAATTAGATTCCTCCTCCCACCTCCCAGCTCTCACCACAGTAGGAAGCTGTTTGGGGAGCAGAGAGGAAATACGGGGGATTTGAGAGTTACACCCAGTGTGTGGGCATTTGGGGAGGAAATAGGAAAAGAGATTTTTTAAATTATTTTATTTTTTGAAACAAGAGCTTGCTCTGTCACCCAGACTGGAGTGCAGTGGCACGATCATGGCTCACTGCAGCCTCAAATTTCTGGACTCAAGCAATCTTCCTACCTCAGCATCCAAATTAGGGCTACAGGCGTGCGCTGCCATGCCTGTCTGATTTTTTTTTTTTTTTTTTTTTTGTAGAGATAGGGTCTTGCTATGTTGCCGAGGCTGGTCTCAAACTCCTGGGTGCTAGAGATGTTCCTGCCTTGGCCTCCCAAAGTGCTGGGATTACAGGCATGAGCCATCATGCCTGGCCAAAAAGAGATTTTTAAAAATGTTTTTTGCATGCTCTGTTTGCCTCATCTGAGTGCCTCTAAAATAGGGTGTCTCTCAGGTGAGACGACCTCTGGTTTAGGTGCTTATATACTCATGGAAAGATCATATAACTAAATGGGAGGTGAGCTAGATTAGGGAGGTAGTTGTTCTATTTATTGGTTGTGAATATGCAAGGATGCTATTGGCAGAGTCAAGCTTTAGGCCATTTGTGGCTCTGATCCTTTAATAATGGCTGCTTACGAGAAAATGTTTATCATTGTTAGGTGCAAAAAAGTAGGTTGTGCAGTATTATACTTAGTATAATATTGAATTTGAAAATTCTGTGTATTTGAGGCCAGGCGTGGTGGCTCATGCCTGTAATCCCAGCACTTTGGGAGGCCAAGGTGAGCCCATCACTTGAGGTCAGGAGTTCCAGCCTGGCCAACATGTCGAAACCCTGTCTGTACTAAAAAATACAAAAATTAGCTGGGTGTGGTGGTGCACGCCTGTAGTCCCAGCTACTTGGGAGGCTGAGGCAGGAGAATTGCTTGAACCCGGGAGGCAGAGGCTGCAGTGAGCTGAGATCATGCCACTGCACTCCAGCCTGGACAGCAGAACAAGACTCCATCTGGGGGTGGGGGGGGGAAAGGAAAATTTTGTGTATTTGAGTGTTTGTACATTTTATTGTATGCATGGAAGAAATCCTGGTAGAAGATAAACCAAAATATGGTTGTAAGTATAATTAATTAAAGTTGGGGAAATGGAAAAATTAAAACAGGAAGGAATACTTATGAAATATTTTGTTTAAAAAAAAAAAAAGAGGGTGACCAGGCGCAGTGGCTCACGCCTGTAATCCCAGCACTTTGGGAGGCCGAGGTGGGCGGATCACGAGGTCAGGAGATCGAGACCATCCTGGCTAACATGGTGAAACCCCATCTCTACTAAAAATACAAAAAATTAGGCGTGGTGGCAGGTGCCTGTAGTCCCAGCTACTCGGAAGGCTGAGGCAGGAGAATGGCATGAACCCGAGAGGCGGAGCTTGCAGTGAGCTGAGATCACGCCACTGCACTCCAGCCTGGGTGACAGAGCGAGACTCTGTCTCAAAAAAAAAAAAAAAAAGGGGGTGCTGCCCACATGTTGCTTTTACAGTACCTGCAATTTCAGGGGGAAAACCCCAAAAAAACTAGGAAGTGCAAGTATGTCTCAATTCAGGAAAGTTCATAGAAACTTTACAAATTACACCAGATAAACTGGGGAATTAAGTTCAACAATTGAAGGTCTGATATGTGTTACTTTTATTCAGGTGTTCTGTGGATATGAATATAAATGAGAAAGTTAGTTGAAACATAGTTCACTAACAACATTTTGAAATGAGATTAAAATCACTAACAACATTTTAAATGAGGTGAATTGTATGTGATGTGGACTAAACTAGATAGCTGTTTAAAAATTTGTTTAGAGAAAATACAATTATAGTTTTAGATGACCTAGTGTTAGTCTGGATTAATCTAGTCCCATCCTCTAGGGATTGGAAGTCCAAGAGGGGACCATTCTAAGAATGGTTGTGAACCCCTTATAGAATCTGATGAAAGCTGTGGATTTTGTTTTCAGGAAATCTCACTTGTCCATTTTCACACGGTTTAGCATAAAGTTTAGTCTGTTTAGCCTAAAGCATTGTTGGGCTTACAGGCCTCCAGCTCCTGAGAGGTCTGCTTCCTGCTTGATCCTTGTATCTGTTTACTTGGCTCTCTGGAGCATGAGAGTAGGTGAACATGGAGTTTTCCAAAGCAGGGGGCCTAACTTACTTATTGAGCTAGGCATGTAACAGGAAGAAAGAAGTAAAGGGCATTGCAAGCTGACTAAAAAGTAATACTTTAAAGAGAATATACTTTCCCCAAGTTATTTCTATTATTTGTCTTTTTTCTCTTTTCCAGTTAAAAGTTTGGGCAGGGTGCGGAGGCTCACATCTGTAATCCCAACACTTTGGGAGGCTGAGGCGGGCAGATCATTTGAGGTCAGGAGTTCGAGACCACCCTGGCTAACATGGCCAGACTCTGTCTCTACTAAAAATACAAAAAAATTAGCCGGGCAGAGTGATCCCTCATCTCTAAAAAAAAAAAAAAAAAAAAAAAATTCTGGGCACGGTGGCTCATGCCTGTAATTCCAGCACTTTGGGAGGCCAAGGCGGGTGGATCATGAGGTCAGGAGATCAGGACTATCCTGGCTAATACAGTGAAAACCTGTCTCTACTAAAAATACAAAAAAATTAGCCAGGCTTGGTGGCCAGTGCCTGTAGTCCCAGCTACTCAGGAGGTTGAGGCAGGAGAATCGTTTGAACCTGGGAGGCGGAGGTTGCAGTAAGCAGAGATCATGCCACTGCACTCCAGCCTGGGCAACAGAGCGGGAATCCATCTCAAAACAAAACAAAACAAAAAACCGGGCACAGTGGCTCACTCCTGTAATCCTAGCGTACTCTGGGAGGCCAAGGAGGGTGGATTGCCTAAACACAGGAGTTCAAGACCAGCTTTGGCAACATGGGGAAACCCTGTTTCTGCTGAAAATACAAAACATTAGCTGGGCATGATGGCTTGTGCCTGTAGTCCTAGCTGCTTGGGAGGCTGAGGCACAAGAAACACTTGAACCCGGGAGGCAGAGGTTGCAGTGAGTCAAGATCATGCCACTTCACTTCAGCCTGGAAAACAGAGAGAGACTCTGTCTCAAAAAAAAAGTCAGACTCAACTTTATGGCCCTTAGCATTTAAACAGACCTTTCTGTGGGTTATGTGCATGAGCTTCCTTGGAGACAATTTTTAACCTGAAGCAGCCTTCTTAGCCCGGATCTCTGTGATCTTGAGGGAGTCATTTCATCTCTTTGTATCTTTTCTCATCTGCAAAATGGAGATAGCGTACGTATGAGGATTAAATGTAAAGCACCCAAAACAGGTCATAGTGTATGGTAAATGCTCAAAAAATGTTAGCTCGTACTTATTGCCACTTTACAAATGTCTAGACATTTCTCTTTACTTTTAGGTGATAAGGGTTTACAAACTTTAAATGCCATATTCCATCAATTTGAAGATGCACATTTATTACTACTGATGGTATGTTAAATACATTGATTCTAAAGATAGAAAAATTTATTGTTCAAAAAACCATTTATGTCAAAGCCAGATATAATATTGGTGAATTATCTATTGTTTGAATTATTTCATCTAGTTCTCATATTTCCCAAGAGATTACCTCATATTTCCCAAGAGGTTATCCTGAGGGCCAAGAGAGACTGACAGTTGGGGCCTGCCTCTCCCTCCTCTATCTTTGACCTGAACAGCCTGACTTTCATGTTTAGGAGAAAAACAGTTCTGCTTTTAAGATTGTTTAAAAACCTCTAATCTGGATAGTTGTTAGATTATTTTTTTGTTTTGGTTTTTGAGACGATCTTGCTCTGTTGCCTAGGCTGGAGTGCAGTGGTGCCATCACAGCTCACTGCAGCCTCCACCTCTGGGCTCAAGCAATCCTCCCACCTCAGCCTTCCAAGTAGCTGGAACTACAGACACATGTCACCACACCCATCTAATTTTTTTTTTCTTTTTAGGTAGCAACAGGGTTTCATGATGTTGCCCAGGCTGGTCTCAAACTTGTGGGCTCATGCAGTCCTCTCACTTGAGCTTCCCAGAGTGTTGGGATTATAGGTATGAGCCACTGTACCCAGCTAAATTCTTTTTCTTCCTGGCTAAATTCTTTATTAGCTCCCTGTCTTATATCAAGGAAGTTTTTCAAGGAATTTTAAGGTTGCTTACTAACAGTTGTTAGTTAAGAGTGAGTTGGCCAGATGCGGGGGCTTGCACCTGTAATCCCAGCACTTTGTGAGGCCAAGAGGGGGTGGATCGCTTGAGCCCAGGAGTTCAAGACCAGCCTGGGCAACATGGCAAAACCCCTTCTCTACAAAAAATACAAAAATTAGCCGGGCGTGGTGGTGCACACCTGTAGTTCAAGCTACTTGGGAAGCCGTGGTGGGAGGATTGCTTGAGCCCAGGAGGCGGAGGTTGCAGTGAGCCGAGATGACACCGCTGCATTCCAGCCTGGGCAACAGAACGAGACCCTCAAAAACAAAAAACAAAAAACAGTGAGTCTTACTAATGAGGCCAAGTTCATGGGTTTAGGACTGATGTGTTATTGAACATCATCGTGCCACAGGCCCTTGTCTCTGGACTTTGTGATCTAGCACGTGCTATGTAAGAGCTGCTGATGGTGACTGAGTCAGTGCCAGTCATCCTGGGAAAGACAATATTTTGTCATTTATTCAGCATACAAGCTGTATAGGCCAGTAGAAAACACTAAGAATAAAGAGCTTATTACCTTGCCTATTCTAAGAAAGGCTTTTAGAGGATCTGAGAGCCTTTTCTGTCAGTGAAGTTAAAAAACTTCTTATGAGGTTGTATTTTAAATGTCTTTAAACATTTATCGCAGGTAGATAATATTGGAACTCTCAGCTAGCTTGCCCTTCATCTTGCTCTCACCACTCTCCCTACTTCCTTACTTTTTTTTTTTCTTTTTTGAGACAGTATCTCACCCTGTTGCCCAGGCTGGAATGCAGTGGTGGGATCTCGGCTCACTGCAACCTCCGCTTCCCGAGTTCAAGTGATTCTTATGCCTTAGCCTCCCAAGTAGCTGGGATTACAGGTGCACGCCACCATGTCCGGCCATTTTTTTTTTTTTTTGAGACACCACACCCAGCTAATTTTTGTGTTTTTAGTAGAGATAGGGTTTCACCATGTTAGCCAGACTGGTCTCGAATTCCTGACCTCAAGTGACCCGCCCACCTCGGCCTCCCAAAGTGCTAGGATTACAGGCGTGAGCCACTGCCTCCAGCCTAATGTTTGTATTTTTAGTAGAGACGGTGTTTCCTCACATTGGCCAGGCTGGTCTGGAACTCCTGGCCTTAAGTGATCCACCTGCCTCGGCCTCCCAAAGTGCTGGGATTACAGGCATGAACCACTCCTGGCTGTTCCCTACATTTTTTTTGCTCCTTTTTCCCTTTAGCCTTATTTTGGAGTGGGGTGGGGAGACAAGGTCTCACTGTGTGCCCTAAGCTGGAGTGCAGTGGTGCCAGCATAGCTCACTACAGCCTCAAACTTCCGGGCTCAAGCAGTGCTCCTGCCTTAGCCTTCCAAGTTGCTAGGACTACAGGTGTGTACCGTCACACCCAGCCCCCCTCTTAGCTTTTTTACTCCTCTTTAGAACCACCTGTGTACTTCCTGGTTCTTGCATTGTGATAGAGAAAGGTAGAGATAATGTTAATAGAAACAGACATCCGTGGAGCTCCAAGGAAATACAGTACAAACAGTTCAGGCTTTCTCACGGAGCATGTGCCCTTTGGTTCCCCACAGAAATGAAAGGAAAGATGTAAAACAGTCAAAGCTTTTAGTTTCCATTCAGCTTTTCTCTCTCACCAAAGCGTTTCAGTTTTCTCACAGAATAGGCAATAAAATAACATAGGAAAAGCAAAACTGGGAAGACAAAGCTTTAAAAAAATATAACTTTTTTGAGGCCGGGCGTGGTGGCTCACCCCCTATAATCCCAGCACATTGGGAGGCCGAGGTGGGCGGATCCCCTGAGGTCAGGAGTTCGAGACTAGCCTGACCAACATGGTGAAACCCCATCTCTACTAAAAACACAAAATTAGCTGGGCATGGTGGCGCATGCCTGTAATCCCAGCTACTCAGGAGGCTGAGGCGAAGAATTGCTTAAACCTGGGAGGCAGAGGTTGCAGTAAGCCGAGATCGCGTCATTGCACTCCACCCTGGGCAACAAGAGCGAAACTCCGTCTCAAAACAGCCTTTTTTGTATATTGGACTATTCATTTGCCCTTCTCCAGGTGACAGAATCCTGTGTGGAAGATTACAGTGTTGTTTATTTATTTGTGTGTGTGTGAGGTTTCCTTTAAAAAGTCTTGGTGGCTTAGGAGTAGGATGATACCCTGTTTATGTGGAGGTTTTTTGTTTTTTTGTTTTTTTGGGTTTTTTTTTAAAGAAATTCATTTTTTTTTCTTTCTCTTGGCCTGGCAGTTAAAATGTTCCTAGCCCCCTGAGGGCTGCTATGTTCTCCAGGACTTAAGATACCTGTCCCTTACCCTTTTGTGTATTGGTCTTTCTTAACAACTCCAGATCTCCCTTTTGCTCTCTTTATCTTGGAGATTCCCTGACTAGCTTGCAGTCTGAGTCTGGTCTCAGAGGGTGGAAGTGATGCCTATGAAAACCAATCACATAATAACACTGTTTTTCAAACTGTGTTCCACATAAAATTTGGAGGGAAATGTGGTTCCCTGGCCTTTTCTTTGACTTTTACATCTTCCAGAAGAACTCTTAACAGGTAGAAATTTAACTTGCCGTCTACCATCTGTGATCATCACTACAGAGCCTTCTCAGGACACACTATCTCAGTAAAAGTTGATATCTCCTAAATTATGGTCACATTTCTCTAGAGAGACAGACCTACCAAGAAGCCACGGGCAGGTTATCTTCCTTAGCATCTGAATCCTTAGGGTAGTCCTCACCTTAAATGGTCATAATGATAAAGGATTGAATGAAGTTTGTGAACTTAGTAAATGGAAGTTCCTTTCTTCTTGGTAACTTTTGATGGTAGAGGCAGGTGCAAGTAAATGCTTTTAGGAAGTTCTGGTTTTTTTTAATTAGTTTAAACTTTGCCCTTAAAATTACTGGAACTATCACTACTTTATTAGCAAAATTGGAAACTAATTAAGTCTGCATGAAAAGTTAATACTTGAGCACCTATTTTATGCCAGTTATCTCTCTGTCTTCAGGGAGAATAGGCAGTGTCTTACTAGTTAGTTCTGGGTCTGGCTTTGTCTTTCAGAATTCTTGCACTTTCCAGTTTAGACATTGTCCTTGGTGAATTTGAATAGTTTATTGTCTGTAGTGAAAGCCAGACAGAAATACAGCTGGCAGGAGTTGTATTTGGAAGTTTGTAGGAATTTGGGCAGTTTTATAGAATCAGTCTTTACTTGCAAGATTGTTCGATATGCTTAAAAATAAAACAAATTGGTTTTGTGGTTCCTCTGTTTGCTTTTACCATCAATTAACTTCCCCATCTTCTGATTTTTTTTTTGGTTTCAGTGGTTCACCGCCACCCTAGGGCCACCAAGATGCATTTACAGTGGCAGGAACTTGGTTGCTTTTGTAGAGTTTCATGCCCGGCACCTATGTATTTAGGAAGGTTGCTTTGGGGAAATAGTGTGGTCTCTCCACATGAATAACACGATCCTTAATTGCTAAAAGAATTATACAGCCATTAGCTTTTCTTAGTCTCCAATCCAAAAGCAGATGTTAAAAATGATTGTTTTGGTGACCTAGATGTACTGAAATTCAACCTCATAAATTTTAGTCATTGTTTTGCTATTTGTTACGACATTTTAGGGCAAGACTCTTTTAAACCTTTTAGTATTTTACTTCCCCCATCGTTTAAGTTGATGGTGTTTTAAAATTAGCCTTGAGATATTAAATGCAACTTATCTTTAAGGCATTGAGTAAAAAGGGCGCAGGAGGAGTACTTCTGTATTTTTATCTTCTGCCATGGTGACAGAGGGGCTTTTCTTTGGAAAGAGGTGATATACCTGGAGTCATGAGAGACGTCTAGGCATGGCCCACTTATTTTTCTTTCCTTGGTTTTTTAGAGTGAAGACATAGTCCAGAGAGGGAAGTGTAAAGCTACAGGTATGGGCTAACTACTGAATGGGTGTGCTCCATGGCTATCTTTTTAACCTTCTTGCATGAGGCCTGCTATGCAGATATGAAAAAGTTGCTTTCAGAAAGGTGATGGCTTCTTTTGTACATTATGGGATAACATTTGCAAAATGTGTGTCCCTGGGAAGCTAGAAATATTTTCTTGCCCTCTTTTCCAACTCTTTCTCCTTAGCTATTTTCCAAGGCAGGCTTATCTCCCACTAAAACTAGCTGCTTCCTAGTTCTTACAGCTGTTGGGGTGAGCGTGTGTATGTTGGAGGGAGCTGGGAGGAATACTCTACACCAGACTTGTCCAACCCGCAGCCTGTGGGCTGCATGTAACCCAGGACAGCTTTGGATATAGCCTAACACAAATTTATCAACTTTCTTAAAACATGAGATTTTCTTTTCTTTTTTTGAGCCGGAGTCTCGCTCTGTCACCCAGGCTGGAGAACAGTGGCGCGATCTTGGCTCACTGCAACCCCTCCGCCTCCCAGGTTCAAGCAATTCTCCTGGCTCAGCCTCCCGAGTAGCTGGGATTAACAGGCCTGCGCCACCACGCCTGGCTAATGTTTTGTATTTTTAGTAGAGACGGGGTTTCATCGTGTTAGCCAGGAAGGTCTCTATCTCTTGACCTTGTGATCCTCCCGCCTCGGCCTCCCAAAGTGCTGGGATTACAGGTGTGAGCCACCGCGCCCAGCCTGCAAATTTTTTTTTTTTTTAACTCATCGGCTATCATTAGTATATTTTATTTGTGGCCTAAGACAATTCCTCTTCCAGTGTGGCACAAGGAAGCCTAAAGATTGGACACCACTGGAACAGAGATGAGGACGGAACTTAGTAGATTCCATGCACATACTAATACCTTCCTTGAACCAGAATTTGTTCAACATACTTTTTTTTTTTTTTTTTTTTTTTGGAGACAGAGTTTCACTCTTGTCACCCAGGCTGGAGTGCAGTGGCACGATCTCAGCTCACTGCAGCCTCTGCCTCCTGGGTTCAGGCGATTCTCGTGCCTCAGCCTCCTGAGTAGCTGGGATTACAGGTGCCTGCTACTGTGCCTGGCTAATTTTTGTATTTTTGTATTTTTGGTAGAGACAGGTCTCGAACTCCTGACCTCAGGTGATCTGCCAGCCTCGGCCTCCTGAAGTACTGGGATTACAGATAGGAGCCACTGTGCCCGGCTAACATACTGATTTTTTTTTTTTTTTTGGAGACAGAGTCTCACTCTGTCAGCCAGGCTGGAGTACAGTGGCACGATCTCGGCGCACTGCAAGCTCTGCCTCCCAGGTTCACGCCATTCTCCTGCCTCAGTCTCCTGAGTAGCTGGGACTACAGCTGCCTGCCACCATGGCCGGCTAATTTTTTTGTATTTTTTGTATTTTTTTTAGTAGAGAGGGGATTTCACCGTGTTAACCAGGGTGGTCTCGATCTCCTGACCTCGTGATCTGCCCATCTTGGCCTCCTAAAGTGTTGGGATTCCAGGCATGAGCCACCGTGCCTGGCCTAACACACTGATTTTTAAATCAGCACTGGAGCTTAAATAAAGTGTAAACTTACAGTATATTGTTACCAACTAAGAAATGCACTTAAGTTCCAGAACTAGTGTGGGATCTGAAAGTATGACTTGATTGGAAGGGTGGTCACAATTTGACAGGACTGTTGGGTCAGTGTTACTGACAGATACTCCAAGGAAGGCTCTGAGGCTATACTATTGCTGAGTACACAGCAGTAGTACAGAGCTGAGTACAGAGTCTTTCTGTGATTAAGGATGGGGGAGGAAATGGAAAACTTTTTAGTTTTCAAAATGGTGATGTTTTTGTCATATCCTTTCAGTATACTGTATGTGGTAATTTTACAGGCAAGGCAACTTGTACACAACAAATTATTAAATGTAGTGCTTTTTTGGTACAGTGATTTTAGATTTGAAATGGAAATTTTTTTTTTTTTTTTTTTTTGGTGACAGAGTCTCACTCTATCGCCCAGGCTGGAGTGCAATGGCATGGTGTCGGCTTACTGCAACCTCCGCCTCCTGGGTTCAAGCGATTCTCCTGTCTCAGCCTCCCAAGTAGCTGGGACTACAGGCATCTGCCACCACATCCGGCTAATTTTTGTATTTTTAGTAGAGATAGGGTTTCACCATGTTGATCAAACTGGTCTAGAACTCCTGACCTTAGGTGATCTGCCCACCTCGGCCTTCCAAAGTGCTGGGATTACAGGCGGTGAGCCACCGCGCCCAGCCTGAAATGGAGATTTTTTTATGTTTTATTTATTTTGTTTTGTAAGGCAGGGTCTCACTCTGTTGCCCATGCTGGAGTGTAGTGGTGCGATCAAGTATCACTGTAGCGTTGACCTTCCTGGGGTCAGGTGATCCTCCCACTTCAGCCTCACAAGTAGCTGGGACTACAGGTGGGCACCATCATGCCTCACTATTTTTTGTATTTTTTTGTAGAGATGGCGCCATGTTGCCCAGGCTAGTCTTGCCTGAGCTCAAATGATGCTCCTGCCTTGGCCTCCCAAAGTGCTGGGATTACAGGCGTTTCCCACTGTGCCCAGCCAGAAAAATTCTTTTTACAATATTTCTATTTCTTCTTTAACCCCCCTCCCCCACCATTCAGAAATTTTTACATTGTCTAGATTCTTATGGAAAACTTATTTTGTTTTGTTTTTTGTTTGTTTGTTTGTTTGTTTTGAGACAGGGTCTTATTCTGTTGCCCAGGCTAGAGTGCAGTGGCTCAATCTTGGTTCACTGCAGCCTCGACCTCCTGGGCCCAGTCACTCCTCCTACCTCAGCCTCCTGAGTAGCTGAGACTACAGTATGCATCACCACACTCAGCTAATGTTTTCTATTTTTTTGTAGAGATAGGTCTCTCTTTGTTGGTCAGACTAGTCTCAAACTCCTGGGCTTGAGCAGTCTGCCCACCTTGGCCTCCCAAAGTGTTGGGAATATAGGCATGAGCCTGTGTTCTTGCCCCGTAAATTATTCTTAACTGTCACATTTTGTAACAATAACAGAAATCTTCCACAAAGTGAAATGCCACAGAGATAATTACCAGTTTGTGTCACCATATTTTACCTATGCAAGCAAGGTACTTGGTTGGGAGCTCAGGAGACCCAGTAGTTATATTAGAAATACTCGATTTTAGAAATGAAATTTAGGTCCAAAAAGGTACTGTGCAAAAATTTAAGTTACTGTAGTTGGTTATTTTCAAGTATCAATTGCTTACTTTTTTTCTCTCTTATATCATCTCACTGCCAGAAACTTGGGGGTAAAATACCCAGTCCACTTAGCAGCAATCTGAGGTTATGACCATTCCCTAGATTTTTGCAATTTGAATTCCCTCGTATAGATTGATGGTGATTTTTAATGACATTGATTCCCTTTTCAGTAGTAGCTTCTAATCTCCTCTGTGCTTATATAACTAGACTTTACTTTATTGCCCTTTCAAACATACTTAGATTATTGGGGTGGAAGTGTAAAATCTGTTCACCTGTTGTAGAATTCCCTGGTTATATCTATCAAGGTAGACATTTGCATATGCCAACTAGGCTTTTTTGCTTAACTGTGCTTTTGTTTGCTTTTTCATCCTTTTGGCAAAACATACTGTGATTGCTAGCCTTTCTCTTTTCTAATCCAGTTTTACATCTTCCTGTTAAGTTTATACTATTCCTATATCCTAAATGCAATGAATGCTGTTCTTTTGAGTGTTTTTCTTACCTATATTGATCACTTTTAATGATTTGGGTTCTTAATGTTACAGCAGGCTGACTACTCCTACCTTCACTTAATCAGGCTTTGAATTGTTGCTCTTTTAAAAAGTAGAGAATATTCAAGGCAGAGAATACTGAGACAGACGGACAACCAGGGAGAGAAGAGGAAACCATGAAAGTACATTCAGAGTGAAAGGAACAGGTGATAAAAAGAGGCTGAGGGAAAGTTAAGGCCTTCTTTTGCAGCAGACCCTTGGTTATAACCCCTCCTGTCACCTCTGTATTTCTAATGCTTCCTTTGTGGGAAAAGCCTGGAATGTCTCTCTGATTTTTTTTTGAGACAGAGTCTCACTCTGTCGTCCAGGCTGGAGTGCAGTGGCGCAATCTCAGTTCACTGCAACCTCCGCCTCCCGGGTTCAAGTGATTCTCCTGCCTCAGCCTCCCGAGTAGCTGGGATTACAGGCATGTGCCACCACGCCCAGCTAATTTTTTGTATTTTTAGTAGGGATGGGGTTTCACCGTGTTAGCCAGGATGGTCTCGATCTCCTGACCTCATGATCCACCTGCATCGGCCTCCCAAAGTGCTGGGATTACAGGCTTGAGCCACCGTGTCCGGACTAATTAAGACATTAAACACACACACACACACACACACGCACACACTCACGCACACACGGGCAGTTTTTTGTGAATAACTTTCTTTTAATTCTACTTTTAAATTTCCCTTAATATTTTCATTTTTGTATTCCCATAATTGTTTTTATCACTTAACTTCATAACCTCTTTCTAAAATTGACTTGTGATTAATTTCTGTGCTCTCTTTTCCCAAAGTATGTTGAATTTAATTATACTGAGATAACTCTGGTGACCTGCCTAAAAAGAAGTGCCCTCTTTCATGTAATAACATTTCCATCTTGTAGGTTTTTAAAGCGTTGTTGCTTTATAAATCATAAAATGGACTTTAATAGCAGTATAAGCACAGAGAATTTATGGGCCCTGCTTTCTATTTTCAACTGCTTTATAAATTGGGCCTCTGGAGACTTCTTTTGAACAAAAGTTCTATGACTGGGAAAAAATGATTTTAAGACATTACTCTAAATCATATTTCCCAGCCCTTGGCTTGGTGGAAACTATTTTAAGGAGAGCACATCTTTTCATACATTGGACAGTGCCTGGCAACTCAGTAATGTCTCCATTTAAGTAGTCTTTTGTTATAGATGTGATTCTGATTTGAACTAGAGATACAATTAGATTTCATATGTTTTTAGGAAATATTAAAAACACAATAACCTTGAAATTTAGGTAAGTTCCTTGAAATTTATTGAATCCTTTTTAAAGGATTTTTTTTTTTTTTTTTTTTGGTGGGGGAGACGGAGTCTTACTGTCCCCCAGGCTGGAGTGCAGTGGCGTGATCTCAGCTCACCACAGCCTCTGCCTCCTGGGTTCAAGCTATTCTCCTGCCTTAGCCTCCCGAGTAGCTGGGGTTACAGGCGTGTGCCACCTCGCCCAGCTAATTTTTTTTTTTTTTTGATATTTTTTAGTAGAGATGGGGTTTCACTATCTTAGCCAGGCTGGCCTTCAACTTCTGACCTCAGGTGATCCGCCCGCCTTGGCCTCCCGAAAGTGTTGGGATTGATTACAGGCGTGAGCCACCATGAGCTGTTGTTGCTCAGCCTTTTTAAAGCCTGGAATGTCTTTTTAGAGGAATTCTTGCACTAAAAGATCTAATTTGGTTGTCGACTCAGTTATTCTTTGGTCTAGGCAGCTTTCTATAGGAAGAGGCATGCCATCAGTTCCAATGTATGTAGGAGAAACTAGGACAAACATAGCCAGTAATCTAACCAGCCCCAGCTAGGGTTACCATCTTCTGCCTGACAGGCATGAGCTTGGTAAACTGTGTACTGTGTGTCAGTTGCACAGTCTCCTCTCACTTGCAGTTTGTTTTTGCTGCTTTAATAGGGTGGAAGAGAGCTCCTGCCACTTCTGCCTCTATAGTAGTAAATCAGATGAGCGAGTCTCTGGCAAAAATAGAAAAAGCAGTAAGCTGCTGTTACGATACAGTTCTAGATTTTGGATGATGACGTCTGGACATGGACAGAAGAGACAGTTTTCACCTTCCTGGGTGAGGTGCAGACAGATGTTAGCCATTGTTACACAGATTAGAACTTCTAGGCCTATGCCATTGTGTGTTGCCTTTCTTTTTTTTTTAACATTAACTCTGTGTGTTTAGTAGTTCATTCGTTTTACTTCTTTGCAGGCTGAACATAACTTCTTTTTTTCAAAGTTCCCTGTGTTGTGAACTGAGCTTGGGTGAAGTGAAATCTTTGAGGTAAGGCAACTCTAATGATAAAAATGGAAAGAAAGCCTGTGAAATTTGGGAGCCTTCAGAGATAACATTTTAGAGTCACTGCCTAAATATTGAAATGCCGCCATTTGTTGTTTGGGGGGATGTGGAGCTAAATTGAGAACGGGAGCACACATCTGCCTTGACTGCTAAGTATATCCATCTCTACTGCTCACCCATAATAGAATTTTTATGTGTGCACTCACTAGTCTTGGTTTTAGCAACAGTTTAAAGGAGGAAAAAGAGAATGAAGAGACTTCATTTCTTGGTTTTTCCCTTACATGTTTGAGTGTTGTCCCTGGTAGGCCCTAGTTCTTTTTCATTATCACTACTAAAGTGGCTTTTGTTCTTTGTTTCTTTAGAAAGGACAACAGAGAACTGAAAATACATTATTTCCTAGTATGCTAGTAAGAAGCAGAATATTACTATTCCATTTTTATGTTCTGGCAAATTAAGCTTCAGAGTTAGTAAAGAAAATTTCCCTGTGCCATCTAATGAGTGTTACTGAACAAAGGATTTTTGAAGTCTTTCACCCAGATGAGGAACCATTAGATAGCACACCTTGCTCTAACCATTAGATAGCACATCAAGAAAGCAAGGTCAGTTGAGAAATTGATGCTCTTTTGAAAATATCAAGAAAAAAAAGCAAGGCTGATCAACTGTAGGCAGTTGTATGTGAGTGGTAAGTTTCTGGTGGCCAGTTTATTCAACCAGTTTGCCTCTGGCCTGCTTCTGATGGTCTTATCATTCCTCTTTATGTGACTGTTCTGAGGTTAGTTTGGACCTAAGCACTGTGCTCATTGCTGTCTTTGGCACATGGAAACGTAAGTTTAAAAGCAAGGCTAACAACCCATTTCTTCGGTGAGCCTTTTCTTGCTTCAGGTAGTTTCAGGCTTTGGGGGACCTTAAAAACTGGTTTGCAGGGAGGAGTTTGGAGGATGTGAAACAAGTTTGTGTTTCTTCTGCTCTGTTAGCCACTGCTATCTTCATGGATCTGACACTCTGTTTATCTGACAGTGCACTTAGTACTGCTTCGCCAGGGAAAATTGCACAAAACAAGCCTGGCGCATCAGCACTTTCATTGTGTGCTGGGCTGAGCCTCCCTTCACATGGTCACATCCCCATTTTAATCCAATACTCCCTTTCCCTACCCCTTCCCCAGTCCTGCCTCTTTCTGTGGCACTTATTGCTGGTTTCCCTGAGCTCCTGTTTCCACTTTGTGTTTTTTGTGGGGCCCAGGAAGCTAAAGCTGTGTGTATTTGTGGATCAGACAAGTGCAGCAAGTTAATATCATTGGCTTCTGAAGGGGAGAGTGAGGTGATGGCTGCGTTTAAGTTGGATTTCCTTCCAGAAATGATGGTGGATCATTGCTCTTTGAATTCCAGTCCCGTGTAAGTATTTTTGTTGTCTAATTTTTATCATAAGCAGAGGAACTGGGCTGTTTTCTTTATTTGATGAAATTGGTTCCTTTTTTTAAGAAGGGGAAGAAAAAAATGGGAAAAGAAGCCAAAACAACCTGAATTCTCTCATGCTATTATTTTCAATTGTAGTCTGTCTCATTACTGCTTATTTGCTCAAGGCTTTAAGTTATTTACATAAAGGTGCACTTGATATATGACCAGCAGCATCAGCTCAAGTGTGCCAGCTCCAATTCCTTTAAGCTGTAGTGTTTTCCTATATGATAGATTACAAGGTATTTTTTTTTTTTAAACTGTAGCATTGTCGCTTTGGGTTGGACATGCAATTTCAAATAATCTTTTGGGAAGGAAGTATTTTATTATTTTAAATTACTGGATTCTTAGTCTCATATCACAGAGAAGACTGGTAGCTACAGTCAGTGTGTTTAGTATCATCTACAACATTCTGTATTAACATACAAAGTGCAATCCTGGACCTTGATTCCCCCCACCCCCGCCGAGTCTAATTGAAAATACAGCTCAGCACGTGATTTTAGGAACATCAAATTGTCCTTTACCCTCCAAAAAAAGCAAAACTGGATCAAACTTGATTGGCAATTTGCCCAAATAAATTGTGAGAGTGAGAAACCTTGTTAGCTTGCAGTACTGTCCAAGAACTGCTGTCGTACACAGCCAAAATGCTAACCTAACCCTGAGTTGTAGCTGCTAGGAACCTGAATTCTGGACTTTGTAGAGAAGGACACATTTCCAACACCTGATTTCAGTCACTGTAACCAGGCTTCAGAGTATTTTGGAACCTCCAGCAAATGAGCTGTAGGTTATTCAAAGCCAAGAATATTAAATGGTAGAATATTCTCTAGATAACAGGTGTTAATGCAAGTCTTTGAGGTTAGGCCTCCATGTGCAAATCAGTCTACCCTGGGATTAGATGTAACAGGTGTGGATAATAGTAGATACCAAACAGTTCTTTGTGGAATAGTTGGGGGGCAGGGCTCAAAGTTAGCTCTTTCTCTCTTTGTTTTTGAAACAGGGTCTTGCTTTGTTGCCCAGGCTGGAGTGCAGTGGCACAGTCACAGTTCACTGTAGCCTCAACCTCCTGGGCTCAAGCAGTCCTCTCGCCTCCGCTTCCCAAGTAGCTGGGACCACAGGCATGCACCACCACCTGGCTAATTTTTAAACTTTTTGTAGATATGAGGTCTCCCTGTGTTGCCCAGGCTGGTCTTGAACTCCTGGGCTCAAGCTATCCTGCTGCCCCGGCACCTGGCCTGTCTTACTCTTTTGAAATGGATCTTATGCCTCCTCTGTAGTCTCCAAAATTACGGTAATTTAAATGTCTTTTTATGAGAGTTCTTTACTACTAAAATTTTATTTTAGCAGTAACAGGTGAAATTACAGTGAATATCATCATAAAGATTTAATACATAATAAGGATATTTCCATGTCCCAGGATTTATGATCCTTAGAAACAAGGCTGTTGCTCAAATTGTCTTTCATTGTAACACTTCCTGTGCTTTGCCACTGCCTGGTGTTCAACCCAACATTGACACAGCATTCTTCTCAGCCTGCTTTCTAATCTTTTAAGAGATTGGACTCATTCAGTATCCCATTAAATCTGGACCATGGACCACTGCATGAAAGTCACCTGGAACTTAAAAATTCAGATGTTTTTATTCTAGAATAGGACCCCCAAGACTCTAGAAACAAGTGTCCAGCATGTTTTTTTGTGCACACTAAAGTTCGAGAGCTAGTGGACTTAACACAGGTCATTCTCAGAGTCAGTCGGGGAATGGATTGTCAACATTTTTTCCAAGTACGTTTGCATCTGTTTTAGTCACCCATCTTCACCAAAACTTTGCAAGGGTGCCTGGGCGTAGGCTATTGCCCCGATTTTAAACATGAGAAACCCAGTTGAGAGAGAGATTGAGGACAAATAGTAATCAGTGTTGGGCCTGAAGTACAAGTTTAAAGGTAAGGGTCTTTTTATTTTTGCTCACTAGACCAGGCTGCCTCTAGTGTCAGTGAACGGTTAGCCAATGTTCTTGATTCTTCATTGATCACTCTTAAGCTTCCACTGGTGCTACTTTGCCTGCATCCTAAGATATGGATATTTTCATGAGTTGTGTCCCAGACTTTTTTCTTTTCATTCTCCCATTGCTTAAGGGGACACTGATGTGCTTCTCTGCTTCTCAGATCTCTGTTCCCCCCAATGTCTTCTGAGGTCTAAGACTTTATTCTAAATACTGCTCATTGATTACTTTCATCTAGAGACTTCCCCACAAAAAGTAATTCCCATATTGTCTTCACTAGAACCCAAGAGTTGTTAGTTTCTTTCTCTTCCTCTCCTCCTTGGAGTTCAAGTGAACTCCAGATCCTAGTGTATCCTGGCCCAAAATTCCTCAGTATTGGCTGAGACTGGGTGCTAATCTTAGGTACTAGTTTATGCAAGAGCCTTCTGATCTCCATGTTCCCTGCCTTATTTCATCCTCCAGATTATTTTTAGGTATCTTTTAAAAGGACAGATCTGATCATTCACTTAATCTAAAATCTTGGAATAAACTCCAAACCTGTCTATAACATGGAAAGCCCTTCACTGGGTCTCTCTGACCTACCTCTTTATTCTTAGTCAACTTTCTAGTATGATCTCTTCTCTGTTTCTGTACTCTGCCCACAACTTTCTCAAGTCCTTTTTCTCCCTTCTGATGTTATCCCACTTTTCCCATCTCTCCTCAGTCCGTACCATTTCTTCATCACCCTTAGGCCTCTTTCCTCCGTGCCACGTAGCACTTTTTCTAGTTGCCTACTCTATGCAGCTGAAATCTCTGCACACACACCTCCCCCTCCTCCAAATAAAGTAAAATCATATTAGCCACTTCTTTCATAGAACTTTTAAACATTCCTTTATAGGATTTGTAGAGGATTATAGTTGTGCCCTTCTACTTTTTCAGTGACATTGCCTCAAGGGCACATATTGCTCAGTCTTACAGAGCCCTATAGTGTGTAGTATCTGGCACCATAGCAAAAGCTTGGGAATTACAGTTGAATGAATGATATTAAAGATGATTGCAGGGATAAGATCTCCGGATCTTATCTCCATACCTCAGGGAAGAAGGCTGAAAACCTTTAAAAGCATATTGTTAGCTATTCTATTGTTGGATGGTGACTTTAAATTATTATTGTCTTTATTGTCCTTAGAGATAGCCTTTTCTAGTACCTAACACCCCACATGATAGGAAGATTGACCTTTATCCAAATGAAAATTAACTTTCTCACAGCATAAATGTATTATTCTGTCTTGTTCTCACTAGGGAGCAGCTGGTAAGTAACTCAGGCCAGTGTTTCTGGGCCCTTTTTATTCTCACGCACTTCTGTTCCAGTTTTTCCACAGCACTGTATGTGAGCCAGAGGGACCTTGTATAAGGGTGGGTGGTAGCAGAAGTTTGGAATGCAACAAGTATTTTTGCCTGCTGGGGAGGTGGAGGGATTGGTAAGTATCTGAATTTTTTCTTTTTGTATAATTAAAGGGAAGTCAACAGGTAATGAGAAAGGGGGAGTGAAAAAATAATGAAAGGTTTCAGGAATTATTTTTAAACAGGTCCCGTTTGAAGGTCTTGTTTGGCTGCAAGGAACAGATGTCCACTCAAGCTAGCATATATGAAAGGGCTTTCTTATAAGGACACAGGTGGACTGAACTGTAATCTAATCAGGAGCTCTGCAGCTAGAAGACCTAGAAAGTGTATCTTTCTGACTCCAGGATATATAACTGCTCACTCTACATGTACCTCCTTTCTACTCTTAACTACCTTATAACTTTGGTTGCAACATGACTTTTCTTCGGGTCCCTTCTCCCTCCCCTTCACATTGAGACATAATTCACATACTATAAAGTTTACCCTTTAAAGTGAGCAATTCAGTGATTTTTAGTATATTCCAGAGTTGTGTAACCATTTCCACTATTTAATTGCAGAACATTTCATCACCCTTAAAAGAAACCCTGTACCCATTAGCAACCATTCCCCTCTTCCTCCCATCCCCATTCCTAAGCAACCACCAACCTACTTTCTGTCTGTAGATTTGCCTGTTCTGGGCATTTCATATAAATGGTAACATATACTATGTGGCCTTTTGTGACTGGTTTCTTTTACTTAGCATAATGTTTTCAAGGTCTTTGTTGTAGCATGACCCATTGTCTTTTGACCACAGCACTTTGAGCTTCTCCATTTAACCCATGCTATCTCTAGTTGCAACTTTTCCACTTCTGACTTCACTACTAACTGCCTGTTGCTGTTAACCAGTTCCAGATTCTGTAAAGCAGTGCTGTCAAATAAAACATTCTGTGATGATGAAAATATTCTGTATCGCAGCTGGGAGCAGTGGCTCGTGCCTATAATCCCAGCATTTGGCAGGCTGAGATGGAAGGATCCCTTGAGGCCAGGAGTTCGAGACCAGCTTGGGTTTCATAGCAAGACCCCTGTCTTTACAAAAACAACAACAACTATAAAACGTTCTGTCTCTGTCTCATACAGTAGCCACTAGCCACATGTGGCAAGTGCAACTGAAGAACTTAGTTTTTTAAATTAAGTTTAAATAGCCACTTGTGGCTAGTGGCTATCATCGTATTGCTCAGTGCAGCTATAAAGGAGCTTGATTGGCCAGGCCCGTTTTTGTTTTAAGCATAGGTCAAGGGTCTTAAGTTTCTGGCCAGCCAATGGATCAGCTTGCCATTGGGTTAAGACCCACCCCATGGTTTAGTCACTTGGGGCCAGAGGATGGGAAAAATTTGGAATAGAACATTTGTGCTGCCCCTGAGATAGGCCTAGGGTGGGGAAATTTTGAGAGGTGAAAAAGGAGAAAGAGAAGAGAGTGTTCAAGAATTTTGAACAAACACATACTTTGAAAATAACAGCTCTTTTTTGTTCCCTTGTGTGTCTCTTCCCAATTGTATCCCTATTGTATTTTCTCATAGTATGTTTCAGCAGAAATCAAGGTAGACGAAGTAACCTCTTGTCCTGAATTTTCATAGTTGCTCATTCTTAATAATGGCAGCAGAAGCAACAATGAGAGCAACTACCTCCTCAGGTATTATTATTACTGCTTCTGCTGCCAGTAGTAGAAACATAAAAAGAGAGGGGGTAGGTTTCATCCCTTTCCCCTAAAACACTTGCCACTTTCTGATCTCCTTCCTCTTCACATTCTTGCAGGCCCTGATTTGCCTTTCTTCTATCCTGTTCCCAGGTCAGGGCTGGCAGTACTGCCCCAGGAAATAGGAATTTCCATAGACTTGCCTCTTAGGAATGACAGGGACACTATAGATACTTCTCCAGGGAACTGCTGAATTCACTGGTTCTTGAATGGAGATGATAAATATACATAACTCTCCATTGAATGGGGAAGTAAGGTACAAATTTGAGAATGTATTTAATGATACAAAGAGTAAATGGATGATGTGGTAGCTGATGTGTACCCAGATGGCTTTTTTAATACAATGGTTACTTTTAATCATAATGACAACATGCATATTGGAAATATATGTGGAAGAGGGAGAGTGTTGTTTCTCTTCAGACACAATATCAGAGAAAGTTTGTGACTGCTTATTACATACACACGGGTATACATGCGGGTTGTTGCTATACCTTGGTAGTGCTTCTCAAGCTGTGGTAAGGGACCATATCTCTCCCCACCCCCACTCCCTTGTAAAATGCAATGAGAATGATGTAGGGGAAAAAAAAAGGTATGAGCTTGTATTTTACATTTATTATTATTAGACTGAACAAATACAAAATTGCTCAGTCTAATTTCTGTAAAAATTTCCAAAGAGTTAAGTTTGAAGATTGCCCCTGGTCCTTAGGCCACACCTTGTGTGTGTGCACGCTTTTTTTTTTTTGAGATGGAGTCTTGCTCTGTCGCCCAGGCTGGAGTACAATGGCACGATCCCAGCTCACTGTAGCCTCCGCCTCCTGGGTTCAAGTGATTCTCCTGCTTCAGCCTCCTGAGTAGCTGGGACTACAGGTGCGTGCCACTACACCCAGCTAATTTTTTTTTTTTTTTTTTTTTAAAGTAGAGACGGGGTTTCACCGTGTTGTTCAGGCTGGTCTCAAACTCCTGACCTCAGGTGAGTCGCTGTCCCCAGCCTCTTGGGCCACAGTTTGAACAGTGCTACTCTACGGGAGTCTTCTGGCTATTGAATTGGTATATAAACAGGGAAGGGGAGGTTCATGGTGTAGGTAGACCTGGAAAAATAGAGAAGGATTTGGAGAGCTAAAGAAGAGCAAAGGATGACATTTCTCTAGAATCTTGAGTCCCTGCTAAACTTTTGGGTAAACTGTAATCTACATATATTGACTTGTGTTTATGCTTTAGCACTAAACAGGATGCAAAAGTTCAGAATTGGCACACAAACAACAGAGGGAAGGGGCAATCTGGGAGCAGTTGCCTCCAGTGTAATACAGATTGATAAAACTGCTTTTCAGAAATAGCTGTCAGCTTCCTTATCAAAATGTATTCTGGGCACCATTGGGGTTCTTTGTTAACCCTCTCTAGAATAGAAATAGAATGAAAGATTAGCAACATTCTAGTAAAATGCTATTACAACTGGTAATTAAAGTTGTCGGGACAGGTTGTAGGGAGCCAGTGTTTCACTAGTGATAGGGCTGCCTTTTTTTTTTTTGGAGACAAGATCTCACTCTGCCACCCAGGCTGGAGTGCAGTGGCCCCATCTCAGCTCACTGCAACCTCCAACTCCCAGGTTCAAGCGATTGTTGTGCCTTAGCCTCCCGAGTAGCTGGGATTACAGGTGCACGCCACCACACCCAGCTAATTGCTTTGTATTTTTTGGTAGAGACGGAGTTTACCATGTTGGCCAGGGTGGTCTCGAACTCCTGACCTCAAGTGATCTGCCTGCCTCGGCCTCCCACAGTTGCTAGGATTACAGGCATGAGCCACCATGCCTGGCCATAGGGCTTTTTTTCATCATGGTAGCTGGTTTCTGTTGGAACATTAGGATTAAGCATTTAAAAGCAGTCACATTATGTTTTTGCCATGACCTGCCACACATTTTAAATTAACAGATTACAGGAAAACCAGTAAAATGATGCCATCTGAAACACTCAAAAGAAAATAGGCCAGGCGCAGTAGTTCCATGCCTATAATCCCAGCACTTTGGGAGGCTGAGGTGGGAGAATCGTTTGAGCCCAGGAGTTTCAGACCAGCCCTTGCAACATAGTGAGACCCTCTCTCTACAAAAAAATGTTAAAAACTAGCCAGATGTGGTGGCGCACACCCGTAGTTCCATCTACTGGGATTGCTGAGGTAGGAGAATCGCTTGAGCCTGGGAGGTCGAGGCTGCAGTTAGCTGTGGTCATGCCACTGCACTCCAGCCTGGGCAACAGAGCGAGACCTTGTCTTTAAAAGAAAAAGGCGTATTAATCCTGTGGCAATCAAATAATCATAGGAGATAATAGCTGCTCTTAAATTTGGGTGCTGTTTTTGTGCATAGCACTCATTTTATCAGAGCTAATTGGTTAAATGGGAACTGTTGAAACTTAAGGAATTTCTCCTTTCACACATTTGAGTGCTTACTTTGAACCGGATACTATACCCAGTGTGTTTACAAGAATGAACAGGAAATAAAATGGTTTCTGCCTGCAAGGAGCTGTCAGTTTAATTGGGAAGAGGTGGATACAGCCCGATTATGTTCAAAGGTGTTAAGCATAGTTTTAATGCTAAAATTTCCACAACGAAGGTGGAAATTTAGTACTGTTGGAGTCCTAGGATTGTAGCTGATTAGTTAACCTGGAAGAATATGGGGAGCCTTCACAGATATAGGGTTAGGAATTGGTCTATATTCCATTTGTCTTACAGCTTTTGAATTTAGATAGTGCTAGAGTCATCAAAGGTGATGTGAGAATAACCCCTGTAAGTGTTGAAATATAAAAGATTCAAGGCTGGGTGCGGTGGCTCAGGCCTGTAATCCCAGCACTTGGGAGGCCAAGGCAGGTGGATCACTTGAGCTCAGTTCAAGACCAGCCTGGCCAACATGGCTAAACCCCAGCTCTACTAAAAATACAAAAATTAGCCAGGCATGGTGGCGCATACCTGTAATCCCAGCTACTCAGGAGGCTGAGGCATGAGAATCACTTGAACCTGGGAGGTGGAGGTTGCAGTGAGCTGAGATTACGCCACTGCACTCCAGCCTGGGCAACAGAGAGAATCTGTCTCAAATAAAAAATAAAGAAATAGGCTGGGCACGGTGGCTCATCCCTGTAATCCCAGCACTTTGGAAGGCCGAGGCAGGCAGATCACCTGAGGTCAGGAGTTTGTGACCAGCCTGGCCAACATGGCAAAGCCCCATCTCTACTAAAAATACAAAAATTAGCTGGGCAGGGTGACACGCACCTGTAATCCCAGCTACTTGGGAGGCTAAGGCAGGAAAATCACTTGAACCCAGGAGGCAGAGGTTGCAGTGAGCCGAGATGGCACCATTGCACTCCAGCCCGGGCGACAGAGCGAGACTCCATTTCAAAAAAAAAGAAAGAAAGAAAGAAATATATAGTAATTAAAAGAAGGTGAGCTACTTTCATAGATTCAGCATTCTTAAGGATCTTCAGACACTATTCAGAAGATAGCAATGGTGGAAAAATGATTTTTTTGTTGTTGTTTAAAGAGAACTAGCACATTGGCTGGGTGCAGTGCTTCACGCCTGTAATCCAGCACTTTGGGAGACCGAGGTGGGCAGATTACCTGAGGTCAGGAGTTTGAGACCAGCCTGACCAATATGGTGAAACCCCATCTCTACTAAAAATACAAAATTAACCACGCATGGTGGTGCATGCCTTTAATCCTAGCTACTTGGGAGGCTGAGGCAGGAGAATTGCTTGAACCTGGGAGGAGGAGGTTGCAGAGAGCTGAGATCATGCCATTGCACTCCAGCCTGGGCAATAAGAGTGAAAGTCAGCCTCAAAAAAAAAAAAAAAACTAGCATGTTGTTTGGGATTGGATATTAGAATGTGGCAATTTTTGTATATGATTTTTAGATTAAGCAGATACTAACAGAAAAGCTAATAGTGCTAGATATTGGGAATTTAAGTTATTAATGGTTTAGATAAATGTTCAGAGTTAAATTTAGAAACAAATAGGACGAAGGACTTTGAAGTAGATGGTATGAGGCCAGGCATGGTGGCTCACACCTGTAATCCCAGCACTTTAGGAGGCCGAGGCGGGTGGATCACCTGAGGTCAGTTTGAGACCAGCCTGGCCAACATGGTGAAAGCCCGTCTCTACTAAAAATACAAAAATTAGCTGGGCATGGTAGCAGACACCTGTAATCCCAGCCACTCGGGAGGCTGAGGCAGGAGAATCTCTTGAACCTGGGAAGTGGAGATTGCCATGAGCTGAGATCGGGCCATTACACTCCAGCCTGGGCAACAAGAGTGAAATTCCGTCTCAAAAAAAAAAAAAAAAACAAAAAAAAATAAGATGGTATGTTCTGAGTGGAAACACCTATAGTGTAAGAATTCACCTAGGTTGTTTACAGTGGCAAGATAGGAATGAAGGTATTAAAATAGCTGATTATCCTTCAGGTTCTAAAGGTAATAAAACTGAAATAGGAGAATTACAAGTACAATGTGATAGGACTAGAGAAACTTGGGATCGTTAAAATGGTTGCCCTCAGTAAGGGAATCTTAACTGGTCTTAGAGTAATAGCAGTAAATTGGATAACTCAGAAACAGAAAATCTAAAATGATGGTAACATTGTTTATGTTCATCGCACAATCATCTGGAAATATAAGAGGTGGAGCTCTGTTTTGGTCTGGAGACCTAACTCGAGCATTATGATTATACATGAGTCAGCTACATTCAAAGGCCAGCATTCTAGTCCTTAGTTTAATCCTTGAAAATCAAGTGCTTCTTTTCTAACTTCTACTGAAAGGAAACTTCACCTGTCATTGTATACATTGAAGTGTTCTGAATCTTATTTGTAATCAATAGTCCTTTGTTATTTTGTGGGCCTTTTTTTAGTGTTTGTTTTGTTAACTATGCTTAAAAGTTATTAAAACTTGATCTTGTTTTGGGAGTTTTACCCTTTAAGTTCCTCCTCTAGCATGGTAATTCTCATGCTAGATAAGAAATGTACACTGTCAGTTCCCTGGTAACAGCTGGGATGTCCCAGTCAGAATGGTGACTTTAGTTTGGCATCTGATGGAATGGGTGGCCATGGTGAGGGAGAACCAGGGAACTCTTTTAAACTGAATGGAAGTAGTGAAAGAAGTAGATTTTTTTTCCCCTACGTTCTCAGAACTAGTTAAGATCATTAAAGAAAAGAAAATTTCCTCTGGAAAGCAACATTATTACATAATAGAAGTTTCATTTTATCTCACACAGCTCAAAGAAAATGAACGGCACCCTGGACCACCCAGACCAACCAGATCTTGATGCTATCAAGATGTTTGTGGGCCAGGTTCCAAGGACCTGGTCTGAAAAGGACTTGCGGGAACTCTTCGAACAGTATGGTGCTGTATATGAAATCAACGTCCTAAGGGATAGGAGCCAAAACCCTCCTCAGAGCAAAGGTTAGGGCTTTGGGTTTTGGTTTATCTTATTTTTTCCACTGACTCTCAGAGCAGGTGAGGGCTTTGGGTTTTTAACAGGATACAAAAAATTGGATTTTTATATGTAATTTCTTTCATGTGCATTCTCTCTGTCATTGCCAGAATACTCCTGTCTGTCTGTCTATTGGAAAAAATCTGTCCTTTTATAGTAGTAATATCTTGTAATCCAAACATATTTAATGGCTTTAAAAAGTTAAGGTGTTAGCATGAGGATAATTTGTAAATTGGGTCTTGGGCAGTCCTTTGTGAGGGTTCTAAATTTAAGAGACAGACTCACGTGAGTGTCTTATTTGACCTTGGGAACAGAATGACAAAGATAAAATTGAAGTTAAACCACATAAAGTTTTCTTTAGTGTTTGGGCTAGCATAAGCTGAAGGAGAAAGACTGTCCACATACCCATCGGTTTCTTGTTAGTATTACAGAGGCCTTGCAGGATAGTTTATCAAATAGAAAGGATTTGTTTAGGCAGCTTGTTTGCTGTTGCCACAAAGTGAACAGGAGAGGAAAGGCGGAGCTGCTTCCAGAATTGCCTAGCAGAGTGGAAGTTTCACAGGACTGATGGTAGATAGGTATTAACTTTGCCCCATATATACACACAGACATGTTCTTATTTTCCATTTTACCAGTTTTCAAATAATTTTTTGTGAAAGCTGTCCAACAGTGCAAATGTAAGCAAGCATGATTATCATATTGAAACTAGCTTAATAGCAGAGGATCTAGAAGCAGAGGAATTACTTTCTCTTTTTGGCATGGTTAACTAAAAATATAAAGTATAATAGTTTCTGAACATGACTGGCAATATAACCTTCAGTAATTTGTAGTTCTAACTGCTGCAGCATGATTTAAAAAAAAAAATCTATATTGTATCTCATGAGAATATGGGAGTGTCAGAACATTTAAGCCCAAGATTTACAAGATATACTTCCTCTCCTACTACCCAAAATAAAGATACAAAGCACAAAATCTACAGATCTGAGGCAGCACCATGTGCTTTTAGAAGCTTAATTATATTTGATGAGAACCAAGAGTCCAAAAAAAGATGTTAAGAGGTGCTTGTTCTTAAGTCATTTTATAATTTAATAAGTGATAATTATGTTTGAGGCATATGGTAGAATCTGGCTACGAAGTAGGGAGTGGTTTATTCTGAGAGAGCAGTGAAAGAAAGAGTTCCTGGTAGACTACAGGCTGCAAAAGTATAGAGCCCCATCTGTCTTCTTGTCTCATATACCACCTGGTGTTCCAAGTAGGGTAGGTTGAGTCAAATGGCACATGACCTTTCTTTATGAGAAGTCGTATTTTCCAGAGAAGTTACATGAGCAGCTAAATAAGACTTATAGTGTAACTAACTAGGAGGAGACTAAAACAATAAAGTGTATAGAAAATAATCTCTTATTCCCCTGCTAGATATTCTATTCGTTCTTTTCCACTACCCTCCGCCTCTCACTAATTTTAATAAACCCAGCCCTCTTTTAAGATCTGATCTGTCAGTGGAGGAAGGATTGCTCTAGGAATTCTCTGCTTTCAAAGTTTGATTTTATGAAATCTTATTTATTGCAGGGTGCTGTTTTGTTACATTTTACACCCGTAAAGCTGCATTAGAAGCTCAGAATGCTCTTCACAACATGAAAGTCCTCCCAGGGGTAAGAAAGCTCCCACTAGTAAATGGAAATGTGGTAACTTTGATAAATGGGATATACTTACACATATCAGACACACACTGAAAACCATTTTGGGGAAAAGGTAACTGCTGCAGGAATTGATGTAAAGGAAGACATAAAGGGAGCAGTTCAGAGATGACCTGACATTAGTTCTCTCTCAGTCAAGAGTCTTGTGTATTTTGACTTCTTGACTCACATTCTGTTTTCTGGGGAAAGATCATGAAGCAGACGTGAGTTCAGAGAGAACTCTTTAAAGCTCTAGTTCTGGTATTTTAGAGTCCATATGTATTTTTGAATACCATCAATATATACAGTGATAATAATCATATTTTTCCTTTTCAGATGCATCACCCTATACAGATGAAACCTGCTGACAGTGAGAAGAACAATGGTAAGCAAATGTATACAATCTTCCCCTTAAGATTTCTGCCTAGGCCAGGCACGGTGGCTCACACCTGTAATCCCAGCACTTTGGGAGGCCAAGACAGATGGATTGCTTGAGGCCGGAGTTCGAGCCAGTCTGGCCAACATGGTGAAACCCCGTCTCTACTAAAAATACAAACATTAGCTGGGTATGGTTGTGCATGCCTGTAATCCCAGCTACTCAGGAGGCTGAGGCATGAGAATCTCTTGAACCCGGGAGGCGGAGGTTGCAATGAGCTAAGATCATGCCAGTGTACTCCCGCCCAGGCAACAGAGTGAGACTGTCTCAAAAAAAAAAAAAAAAAAAAAAAAAAAAAAAAAAAAAAGATTTCTGCCTAGTTTGTTTGCTGTTCTTAGGTTATCTGAATTGAATTGTGCTTTAAGTAATCCGTTGTCTAAGTTGTCTCAGTTTTTTCTTTAAAATAAAGTATGATAAAAGAAGAACAGAGCTGACAGAGAAATATTATAAGAACATTGTAGAATGAACTGGAATATACTTGGTCAGTATAATTTCTTTTGGACAGGAATGAGGGGGCAAAATGAACAAATTAGGAAGGAGAACTTAATTCTCCATTTTTTTTTTTTTTTTTTTTTTTTTTTTGAGACGGAGTCTTACTCTGTACCCCAGGCTGGAGTGCAGTGGCAGGATCTCGGCTCACTGCAAGCTCCGCCTCCTGGGTTCACTGCATTCTCCTGCCTCAGCCTCCCGAGTAGCTGGGACTACAGGTGCCTGCCACCACGCCCGGCTAATTTTTTGTATTTTTAGTAGAGACGGGGTTTCACCGTGTTAGCCAGGATGGTCTTGATCTCCTAACCTTGTGATCCGCCCGCCTCGGCCTCCCAAAGTGCTGGGATTACGGGCGTGAGCCACCACGCCTGGCCTTAATTCTCAAGAAAATAGTCAGGACCAGGTGAGGTGGCTCATGCTTGTAATCCCAGCACTTTGGGAGGCCATGGCGGGCGGATCACCCGGCCAACATGGTGAAACCCTGTCTCTACTAAAAATACAAAAATTAGCTGAGTGTGGTGGTGCATGCCTGTAATCCCAGCTACTCAGCAGGCTGAGACAGGAGAATCGCTTGGACCCAGGAGACGGTGGTTGCAGTATGCTGAGATCGTGCCACTGCACTCCAGCCTGGGTGACAGAGCAAGACTCTGTCTCAAAAAAAAAAAAAAAAAAAAAAAATTCAGAAAAGTAGACAGTTACATTCACTGAAAGATGTATTCTCTTCCACTTGTCACATCAAGTGTGAAAACCTCTTCTTTCTTTAGTAGTATTGCCAGTAAGAGCAAACAATGCTGGTTGGGCACAGTGGCGCACACCTGTAATCACAGCACTTTAAGAGGCTGAGGCCGGAGGATTGCGTAAGCCCAGGAGTTTGAGACCAGCCTTGGCAATAAGAGTGAAACCTCTCTGCAAAAAATTAGCTGGGTGTTGTGGTACATACCTGTGGTCCCAGCTATTCGGGAAGCTGAGGTGGGAAGATTGCTTAAACCCGGCAGGTCAAGGCTGTAGTGAGCCATGATCATGCCACCGCACTTCAGCCTGGGTGACAGCGAGACTCTTGTCTCAAAAAGAGGAAACAATACAAAGGACTAGGGAAGATGCCAAGTACTTTGCATTTAATAGCAACTGCTACCCTTTGAAGTAAACCTGATTATTCCTATTAGTTAGATGAGGAAACAGGCACAGAATGGTTGAGTAACTTTCACAAGATTACAAAGCTACCATATTTCATCTAAATGCTTCTAATTATAATTTTAAGATAACATTGGTTATAAAAAGAGACGTGAAGCCGGGCGTGGTGGGTCACACCTGTAATCCCAGCACTTTGGGAGGCCGAGGCGGGTGGATCACCTGAGGTCGAGAGTTCAAGAACAGCCTGACCAACATGGAGAAACCCCATCTCTACTAAAAATACAAAATTAGCCAGGCATTTTGGCGCATGCCTGTAATCCCAGCTACTCAGGAGGCTGAGGCAGGAGAATCACTTGAATCCGGGAGGCGGAGCTTGCGGTGAGCCGAGATCACGCCATTACACTCCAGCCTGGGCAACAAGAGCGAAACTCCGTCTCAAAAACAAGAAAAAAAGAGATGTGAAAAATACGAAAAACAAATGTGTGTCTTTGAATCTGTAAAATATGGTACAGAGCCAGAATTCAAACCCAGGCGGTCTGGCTCCCAAATCTGTGCCACATTGCCTCTTTAAGTAGTAATATTCAAGTCTTTTCTGTTTTACTCTCTTAGCAGTGGAAGACAGGAAGCTGTTTATTGGTATGATTTCCAAGAAGTGCACTGAAAATGACATCCGAGTCATGTTCTCTTCGTTTGGACAGATTGAAGAATGCCGGATATTGCGGGGACCTGATGGCCTGAGCCGAGGTAAGTAGTTTTAGCTTTTAAATAATCTTTTGGTTTTTTGTTTTGGTTTGGTTTGGGGTTTTTTTTTTGGAGACAAGGTCTTACTCTCTCTCACCCAGGCTGGAGTGCAGTGGTGCCTTCACAACTCACTGCAGCCTGAACCTCCCAGGATCAGCCTCCTGAGTAGCTGGGACCACAGGCATGCATCATGACACCCAGCTAATTTTTAAATTTTTTATAGAGAAAAGGTCTCCCTGTGTTGCCCAGGCTGGTCTTGAACTCCTGGACTCAAACGATCCTGCCATCTTGGCCTCCCAAAGTGCCAGGATTATAGGTGTGAGCCACTGCACCGGGCTTGGAATCTTTTTAATTTGACCGGTGGAAACTAGCAACAGTGATTCCCTAGCCAACATGGCCCGGTCAAGATAAAGAGGTTGGGCCTGCTGCTTCCTGCTGTATATCTATGTCCTGTCTTGACTCCTCCTATCAGTTCATTCTTTTTGTCTCCCAGCCCCTCTAAGGAGTCTACATTCTATATTTCAGTGTCATGTATTAAAATTTTCTCTTTTGGTGCTTTGCAAGATCCTTGATGCCAAAATGGAAATACTTTCTTCTCCCATTTTCTTTTATTTTCAAGAGGAACTAGAGGATATGAGTCCTCCTTTCTCCTGTCAAGCATTTTTTTTTTTCTGTCAGTGGTTCTGTTTTTTCATTATAGCACATATCACCCTGTTGCAACATACCAGCACATGATTCCCTGAAAGCAGGGACTGTGTCTGTATTGCTAGCATGATAGTCAGCACATAGTAGGTGCTCAGTTAATGTCTGTCAGAGAAATAAATGAATGCATGAGTTACTGACTCTTCTCTTACCAGGTTGTGCATTTGTGACTTTTACAACAAGAGCCATGGCACAGACGGCTATCAAGGCAATGCACCAAGCACAGACCATGGAGGTAGGGAGCAGATAGGTGATGGGGAAAATTCCTCAGCTTGGGAATGCTGGGACAGTTGGCCATTAAAGTCCAGCAGCATGTGCAGCATCCGATTGCCCAGAAGGTTAAACAGCCAACATCTTAAAGTTAAAAACCACTGATTTCTTTAAAATTAACGTATTGGAAATGCTCTCCCCACCCCTTTTTTTGAGATGGGGTCTTAATTTGTCACCTGGGCTGGAGTGCAGTGGGAAGATCATGGCTCACTGCAGCCCCAACCACCCAGGCTCAAGTGATCCCCCCTACCTCTGCCACTCAAGTAGCTGGGACTACAGGTGCACACCAGCACGCCCAGTTAATTTTTGTATTTTTTTTTTAATAGCGACCGTTTTGCCATGTTGCCCAGGCTGGTCTAAAATTCCTGGGCTCAAGTGATCCACCCGCCTCAGCCTCCCAAAGTGTTGGGATTACAGTCTCTTCTCTCTTGTGTCTATCATGAGGAGAATCATTTGGCAGTGAACGAAATTAGAATGTAACCTGCATGTCATCCAAAAGGAAGATTTTTTTTCTTTTTTCAGATGGAGGAATTTGACCCTTTCGTTTTGGTCTTTTCACAGGGTTGCTCATCACCCATGGTGGTAAAATTTGCTGATACACAGAAGGACAAAGAACAGAAGAGAATGGCCCAGCAGCTCCAGCAGCAGATGCAGCAAATCAGCGCAGCATCTGTGTGGGGAAACCTTGCTGGTCTAAATACTCTTGGACCCCAGTATTTAGCAGTGAGTCTTTGTGGTTTGCTTTCTGCAGACTGTGCAAGCTCCCAGCTGTTTCTTCTTCTGCTGTCCCTAGCCAACAAACACAGTGGCATTTACAACTTTTGGCATATAGAAATTATATGTAAAAATTCAGGTAGTACTATTTCTTTTAGTCCTGTTAGTCTCTTTCTCTCTCTATATATATGTATCTCTGGACATGCATCTCTGGTTATATCTTGAGGCTTTTGCTGCAACTAAAGTGAATTCCTGGTTTCCCGTTTTAAAGATTTAGAAACATCTTGTGTCCTTGCCGCCAAGAAAGAAATTCCTGAGGGAATCTTAACTACCAGTGTCTTTCTCCATATCTCTTTCTACCAGATGTAGAGGGCATCATTAAAATCCTTATTGAGTCTTTCCTAAAGAGTATGACAAATGTTTCTTTCAGCGGACTTGAGAGATCAAGAGATTTTTTTTCTTTTTTTGCTTTATTTATTTATTTTTTGAGACGGAGTCTCACTCACTCTGTCACCCAGGCTAGAGTGCAGTGGCACAGTCTTGGCTTACTGCAACCTCCACCTCGGGTTCAAGTGATTCTTCTGCCTCAACTTCCCAAGTAGCTGGGACTACAGACACACACCATCACACCCAGCTAATTTTTGTATTTCTAGTAGGGATGGGCTTTCACTGTGTTGGCCAGGCTGGTCTCGAACTCACGACCTCAGGTGATCCACCTGTCTTGGCCTCCCAAAGTGCTGGGTTTACAGGTGTGAGCCACTGCGCCTGGCGGAGATCAAGAGATTAACATGAACATTTTTAAATGAGCATTACAGATGTATATTCAAGTTTACTACATTGTAAATAGACTTCCTTTAATTTGATCTCTCTGTTGTCGTGAGCCAAAAGAAGGTTGTCTAGTCCAAAAGAAAGTCTGGGCCCAATTTGTGATTTAGATTTACTAGGTCTGCAATGTATATGTTACAGGGGATTATTAATGGAAAAGAATTGGGCCAGCACAAGACACTTAAAACCACCCATTTGTGAGTCAAAGAGGAAAAAGGTCATCTTAGGCTATTAATGGTGAAACCACTAGATTTGTATGGATGATACAAAAATATTCACATAGAAATAGCTAGTACAGTCATTTATTCCTCATCATTTCAAGTATTATTCTGTATGGAAACAGACAAAAGGCACTGATTTCTGTCTCCCAGTACTGAATTTTGGTTTAGTTCCAGTGGTTTTCATATTTCTAATATCTTATAAGAAATCCCAGTTTAGGCCGGGCGCTGTGACTCACGCCTGTAATCCCAACACTTTGGGAGGCTGAGGTGGGTGGATCGCCTGAGGTTGGGAGTTTGAGACCAGCCTGGCCAGCATGGTGAAACCCTGTCTATACTAAAAATACAAAAAAATCACATGGGCGTGGTGGCAGGCGCCTGTAATCCCAGCTGCTCGGGAAGCTGAGGCAGGAGAATGGCTTGAACCTGGGAGGCAGAGGTTGCACTGAGCGGAGGTTGCAGTGAGCCAAGATCGCACCATTGCACTCCAGCCTGGGCAATAGAGCGAGACTCTGTCTCAAAAAAAAAAAAAAAAGAAGAAGAAAAAAAAAAAAAAACCCCAGTTTATCCTAGCTAGTATTTCTCTGAAGTTTTTTTAAAAAAAATATAAAGAGTGGGGTTGTTTTGTTTTGTTTTGTTTTGAAGCCTCGCTCTGTTGCCCAGGTTGGAAAACAGTGGCGCAATCTCTGCTCACTGCAACCTCCAACTGCAAGCAGCTGGGATTACAGTCATGTGCCACCACGCCTGGCTAATTTTTGTAGTTTTAGTAGAGACAGGGTTTTGCTTATGTGAGCCAGGCTGGTCTCAAACTCCCGACCTCAAGTGATTTGCCTACCTTGCCCTCCCAAAGTTCTGGGATTACAGGCGTGAACCACTGGGTCCGGTTATATTTCAACAGAATAAATTGTTTCTTAGTGCTGAAACATTGCTTATATGTTCAGAAAATTCAGGGAGGTTTTAGTCATCTGCAGAAATGATAATGCTTTGAAAATGGTCTACATGCTATGCATTTGCTTTTCTTAGAGACTTTTGGAGCCCCCCTTTAGGGAAGGTTAACCTTTTTGTTGTCATTGCCACTACCAGCAAGTACATGATGGCATGTGTTGAGAGCTGTGTTCTCTTTGTTTTGGTTAGACATGATTCCTGCCCTAAGAGCTAATCTCATTTGGAGGGAAATGAAGGGACCAAGTACAGTATTCACAGTCCACCAGTTAGGACTGAACACATAGCCCAAGGTGTTTAAGAAGAAAAAGGCCAGGTGCGGTGGCTTATGCCTGTAATCCCAGCATTTTGGGAAGCCGAGGCAGGCAAATCACCTGAGGTTAGGAGTTTGAGACCAGCCTGACCAACATGGTGAAACCCCGTCTCTACTAAAAATACAAAAATTAGCTGGGTGTGATGGTACACACCTGTGGTCCCAGCTACTCGGGAGGCTGAGGCAGGAGAATCGCTTGAACCTGGAAGGCGGAGGTTGCAGTGAGCTGAGATCACCATTGTACTCCAGCCTGGCGACAGAGCGAGACTCCGTCTCAAAAAAAAAAAAAAATGTAGACGTGGGTGCTAGTGGACTGTGTGATAGTACATCATCATTAATTATGAGGTTCTTTCTGGACTATGTGGACTTGAGTTAGCCAGGCTCTACTGTCCTGGAGGAGTTGGTTTTTATCTTTTTATCCTTTGAGAAGTGGGGGGAAAGGGTGTGTAGGTGCATTTTTTTCCCCCATTCTGTTCCTGGAGGTTTGTAGACCTCCTGAAACTTATCCATGGTCTCTAGCCTGGAAGGATTTGCGGCGACAGAGAAACCAGGTCAGATGTTTATAGGAATGGGAAACAGGTTGAATAAAAGGATCCTGTACAAGAATACCAATTTTCCATAAACAATACTAATTGGGTTTAGTTGGAGCAAAAGTTTTCAGCAAGCTGGTTAGATGAAGGTTGTGGTTTGCCAATATACAAAGTAAACTAATGCCACAAACTCAGGGACAGGCCCTCTTACTTTATTTGTCATGGGACCATCATTGAAGGAGAATGTACTCTGAACCTGGTATAGACTAATCCATCAGTCATTTGGTCATCTGCAACAGGGAAGACCAATTTGGAGGGGAGGAAGTAAATAAGGTTGGATAGATGTGTAGCTGGAGTGATTATTAGTCATGTGGTCCATTGTGACCAATAAAGGGTAACTCCAAGAAATACTATGAAATGTTTAGATTTGATATTTAAAATAGTTGTGTGAAGTAGAAATTGAGTATCCAGATGGAAACAATCTGCAGAGTGAGATGTGTGGACCTAACTAAGGAGAACTTGGGAGAGGGTAGCTGGAAATGGCATTCATTCATTCGCAGACAATAATCACAGTTGACTGCATAGCTCCTCAAGTTTAGCTTATTATCCTGCTGTAGTTCTGTCCTTTGCTGTGCTGAATTCTGCTGCCCAGGGACTTGAGCTTGGCTCAGTATTCAGTGAACATACTATCTTCTGGGCCAGTGCTTTAGCTGTGTTTTTTTTTTTGTCCTGTGCTGTCATAAGCCTCATGTTTCTGTTGTGTTGGCTTGGGTTCTTGTCTTTGACTTTCTTCTCTCTGGGGGCCTCTGCACTCTCGCTTTGCTGTGCTGTAGAGTTATCCCAGATGCAGAACCAGCCCTCACTCTCACTCTTGTTCTGTTTTTTGGTGTAATGTCTAGCTTTATTTGCAGCTCCTTCAGCAGACTGCCTCCTCTGGGAACCTCAACACCCTGAGCAGCCTCCACCCAATGGGAGGTAAGTGTTTCACTGCTGCAGAGGAGCAGCAGCACCCAGGCCAGCAGACCCAGCTAACAACAGTCTTGGGAGTTTGGCATCGTTTCTGTGAAAACATTTTTTTGCTTATTATGTAAACCTGACCTAGGATAAACGTCCCAGGACTCAATTTTCTTGTCTCTATACAGTGGCTCTATGGCTAGTTGATGCCACATTGCTCTGACGTTATCTGGTGCCTCCTAACCTTTTAGGTCACTGTTGAAGAAGAATATGGAAAAGGGCTGTTTAGCTCCTATAGACTGAGGCTGTTCTCTGATAAGGGGAAAAAATTGCAAGAACTCTTTATTTCCATTATAAAGTGACTTTTCCAGTGACTGCAGAAAAGCCAAAGATGGCTTCCATGCAAATGCCCTACCTTGAAGCTTCTAGAACCCAGGCATTTGGTTTACCTGTGTATCTTCTTGTTTCTAAGGTGAATTCCTATTTTGTTGTTGCTATTATCGTACACAGAAAACTTAAATGGAGTGCCACAACAAACCTGAGCTAGGGCCCATCAGGAGTCGGTTGGGGGTAGGGCATGGGACAGCTTCAAAGCTGCCTGTGCCTACACCCTCTGCATTGGATTTAGGCTAGGCCAAATGTGCATTTGAGAAAGGTATAGTTTTCAGTGAACTGCATTTTGCTGTTTGAAAATTTTTGATAGTCATTCACTTTGTCTCAGGAAATTATAGTTGGCTGTATTTTTGGAAAGTTGCTAGATTGTAATCTGTATTGTATTTTAATTCTCGTTTACTCTTTCCACTCCCCCCACCCCTCACCCCATCGATCTTTCCATTGTCTAGTAAATGGTTTGCAGCAGCGACAGCACAGTTTAGATTCCTTCTTCCCCTTTCAACTGTGTTGTCTGGGCTCTACTTGGAAGTCTTTCACTCAGTGATTTTTCCTCTCTCCTCTTTCTGGTGATGAATCTGCTATTCAAGTGACAGTGTCTTTATTCTTTGTGTCATTGCTGCTCTCCCGTGTTCTCCCTTGTTTGCTCCTGGGCCTTCTGCATCTGCCATGTTTTCTGCGTGTTCCCCTCTATTACAGAGAGCGAATCCCCTGTAAAGTGTGAGTGAGGGGCCTGGATGCAGTCCCATTCTGTGCTGTAGGTTTTGGCATTGTTCTCCTGTGCTCCTGGCCCCATGGTAGGCAGTTTTTCTTGGTTTCCTAATTGCCCACACCTTTATTAATGTACACTTGGCATGGTATGCTGTTGGATTAGCCATCTCTTCTCTGAGGAAATGATTTCAAGTTTCTTAATGAGTGATACATTAATCTTTTTTGGAGCCCTGTAATGTTGTTTGTAAGGCTTATCTAAAACAGTTCCTCTTTGTCAGGGACCAGCCCTCTGCCAGTGTGTGCTTGTCATTGCTGGAATGGATATGAAGCACCCTTATCTGCTGGCTAATCTCTTGCTTTGGATGTTGTAGGGTTGAATGCAATGCAGTTACAGAATTTGGCTGCACTAGCTGCTGCAGCTAGTGCAGCTCAGAACACACCAAGTGGTACCAATGCTCTCACTACATCCAGCAGTCCCCTCAGCGTGCTCACTAGTTCAGGTAAGCATGAGGATGACCCAGTGTGCCATTATGTGCCTTGGACAGATGCTTTGTGTTTAAAGGCAGAGTCCAGAGAGGGAAAATAGTTAACACCTGTTTCCAGAGAGGTCAGATTATGAGCAACAAATTTTCAAATGTCATCTTCTGTACTTAAGAGAAATCTTCCTGATTTTCAATGTGCTGTGGCCATTATTTGTCTCTGTCCTGCAAGGACAGTTGTTAGAATTAGTAACTGAAAACCTCTTTACAAATAGCATACTTGGATAGTGACACTTTTTCTTGTATTTGGCGAGAATGCCAGTGATGGGTTGAATTTTAACTCCTTGCTTTCTAATAGCAGGGTCCTCACCTAGCTCTAGCAGCAGTAATTCTGTCAACCCCATAGCCTCACTTGGAGCCCTGCAGACATTAGCTGGAGCAACGGCTGGCCTCAATGTTGGCTCTTTGGCAGGTAAGGGGCAGCACCTGGCTGTCATCAGACTATTCTTTGTGCAGGTAGCACATCTTAACCCTGGTAGGGGCACCACTGGAATGATTGCAGTGGCCCAGTGAAGTTAAAAATAATCATGAGGGCCAGGTGTGGTGGCTCACACCTCTAATCCCAGCACTTTGGGAGGCCAGGGTGGGCGGATCACGAGGTCAGGAGATCGAGACCATTCTGGCTAACACGGTGAAACCCCGTCTCCCCTAAAAATACAAAAAAAATTAGCTGGGCCTGGTGGCGGGCGCCTGTAGTCCCAGCTACTTGGGAGGCTGAGGCAGGAGAATGGCATGAACCGGGGAGGCAGAAGTTGCAGTGAGCCACGATTGCGCCACTGCACTCCAGCCTGGGTGACAGAGCGAGAGTCCATCTCAAAAAAACATGGGATTTTTAAATCAGACCTGAGTTAAATCCCACCTCTGTCCGTTAGCTAGCTATAACTTCGGACCACCTTTCTAAGGACATTTTCTCATCTTTGAAGTGGGAATAATAGAATACTTTGAAGGATTGTTAAAAATTAAATGAGGGCAGGTACAGTGGCTCATACCTATAGTCCCTGCAGTTTGGGAGGCCAAAGCAGGGGATCACCCTAGGTCACAAGTTCCAGACCAGCCTGAGCAACATAGTGAGAACTCCATCTCTACAAAAATTATCTGGGTGTAGTGGTGCATGCCTGTAGTCCCAGCTACTTGGGAGGCTGAGGCCGGGAGGATTGCTTGAGCCTGGGAGCTTGAGGCTGCAGTGAGCTATGATTGTACCACTGAACTCCAACCTAGGTGACAGAGTGAGACTCTGTCTCCAAAAAAAAAAAAAAAAATTAGAACATAGGTAAAGTGCTGCTGAGCACATTGCATAGTACAGTAGATGACACATAGAATGTACTTAGTACCTGTTAGTTGCTGTTTTAATGGTAGGGTTCACCCACATCTTGTCAGAAATCACATGTACCCCTTTGAGTTCACAGTCTTGGGCCTCTTCTTTTATGACATTCTAGCTCATTATGAGAAAGTGGCAGAATAGCCAGATAGAAAATGGAGGCTCTCATTCCACAGATTGGATGAAGGTAATGGGGAGCACAACACCCGCGTATGGCATTTCTTAATGTCCCCATTAGCAAGGCCTGGTCAATGTCCTGAAATCTAGCCAGTCAGATAGTTTCTTCTCAGGGAGAAACTAAGAGGGAGATAAAGGGGAGAACTTTGGAGTTTTCCCTTTTCTAGATGTCCCAAGTAGACTTGTCTTTGGCATCAGTTTAGTCTTTCTAGTATATTAATCCTCCTCTTCCTCCAACCAAGGAATGGCTGCTTTAAATGGTGGCCTGGGCAGCAGTGGCCTTTCCAATGGCACCGGGAGCACCATGGAGGCCCTCACTCAGGCCTACTCGGGTATCCAGCAATATGCTGCTGCTGCGCTCCCCACTCTGTACAACCAGAATCTTCTGACACAGCAGAGTATTGGTGCTGCTGGAAGCCAGAAGGAAGGTGAGTGCAAAGGGAGATCGGGGTCAGGTATGGGGGTGTTTTCCTCCTATACCAGAACTGAAAGGCAGAGCAAAGGCTGAGGGAACCAGTTAGGTCGTCAGACCATTGTTTTTCTTTGACAGTGTCAAGTGTAGACTGAGAAACCCTGTGAAGTGTGATCTGCTTTTTAAATGTTTTCTGGATGTGGCTCAAATCAGAACCTCTGTGAACCCTCTTGGGATGGGGCTGCAGTTTTTAGATGAAGCAACAGACACTGACCTTATCGGGTCTGACACATTTGACAAGAATGTTTCTGTTAGGAGGTTTTCTCTACAGATTACAAATCTATCAGAGGATCTTCTGTCTGGATGTCTTCTGTTTCAGTGTCCCTTTTAGCTATATCATTTGGCATTTTCTTCACTTTCTGATTGATGTTTGTCCTGATTGAAGACAAACTGAGGGGTGATGGGACAGAGTTTGGCCCATGAGTTGATGGAGTGGGAAGTATGTCATTTGACACAAATGGTATTCAATTTAGGAGAAAAATAGGAGAGACTCTTTAGCCAGAAAGAGGCCTGAAGGTGACTTACATGAATAGAAAGTCCTGCTGACACCTCTGTGCTCAGATTTGACTGGGTTTTTATAACCAGGAGCTGGTATAAGCACTAATGTAGGAAAAAGATGAGTGTCCTCTTGTCACAGCAGAAAGTCCTGGTTCATCTCTCCTCACCTGCTGTGAATCACTTATATCCCCTAGGGATGCGGTAGTAGGAGAACGTAGCATGAACCAATATTTTAGTGGAGACTGTGGAGACAGACAATAAATAAATGAAAGCATGAGGTGTTTCAGATGATCCTCTGGAGAATGACAAGCCGGGAAGAGAGATAGGGAGTGTCAGAGGCACTGCATTTTATGCAGAATGCTCAGAGAATGTCTCTCTAGATTGACATTTAAGCAGAGAACTGAAGGAAGTAGGAAGCAAGTCATGCCTGAATCTAGAGAAAGAAGAGTAACAGGGGCATAGGAAAAGCAAGTACAGAGGCCCTGAGGCAGCAATGTTCCCTGATGTGTTTGACAAAAACAGGGAGGCCAGGGTGGCTGGAGAATGGCTGGACTGCAATTGTAATAAAGCTTTTTGGTTAGAAAATCATTGAGTAGGCTGGGCGCAGTGGCTCGCGCCTGTAATCCCAGCACTTTGAGAGGCCAAGGCGGGCAGATCATGAGATCAGGAGTTCGAGACCAGCCTGACCAACATGGTGAAACCCCATCGCTACTAAAAATACGCCAGGCATGGTGGCGCCTGCCTGTAATCCCAGCTACTCGGGAGGCTGAGGCAGGAGAATCACTTGAACCCGGGAGGCAGAGGTTGCAGTGACCTGAGTTCACGCCACTGCACTCCAACCTGGGCAACAGAGTGAGCCTCTATCTCAAAAAAAAAAGAAAGAAAAAAAAGAAAATCATTGAGTATAAATAGTCTGATGAAGAATGTATATTCTGTTTTTAAGCTCAGTGTTAATCATGGGTGCATTTTTAAAACTAATTTCTTATTTTCCCATTTACATATGATGAAACTCACTGATTTTGGCATACAGCTATATGAGTATTGACAAACAGTCCTAGTCCTGCAACCATCACCACAGATTAAGAACATTTCCATCACCCCTAGAAATTCCCTCGTGCCCCTTTGTAGTCATTCCCTGCGTCTGGCAACTACCAATCTGTTTGCTGTCCCTGTGGTTTCTAGGCATTATTTGGAAACCTGTTTTGTTTATAACCCCTTTTCACCTCCTCTTCTGTGTTCCTCTCTGAGCCTACAATCTCTGTTTTCCTGCTCCACACACAAGTCGGCCTGCTTTATTATCCCAACACTCCTCCTCCTGCGGGTAGAATTTCTCACATCCTCAATGAGATGGAGCTTGGCTGAATGTGAGGGAAGGAATCTGTTTTAATGTTTGCCTTTGGTTCCTTGCTTTGTATTTAGAGAATCTGTTTAGTTCCCCAGATGAATCTCTATTTTTAGGGATTGTGACAGTTTTAACATAGGTGGAAATGAAAGATCACTGGTGCAGGGCGACGAGCATGTTTGACACTGATACCTTTCCAATTCCTGGGTATTTTGAAGGTCCAGAGGGAGCCAACCTGTTCATCTACCACCTGCCCCAGGAGTTTGGTGATCAGGACCTGCTGCAGATGTTTATGCCCTTTGGGAATGTCGTGTCTGCCAAGGTTTTCATAGACAAGCAGACAAACCTGAGCAAGTGTTTTGGTATGTTGGCTTCTCTCTGGTGTCAGGATGGGATTAGTATTTTACCACTGAGAAAGAAAGAGCTCACTGCAGAAAGATCTGAATATGAGTTTGGGCTGTTGTTTTAACTTGGCCATGGGCAGGTCATATGACCTCTTTTTGAGCCCCAGTTTCTCATTGCTGTAGTGGAGGTAAGGATTTCTACCCACACTGTTGCTCCAGAGAGAAAAATAATATATGGAAAATGGTTTGCAGAAAAACCTTAAAACAGTCCAGGTTTGTGCCTGTAAGTCCCAGTACTTTGGGAGGCCAAGGCAGGAGGATCGCTTGAGCCTAGGAGTTCGAGACCAGCCTGAGCAACAGAGTGAGACCTCATGGCTACAAAAAATTAGTCAGACATGGTGGCGTGTACCTGTGTTCCCAGCTACTTGAGGCTGAGGTGAGAGGATCACCTGAGCCCAGGAGGCGAAGGTTGCGGTGAACCATGGTCACACCACTGTACTCCACCCTGGGTGACAGAGCAAGACCCTGTCTCAAGAAAAAGAAAAAAACCTTTAAATTACCATGTAGCTGTTAAGTGGTACTATTAAGAACCTAATTTATTTCGTATGACATAATGTCCAGATTTCTTGTCCCTGCTGAATAAAATTGGGATTTGAGATGAAGCACATAAGGTATCTTGCATAAGGAGGACTGAGAATCTCCTTGCCTCATTATGTCCCTCACCTAGGTTTCTGCTTGGACACACAGGTTTTGTAAGTTACGACAATCCTGTTTCGGCCCAAGCTGCCATCCAGTCCATGAACGGCTTTCAGATTGGCATGAAGCGGCTTAAAGTGCAGCTCAAACGTTCGAAGAATGACAGCAAGCCCTACTGAGCGTGCTCCCCTCTGAGACTGGAGTGAGAGGGTCTTCTGGTAAGTTGGGGAGGAGCACCCTTAATGATTCGAAGCCCTGAGGCTGTGTGTTGACAGCCCTGGACCCTGATCCCTGCCACTCTCGCAGGCACAGCTTGCCCTGAAGACTCGGCTACTGCCTTCTGTGGGAGTTTCGCTTCGTACAGAGGACAAGTTTGTGCTTTGGTTTCCAGTGTTTTACTTTGGAGTTTAGGTGCCATATCCTGAGTTTTTTTTTTGTTTTTGTTTCTCCTTTATTTAAAGTTTGCTGTGTTTGTAACCAGTGTGTGTTGAGAAGGACCAACACCAAACCACCCTGGGGAAGGGGGACAGGGAAACATTTAACACAGACGATGATCAGGATTTGCCCCAAACCACCCCAAGAGAGAGGACTGAGTGGAACAAAAAAGTGACCCCCAGAACCTCTCTTAGTGTGAGGGTGGGTAGAATGAGAACTGACACCTGGGAGCTGTGGGGAGCAGAGCGGCTTTGGGGAAGAGTGGAGTGACTAGACACCTAATGCCCTGGCAGCTGGAGACTCAAACTCCTGTACAGCTGCCTTCTGGGAAATAGTTTTTGACACCTATTTTTCAGATTCTTGTCTGGAATTTCTGCTGCTCTTTTCAAAAAAGGGCATTAACAATTCTTTGGAAATAAAGCACCTGTTAGCCTGACATATGCAAAAAGCAGGGCGGCATCACCCATTACGAGCTCCCCCAGCCAGCAGTCAGTATTGGATTGGCCTTGCCTGGCTGTTGGCAGTTTGGGAGAAGCAGCCAAAGAGGTTAGTTTATTTCAACACCAAATTAGACCATGGCCCATTTCCAACAGGTCTCTTTAAAGACCTCTATGGAATACATTGCCTGGTTTCCTTCTTTGCAGTTCACCACAGCAAGGAATGTCACCTCCATCCCAAGCCACCATTTTCTCATGAAGGCAAATCCAAGAAGGGCTTGCAGTTCTTGCTGAAGGGGGTACCATTTGTGGGCAGAGTGATCAATACCATCTAGTTAGGGGAGGAGGAGCTTGTTTCTTGGTGTACTTGAATCAGAAGGTCCCTGCAAGCCAGTATGCTTCATTTGCCAGTGGCCAGAAATTCTCCCTTGCCTCCTTGATTGAGGTGTCCCAGATGTAGTATTCCCACAGGGGTCTGGCAGGCCCCTCCTGTAACCACTCCAGTCACATTTTCTGCTCTTGAGGCAGAGGTGACATCAGGACGTTTACAGCCTCCACATGAATTGAGTGTTCATTTACCTCAGTATTACCGTGTTCATTTTTGTCCTCGTGCTACAGTTAGCTCCCTGCCGCCTCTTGCAGGTCTTACTTCAGCTCTTGCTTGTGACCCACACAGCTTCTGGGCTCTGCCTCTGCTCTAAGAAGTGCTGTGGGGGTAGAGAACCAGGAAGGACATGCTGTTGGGAATGTACACCTGGGCAGAGGTGGCCCTGTTAAGATATGACTATAGCCACAGCCAGGGACAGGATCCCTGGGTCTCTGGAATCTGAAACCTCACAAATACCAGTCTTGACCCCTAGCAGCAGAGATAAGAATAAAGGGGTTGGTTTGCTATTAAGTCAGATGGGGGCTCTCTCCTTGTCATGCTGTCCCTGTGGGTAACAGACAGGGATTGACCATCTTACTGTTGTACAGGTAGCTGGTGGTGTTGGATTATCCCATTGAAGCTGGGACAGCTGTTCCTTTCTCATAGTGATAACTTGGGTCTGTTGTCCTCTAAGGAACGTGAAACATACACTTCTTAAGCTGAACCACGTAAACTTGAAATTCTGCGCACTGGGAGAAATGTGTCCTGTGTTTCAAAGGATAAAACTGTTCTAAAGGCTTCCAGGGTCATGATGGGATTTTTTAAATAAATGCAAAAAATAAAAATAAAAAAGAAAAAAGAAAACGAAAAAAAAAGAAAAAAATGCTAGGTTGGGGAGGCGCTGTTCTGAATCCCAACCGGCTGGAACCAAGAATGTCGTTTCTATTTTTATAGAAGTTTTATACAGCTCCGGGGTGGAGAATATTTATTACCTAAATTATATCTCTGGAAAAGGCCAGGATTTTGTAGAATCCAGAATGTGATTGTTATACACACAGGGTGCTGTGTATGATTGAAACTACTGACTTTCTGTGGCCCGTTTGCAGCCCAGCTAACCTGCCCAAGGGGAAGGTGTTAATGCTGTGAATTGGCAGAGGAGAGAGCTGTGCTCCATAGGGTGCTGCCGGTGCTGTGCTCCCTAGCCTTCTGTTCTGTCTTCCTCCTTAGCCAGAATGCCACTCCCTTCCCACATCCCCTTCTTCTCTCCGCCTTCCCCCATCTCACCATTATTTGTCCATGGATTTGTCCTGGGCTCTGGGACCTTATGAAACCCCTTTCCTAATGACATAAGAGGCCAAGGTGCAATCCACCCACCTTTGATACCAGACCCTGAGGGCTTCATACCTGCTGATGGGTTCTCTTTTCTAAAAGGAATGCTTGCCCCAGCAGGGTCCTGGGCTGCTTGAGCAGCCAGCTGGTGAGACCATGCACTTCTCTGTTCTCTCCTCCCCCTGCCCAGTGAGTTAGCACAGCAGTAGCACTGCCCTTGAGCACAGTTCTTTCCCCAGGCCAAAGATGGTTTTGTGAAGAAGCTGCTCCCCTACAAGTCTCACGTGTGAAAGGGCTCAGCTCAGAGTGGAGACTCGCTGTCAAGTCTTAAGCAATCCTTTTCTGTTGTGTGAAGGTTTCACTTACAATGTGTTTTCTGCTGTAGTTTTGTTTCTTACTTGGGTTACATCATGAAATTGATTTGCCTTGAATGCAGCCAGACCACTGTCTCCTGGGTTCCACTTGAGTGGCCAGGGCCTGGATGGAAGCTAAGAGCTTGGATTTCTGGGAACAAAGGGCCATCCCCGTAAGATTGAGCAGAAATTCTGGTCCTCTTCCCTGAAAAATTTTCCCCACCCCAGCCAGCATCTTCTGCTTCCCCTTGGGTTGTGACCAGGGAGTGGGGAGAGAGGCTGAGGCTCTGCTCCCCTGGAGACCTTCTCTTAGGAGTTGGGTGCTTCATGGAAAATCCAAGCCTTAGGTTCCCTTCTGTCTCTGGCAATTAGATGTGTTCTTGGTGTCCTCCATGTCCTTTTTGACTTTTCCCTGTGTCCATTGTTAGCATGTGCAAAAGTTCCCTGTCATTACCCAACCCCTGCCCGCCCACCTCATTTCAGGGCTGTACACACAGTGAGTGTTCCTGTTCTCTCTCTCTTTGTTTGGATGTATTGCTCTGTGTAACTCAGTGGGTCTCCCTCTTTCTGGTTTGTTTTTTTTTCTAGATTCCTGCCGTTTGTTCATCGTTGTGCCTAAAGCATGTCGATGTGGCGTCAAGTACATCGTCCAAATCCCTGTCTCTTCAGCTTCTCTGATGCTTGAACTCTCACCTTTGACCTTGTGTTGACCTTTGATGCTGATGTGTATTTTTATTATGTTTGTTTCTTTCTTCGTTTTTTTTCTTTTTTTCTTTCCTTTTTTCCCTTTTGTGCTGCCAAATTGGTTTTGCTAGAACGACTGCTGAAGGGGAAATATTTAAACTTGCATTTGAATATAAAAAAATCTATTTTTCTAGAACTTCATAAGATAACCACTTGATTTTGTGATTCCAATTCTTTGTAATTGTCTTCAGAGCAGCCCTACTAGCACATACCGCGTGGTGTTTGTATTTCTGTGAACACACAGCCAGTCCGTTTCTAGGCTTTGTTTCTCTGTGTGCTTAGTTTTAAAGACAACTTTGAAGTAAACAATGAAATAAAAGATGTCACTAAAACCTCTGAGGCTCCTGAGCACATTTTGCTGATACAGTCTGTGGGGCTTGAGGAGACCGCATGTATTGTTCTTTCTTTTGTTTTTCTTCTGAGTTCTCAACTGCAGAGAGCACCTGAACCCCCTTTCCTTTTTGACCGCAGGCTGCACTTTGGGCCCCAGCCAGCCCTTTTTCTTTTTCTTTTGTGGTTCTTCCCTGGAGCGACTCTGGGGAGTCCTGGATATCCCGCCTGCCCCTTCCCCTCAGCCCCATGCTTGTTCCAACAGTCTCCACAGCAAAATGTGATGCTTTGATTTTTTTGTTGTTGTTTTTGTTTTTGTATTGTTTTTGTGTTTTTGTTTTGAATTTTTTCCTTTCCTACTAAGATTATGCCCAGAAAAAAGTTTTGCATGTTTCCTGCTGTTTCTTCACACCTTCGTATATATCACCTTCACCTCTCTGTTTTCTATAGTTTGTGCAAAAACTGATCGATTTAAAAGGGTTTCAAAGAAGCTGTTTTAAATTGTTGTAGGGTTGATTATTTTTTTCAAGATTGTATTGTTTAATTTTGAAGTGGCAACTTTCTCCTCTATTGCCCTTAGAGCGTTTGCCTGTGCACTTAGACTGTCACTTCGTGTGGCCTCCAGGTCTTAACCGGGGCTTCCGGGAGGCTGGCTGCTCTGCTCAGAGAGGGTGGGAAGGGGGCCTGGAGAGACACGAGAAGCAGAGGTAGAGCCTAGAAGGTGGCAGCAGGTGGGTAAGAGGCTTATTATTTAGCACATTAGGGGCAGTGAGCACCTGGAGGAAGGAGGGCGCTCCCAACCACCCGTAGGAGGCCATCTGCACAGCAAGCGGCAATTCACCTGCTGGCGCTTTTCCTAGGTGACAAGCACAATACTACAGTCTTCACACTGTTTACAGCCCTGGGCACCAGCCACCCGGCACTGGCTCTTCATCACAGCTCTGCTCTTGCTTAGCTAGTGGGGTGGGGGAAAGGGCAGGGATTTGTTTTTTTAATTGGGTGAAGAGCCAAACAGCTACTGTCCCTGGGTGCCAAGCAAGCCAGTTTTTTGGTTCCCTGAGGGAAACTGACCCTCTTCTCTTGTGGCACCATCCAGCCTCAGGGTCTTGGAGACTTGAGTAAGAATGTGAGTGGAGGGGGAGAGGCGAGGAGAGGAGAGGTCACAGGGTGGATCTGTGGAGGGAAGAGGTTACAGGGGGAGGAGCTGATGATAGATCCCACCCAGACCTAAGCTGTTGGTGGGTGGGTGAGCTGGGAAGTAGGACTGTCCAGGGAAGGGTGGAGAGATGTAGCTAGGGGCTGGGGAGGGGGAGGTGGAAGCGCTGTTGAGCATCCTCCACACCAAGGTTGATGAAGGAAGGGATCCCAGCAGGGTTTCTGCTCTGGGGCTGGCAGGTTGCCTGGTATTATGCCCAAGGCCGCTCTGCCTGGGGGAAAGGGCAGCCAGGCAGAGGCCCAGTGTCTGGTAGGCTGCTGAATTTCCTGGAAGGGGTGATTGGATGGAAAGAGGCCAGAAACCCCAGCCTGAGAGACTGCTGTGCACCCCACAGTCTGACTGCACAGAGCCGCCTCTGTTGGCAGGAGGCACTGAGGCTCCCCTTCCTGTGTATTGAGAAGCCGTGTTTGCCAATATATTTTGCTTTCAATTCCAAGAGGAGCTCTGGGAAAACCTGTGGATAAAACCAAATGCCAAATGTTGGACGTTGTTTCCTTTTCCTTTTCTCTCTCTGATTGTTTTAATTGTTCTGTGGTGGTTTTAATGGATTTGAGACCCTGGAGCGGCAGCTGCCTTTCTGATTTCCAGCTGCTTTTTGTGAATAATTTAAAAAGAAAAAAAAAAAAAGAAACTTTACATTTTGGAGACAAACCTGTGTGAGTTTTTTATTGGTACAAACGTTGTATTTAACACTAGGGGTTTTGTACAGTTTTTTGCCTTTTCTACTAGAAAACAATGTAAAGTGATTTCACAATGTGAAGAGAAAAAAAATTGCCACTATGACCAAACGCACAGTCTGTTCTGCAGCAACAACGGGATTCAATCAACTCAGTCGTGATTCAGCCGTAGAAATGCTTTTCCTTTATCTTGTTTGAGCTTTTCCTTTCTTTCCTGTTTTGATTTGCAAAAGAAAATGTCTTTTTTGTGTGAACTTGTGTTGTACTCTGTAGAAAATTATGGATTTTACTTTAATGGTTTAAAAAAAGGCAAGGAGAGCCCTCGTCGCTTTTCTTACCTAATCACAGAGTTTGTGTAGTGAATTTAAAAAGAAAAAAATTGTTACAAGTTTGGAGCAAGGGAGTATGTGTTTCAAAGGAATCTCCTTCCTTTTTTTGTGTGTTTTTCCTTTTGTCCCAATGGGGAACCTAAATCTGTTTTAATTGCACAGACACATGGACAAAAAGTCATTTTGTATCTGCCAAGTGTGGTACCTTCCTTTGTTTATTTGCTATTAAACTGTTTGAGAAGAACTGATGTCTTCAGAGTTACTGATTGTTGGGGAGGGTGATGTGTCCTTGGAGCAGGTGGGGTTGCCATGTTCCTGAAGAGGGGGTGTGGGTGCCCTATAAGGCTTCATTTTTATGTACCTGAAGATGTGCAACTGAACCCCCCAAAAGCTCCTGAAGGAAAACATAATTTCTCCCCAGAAAACTGCCTTCCCCATCTTTTTGTATTCTCCAGGATTTCTACTTATGCGGAAACACCTTAAAACTTTTTTGCCAACCCTAATTTTTGAGCATCTCCTGTTCTCCTTGGCTGCCACAAAACAGAGCTGGTCCAGACCTGCCAGTGCACATCTCTTCCCTAGTGCGCAGAGTCCCTGCTCCCTAGGACTCTGCTGGCCAGCACCAAATCCCAGAGCCCCGGCAGTCTTCCTCCCTCCAGACCTTTAAAGCTCTGGCCCAAAGTTCTTAAGCTTCTACTTCCCTCACTCTGACCTCAGTACAAGGCCCCTGAATGGCATGCTTCTAAGCCTCTGTGGACTACTCAATAGTGCTGGATGGACCAGGCCTCAGCCTTCTGCTACATGTCCCTCTATGTGGAGTGGGTCTTGGGTAGCATTTCTCAGTGAGGGTTGCATTGAGTACTAGCCCATGATATGTTCTATGAAATAAGGATTCTTAACACAAATAAGTTTGTGAATGTTTTCCCTGCAATAAAGAATGTTCTCTCTGAAATTAGGCAGTAAAGAAGCCTCAGACTTGATTTAGCCAAGCGTCTCCCAGACTGGGGATCCCTTTTGCTGTCCACTTGTTCTCAAAAACAAGTGGCAGCTTGGGGGTTTTAGAAGATTTTGTCTACCAAGTTCTGCATTTGGGTGTTCCTTTGTTCACGTCTCCATTTTTATTCATTAAAAATGTTTAAAAATCAGAACTTATATGCAAATAATTATCCTAGCTAATGTTGATTGTTTACCACCATCAGGCGCTGCAGGATACACATGATACCCACTACATGTTCCAGGCTTCATAGCATCCCTAGGAGGTAGCTAGTTTTCCCATCCTCATTTTACAGATGAGCAAACAGGTTAAAAGAAAGTGGGTTGCCTGCTAGAAAGTGGTGTGCACTGGGAATCAAACCACATTGCCCAACTCCTGAGCCCTTTCTCCTAACCACTACTGAATAGAAAGAATTCAAAAGCCAATAAATGTGCTTTAATTAACCTGTGTCTCATCACAGATTGATTGCTCTCTGTCCTCTAGGCCCCAGTGAGAGGAGCTTAGAGGACCTATGGCTTTTGTGGCTCCCCTGGGAGGTGACTCATTGCAGCTGCGCCCTCCTTAAAGCAGCCGTTTTGGTGTTTGAGAGGTTCACTTGTAACTGGTTGGTCAGCGGGCTCCTGCAGGGCGCTGCTGCCTGTGGGGGACGGGCAACTTCTAAAGAGCACTCCTCTCCATACTCTCACGTCACTAGATCTGAGACCAGCTCAACCATTGTTTACCCAGTGTCGTTTGTTTTTATTGTGACAAAATCAAATTTGCCATTTTAACCACTTTTAAGTATAATTTTTAAAAATTTTGTTTTACTTTGGAGTATAGATTCAAGTTGCCCTGAATATATACTCCCTATAATTTTATAATTTACTACCATTAAACACATTCACAATGCTTGTGCAATCATCATCACCTGATTTTTTGTTTTTGAGACAGGGTCTCACTGTCAACGACGCTGGCATACAGTGGTGCAGTCATTGCTCACAACAGCCTCAGCCTCCCCAGGCTCATGTGATCCTCCCACCTCAGCCTTCGAATAGCTGGGACTTACAGGCACATGCCATCATGCCTAGCTAATTTTTGTATTTTTTGTAGAGACAGGTGTCGCCATGTTGCCCAGGCTAGTCTTGAACTTCTGGGCTCAAGCAGTCTGCCTGCCTTGGCCTCCCAAAGTGCTGGGATTACAGGCATGAGCCACCATGCACAGCCCCATTACCACCTAATTTTGTAAATCAACTTGAAATGTACTTTTTTCATTCTGACCCACTGATATTTGTGAAATTACAAGTTTTGATGCTGTAATCATTACATTATAAAATACACATTAGCAGGGCTCAGTGGCTCACACCTGTAATCCCAACACTTTGGGAGGCCAAAGTGGGAGGATCAATTGAGACCAGGCTGGGCAACAGAGTGAGACCCCATCTCAACAAAAAATAAAATCAGGCATGGTGGCACACACCTGTGGTCCCAGCTACTCCAGAAGCAAAGGTGGAAAGATTGCTTGAGCCCAGGAGGTCCAGGCTGCAGTGAGCTGTGATCATGCCACTGCACTCCAGCATAGGTGGCAGAGTGAGACCCTGTCTCCAAAAATACACACACACACACATAACTACTAATATAAAGTGTCCATGGAGTGCCTTCTCAGTGAGTTCTGCATTTCACACTTGGGGAAATTGGTGTAGTGGAGGGCAAGGGTAGAGAATCAGAGGCTTCCTCCTCAGACTCTCTTCCTGGGCCTTTTATCTAAAAATAGAATATTAAGTATAACTTGAGCATCTTTTAATTGAAATAATGCTTAAAGGCTGTTGCTTCTCTTTAAACTTGACCCAAGGCCGGGCACGGTGGCTCACGCCTGTAATCCCAGCACTTTGGGAGGCCGAGGCGGGCAGATCACGAGGTCAGGAGATCGAGACCATCCTGGCTATAACACGGTGAAACCCCGTCTCCACTAAAAATACAAAAAATTCTCTGGGCATGGTGGTGGGCGCCTGTAGTCCCAGCTACTCCGGAGGCTGAGGCAGGAGAATGGCGTGAGCCTGAGCTTGCAGTGAGCCGAGATCGCGCCACTGCACTCCAGCCTGGGCGACAGAGCAAGACTCCATCTCAAAATAAATAAATAAATAAATAAATAAATAAATAAATAAAATTGACCCAAAAAAGGAAATATGTCAAGTACTATTTCAGCCTTTTAAAAAAGTTTAGGCTTTTGCATATTTATAATAATAAAGCTGTATCTTTTTTTGAGATGCAGTTTATCTCTTGTCCACTCTGGAGTGCAATGGTGCGATTTCAGCTCACTGCAACCTCTGCCTCTCAGGTTCAAGCAATTGTCCTGCCTCAGCCTCCCTAGTAGCTGGGACCACAGGCACGCACCACCACGCCCAGCTAATTTTTGTATTTTTAGTAGAAATGGGGTTTCACCATGTTGATCAGTCTGGTCTCGAACTCCCGACCTCAGGTGATTGACCTGCCTTGGCCTCCCAAAGTGCTGGGATTACAGGCATGAGCCACCGTGCCCAGCCAATAAAGCTGTATCTTAATTAAATGTTTTGTTGGATTTTGTTTTGTTTTTGTTTTTGTTTTGAGACAGAGCCTTGCTCTGTCACCCAGTCTGGAATGCAGTGGCACAGTCTGCTCACTGCAGCCTCCACCTCCCAGGCTCAAGCAACTCCCTTGCCTCAGCTTCAGGCATGCGCCACCACATTCGACTAATTTTTTGTATTTTTAGTAGAGACAGGGTTTCACCATGTTAGCCAGGCTGGTCTCAAACTCCTGGCCTCAAGTTGATCACCCACCTTGGCCTCCCAAAGTGCTGGGATTACAGACATGAGCCACCTCGCCCGGCCAATGTTTTGTATTCTTTGAAAACCTCTTCATCCTTCTGTAGCTTGCTCAACACCTACTTTTTGCCACATTCCTGTTCATCTGGCTGGCAGAGGCACCTCCACACTGACTTTCTCGGTCAACACACAGCTTCCCTAATGCTCACATACTATGCTCACCTGAGCAGCTCAGTCCCTGATGAGGAAAAAGCCACCAGGCTGGAAATTAAACACCAGGTTGTGCCTGCACCTCAGGGAATGTCAGACTAATGTTTGATAATATTTCCCTTTAGGAGAGATCGGAGCTGGCCTTGCCTTGCACCTTGTGCCTTCAAGCATTTTCCTTCCTTCTCAGGAGTCCTTTCCAACCCCCACCATCTGGTGTTTAATTGCTTTTGCATGCATTGACTTTCTCTGTACTGGGTGAAGGCTCCAGCTATAGGGAAGGCTTTTGTTTTTTAAAAATCCAAGGCAGGTCGGGCGCGGTGGCTCACTCCTGTAATCCCAACACTTAGGGAGGGCAAGGCAGGCAGATCAGTTGAGTTCAGGAGTTGAAGACCAGCAGTGCTAACATGGTGAAACCCTGTCTCTACCAAAAATACAAAAATTAGCTGGGCATAGTGGCGGGCACCTGTAATCCCAGCCACTCGGGAGGCTGCGGCAGGAGAATCTCGAACCTGGCGGGCGGAGGTTGCAGTGAGCCAAGATCATTCCGCTGCATTTCAGTCTGGGCGACAGAGTGAGACTCCCATCTCAAAAATAAATTGAAGGCAGCCTTGGGATGGGAAATTGAACACACACAACCAGGAAGGGCTTTCCCGCAGTCCCCGACACTTTCCAGGCTCAGGTCTTGGCCTGCTCTACCCAAGGTTTTTCCATTAGTGGGGATGGGTCTTACTAATCTGAGTCCTCTTGAGATTTGGGTTGTATTTAAACGGCCTTATTGCATGGCGTGGTGGCTCATGCCTGTAATCCCAGCACCTTGAAAGACCAAGGTCGGTGGACCACTTGAGGCCAGGAGTTCAAGACCAGCCTGGCCAATATAGCGAAACCCCTTCTCTACTAAAAATAAACCAGGCATGGTGGCACATGGCTGTAATCCCAGCTACTCAGGAGGCTGAGGCACAAGAATTGCTTGAACCCAGGAGGCGGAGGTTGCAGTGAGCAGAGATCATGCCACTGTCCCAGCCCAGGGAACAAAGTGAGACCGAGACCCTTTCTCAAGAAAAAAATAATAAACAGGTTTATTGAGATATAATTCACACACAACACAACTCATCCACTTAAAGCATACCATTGAGTTTCAGAGTTGTGCAACCATGAATGCAGCCTAATTTTAGAACATTTTCAGAACCCTGTACTCATTTAGCAGTCACTCCCCATCCTCTCCCTCACTTCCTTTCCCATTTCCTAGTAACCACAAATATACCTCTGTCTGTATCTTTACTGGTTCTGGACATTTCATTAAAATACAGTCATGGGATATGTGGCCTTTTGTGTCTGGCCTTCACTTAGCCAACATCCTGAGGTATTTTCTCCTTTCTTCCTCCTACTTGAAAGCTAGTGGCAGCACCCACTGCCTTGTGGCACCTGTTCCTGCCATCCCTCATCCTTCTGAGCTTGTCTGCTCCCAATCCAGCCTTGTTTCTGCAGCCCCCTGTCACTTGCAGCTCTCCCAGCTCCTCTTTCTGGTTGCCGATATTATCTGCCTCAGCCTGAATCTGGAAGGCTTCTAGACTCACAGTTGTCCAATACAGTTACCCACTAGGCACTGTAGCTTTTTTTGTTTAAATAACTAAATATGGGCCCAGCCAGTGGCTCACCTTACCTCTCCATGCCTGTAATCCCAGCGCTTTGGGAGGACGAGGCAGGCGGATCACTTGAGGTTGGGAGTTTGAGACCAGCCTGACCAACATGGAGAAACCCCGTCTCTACTAAAGATACAAAATTAGCCCCGCGTGGTGGTGCATGCCTGTAATCTCAGCCACTCGGGAGGCTGAGGCAGGAGAATTGCTTGAACCCGGGAAGTGAAGGCTGTGGTAAGCTGAGATCATGCCATTGCACTCCAGCCTGGGCAACAAGAGCGAAACTCCCTCTTAAAATAACAAAAATGTAGTACCTCGGTTTCACTAGCCACATTTCAAGTGACTGGTGGCTATCCTATTGGACAGTGCCGATACAAAACATTTCCATCATCACAGGCAGTGGCAGGACTGTTGTAGACAGTTTGCTGTTTTTGTTTGTTTGCTTGTTTGTTTTTGAGATGGAGTCTCACTGTTGCCCAGGCTGGAGTGCAGTGGCAGGATCTCGGCTCACTGCAGCCTCTGCCCTCTGGGTTCAAGCAGTTCTCCCACCTCAGCCTCCCGAGTAGCTGGGATTACAGGCGCCTGGCATCACACCTGACTAATTTTTCTATTTTTAGTAGAGATGGGGTTTTACCATGTTGGCCAGGCTGGTCTCGAACTCCTGACCTCAGGTGATCCGCCCACCTCAGCCTCCCAAAGTGCTGGGATTACAGGCGTGAGCTACCACGCCCGACCTATTCTGCTTTTAAGAAAACAAAACCACCATTTATTAATCAGCCACAGCCACTGCATTCGTCCTCCCAGCAACTGGTAGCATAGGAAGATAGACTGAGGCACAGAGAAGCTGCAGTTCTTCTGTTCATGTGGCTAATAAGTAGGACAGTTGTGTTTTCATGCAGGCCAACCTGACCCCGTAGTCCTGTAGAACATATTCATTCCTTTGAGGGGTCACTAAGGTGGACCCTGGGGTGCCCTGGTTTAAATTCCACCTCTGGGACAGAGCTTCATGAAGACAGGAGCCATACTTCATTTCTCACTGGAGGCCTCACCATTCCACACACACTGGCGGGTAAGTATTCAGTAGACATTTCTGTCACCATCCAACACAAATGACCGCCAAGTCCCTCAGAGCCACTTTACAGGAATTCTAATACAACTTCTGAGTCCGCTCACCAGGGGCCCTGCCACTTTAAGTTGGTGCCAGCACCTGTTTCAGTAGCAGGGCCCTGTGCTATTAGAGGTTCCCCCTTGGCGGTCAGGGAAGGACCCAGGCGAGGGGAGCCTACCTGTGGCCATTCAGCCCTGAGAGTGCCACTAACCTGCGCTTCCCTAGAATGGGATGTGCCTGGAGCCCGAAACACCTGACAGCAATGACTTGTTTACAAAATCAGGTGAGGGTTTGAATTTTTTTTTTTTTTTTTTTTTTTTTTTTTTTTTTTTTGAGATGGAGTGTCACTCTTGTTGCCCAGGCTGGAGTACAGCAGTATGGTATCAGCTCACTGCAACCTCCGCCTCCCAGGTTCAACCAATTCTCCTGCCTCAGCCTCCTGAGTAGCTGGGATTACAGGCGCGTGCCACCACACCTGGCAAATTTTTGTATTTTTAGTAGAGACAGGGTTTCACCATGTTGGTCAGACTGGTCTCGAACTCCTGACCTCGTGAGCCACCACGCCTGGCCTTAATTTTTTTTTATTAAATGCAAAACATTTAGGTGGTTCTTCAAAAGGCTTAGAGTATGTTGGGGAAATCTTTGTTTTAAGGATTCCCTAATCCGGTAATACCAAGTCTACCATCAGCACCCCTGTGACCTTAGACAAATTACTTGATTCTCAGCCCCAGATTGTTCATCTGTTAAATGGAAACAAAAGCACCTGCCTGGTACAGTTGGGAAGATGAGAGATTGTCTCAAAAACTAGCCAAAGGGGCCGGGTGTGGTGGCTCATGCCTGTAATCCCAGCACATGGGGAGGCGAAGGCAGGGGGATTGCTTGAGCCCAGGAGTTCAAAACCAGCCTGGGCAACATAACGAGACTCCATCTCTACAAAAAGAATAAATGCACAGCCGGGCGCGGTGGCTCACGCCTGTAATCCCAGCACTTTGGGAGGCCGAGGCGGGCGGATCACGAGGTCAGGAGATGAAGACCATCCTGGCTAACAAGGTGAAACCCCGTCTCTACTAAAAATACAAAAAAAAATTAGCCGGGAGTGGTGGTGGGTGCCTGTAGTCCCAGGTTCTCAGGAGGCTGAGGCAGGAGAATGGCGTGAACCCGGGAGGCGGAGCTTGCAGTGAACCGAGATGGCGTCACTGCACTCCAGCCTGGGCGACAGAGCAAGACTCCGTCTCAAAAAAGAATAAATGCACAAACAAATAGCTAAGCTACTGCCCCTGGCAAGCACTCATTAAAGTCGCTAGTAACAACAGTAAGTCATGGTTAAAAGTGAGCGAATGCCCCATCCCACAGCCCATTGATAACAGATGGGGTCATATGCTTCCAGGATTTTTCTTTTTTCTTCCTTTCTTTTTTTTTTTTTTTGAGACGGAGTCTCGCAGTCTCGCTCTGTCACCCAGGCTGGAGTGCAGTGGCGCGATCTCGGCTCACTGCAAGCTCCACCTCTTGGGTGCATGCCATTCTCCTGCCTCAGCCTCCTGAGTAGCTGGGACTACAGGCACCCGCCACCACGCCCAGCTAATTTTTTGCATTTTTAGTGGAGACGGGGTTTCACCATGTTAGCCAGGATGGTCTGGATCTCCTGACCTCGTGATCCGCCAGCCTCAGCCTCCCAAAGTGCTGGGATTACAGGCGTGAGCCACCGCTCCTGGCCGGATTTTTCCTTATAAACACAAAAAATAAGTAATTTTTGTTAATAAAAATGAGATCATGTTGAGATCATGCTGAGTATGGTAGCTCGGATTATGCCTATAATCCCAGCACTTTGGGAGGCTGAAGCAGGAGGTTTACTTGAGCCCAGGAGTTTGAGACCAGCCTGGGCAACACAGACCTGTCTCTACAAAAAATTTAAAAAATTAGCCAGGTGTGATGGCACACACCTGTAGTCCAAGCCACTTGGGAGGCTGAAGCGGGAGGATCGCTTGAGCCCAAGAGGTTGAGGCTGCAGTGAGCCATGATCGCACCACTCTACTCCAGCCTGGGTAACAGAGCGAGACCCTGTTTCAAAAAAAAAAAAAAAAGATGGCTGGGTGCAGTGGCTCACGCCTGTAATCCCAGCACTTTGGGAGGCCAAGGCGGGCAGATCGCGAGGTCAGGAGATCGAGACCATCCTGGCTAACACAGTGAAACCCCGTCTCTACTAAAAATACAAAACTAGCCAGGCATGATGGTGCATGCCTGTAATCCCAGCTACTCGGAGGCCAAGGCAGAAGAATCACTTGAACCCAGGAGGCGGAGGTTGCAATGAGCCGAGATCGCGCCATTGCACTCCAGCCTGGGCAACAAGAGCGAAACCATCTCAGAAAAAAAAGGCCAGGTGCGGTAGTTCATGCCTATAATCCCAGTACTTTAGGAGGCCGAGGCGTGTAGATCACGAGGTCAGGAGATCCAGACCATCCTGGCTAACACAGTGAAACCCTGTCTCTACTAAAAATACAAAATATTAGCCGGGTGTGTTGGCAGGCGCCTGTAGTCCCAGCTACTCAGGAGCCTGAGGCGGGAGACTAGCTTGAACCCGGGAGGCGAAGCTTGCAGTGAGCTGAGATCGCGCCACTGCACTTCAGCCTGGGTGACAGAGTGAGACTCCGTCTCAAGAATAATAATAAAAAAATAAAAATCACACCGTAATATACAGAATGTTTTGCAGCTTTTTTTTTTTTTTTTTAGAAGGAGTCTCACTCTTGTTAGCCAGGCTGGAGTGCAGTGGCACGATCTCGGCTCACCGCAACCTCTGCCTCCCGGGTTCAAGCGATTCTCCTGCCTCAGCCTCCTGAGTAGCTGGGATTAACAGGTGCCCACCACCATGCCCAGCTAATTTTTTGTATTTATTAGAGACCAGGTTTCACCATGTTGGTCGGGTTGGTCTTGAACTCCTGACCTCAGGTGATCCACCTGCCTCGGCCTCCCAAAATGCTGGGATTACAGCCGTGAGCCACCGCGCCCAGTCTGCAGCTTGCTTTTTTAAGTTACTATGCCCTGGGCTCCCTTCCATCTGGGTACACAGGTATCTACTGCTTCCTTATTTAGAGTCTACATAGCACTTCATGGTTATGAACACCCTTCTATCAGACACAGATTCTTTCTAGTTTTTCACTATCGCAAATAATAAGCCAATAGAGGGATGTTAGTTCAATGGCTTCTTTTCAAAGCAAGTTATCTTATCATCTCATTTGATTTTCACAGAAAACTTGCCAGAGAGGTGATATCTTTTTTTTTTTTTTTTTTTGGAACAGAGTCTCGCTCTGTCGCCAGGCTGGAGCGTAGTGGTGCAATCTCTACTCACTGCAACCTCCACCTCCCGGGTTCAAGCGATTCTCCTCCTTCAGCCTCCCACGTAGCTGGGACTACAGGCACGCACCACCACGCCAGCTAATTTTTGTATTTTTAGTAGAGACGGGGTGTCACCATGTTGGGCAGGATGGTCTCAATCTCTTGACCTTGTGATCCGACTGCCTCAGCCTCTTAAAGTGCTAGGATTACAGGCGTGAGCCACCACACCCGGCCAATATCTTTTTAATTGGGGAAACTAACTTGGTAAGTTGGGGAGACTTCCCAAGAATCCCGATAGTCGTGGTAGAGGGACCTTGGGACTGTCCCCTTCAGTTACATTTCGTCATGCATCTGGAGCAGGGGCTGCAACTGTGATGTACTCATGTGAAAGGAGGCCAGCATAAGACAAGTGGCATTTGGCTTCAGTGTCAAGGCGAGAACAGGGAGTCAGGGGTGCATGGTTCCAGTGAATGAATTGGTAAGACATTCATGGTCTCTTGGGGCCAGACCCCGACCACTTGAGTGGTTGGTAGGCAGTCAAGGTCTGAGCATGCGTGAGTTTCCACTTTTTTTTTTTTTTTTTTTTGAGACAGAGTTTTCCTCTTGTCACCCAGGCTGGAGTGCAATGGCACAATCTCGGCTCACTGCCACCTCCACCTCCCAGGTTCAAGCAATTCTTGTGCCTCTGCCTCCTGAGTAGCTGGGACTACAGGTGCATGCCACCATGCCTGGCTAATTTTTTGTATTTTCCATGGAGACAAAGTTTCATCATATTGGCCAGGCTGGTCTCGAACTCTTGAGCTCAGGTGATCTGCCCGCCTCAGCTTCCCAAAGTGCTGGGATTACAGGAGTGAGCCCCTGCACCAGGCCAAGCTTCCACTCTTCAAGAGAAGCAAGGAAATGTAGATTTTTATGTAAAATCTCCTAGATAACACATGCTGCCAACCAACTCAGAAATATTTAGTCCTCACATGCCAGATTGTGACTCTTGCTTCAGGCCCAAACTTAATTTTCTACTTTTGATTATAAAACAGGGATCTAAAATGTGAGGTGAGCAGCTGGTACCTGGCCCAGCAGGCACTCTGGTGATAGCCCTGAATCCCCCGACTGTCTCACCACCTTGTGAGGTTAAGTGGCACTGAAAAGACCATTTCATTTTGTGGCTGTTCCCTAACACCTTCCAGGGCTTTTCATCTACTGGGCATTGGTAAGCAAGTCTTAACTCTTTACCCTCTCCTTAATACATGCCTTCTGCCCACCCAGGCTACAGCTTTGGATAAGTTCCCAGTGACTTTGCTGTGCTTCAGGTAAAGATCGCAATGAATTCCGGAAAACTATTGTTCTGTTCTCCACTTTCTCCATCTCCCTTGTCCTCGCCTCCTTTCTAGTACAGTATAATGGTTAAGAATGGGAGTCCTGGCCAGGTGTGTTGGCTCACACCTGTAATCCCAGCACTTTGGGAAGCCGAGGCAGGCATATCACCTGAGGTCAGGAGTTCGAGACCAGCCTGGACAACATGATGAAAGCCCGTCTCTACTAAAAATACAAAAAAAAAAAAAAAAAAAAAAAAAAAGCCAAGAGTGGTGGCGCGTACCTATAATTCCAGCTACTCGGGAGGCTGAGGCACGAGAATCGCTTGAACCCGGGAGGTGGAGGTTGCAGTGAGCCAGGATTGCGCCACTGCACTCCAGCCTCGGCAACAGAGCTAGATTCCATCTCAAAAAAAAAAAAAAAAAAAAAAAAAAAAAAAAAGAACGAGACTCATACAACCACACTGCTTCTGGTCCCAGCTGTCTAGGACCAGCAGATGGCAGTGTAGTCTTGGGCAGGTCACCTTGCCTCTCCATGCCTCAGTTTCCTCATTTGTAAACTGGAAGAAATGCTTAACTCAGAAAATGTTAGAATGTTAGATAGGATTCTCTGTTGGTCTCCTCTTACCTTGCCAGGGGCCGTGCCATTAGTTACTAGTAGTACAAAGACAAGTAAACCACAGTCGTTGCCATAGAGGAGCATGCCCTTAACCTAACTACAGTCGCTGATTTCTGGAAAACGTGCTCAGAAATGAAATTTTTGAGGCCGGGCATGGTGGCTCACGGGAGGCTGAGGCGGGCAGATCACTTAAGGCCAAAAGTTCGAGACCAGCCTGGCCAACATGGTGGAACCCCGTCTCTACTAAAACTGCAAAACTTAGCCAGGTGTGGTGGTGCTCGCCTGTAATTCCAGCTTCTTGGGAGGCTGAGGCAGGAGAATTGCTTGAACCCAGGAGGCAGAGGTTGCAGTGAGCGGAGATCCCACTGTGTCCGCAGTTGGTTCCTTCTAGTGGGTTCGTGGTCCCGCTGACTTCAAGAATGAAGCCGTGGACCTCTGTGGTGAGTGTTACAGCTATTAAAGGTGGTGCAGACCCAAAGAGTGAGCAACAGCAAGATTTATTGTGGAGAGCAAAAGAACAAAGCTCCCACAGCGTGGAACGGAACCTGAGCAGGTTTCTGCTGCTGGCTTGTTGGGGTGGGGATGGGCTGGTGGGGGAGGCAGCTTTTATTCCTTTATTTGTCTCCACCCATGTCCTGCTGATTGGCCCATTTTACAGAGCACTGATTGGTCCATTTTACAGGGTGCTGATTGGTCCATTTTACAAATCTCTAGCTAGCTACGGAGCACCGATTGGTGTGTTTTTACAGAGCACTGATTGGTGCATTTTACAAACCTCTAGTTAGCTACAGAAAAGTTCTCCTAGTCACCACTCCACCCAGGAAGTCCAGCTGGCTTCACCTCTCACCACCACGGGCACTCCAGCCTGGGCGACAAGAGTGAAAAACTCCATCTCAAAAAAAATAATAATAATAAAGAAGAAATGAAATGTTTCAAGGAAACATAAGGTACTCTGCTACCTAGAATAAGCAAGTATGGGCATATTCCCATCACTGAAGTCAGATGAGCAAAGACCTGTCTCAGGGAAAGGACAGCTTGATCCCATCAAGTTTTCAAGTTTTGAGGTCATTCGAGTTCCCCAGGAAAGAGGAAGGCTGTGGTCCCCAACTCTGTTGGGGTGTAGATGCAGGCCGCCCTTCCTCCATTCCTTCCTGCCAGAGACTCAATGTGAATAGTGTCTGGGCCTTGGAGTGGGGAGAATCTGCTGGCCCTTCACACCTTCGCTGTGGGCCCAGCTTCCCTCCCATCTGCAGCTCAGCATCAACCCAGGCCTCCCTGAGATGAGAGAAGACCCCAGCCAGCTCTCCCTCCCTTTCCCAGGCTTAGGAGCACTCCTGTGGGGAGTCCAGGTGGCCTTGCCCAGCCACCTGTCCCAGGGCCTGCTCCCACTCTGCCTCTGTTGAGCCTGGGCCATTTGCCTTCTGACCCCCAGAGCGCCCCCTCTGACCCGTTGGGCTCCTAGGAAGCAGGCCGTGTAGTTGCTCTGAATTTCCCGGTGAAGCCGTCTTTCCTCCCCTTCTTCCCCATTCACCGATATTTGACATTTATTGAGGGGCCACAGTGTGCCGGGCCTTGCTCTGGGAATACAGTCAGTAATGAAGGAGACAAAGTCCTGCCCTGGGTTAGGGCCCAGCCATATGACCTCATTTGAGTGAAGAATAAAGACATTCAGCAAGCAACCTCACTAATATAAAATTATAGAGAGGCTGGGCATGGTGGCTCACACCTGTAATCCCAGCACTTTGGGATGCTGAGCCCAGCGGATCACTTGAGCACAGGAGTTCGAAACCAGCCTGGCCAACATGGTGAAACCCCGTCTCTACTAAAAATATAAAAATTAGCTGGGCATGGTGGCATTGCCTGTAATGCCAGCTACTTGTGAGGGTTGAGGTGGGAGGGTGGCTTGAGCCCAGGAGGTCGAGGCCTCAGTGAGCCTAGATTGCACCACTGCACTCCAGCCTGGGCGACAAAGTGAGACCCTGTCTCAAAATAAAATTATAGAGATAAGTCCTGTATCAGAATGCAGTGTAATTCAATGAGAGGATAATATGCTGATTCATCCTAATTATGACTTACGAGGCAGAGTGTGGGTGTGGTGAACAGAGAAGGAATTAGGAGGTGCAAAGGCCCTGGGGCAGACAGGTAGGCAGGTACCAGAATGTAACAGTTGCCATATTACTCACACTTCTGCTCCAAGCATATACCTAAGAGAAATGAAAACATGTCCCCATAAAACCTAGTACATGAATTTTTTATTTTTTTGAAACAGGGTCTTGCTCTGTCACCCAGGCTGGAGTGTAGTGGCATGATTGCGGCTCACTGCAGTCCAAGCTCGTAGGCTCAAGCGATTCTCCTGCCTCAGCCTCACGAGTAGCTGGGACCACAGCTGTGCACCACCACACCCAGCTAATTTTTTTTTTTTTTTTTTTTTGTATTTTTTGTAGATATGGGGTCTCGCTATGTTTCCCAGGCTGGTCTCCAACTCCTGGGCTCAAGTGATCTGCCTGCTTCAGCCTCCTAGTGTGCTGGGATTACAGGCGTGAGCCACCGTGCCCAGCCCAATTTGTACATAAATTTTTATAGCATCATTATTCATAGTAGCCAAAAATGAAACAACCCAAATGCCCATTAACTGCTGAATCAACAAAATGTATATCCAGACAATGAGTATTAACCAACCACAATAAGTAATGAAGTTCTGATACGGTTGAAAACATAGTTGAATCTTGAAAACATTATGCCAAGTTAAAGAAGCCAGTCACAGATGACCACATATTGTATGATTCCATTCCTGTGAAGGGTCCACAATAGACAGGTCCATAGACACCAGGTGGCTTAAATAACAGAAATTTATTTTCTCACAGTTCTGGACGCTAGAAGTCCAAGATCAAGGAATTGGCAGAGTTGGTTTCATTCTAAAGCCTTGCTCCTGGGCTTGTAGATAGCCATCTTCTCCCTGTGTCTTCACGTGCTCTTCTTCTATGTGACTGTGTCCTTTTTAAACATTTATTGTGGGCCAGGTGCGGGGGCTCACGCCTGTAATCCCAACACTTTGGGAGGCAGAGGTGGGCAGATCACGAAGTCAGGAGTTCCAGACCAGCCTGACCAACATGGTGAAACCCCGTCTCTACTAAAAATACAAAAATTAGCCAGGTGTGGTGGTGCGCAGCTGTAATCCCAGCTACTCAGGAGGCTGAGGCAGGAGAATCACTTGAACCTGGGAGGTGAAGGTTGCAGTGAGCCAAGATGGCACCACCGCACTCCAGCCTGGGTGACAGAGGGAAAGTGTCTCAAAAAAAAAAAAAAAAAAGTATTGTGGTCAGGCATGGTGGCTCACACCTATAACCCCAATACTTCGGGAGGCTCTGAGGCAGGTGGATCAACTGAGGTCAGGAGTTCGAGACCAGCCTGACCAACATGGTGAAACCCTGTCTCTACTAAATACAAAAACTTAGCCAGGCGTGGTGGCATACACCTGTCATCCCAGCTACTTGGGAGGCTGAGGCAGGAGAATTGCTTGAACCCGGGAGGTAGAAGTCTCAGTGAGCTGAGATTGTGCCACTGCACTCCAGCCTATGCAACAAGAGCAAAACTCCGTCTCAAAAATAAAATAATTTTTAAAAATAAAAATTTATTGTTTATTTATTTTTTGAGACAAGGTCTTGCTCTGGTGCTCAGGCTGGAGTGCAGTGGCACAATCACGGCTCACTGAAACCTCCACCTCCAGGAGTTCAAGACCAGCCTGGGCAACATGGTGAAACCCATCTCTACAAAAACTAGACAGCTGTGGTCTCAGCTACCCAGGAGACTGAGGTGGGAGGGTCACTTGAGCCTAGGAGGTAGAGGTTGCAGTGAGCTGTGACTGCACCACTGCACTCCAGCCTAGGTGACAGAGTGAGACCCTGTCTCAAAAAAAGGGGGGGGGGATACCAGTCTTAACTGGATGAGGTACAATGTGATTTCATTTTACCTTAATTACCCTTTAAAGACCCTGTCTCCAAAGACAGTCACCTTATGAGATACTGAGTGTTAGGACTTAAACATATGCGTTTGGTTGCGGGGGGACATGATTCAGTCATATCAAGGTGGGGAATGGAGTGGTGTAACTGCTGATGGGTGTGTGTCTCCTTTTTGGAGTGATTAAAATGTTCTGGAATTAGTGGCAATTAATGTGCATCTCTGTGAATATACTAAAAACCACTGAATTGCCCAGCCAGAAAGGATAAACTTTTGCCCTGGGGCAGGAAGAAGGCTGGCATGCAGAGAGAGGAGAAAGGGGGGCTGGATGAGCTGGCCTGCTAGCGGGGGCTCCAATACTACATAAGACCTTGCCCTTCTCCACAGTATCTGGTGTTAAATCTCATTATGAGGACCCTTTCAGCCCGGGGTTGGGATTGGAAGTGAGACATTGAAACTTCAAGGGCTGGGTTCTGGCCCGGGTGGGGATTTGCCATGGAGCAAAATAGCCTCTTGCAGCACATACGGGGTTTCCTGTGCCGGGCACTGTCCTAAGTCCTTCTCAACTCTTTCGTCATTGAGTTCTCATAGCAGTCCAGTGAGCCAGGTACCATTCCTCTCTTCAGTCCACGGTGCCAGGTCACTTGGCTAGGGTCCCACTGGGAGTTCGAAGGAAGCCAGGCTAGAGCTCAGGCCTCTCACCAGCTGGAGGTCTTTCCCAGACTCTCTAAGGTGAGAGTTGGTGAATGGTGTCAGCCTGGGCCTGGATGAGTGACCCACGGTGCTCAGTGAATTTCAGGAACAGAGCCAGGGGATGCTGCGGTCAGGGGTGTCTTGATGGGGGAGAAGCAGGGCTGGGCGCTCACCTGGCTTCCCCGGACCTGCAGGTCCAGCCTCGCTCTCCTTCCCCCGAGCACCTCTGGCCCAAGGCCTGCCCACTTGCTGGAGCTGGCCCCTTGGCAAGGCTGCTGGGAGGGCCCGTGCTGCCAGGGCGGTCAGGGTCAGTGTCGGAGGTGCCGAAGGGACGCCCAAGGGGGTGCCCAGGTGGCAAGGTGCCTGTATGCTCAGGGAAGCCACGTCCCAGCTCGCGGGTGGGTGCAGCAGAGGCCCACGTGACCTTGCTGCTGACATTCCTCAGAGGCCATGTGGCCCCAACTGGCAGCGACAGCTGCAGACGGGCTGAACCAGCTTTGTTCCCAGGGTGGCGCCTGCTCTCCATCCAGGCCCCACTCCGGCTCCCACCCGACGCTGCTTTTGTTCCCACATTTCGGGGGGCCTGGCACTGTGATTCCTGCCCCATGAGTGCCTAGAGGCACGGAGCCACCAGGGATCACCCCACGTGGGGCACAGGGCTTGGGGAGGATGGGGCAGGACCAGACCAAGCAGCAGATCGAGAAGGGGCTCCAGCTGTACCAGTCCAACCAGACAGAGAAGGCATTGCAGGTGTGGACAAAGGTGCTGGAGAAGAGCTCGGACCTCATGGGGCGCTTCCGCGTGCTGGGCTGCCTGGTCACGGCCCACTCGGAGATGGGCCGCTACAAGGAGATGCTGAAGGTGGGTGTACCTGGCCTGGGGGCATTCGAGGGTCAGGCTGGGGCCGGATGTCTCCCAGGCTCCCCAGTCCCCTCTCGGCCTCCTCGGGCTCCCCTGTGTCCCACAGGCTGGCAGCCAGGGCCCGAGGCTCTGAATTTATATCTAAGGCCCTGGGTCTTAGATACTGAGTCTTGGCATCAGATTCAGGCCTGTGGCCTTGAACTGTGGTGCCCGAGTCTCTGAGACTGAGGTTCTCCAGCCTCAGGGTCGAGGGTTTGTGGGTCTCAAGCCCATTGTAGGTTTCAGCCTTCCTGTCTGGTGTTCTGTATCTGAGCCTGGCGGGGGGTGGGCTCCAGGGTTGTGGCTGGGGGTGGGTGGGTGGTGGAGACTCCAGATCTGAGGCTTGGGATAGAAGGTGAAGGCTGCAAGCCTGAGCTTGGGAGGTGAGGCTGGGGTGTAGGGAAGGTAGCTGAGGCTGGCGGGTAGAAGCTCTGGGTCTGAAAAGAAGCTTTGGGATCTGCTGCTTTGGGTGTGAGGCTGGGGGGTGGGTGTGGGGCCTCCAGGTCTGAGCCTGCAGTGCAGGCTGGGGTCCAAGGCTCAGAGTCCAGGCTGAGCACCACCTGCCCACCGTCACTGTGTGCAGTTCGCTGTGGTCCAGATCGACACGGCCCGGGAGCTGGAGGATGCCGACTTCCTCCTGGAGAGCTACCTGAACCTGGCACGCAGCAACGAGAAGCTGTGCGAGTTTCACAAGACCATCTCCTACTGCAAGACCTGCCTTGGGCTGCCTGGTACCAGGGCAGGTGCCCAGCTCGGAGGCCAGGTCAGCCTGAGCATGGGCAATGCCTTCCTGGGCCTCAGCGTCTTCCAGAAGGCCCTGGAGAGCTTCGAGAAGGCCCTGCGCTACGCCCACAACAATGATGATGCCATGCTCGAGTGCCGCGTGTGCTGCAGCCTGGGCAGCTTCTATGCCCAGGTCAAGGTGGGCCTGCACCCCAGGGGGACAGCAGTGGAGGGTTTTGGGGCTCCCCTCTCATGAGGCACACACCCTGTGGCGCTACCTCATTCAGCCCTCCTTTTAGGGAGGGCTGAGGAGAGTGAGAATCAGAGAGCAAAAAGGCTTATCCAGGAAGGTAACAACTTGGCCAGGAAGCCAGCAAGGGCAGAGCCAGGATTCAAACCTTGATCTGTGTGACTTCCTGGAGGAATAATGGGAGGCTCCTCTGTGAGGACAGGCCAGCGGCCTGCACTGCCATGTTTGCTGTGTGGTCTTGGGCAAGTCACCTCTCCTCTCTGAACCTTGGGAGAGATCTGTAAAATGAAGGAGAATAGGACTCACCTTACAGTGGGGTTGTATGGAGTCAGTCATCAAATATTTATTGACCAGCTACTGTATCCCAAGACTGTTGACCCAGGGTGTAGCAGTGAGAAAAACAGCCAAGTCCCCATCCTCACGAGGGTTGCATTCTAGTTGGGGAAGAAAGACGATCAACACAGTCAGGAAGTCAAGTGGTTAGGAGAAAGCGAAGCGGGGCAAAGGGCTGGCAGCACTGGGCGTAGGGGTGTCATAATTTCAAATATAGTGGTCAGAGGGCCTTGCAGAGGTGATGTTTGATGGCTTGAAGAAGAGAGGGTGCGCCATACAAAAATATGGTGAGAGAGCATTCTAGGCAAAAATGGGCGAGCCCCTAAAGCCAAGCTGGACCCTGGGGGAGCATCCTGGAATGTTTCCTGGAATGTTCCAGGAAGGACAGAGGCCAGCATGGCTGCCAGGCGTGTCTCAGGTGTGTGCGGAGGTAGAGAGGTGAGAGGAGGAGGGCCAACTGTGAAGGAACTGATAGGATCAGCCACAGCAGGTTCTGATCCTGGGTATTTTTTGGTGGGGGCAGGGGCGGAGTTTTGCTCTTGTCACCCAGGCTGGAGTGCAGTGGTGCCATCTCGGCTCACTGCAACCTCCGCCTCCTGGGTTCAAGCGATTCTCCTGCCCCAGCCTCCCAGGTAGCTGGGACTACAGGTGTATACCACCAGCCCGGCTAATTTTTGTGTTTTTAGTAGAAATGGGGTTTCACCATGTTGGCCAGGCTGGTCTTGAACTCCTGACCTCAGGGATCCGCCCGTCTTGGCCTCCCAAAGTGCTGGGATTACAGGCGTGAGCCACCGCACCCGGCCAACCCTGGGTATTTTTGTTCCCTTTCCCCTCAGGTATCTGTGCTGTGCTTGGTCCATGGGGGATTTAATGCCTGGCCCCAGTAGATGCTTAATAAATCCTGGAGTTAGTGAGTGGATAAATGCTGATGGATCCAAGGTGGGATGGGAGGAAATGAGTCACCAAGGATGACAGCCAGGACTTTGTTTTTAGGAAGCAGATGTAAGGGGGAGCCATTCAGTGAGATGAGATAGGACTGGGGCGGGACAGGGGTTTTTAAAAACCTTTTTAATTCTGAAGAAAAGTAAGCTAGGCATGGTGGCTCACACTTGTAATCCCAGCACTTTGAGAAGCTGAGGGGTGAGGATCGCTCAAGACCAGGAGTTCCAGACCAGCGTCTACAAAGTTTTTTTTTTTTTTTAATTTGGCAAGGCTCATGCCTATAATGTGAGCACTTTGAGAGGCCAAGCAGAAGGATTGCTTGAGCCCAGGAGTTTGAGAGCAGCTTGAGTCGCATAGCAAGACCCCATCTGCACCAAACTTTAAAAATGAACCAGACATGGTGGCTCACACCTATTGTTTCAGCTACTCAGGAGGCTGAGGCGGGAGGATCGCTTGAGCCCAGGAGTTTGAGGCTGCAGTGAGCCATGAGTGCTCCACTGCACTCCAGCCTGGGCAACAGAGCAAGACCCTGTGTGAGAGGAAAAAAAAAAAAAGCCCAAATGTGGGCTTGTGGGGTGTTCATTGCTAGTGGGATGTCCGTGCTTCTAAATCTTTTCAGTTATCAGAATAATGGAAGTTTATACTGACATTTCCAATTCAAATCTAATGTTTCAGGAGCTCCCCTTAACTTAATTTAAACTTGATTGTCTTTTCTCTTAGATGAAAAATCTTAGTTTCTAACCACATAATTAAATATTTGCTTTACCCTACAAAATACGTAAAATAATTCCAAAAGACAATACCAATATTACTCTAGAAAATAAAGACAACTGAATGAAGTTTAAGATTTCTTTGCTGTTCTTTTGGCTTTTTTTTTTTTTTTTTTTTTTTTGAGACAGTCTCGCTCTGTTGCCTAGGCTGGAGTGCAGTGGCTCGATCTCGGCTCACTGCCACTTCTGCCTCCCGGGTTCAAGCGATTCTCCTGGCTCAGCCTCCCGAGTAGCTGGGACTACCGGCACACGCCACTATGCCCAGCTAATTTTATGTATTTTTAGTAGAGACGGGGTTTCACCATGTTGGCCAGGATGGTCTCAATCTCTTGACCTGGTGATCCACCCGCTTCAGCCTCCCAAAGTGCTGGGATTACCGGTGTGAGCCACTGTGCCCAGCCTTGTTTTTGTAATATATCCCACTTGGGTAAACTGAGTACTTTTGTTCCAAAGTCATTGAAATAATATATATATATATTTTTTTAGAGACGGAGTCTTACTCTGTCACCCAGGCTGGAGTGCAGTGGCACGATCTCGGTCACTGCACCCTCCGCCTCCCGGGTTCACGCCATTCTCCTGCCTCAGCCTCCCGAGTAGCTGGGACTACAGGCGCCTGCCACCACGCCCCGCTAATTTTTTTTGTGTGTGTATTTCTAGTAGAGACGGGGTTTCACCATGTTAGCCAGGATGGTCTGGATCTCTTGACCTTGTAGTCCACCCGCCTCGGCCTCCCAAAGTGCTGGGATTACAGGCATAAGCCACTGCGCCCGGCCAAAATAATTATTTGTGTGTGTGGTTGTAGTAATATGACACACAGTTAGGGACATTTATTTACTTTTTTTTTTTTTTTTTTTGAGACAGTGTCTTGCTCTATTGCCCAGGCTGGAGTGCAGTGGCGCGATCTCGGCTCACTGCAACCTCTGTCTCCCAGATTCAAGTGATTCTCCTGCCTCAGCCTCCCAAGTAGCTGGGACCACAGGCACTTGTCACCACACCTGGCTAGTTTTTTTGTATTTTAGTGGAGATGGGGTTTCACCATATTAGCCAGGATGGTCTCGATCTCCTGACTTCGTGATCTGCCCATCTCGGCCTCCCAAAGTGCTGGGATTACAGGCGTGAGCCACTGCACCCAGCCTTAGGTTTTTGTTTTTGTTTTTGTTTGAGACAGGATCTTGCTCTGTTACCCAGGATGGAGTGCAGTGGCTCAATCACAGTTCACTGTAACCTAAAACTCCTGTGTTCAAGCGATCCTCCCTCCTCAGCTTCCTGAGTAGCTGGGACTACAGGCACATTCTTCCACATCTGGCTAATTTTTAAATTTTTTGTAGAGACAGTGGTCTTGCAATGTTGCCCAGGCTGATCTTGAACTCCTGGCCTCAAGCTGTTCTCCCAACTCAGCTTCCCCGAGTGCTGGGATTACAGACATGAGCCATTGCACCTGACCTCCATTTTCTATTTTTAGGTATTTTTCAAATTAAATTTAATTTTTTAACCTGTAAAACATTTATATGGCTTCAAATTTAAAAGTATGTAATAAGGCATATTAGGAAAAGGGTTTTTTGGGGGGGTTATTGACACTTCTCTTTTGGTCATGTTAACTTGGAGCTGCTTGTTAAATATTAAGTGAAAGATCAAATAGATTTACCTTGAAAAAGAACAGTGAAATGGGGCTTTAGCTGAAGGGAAATGACGTCAAGAGAAGGTGGGTTAGTTTTCTTTTTTCTTTCTTTCTTTTCTTTTCTTTTTCTTTTTTTTTTTTTTTTTTTTTTTTTTTTTTTTTTTTTTGTGAGACAGAGTCTGCCTCTGTCACCCAGGCTGGAGTGCAGTGGTGCAATCTCAGCTCACCGTATCCTCGACCTCCTGTGCTCAAGTGATTCTCCCACCTCAGCCTCTTGAGTAGCTTGGAACTACAGGCGTGCACCACCATGCACAGCTGATTTTATTTTTGTAGAGACAGGGTCTCACTAAGTTGCCCAGGCCATTCTCCAACTCCTGTGCTCAAGCGTTCCTCCTGTCTTGGCCTCCCAAAGTGCTGGGATTCCAGGCGTGAACCACTGTGCCTGGCCCAGTTTTTATTTTTTAAATGAGATGAGAAATGCCAGACATGTTTGCACGTGGATGGGAAAGATTCTGTAGAAAGAGAGAACCTGACGATGCAGAGACTGCTCATCGGGGGCTGGCATTTGATGGGAACAGGAGCCATCCTCCACAGTGACAGGAAAGGAGGCAGGGAGCGTGGGAGCAGAGGTGCGGAGATGGAAGATCTGGTGGAGACAGGAGGGGAAGGAGCTTCTCCCTGATTTTCTTCCTTTTCCTTGTGGAGTCGAGGCGAGGTCATCAGCTGACCATGGGCAGGTAGAAAATGCATTTGGAAGCTTGAGGAGAAAGTACAAGCCAATGGTTGCATCGCCTCGCTGAGTCTGTCTGATGTTCTTTTGAGCCTGTTGTGCTGCCAGTCTGCCACTGAGCTTCAGTGAACACCTGCTTCCGGGTGCCAGCAGGCAAGCTCTAGTGGAGGGATCTGGTATCTCCCATCCCTGTGCATCTCTGAAGCTGAGGAGCCCATTTGGCATTGGGAGAAAAGAGAAGCCAACTGTATTTTCTTGTCTTTTCATTCATTCACTCAACAAATATTTATTGTGCATCTACCAAGTGCAAAGAACTGTGCTAGGCTCTTGGGATGCGTCACAAACCAGATGAGAATCCCTGAGTCCACGGAGCGACACCTTTGCACTGGCCGTTCCCTCTACCGGGCCACTCTTGTCCTGGATGTCACAATGAATGAGCAGACACTCGGGCCCCCCGCCCCTACCTGCTGTTAGAGAAACCTAGCCCAGGAGCCCTTGACTTGGGGCAGCCTCTGCCACTCAGTTTGCCTCCTTCCATTCCATGTCCCCTGCAGGACTACGAGAAAGCCCTGTTCTTCCCCTGCAAGGCGGCAGAGCTTGTCAACAACTATGGCAAAGGCTGGAGCCTGAAGTACCGGGCCATGAGCCAGTACCACATGGCCGTGGCCTATCGCCTGCTGGGCCACCTGGGCAGTGCCATGGAGTGTTGTGAGGTGGGGCAGCGGGGAAGAGGGCAGGTCGGGGATGAGGTGGTGTGGGCCAGGGGCTGGGGCTTGGGACAGCAGGGCTTCCTTCTTCCAAATCAGCCCCTGGAAGCCCCCTAGGGCTTGCCTCTGGCCCAGCCTCTCTAAAGGTGTGCACCACCATGCACAGCTAATTTTATTTTTGTAGAGACGGGGTCTCACTAAACCACCCTCCTGTGCTGAAGCGATCCTCGTGTCTTGGCCTCCCAAAGTGCTGGGATTCCAGGCGTGAGCCACTTGTGCCTGGCCCAGTTTTTATTTTTTAAATGAGATGAGTTCTCTACAGCTGAGCCCCTGAAGGAAACATTTGTCCCCCAGCCTCATCCCAAACCCACTCCCTTCCAATCCATCTGCAGGGGAGGGGGCTTCCTTCTGCCCCAACACCCTATATGGGGTACTTTGAAGGGTAGAGACGGAAGAGGGCCAGTTTCTGGAGTCCCACTGACCTGGGTTCACATCCCAGCTTTGTCACTTACTGGGTGACCCCAATCAAGTCACTTCTCTTTGAGCCTCACTTTCCACCCACCTTGCTGGGTGCTGTGACTTCAGTGGTTCAGTGTGTGAGCCCTCAGCACCATGATAGATTCACTAGGCTCTGAGGATGTTGCTTCCCTGGGCTGTCCCTTCAGAGGGGTCTGTTGAGGGGAGGGCACTCCAGTGGTGGTGGCAGAGGAGTAGGCCTGAGCCACTGGCCTCCCTCGCAGGAGTCTATGAAGATCGCGCTGCAGCACGGGGACCGGCCACTGCAGGCGCTCTGCCTGCTCTGCTTCGCTGACATCCACCGGAGCCGTGGGGACCTGGAGGTGAGGTCACCGGGATGCAGGGGCTGGGGGCAGGGGGCAGGGGCACAGGCCTGATACAGCCTGATTCCATCCCCCACCTGGCTCTGCAGACAGCCTTCCCCAGGTACGACTCCGCCATGAGCATCATGACCGAGATCGGAAACCGCCTGGGGCAGGTGCAGGCGCTGCTGGGTGTGGCCAAGTGCTGGGTGGCCAGGAAGGCGCTGGACAAGGTGAGGTCGGGCCTTCCCACAGCCTCCAGCCCTCCCAGCGCTCCCCACTTGGGGCCAGTAGGTCAGCCGGCTCTTTCAGCCACTTTGTCTGACGTCAGCCTCACCCTGATCCTACGAGGCCAGGACATTCCTGGTCATTTTCCAGGCTCAGAGAAGGCCCATCACTTGCCCCAGGACCCACAGCTAGTAAAGGGCTGGAACCCTGGGTAAACTGAGGCAGGAGGTCACTTGCCCACACAGCCCCTATGACTGTGCCCTAGTCTCTTCCTGCTGCCTTCACACACAAGGCAGCTGCCATGTCACCCTCCCTAGGCCTGCCCCCCTACCCTGTGCTTCCCTGTGAGCAAGGCCTGTCAGACAGCTCTGCCCGCAGCCCTGGCCTATGCTCACCTTCCAGGCTCTGGATGCCATCGAGAGAGCCCAGGATCTGGCCGAGGAGGTGGGGAACAAGGTCAGACTTGATTCTGTGTCCTGGATCTGGGGTCAAGGGCCCAAGTGGGGAACTTGGGTCTGGGGAAGGGCCTTCCTGAGCCTACTCATGTCATGAGCCCTTCCTGATGCTGGGAGCTGCCTGCAGCCAACCCCATACTCTGGCTCTTTCTCTGCCACACACAGAGCACTTCTGAGGGCAGGGCAGAAGTTTCATAGCTTGGAGGATAGCAGAATTCCTCAGAAGCTTCCTGATGTTGATTAAAACTCCTAACAGTGGGCTGGACACGGTGGCTCACATCTATAATCCTAGCATTTTGGGAGGCCGAGGTAGGAGGATCACTTGAGCCCAGAAGTTCGAGAGCAGCCTGGGCTACATAATGAGACCCATGCTCTAAAAAAAAGAAAAGAAAAGAAAAGAAAAAAACATTTTTGAGATTGAGTTTCGCTCTTGTCTCCCAGGCTGGAGTGCAATAGTGCGATCCCAGCTTACTGCAACCTCTGCCTCCCAGGTTGAAGTGATTCTCCTGCCTCAGCCTCCTGAGTAGCTGGGATTATAGGCACCCGTCACCACACTGGGCTAATTTTTGTATTTTTTATAGAGATGGGGATTCACTGTGTTGGCCAGGCTTGTCTGAAACTCCTGACCTCAGGTGATCCACCTGCCTCGGCCTCCCAAAGTGCTGGGATTACAGGCATGAGCCACCAGGCCCAGCCTCTACAAAAAATGTTTTAAAATTAGCCAGCTGTGGTGGCACACACCTGAGGTCCCAACTACTTGGAAGGCTGAGGTGGGAGGATAGCTTGAGCCCAGGAGGTCAAGGCTGCAGTGAGCTGTGATTGCTCCAGTGCACTCCAGCCTGGGTAACAGAGTGAGACCTTGTCTCAAAACAAACAAAAACTCCTAACAGTGGCCTCCACTCCCTGAGCACTGAGCACACACAGGGTCCTTATAGGTACTGGGTCCAGTCCTCACTCTCTCCCTGTGAGGTGGGTACAGCAAGCCCCATTTTACAGATGAGGAAAAGTGAGGCTCAAAGAGGCGTCCAAGGTCCCATACCTACTAACTTGTCTGTTTTAACTACAAAGCCCATGTTCCAAATTTAATAATGGTATCTAGTGCTTGCTTTGGCAGCCCATATTCTGAAATTGGAACAATACGGAGAAGATTAGCATGGCCTAAAAACCAAAACCAAGGCCGGGTGCGGTGGCTCACACCTGCATTTTGGGAGGCCAAGGTGGGCAGATCACCTGAGGTCAGCCTGACCAACATGGTGAAACCCCGTCTCTACTAAAAATACAAAAATTAGCCAGGTGTGGTAGTGCACGCCTGTAATCCCAGCTGCTTGGGAGGCTGAGGCAGGAGAATCACTTGAACCCGGGAGGTGGAGGTTGCCATGAACCAAGATTGTGCCACTGTACTCCAGCCTGGGTGACAGAGCAAGACTCCATCTAAAAAAAAAAAAAAAAAAAAAATCGTCATAATCTTATTAAAACCTTAAAATCTTGAAAACAGGTTCACCACTTCTCAAAGCCTTCCAGATGTGCATTTCTATGAGATCCTGTGCACAGTCCAACCAAAATGCCAAAATTTGGTTGGATTATAGCCTCTCTGGTTTACCTGGGTATCAGGCTGATCAGAAATGCTGATGAGCTATTGTGTGTATATTTAATTAATAAAAACAGGAAAGCAAATTAATTATTATTTTTTTGAGACGGAGTTTCACTCTTAGAGCCCAGGCTGGAGTGCAGTGGTGCGATCTCGGCTTACTGCAACCTCCGCCTCCTCGGTTCAAGCGATTCTCCTGCCTCAGTCTCCTGAGTAGCAGGGATTACAGGCACTCGCCACCACCCCCGGCTAATTTTTGTATTTTTAGTAGAGATGGGGTTTCGCCATGTTGGCCAGGCTGGTCTCGAACTCCTGGCCTCAGGTGATCCACCTGCTTCGGCCTCCCCAAGTGCTGGGATTACAGGCATGAGCCACGGCGCCCTGCCGCAAATTATTATGGAGTCTGTGCACCAGGTTTGGTCATAAAATCTTTCAAAAACATGGGGTCTCCAGGCAGTTCTGGGGGGTGAAGACTTCTGATCTCACCCACCCCCTCATTCTGCATGAAAGGAAGCAAGGTCTCAGAGAGGGCAGGACATTTTTCCGAGGTCCATCAGCAAGACAGGGAAGTGGCTGAGACTGGAGCCTACCTGCACTGACTTTGTTCTCATCCCCCACTGCCGCTCTCCACTCCTGCGGGCCCCAGCTGAGCCAGCTCAAGCTGCACTGTCTGAGTGAGAGCATTTACCGCAGCAAAGGGCTGCAGCGGGAACTGCGGGCGCACGTTGTGAGGTTCCACGAGTGCGTGGAGGAGACGGAGCTCTACTGCGGCCTGTGCGGCGAGTCCATAGGCGAGAAGAACAGCCGGCTGCAGGCCCTACCCTGCTCCCACATCTTCCACCTCAGGTGGGGGCTCCTGGGGGGGTGGACAGGGGTGGGCAGGATCTCTTCGGGGCACTCCAGGGCCCAGCTGGCTTAATCACAGCAATAATACTAATAGCAAACACTTAACCTTGGCCAGGCGTGGTGCCTCACGTCTGTCTCGCAAGCACTTTGGGAGGCCGAGGCGGGCTGATCACTTGAGCCCCGGAGTTCAAGATCATCTTGGCCAACATGGTGAAACCCCGTCTCTACTAAAAATAAAAAAATTACCCAGGCATGGTGGTGGGAGCCTGTAATCCCAGCTACTCGGGAGGCTGAGGCAGGAGAATCACTTGAACCCGGGAGGCAGAGGCTGCAGTGAGCTGAGATCTGTGGCCATTCTTTTCATAATCCCCAAAGAGAAGTCAGAGAGGCCCCTCAAAGGTCATTAGGTCAGACATCCAGGGCCAGACCTGCCCTGGGTCTGGTTCCATCCCATCCTCTCAACTCCCAGCCCCTGCTCTGCCCTGGAGGTCCCTGGGGCAGAGGAGGAGAGGGGCAAGCCGGGTGCAGTGGGAGCCTGGGGGGACCGTTCCCTTCCCTTCCACTGCTGCTGAACAGCCACCAGGATGCATCCCAGCCCCTGCAGAGGGCAGGCAAGGAAGGAAGAGAGGGCCCAGGGCCCGGAGGGAAGGACAGGCCTCAGGGGAGTGGACAGGGCCCTTTGCCTCCCCAGGTGCCTGCAGAACAACGGGACCCGGAGCTGTCCCAACTGCCGCCGCTCATCCATGAAGCCTGGCTTTGTATGACTCCTGGCAGCAGGCGTGGGCTTCCTCCTCGCCACTCCTGCTCTTTCTCCACTGCACGCCAGAGGCCCATTTACTCCTGGGGCAGCTGCCAGGTCGTCCTCACCACAGCCAAGGCCTTGGAGCCTGCCCACGGCTGCTCCCCTGGGCCCAGCTCCCCTCCCTGCCTCTTTGTACTTTGCTCGTTATAGAAAAATAAACTGTTTGTACCTGGTCCCAGGGATTCCGACTTTCCATGCCCAAGGTCTGAGGAGTGGGGAGAGTGGGAGTGAGGCGCCCCACGGGAGCTTCCTCAGACGCAAGCGTTTCCTCTGCACATATGTACGAGGGCCTCCAGCAGCCCCTCCAGGAACTTGGGATGCCACAGAGACGCGATCCCTGCAGTGAGAAGCTGACGTGCAGTGGGTGGGAGGGTATATGATAAACAGGAAACACACAGTTTGGAAAGCCTGGTGGGAAGCTGCTATAGACGAATCGTGTCCCCCCAGATTCCCGTGTTGAAGGCTTAGTCCGTTTGGGCTGTTGTAACGAAACAGACTGGGTGGCTTGTAAACAACAGGAATTGATATGTCACAGTTCTGGAGGCTGGGAAGTCCAAGATCAAGGCACCTGCAGATTGGGTGTCTGGTGAGGGCACACATTCTTGTTCACAGATGGAGTCTTCTTGCTGTGTTCTTGCATGGTGGAAGGGACAAGGAAGTTCTCTGCATTCCTTTTTTTTTTTTTCTTTTTGAGACTGGGTCTCACTCTGTCGCCCAGGCTGGAGTGCAGTGGTGAGATCTCAGCTCACTGCAATCTCTGCCTCCCGGGTTCAAGCAGTTCTCCTGCCTCAGCCTCCTGAGTAGCTGGGATTACAGACACGCATCAACATGCCTGGCTAATTTTTGTATTTTTAGTAGAGACGGGGTTTCTCCAAGTTGGCCAGGCTGGTCTCTAACTCCTGACCTCAAAAGATCCACCTGTCTTGGCCTCCCAAAGTGCTGGGATTACAGGCGAGAACAACCATGCTGGGCACAGTCCCTTAATAAGGGCACTAATCCCATTTATAAGGGCTCCACCCTTATGACCTAATTGCCTCCCAAAGGCCTCACCTGCCTAATATGACAGTCCTAGCAGGCTCATATAAAGTGATAAGTTCTTTGTAACAATAAATAGTAGAGCCTGGTTGTGTGCAGTGGTTCCTGCTTGTAATTCCAGCACTTTGGGAGGCCGAGGTGGGTGGGTCACTTGAACCCAGGAGTTCAAGACCAGCCTGTACAACATGGCAAAACCCTGTCTCTAGAAAAAGAAAAAATACAAAAATTAGTCAGCATGGTGGCACACACCTGTAGTCCCAGCTACTCGGGAGGATGAAGCAGGAGAATCTCTTGAACCTGGGAGGCAGAGGTTGCAGTGAGCCAAGATCATACTACTGCACTTCAGCCTGGGGGACAGAGCAATACTCTGTCTCAAAAAAAAAAAATAAGAGTAGAGGCCTGGCGCAGTGGCTCACACCTGTAATCCCAGCACTCTGGGAGGCAGAGGGGAGGTTGGATCACCTGAGGTCAGTGGTTCGAGACCAGCCTGACCAACATGGTGAAACCCTGTCTCTACTAAAAATACAAACATTAGCTGGGCGCGGTGGTGGGTGCCTGTAATCCCAGCTCCTCTGGAGGCTGAAGCAGGAGAATCGCTTGATCCCGGGAGGTGGCAGTTGTGGTGGGCTGAGATTGTGCCATTGCACTCCAGCCTGGGCAACAGAGCGAGACTCCATCTCAAAAAAGAAAAAAGAGTAGAGCCTGGTCCCTCTTCCTCATGTTCATCCCCTTCCCTAAACCAGTTCTAAAACCATTAAGTGGGACAGAGCAAGACAAGCATCTGTGTGGAGGGGTGACCTGGTGTGAGGCACTGGAATCTAAGCAGGCTGAAGAGTGTCCACACAGGGCAAGGCCTGGGGTGAGAGGTCAGAACCTGTGATGGAGAGAGGACAGAATCCACACGTGGGGTTGGGTTGTTTTGAAGTGTCAGAGACCAAGCCCAAGGAGGGGCAGCCTGGCGTGGGCCATTGGGACCTCACCAGAGTAAGGAGTCATACAAATTGGTGAAGGTTTGTGTGAGGCATCAGAGCTTGAGTAGAGCGAATAGGCCATGCACGTGATTTGGGGCATCCTGGCAGGGGGCATTAGGTCAAGGATGGAGTGAAGAGGGTTCTGTGTGTGGAGGGGAGTGGCAGTGAAACACTGGGTACACAGAGGGGGTTGATCAAACAAGTAAGTAAGTCAGGTGTGGTGGCTCACAGTCTATAATCCCAGCACTCTGGGAGGCCGAGGCAAGTGGATCACTTGAGGTCAGGAGTTCGAAAGCAGCCTGGCCAACATGGTGAAACCCCATCTCTACTAAAAATACAAAAAAAAAAATTAGCCTGGCGTGGTGGCAGTCGCCTGTAGTCCCAGCTACTTGGGAGGCTGAGGCAGGAGAATGGCGTGAACCCAGGAAGCAGAGCTTGCAGTGAGCCGAAATCCTGCCACTGCACTCCAGCCTGGGTGACAGAGCAAGACTCTGTCTCAAAAAAAAAAAAAAAAAAAAAATTAGCTGGGCGTGGTGGCGCACACTTGTAATCCCAGCTACTTGGAGGCTGAGGCAGGAGAATCCCTTGAGCCCGGGAGGTGGAGGTTGCAGTGAGCTGAGATCATACCACTGCACTCCAGCCTGGGCAACAAGAGTGAGACTCCATCTCAAAAAAAAAAAAAAAAAAAAAAAGTAGGTAGATTAAGGACAGTGGAAGGCAGCTTTCTCACTTTTTTTTTTTTAGATGGAGTCTTGCTTTGTCACCCAGGCTGGAGTGCAATGCCTCCATCTTGGCTCACTGCAACCTCTGCCTCCTGGGTTGAAGCAATTCTCCTGCCTCAGCCTCCTGAGTAACTGGGACTACAGGCATGTGCCACCATGCCAGCTAATTTTTTGCATTTTTAGTAGAGACAGGCTTTCACTGTGTTAGCCAGGATGGTCTCGATCTCCTGACCCCATGATCCGCCTGCCTCAGCCTCCCAAAGTGCTGAGATTACAGGTGTGAGCCACCGTGCCTGGCCGCTTTCTCACTATTGATGGAGAGAATTACAAATATGGAAAGGGAGAGAACCAGAGTGGACCCTGTGGCGTTGAATTAGAATTATAAGAATCAGTGTGAACTCATGGATTTCAAAATATACGGGTAGATCTAGAAATAAATATAGTTATAAATGTGGGTGTCCACCAGCCTGGGCGCAGTGATATGCCAACAGCAATGAGCTCACCCAGCAGCCAGGGCTTGGCTTTGAAACACCACGTTTCACTAAAAGGAACCAAGGCTCTTTGGTTAAGGGCCTGATTCCAGGGCTGGGTCATAGAGAGTACAAGATGAGCCAGAGCTATTTTGTGCCAGAAAGCAAGGGAAGTTGAAAGAATAATGAGGAAAACTCAAAGGCCACAGGAGCCAGCTTGGATGGGCTCCCAGCAGCCACTGATAATGAGTAACAGTGATTGTCGCAGCTCAGGATGCCATAACAAGGCACCTTAGGATGAGAAGCTTAAACAACTAAAACTTACAGTTCTAGAGACAGGACATCCAAGATCGAGGTGCCAGAAAATTCAAGAAGCCTCTCCTCCTGACTTGCCCTTCTCTCTGTGTTCTTACAAGACTTTCCCCCTATGCTGCTGTGGTGACAGCAAGATTGAGCCCTCTCTCTCTCTTTCTTTTTATGTATTTATTTATTTTTGAGACAGAGTCTCACTCTGTTGCCCAGGCTAGAGTGCAGTGGCATGGTCTTGGCTCACTGCCTCAGCCTCCCAAGTAGCCAGGATTACAGGTATGTGCCACTATGCCCGCCTAATTTTTGTAGTTTTAGTAGAGATAGGGTTTCACCATGTTGGTCAGGCTGGTCATGAAGTCCTGGACTCAAGCAATCCACCTGCCTCAGCCTCCCAAAATGCTGGGATTACAGAAATGTGTCACCACACCCGGCTAATTTTTGTATTTTTAGTAGAGACAGAATTTGGCCATGTTGGCCAGGCTGGTCTCAAACACCTGACCTCAGGTGATCTGCCCCCTGCCCCCTAGTCTCTTTCCCTCCCTCCCTCTGTCTTCCTCTTCCTATAAAGGCACTAATTGTCTGGGTGTGGTGGCTCACGCCTGTAACTCCAGTAGTTTGGGAGGCGGAGGCAGGCAAATCACTTGAGGTCAGGAGTTCGAGACCAGCCTGGGCAACATGGCAAAACCCTGTCTCTACTAAAAATACAAAAATTAGCCACGTGTGGTGGTGCACATCTGTAATCCCAACTACTTGGGAGGCTGAGGTGGGAGTATCACTTAAGCCCAGGAGGCAGAGGCTGCAATGAGCTGAGATGGCACCACTGCACTCCAGCCTGGGCCAGAGTGAGACACTGTGAAAAAAAAAACAAAACAGGCTGGGCCTCATTGAGAAGGTGGCATGTGAGAGAAACCTTAAAGGAGGTGAGAGACTGAACTAAGCAGATTTCCTGGAAAGAGCGTTCTCCTAGAGAACAGAATCCTAAGACAGGAGCTTGCCTGATGTGCTCAGGAGCAGCAGGGAGGCCTGTAAGTGAGCAGGAGGGAAGGAGGAGGAGTGGAGGCTGGGAGGAGAGTGTGGTGTGAACACATGCAGGCCTTGGGAAGGACTTTGGCTCCTGCTCTGGCGAGTCGGGCACCTGCTGAGGATTTTGAGCAGAGGAGTGACATGATCTGACTTGGTTTTACAAGAATTCCTCTGGTTGCTATGTGGAGAACAGATTCCATACAAGACAGCTGGCCTGAATGTTTCAAAAATGCCAAGGCCATGAAAGACCAAAATGATTGGGAGACTGTTCTGGAATAAAGGAGATTAAAGAGATGTGACAACTAAATGGATCATGTGACCCTTGACTTGATGCTGGATTTTAAAAATTATTTTATTTTATTTTATTTTATTTATTTATTTTTTAGACGGAGTCTCACTCTGTTGCCCAGGCTGGAGTGCAGTGGCGTGATATCGGCTCACTGCAACCTCCACTTTCCAGGTTCAAGCAATTCTCCTGCCTCAGCCTCCCAAGTAGCTGGGATTACAGGCGCCCACCACAGCGCCCAGCTAATTTTTTGTATTTTTAGTAGAGACAGGGTTTCGCCATGTTGGCCAGGCTGGTCTATGAACTCCTGACTTCAGGTGATCCACCCGCCTCGGCCTCCCAAAGTGCTGGGATTACAGGTGTGAGCCACCGCGCCTGGCCAACGATACTGGATTTTTTTTTAAAGGCTATAAGGGATGTTTAGGGAATAATTTAAGACATTTTTATATAGACTATATAATTGGATATTATTGCATCAATATTAAATTCCCTGGGTATGACTATATATATAGATAGATAGTTTTGTTTTTGTTTTTGTTTTTTTGTTTTTGTTTTTTTTTTTTTTGGAGACAGAGTCTCCCTCTGTCACCTAGGCTGGAGTGCAGTGGCGCAATCTTGGCTCACTGCTACCTCCACCTCCCAGGCTCAAGTGATTCTCCTGCCTCAGCCTCCTGAGTAGCTGGGATTACAGGCATGCACCACCATGCCCGGCTAATTTTTGTATTTTTAGTAGAGACAGGGTTTCTCCATGTTGGCCAGACTGGTCTCGAATACCAACCTCAAGTGATCCGCCTGCTTTGGCCTCCCAAAATTCTGGGACTACAGGCGTGAGCCACCACCCCCAGCTGAGAAGGTATTATACTACCAATGTATCGTAGCTATGTATGAAAATGTCTGTTTTTAGGAGACACGGGCTGAAGTATTTACAGGTGAAGTGTCATGAAGTCTGGAAGTTATTTTGATTTTTTTTTTTGTGACGGAGTCTTGCTGTGTTGCCCAGGCTGGAGTGCAGTGGCCTGATCTCAGCTCACTGCATCCTCTGCCTCCCAGGTTCAAGTGATTATCTTGCCTCAGCCTCCCAAGTAACTGGAACTATAGGCACGCGCCACTGATTTTTGTATTTTTAGTAGAGACGAGGTTTCACCATGTTGGCCAGGCTGGTCTCGAATTTCTGACCTCAAGTGATCTGTTCACCTTGGCCTCCCAAAGTGCTGAGATTACAGGCATGAGCCACCGTGCCCGGACAGAAATGACATTCTCTGTCATCCATGCCAGAGTGTGGTGGCATGATCATAGCTCACCGCGGCCTTGACCTCCTGGGCTCAGGTGTTCCTCCTGCCTCCACCTCCTGAGTAGCTGGGACTACAGGCATGTGCCACCGCACCTGGCTAATTTTTTAAAATTATTTTTAGAGATGGGCTCTCCCTACATTGCCCAGGCTGGTCTCAAACCCCTGGGCTCAAGAGATTCTCCTGCCTTGGCCTCCCAGACTGCTGGGATTATAGCCATGAGCTACCTCACCCAGCCTGTAGCTTACTTTGAAATGGTTTGGGAATAAATGTGTGTGTGTACACACACAGAGGAAGAGAGAGCAAAGTCAAATGTGGCAAAATGTTATCAATTGGCAAATCTAGACGAAAGGTACACAGGTGTTCATTGTCTATTCTTTAAACTTTGTTGTATGTTCAACATTTTTCAAAATAAAGGGTTTTTCAAAATAGTAGATTTTAGGAAGCATTGTCCAGAGAAACAGAACCAATAGGATCTCTTTGCTTGTACTTTTGTTTTTTGTGGTTTTTTTTGTTTGTTTGTTTTGAGATGGAGTCTTGGTCTAGTCGCCCAGGCTGGAGTGCAATAGTGTGATCTCAGCTCATTGCAACCTCCACCTCCCAGGTTCAAGCAATTCTCCTGCCTCAGCGTCCTGAGTATCTGGGATTACAGATGCCCACCACCAACGCCCGGCTAATTTTTTTTTGTATTTTTAGTAGAGACGGGGTTACTCTTGGTCAGCCTGGTCTCGAACTCCTAACCTCAGGTGATCTACCGGCCTCGGCCTCCCAAAGTGCTGGGATTACAGGCGTGAGCCACCGCGCCTGGCTGCTTGTACTTTTAATGGCAAAAACTGCAATTACTTCTGCACCAACCTGCTATATAAAGAGATGTAGTATAAGGACTTGGCTCATGTGATTATGGAGTCTGGCAAGTCCCTAGATCTGCAGGGTGAGTTCTGGAGACCGAGGAGACTTGATGGTTTTGTTGCAGCCTGATTCAGAAGGTCTGAGAACCAGGAGAGCTGATGGGGTAGTTCTCCTCTGAAGGCTGTCAGGCTCAAGCCCTGTGAAGAATAATGTTTCAGTTCAACTCCAAAGGCAGAAAAGACCTTTGTGCCTGTCAGAAGGGAATCTGGCAGGAAGAACTCCCTCGGAGTCAGCCTTTCTGTTCAACGCCTGCAACTGACAGGATGAGGCCCGCCCACATTAGAGAGGGCAACCTGCTTTCCTCAGTCTCCTGATTTAAATGTCAATCTTGTCTAAAAACAGCCTGACAAAAAGACCCAGAATAATGTTGAACCAAACACCTGGGCATCCCATGGCCCAGTCTAAATTAATCATCACAGGAGGGTTAGGGTAGAATCCAGGAGACCAGTGGAAAGGTCCCCATAATAATCTAGGGGTAGCGGTGGCTCATGCCTATAATCCCAGCACTTTGGGAGGTGGAGGCGGGCAGATCGCTTGAGGTCAGGAGTTCGAGACCAGCCTGGCCAACATGGTGAAACCCCATCTCTACTAAAAATATAAACATTAGCCAGGCATGGTGGCGTACACCTGTAATCTCAGCTACTCGGGAGGCTGAGGGAAGAGAATTGCTTGAACCTCAGAGGCAGAGGTTGCAGTGAGCCAAGATAGTACCACCACACTCCAGCCTGGGCAACAGAGCAAGACTCCATCTCAAATGCAACAGCAATGCCAAATAATAATAATAAGCTAGGTCTGAGATGATGGTGGCTTGAACCAGGGTGATAGGCAATGGAGGGAGTGAGAAATGGTCCTATTCAAGGGGGTTAGGAGGAGTTATATCTTCCGTTTTGGAAATTTTCAAATAGATACAAAAGGAGAGAAACCAGTGATTTCCATCTCAGCCTTAACTATGCATTTCAGCACATGGACAATCTTGTTTACCCCCAAAAGCCCCACCAAGCTCCACACCCTCCGCTTGATTGTTTTGATTCAGATTTTACTATTTCTGAATTCTGGATATTTCTTTAAGGTAAACTCAATGGGATTTCCAGGTGGATTGGATTTGCTGTTGAGGTAGGAGGTGGGACTTGACTCCAGAGGCAGGGCTCAGACATTGGACCAAATTGAAGACTAGCTAAAACAGGGATAGGGCAGAGGAACCTCTCCAGAAGACACGCCCACCAGTGTGCCATGTCAGTTTGCCATTGCCATGGCAACACCTGAACGTTACCACCCCTTTCCATGGCAACAATTCAATGACCTGAAGTTACCACCCTTTTTCTAGAAATGTCTGCATTATATGTCCCTTAATTTGCATACAGTTAAAAGTAAGTGTAAATATGAGTGCAACACTGCCTCTGAGCTGCTACTCTAGGTACGCTGCCTATGGGGTGGCCCCTCTGCTGCTGCTGTACCCTACCTCTTCAATAAAAGTTGCTGCCTAACCCCACCAGCTCACCCTTGAATTCCTTTGTTGGTGAAGCCAAGAACCCTCCTTGGCTAAGCCCCAGTTTTGGGGCTTGCTTGTCCTGCATCAGTGAGGGAAGAGAGAAGTCAAGAATGACTCCAGGTGCAGTGGCTGATGCCTGTAATACCAGGACTTTGGGAGGCGGAGGTTGGTGGATCACTTGAGCCCAGGATTTTGAGACCAGCCTGGGCAACATGGTGAAACCCCATCTCTACAAAAAACACAAAAATGGCCAGGCATGGTGGCTCACACCTGTAATCCCAGCACTTTGGGAGGCCAAGACGGGTGGATCACCTGAGGTTAGGAGTTCAAGACCAGCCTGACCAACATGGAGAAACCCCACCTCTACTAAAAATACAAAATTAGCCAGGCATGGTGGTGCATGCCTGTAATCCCAGCTACTCGGGAGGCTGAGGCAGGAGAATTGCTTGAACCCAGGAGGTGGAGGTTGCAGTGAGCCCAGATCGTGCCATTGCCCTCCAGCCTGGGCAACAAGAGTGAAACTCTGTCTCAGAAAAAAAAAAAAACAAAAACACAAAAATTAGCTGAGTGTGGTGGTGTGCATCTGTAGTCCCAGCTACTCAGGAGGCTGAGGTGGGAGAATCACCTGAGCCTGGGAAGTGGAGGCTGCAGCAAGCTGTGATCACACCACTGCACTCCAGCCTGGGTGACAGACTGAGACCCTGTCTCAAAACAAACAAACAAAAACAAAGAATGACTCCAGGGTTTTGGCCTGGTGGCTCTCACCCTAGCTTGATGCCAAGACAGAAACATCTGTTCTAGGCCTGGCCTAGACCTCTTCTCTCTAGAGGCCCAGATGGACCAGAGGTCCCTAATTCAGCCAACCTCTTTCTCCCTGAAGACATGCTCTGCTCCAGGTTCCCAGCTCCTTGCTGGGACTGACCTCCTGGTACTTCCTTGACCTTTTTGAGCAGAGTGAACCTTCATAAACTATTCTCCTTTTTCTCCCATCTCCCCAAGACATTCCTACTCCTGGGCTCCCAAGATAATCAATCCCTGTCATTCTAGCCAGGATTAAAGAAGGAGATGTTCAGGGCCGGGTGCAGTGGCTCACGCCTCTAATCCCAGCACTTTGGGAGGCTGAGACAGGCTGATCACCTGAAGTCAGGAGTTTGAGACCAGCCTGACCAACATGGTGAAACACCGTCTCTACTAAAAATACAAAAATTAGCCAGGTATGGTTGTGGGTGCCTTTAGTCCCAGCTGTTTGGGAGGCTGAGACAGGAGAATCACTTGAACCCAGGAGGTGGAGGTTGCAGTGAGCTGTGATTGTGCCATTGCACTCCAGCCTGGGTGACAGAGCAAGACTCTGTCTCAAAAAAAAAAAAAAAAAAAAGAATGAGACGTTCAGCCTAGAATGGTCCTAAAATCCAGGTGGGTCAATCCTTCTCTTTAACATTCCACCAGGCTGCGGTCCGGCACTGGCTTTGGGGATTAGGAAAAAGATTGCAGTATAGAACTGAGCTCAATTCTGAATACAGGAAACACAGCTGGGAATTTATAACCAAAGCAACGTGAAGGGGTCAGTGGATTGAAAATTACTAAGGGGAAGTATTAACAGTAGGGGGATTCTTTTTTTTTTTTTTTTTTTTTTGAGATGGAGTCTCGCTCTGTCGCCCAGGCTGGAGTGCAGTGGCACGATCTCGGCTCACTGCAAGCTCCGCCTCCTGAGTTCACGCCATTATCCTGGCTCAGCCTCCCAAGTAGCTGGGACTACAGGCGCCCGCCACCACGCTCGGCTAATTTTTTGTATTTTTTAGTAGCGACGGGGTTTCACCGTGTTAGCCAGGATGGTCTCGATCTCCTGACCTTGTGATCCACCCGCCTCGGCCTCCCAAAGTGCTGGGATTACAGGCGTGAGCTACCGCGCCCGGCCAGTAGGGGGATTCTTGCTAAAATGGCCTAACAGGATTCTTGTTAAAGCAGGCCAAGGACGGCCGGGCGCGGTGGCTCACGCCTGTAATCCCAGCACTTTGGGAGGTGGAGGCGAGAGGATCATGAGGCGGTCGAGACCATCCTGGCCAACATGGTGACACCCCGTCTCTACTAAAATACAAAAATTAGCTGGGCGTGGTGGTGGGTGTCTGTAATCACAGCTACTCAGGAGGCTGAGGCAGGAGAATTGCTTGAACACAGGAGGCGGAGGTTGCAGTGAGTCAAGATCGCACCACTGAACTCAAGCCTGGGTGACAGAGCAAGACTTCGTCTCAAAAAAAAAAAAAAAAAAAAAAAGCAGACCAAGGGCTTATACTTCAAAGGTGAAGGGTAAATGAGGACCTGGATCATATATCAAGAGGGATGAGGTATCAGGGGTGGGGGGATTCCGTTAAACTGACTAGCAGGATTTTTGTGAAAACAGGGTTAGACAAGTTGATGACAGGGATGAAGGAACAGCCCACAAGGCCTAGTCAAAAAAAGATGGCTCAGAAGAGCCTACCTAAAAGTTGGTTAAGGGGAGAATGTCTGCATCCCTCCTAGGCCCAGGCTGGAGGCTTTCTAAACATATTCGTATTTGTCAGGATCTCCAAAAGTAGGCCCCAGAATGGGACCCAACTGACCCAGGCATAGTGGGACCAGCACAGATTGGACAGTCTCTTTCCCCTCTGGGCTTCTTGGCTCCTGTCGGGCAACTCAAAGTGAGAATTTGGGGTCAGCAGTCCTAGTGCTGCCAGTGACTCACTGAATAACCTCCAGCAAGGCACTTAACCTCTCTGAGCCTCCCTATGCTTATTTAAAGTTGAGAATGGTAATTCAATCTGTCCACAAGGCAGGCTTGTTGAGAGAATGGAATAAAGCACTGTTACTTGAGGAGACGCTTTGTCAGCCTGAGTGAGCAGCTGTACATGTTGTTATTTAAAGAAAAAAATTCTGCTTTCAACCGTGTTCCAAAAAAAACTACTGCAAAGGCTAGGTGTAGTGGCTCATGCCTATAGTACCAACACTTTAGGAGGCTGAGGCAGGAAGATCACTTACGCCCAGGAGTTTGAGACCAGCCTGGTCAACATGGTGAAACCTTGTCTCTATTAAAAATACAAAAATTAGTTGGGCGTGGTGGTGGGTGCCTGTAATCCCAGCTACTTGAGAGGCTGAGGCAGGAGAATCCATTGAACCCGGGAGGCGGAGGTTGCGGTAGGGAGAGATCGCGCCACTGCATTCCAGCCTGGGCGACAGAGCGAGACTCCGTCTCAAAAAACAAAAAACAAGCAAACAAACAAAAAAAAAGGCAACGATTGCACAGATTTTCATCAGGTTAACAGAGTGTTTGTGATGGTTTGACTTGAAATATAAGCTATGTTGCTTACATGAAGTTCCCTTTAAAGGGGCTCCAGGGCTCACCTCAAAAGATAAGGAGAGATCATTTAAAATAGCCGACAAGGGTACAACGAATGAGTCTCCCATGATCCGGAGACCCGCTCTGCTCACTGAGATTACTAACCATGGGCAGAGAAAACAAACAATTGCAGATACGAGACATAATTTTTTTTGAGACGGAGTCTCGCTCTGTCGCCCAGGCTGGAGTGCAGTGGCGCGATCACGGCTCACTGCAAGCTCCGCCTCCGAGGTTCATGCCATTCTCCTGGCTCAGCCCGGAGTAGCTGGGACTACGGGCGCCCGCCACCACGCCCGGCTAATTTTTTGTATTTTTAGTAGAGACGGGGTTTCACCGTGTTAGCCAGGATGGTCTCGATCTCCTGACCTCGTGATCCGCCCGCCTCGGCCTCCCAAAGTGCTGGGATTACAGGCGTGAGCCACCGCGCCCGGCCCGAGTCATAATGTTTTTAATCGTAGAGGCTGATGGTCAATTGAGTTCTTCCCACGTGGACAATTCCGTGAAGCCTGCTCTGACGTTAGGAGCAGCAGCGATTTCTCTTTAAAGCTGGTTAATGATTCCCTCCCGTAACTCCGGGTGGCCAGCTTGTACTTAAATAATTGTAAAAATGCGGACTGAGGTGGCATGCCTTTTTGGCCCTTTGCACACGGCTGGCCTATGTCGTTTATTAATTGGGAGGCAGTGTCATTGTGTAAATCCCCTTATTCCTAGCGGGGTCACAGTCTGAGTTTGAACGCGCCCCTCCGCAAGCATCTGTCACCGGCCAGATTAAAGACTACATTTCCCAAAGGCCCTCGCGGATCCCACCGTTCTCCCTCCCTTTCCGGTTTTACACCTAGGCCCCGCCCCCAACGCGCGTGTCGGCCAATAGCGGCCCCACCTCTCGCGCCCGGCAAAAATAGGACGCGGGCGGGAACGTTTCGGGGGCCGCGGGGGCGGGGCCTGTGGCCAGGGGTTGGTCTTTGGAATCGGAGAGGCAGATTCGCTGCTCCGCAGCACGGCCGGAGCTGGTCCGGTCAAGAGTCGGGATTTGTGGGGAGAGGTTTTCCACTGGTCAAGAGAAGGCTTTAAGAAAGACGGTATTAATCTCCCGTTGCGGCTCCCGCCTGGTCCCATCTTCTGCCCGCTCCTCCAGGAAATGAATCTGCTGCCGAATCTTGAGAGTCCAGTGACTCGGCAGGAGAAGATGGCGACCGTGTGGGATGAGGCCGAGGTGGGCACCGGGCGAGCTGGCGGTCCGGGAACCGGGGCCCGCAGGGAGACGCCATTGACAAGAGGGAAGGAGGTGGCTGGGGGTCAAGGTCTGGCCCGATCCCGGGGACGGGGTTGTTTGGGATGTGGGCAGGGGTCCTGACTCCATCCTGGTTTTATGGGCGTGGAAACTGAGGCTGTGAGTGGGTTCGGAGAACGAGGGATGCTTGTTCTGAGTAAAAGTAAATATATAAATAAACAAATAATTTTTTACAGCAAGATGGAATTGGGGAGGAGGTGCTCAAGATGTCCACAGAGGAGATCATCCAGCGCACACGGCTGCTGGACAGTGAGATCAAGGTGGGCGCACAGCTCCTGTGCGGGCGATGGGGCCCCCTACAGGACAGGCCCCAGCGATCCGAGTCGCCTCTCCTACTTCCTTCTCGGGCACCCTGGGGGAGACATGGGGCTCGGGCTTCCCCCTCATATCAGGAAGAGAGGAAAGAAAACTAAGCCTTAAAAGGGACAAGAAGACAGGTAGGGGATGGTGGGAGACCTGGGCTGAGATGAGAGGTTATCAGATTGCCTTTCCCAGTGAGAACTGGGAATAATCCTCTCAAGAATCCTTCTTTTAGTAAAATGCCTATTTTACAGATGAGGAGACAGGCCCAGAGAGGTTTGTACTGCGATAAAGCACCCAGTTCTTACTACGAGGCAGAACCTAAAACCTATATTTGCCTCTCTCGGAGGCCTGCTTTTATTCCAATACTACCACTATTTCACCAGGAGGTTTCCAAACTGGCCTCCTCTTTTGACTTCTGCAGGATGTGGACACAGTCAGACTCTGCCTTCAGAGAGCCTCAGAGCTGGATGAATGGATGCGGGAGGGTCCCCTGGGCACCCTGGACCTCACTAGTTACGGGGCTCTAGCATAAGCTGTGCCAGGGTTTATATTTGCTTCTCCTCCCCTCCTGATCTCAGATCATGAAGAGTGAAGTGTTGAGAGTCACCCATGAGCTCCAAGCCATGAAGGACAAGATAAAAGAGAACAGTGAGAAAATCAAAGTGAACAAGACCCTGCCGTACCTTGTCTCCAACGTCATCGAGGTGTGTGTGTATGTGGAGGGGAAGAGAGGGAGTCAGCAGGGATTGGGGACAGCCTGGGGTGGGGCCACTAGGGAAAGAGTGGGTGGAGGTATTGAGGCCAAACTGCATGTCAGAGCTACACCTCCTGAGGCACTTTCATGGGGAAGACAGGGGCCTGCAAAGGCCTGGGAGGTCTCACGTGTCTCCTTTTCTGTTGGTTATGTCTCCTCCGGGGTAGATGAGCCCTGTGCAGAGGAGCAGCACCTACACAGAGATCAATCGCTGGGCTTAGCAGGGGCACCACGTTTGGTGGGCTCAGGGCTATTGGAGGAGGGAGGTAGGGATGGCCAGCCCTGCAGGTATTAGGAACTGTCTTAGGAAGCACTGGGCCTTGGGGAGTTCAAGGAGCTGAGTATTTTTTCCTTCCCAGCTCCTGGATGTTGATCCTAATGACCAAGAGGAGGATGGTGCCAATATTGACCTGGACTCCCAGAGGAAGGGCAAGTGTGCTGTGATCAAAACCTCTACACGACAGGTGAGCGTGGCTCAGCAATGAGACTGGAGGAGGGTGAGGAGCGGATGTGGGACAGGACTAGGGAGCCTTCCCTGAGGACACTAACTGAGACTGCCCCTGTAACTTGTCCACAGACGTACTTCCTTCCTGTGATTGGGTTGGTGGATGCTGAAAAGCTAAAGCCAGGAGACCTGGTGGTGAGTGGGGCCTGAGCCCAGGCAGTGCTTTTCTGGTGACTAGCTGAGCCCCTGCACCCGCCCCAGGTCACTGTTGGCTCTGAATCTTGGCAGAACAGCTCCGAGAGTCTGGGATTCTGTCTACTTGCTGTTTGATTCTTGTATTGCCCAGTCCTGTGTCTTTCCCTCTGCAGACACCTGTCACCCAGTCAGTTGGGTAGCCCTTGAGCTGGGCCAAATCTGAAGGCCCTGTGCTGTGTCCTTAGGGTGTGAACAAAGACTCCTATCTGATCCTGGAGACGCTGCCCACAGAGTATGACTCGCGGGTGAAGGCCATGGAGGTGGACGAGAGGCCCACGGAGCAATACAGTGACATTGGGGGTTTGGACAAGCAGATCCAGGAGGTGAGGGAGGCACGGCAGCTGCCAGCAGCCTTGTCAGCCTTTTAGTTTCTCCACGCCATTGATGCAGCTCATCTCCCTAATGTGTCTTTCATCCTCATAGCAACCTAGGGAGGAAGGGAGGGGTGCCATGTGACAGGTGAGGAGACTGAAGCCCAGAGAGTTTAAATGCCTTGCCCAGGATCACAGAGAGACCAGAGCCAGGACTGGAGCCCAGGCTCCTGGTTCTTGGCCCAGCGTCCTTTTTTTTTTTTTTTTTTTTTTTTTCCGAGATGGAGTTTTGCTTTTACTGCCCATGCTGGAGTGCAATGGCACGATCTCGGCTCACCGCAACCTCTGCCTCCCGGGTTCAAGCAATTCTGCCTCAGCCTCTCCAGTAGCTGGGATTACAGGCATGCGCCACCAAGCCTGGCTAATTTTAGCGGAGTATTTTTAGTAGAGACGGGGTTTCTCCATGTTGGTCAGGCTGGTCTCGAACTCCCAACCTCAGGTGATCCGCGCGCCTTGGCCTCCCAAAGTGCTGGGATTACAGGCATGAGCCACTGCTCCCAGCCCCTCTGCCATATACTCCTGTTCCTGGAGAGTCCATAGCCAGCCTGGGTGGGGATGAGTGTTCTGTGTCCTCTTTTTTTTTTTTTTTTTTTGAGACGGAGTCTTGCTCTGCCGCTCAGGCTGGCTGGCGTGCAGTGGCGTGATCTTGGCTCACTACGAGCTCCGCGTCCCGGGTTCATGCCATTCTCCTGCCTCAGCCTCCTGAGTAGCTGGGACTACAGGCACCCGCCGCCCCGCCCGGCTAATGTTTTTGTATTTTTAGTAGAGACGCGAGTTTCACCGTGTTAGCCAGGATGGTCTCGATCTCCTGACCTTGTGATCTGCCCGCCTCAGCCTCCCAAAGTGCTAGGATTACAGGCGTGAGCCACCGCGCCCAGCCTTGTGTCCTCTTGATATGGGGAAAGAAATGGGCGTGTCCCTGAGTTAGAGTAGGAGGGATGCAGATTGGGGTTGGAGCCATGAAGGGTTGGGCTGTAGAAGCCCTCAGGGCTTCATCTCCTCACCCAGGACTTCCTCCTGGCAGCTGGTGGAGGCCATTGTCTTGCCAATGAACCACAAGGAGAAGTTTGAGAACTTGGGGATCCAACCTCCAAAAGGGGTGCTGATGTATGGGCCCCCAGGGACGGGGAAGACCCTCCTGGCCCGGGCCTGTGCTGCACAGACTAAGGTGAGTACTTTGGGAGGGATGCGGGGGAAGTGGGCAGGAGCAGAAACTCTACCAGATGGGCTCAAAGGGTCTGCCTTTGATCTGACTCTACCACCTTTTCCTGCCAGGCCACCTTCCTAAAGCTGGCTGGCCCCCAGCTGGTGCAGATGTTCATTGGAGATGGTGCCAAGCTAGTCCGGGATGCCTTTGCCCTGGCCAAGGAGAAAGCGCCCTCTATCATCTTCATTGATGAGTTGGATGCCATCGGCACCAAGCGGTAAGGGAGGGCCAAGGGTCCCTAGCGATCTCTGTGGCGGTAAGGGGAAGCGGGTTGACTCTCAGTTGTGCTAAATTGTGGTTCCTTCCCACCCTGTATCCCCTCCTGCCCCTGGATGGTGGCTCCTCAACTCTTGAGATTCCAATTCCTAACTCCTGATCAATAGCCTCCCTGTTTCCCCAGCCATTCATTCCCACAGCTGCCAGCATGTTCCTTTCAAAACAGGAATCTGGGCCGGGCACGGTGGCTCACGCCTGTAATCCCAGCACTTTGGGAGGCCGAGGCAGGCAGATCACGAGGTCAGGCGATCGAGACCATCCTGGCTAACATGGTGAAACCCTGTCTCTACTAAAAATACAAAAAATTAGCTGGGCGTGGTAGCAGGCGCCTGTAGTCCCAGCTGCCTGGGAGGCTGAGGCACAAGAATCACTTGAACCTGGGAGGCAGAGATTGGAGTGAGCCAAGATTGCGCCACTGCACTCCAGCCTGGTGACAGAGTGAGACTCTGTCTCAAAAAAAAAAAAAAAGAAAACAAAACAAAAAAAGCCAAAGCAGGAATCTGGCCACCTCGCTCACATGAACCCACAGTGGTCCCTGACATAAACCAATCCTGTTAAAAACCCTGGCTGGGTGCAGTGGCTCACTCCTGTATTCCCTACACTTTGGAAGGCTGAGGTGGGCAGATCACTTGAGGTCAGGAATTCGAGACCAGCCTGGCCAACATGGTGAAACCCATCTCTACTAAAAATAGAAAAATTAGCCGGGTGTGGTGGTGCGCGCCTGTAATTCCAGCTACTTGGGAGGCTGAGGCAGGAGAATCACTTGAACTTGGGAGGCGGAGGTTGCAGTGGGCTGAGATTGTGCCACTGTGCTCCGGCCTGGATGACAGAGTGAGCCTCTGTTTCAAAAAAAAAAAAAAAATCAAACTTTCCTGGGCCTCCCTGTTGCTCGGACTGCGATAAATGCTGGAATTGCAAGGCTCAACGTGTGCTGCCTTTTTGCGCCTTCACCCTCATCTCATGCCTGTCCCCAGCCTCCCCTGCTCTGGACTCCTGCCACGGTGCTTCCTGCGTTTCAGGCCCGCCGTGGCTCTTACCCTGTTCTCCACTGGTTGGTTGCCTAGCTGGTGTGCTTTCAACCTTCAGATCTCAGCCTCAGGGATACTTCCTGGGGGATGCCTGCCTGGGCTCTCCTGTACAGCACCGTCCAAGGCTGGGCCAGATCCCTGTGTTTTTAAGCGTTAGCTCAGTTTGCAAGTGTACATTCATCACAGTAACAGCCCAAGCAGTGGTTGGTTTTGCTTTTTTTTTTTTTTTTTTTTTGAGATGGAGTCTCGCTCTGTCGTCCAGGCTGGAGTGCAGTGGCGTGATCTCGGCTCACTGCAACCTCCACCTCCCGGGTTCAAGTAATTCTGCCTCAGTGTCCCGAGTAGCTGAGATTACAGGTGGCTGCCACCACGCCTGGCTAATTTTTGTATTTTTAGTAGAGATGGGGTTTCACCATCTCACCTGGTTGGCCAGGCTGGTCTCGAACTCCTGACCTCAGGTGATAGGCCCACCTTGGCCTCCCAAAGTGCTGGGATTACAGGCATGAGCCACCACGCCCAGCCTTGCTCACTGTTTTATCCTCAGCCCAGCACCTGATTCTAGGAGTCTCTTCAGTCTCTGAATGTGGTCAACAATTAATGACACTTTTTATGTGCCAGTCCCTGGGCTGGGGGCCCCAAGTTGAGTGAGCCATTTCCCTGCCCTGGACGGGTTAGGTTAGGCTTCCAGGGGGTAGAGGAGGGGAGGGCTCTGCCTAAGCTGTGCCCTCACCAGCATCTCGGGCTTCCTGTGCCCTAGCTTTGACAGTGAGAAGGCTGGGGACCGGGAGGTGCAGAGGACAATGCTGGAACTTCTGAACCAGCTGGATGGCTTCCAGCCCAACACCCAAGTTAAGGTGAGTATTAGCACTCCCAGGCAAAGATGATGAGGCTCAGAGGTCAGGAGCTGTCAGGCCCCCAGCTAGCGAGTGGTGGAGCTGGAATGAGAATTGGGATCTGTCTTTAACATCCCATGTGTCTTACCTGCACTCTGGGGGCTGCCTCTCTGCCTTTTTTGACCGTGTCTGCCCATCTGTGAACACCTTGCTCCTTTCAAGTTGTGGCTTCTCTTCCTCAGGTAATTGCAGCCACAAACAGGGTGGACATCCTGGACCCCGCCCTCCTCCGCTCGGGCCGCCTGGACCGCAAGATAGAGTTCCCGATGCCCAATGAGGAGGCCCGGGCCAGAATCATGCAGATCCACTCCCGAAAGATGAATGTCAGGTGAGCAGGAGCATGGGCAGGGCACAGAGACCTGAACAGGCGCAGGAGGATGTCTCTGCCATGCTTCTCTGTACTGATCTTCCCCAGCCTCCACGACCACCACCTCCCAGGCCCCAGGCACACACAGCACCGTTCCACACGCCAGCCTCCGTTTCTCCTCAGTTGTGTGATGTAGCGTCTTGCCAGGGCCCATGTCGTAATTCTGGGTGCTCTGCTCCTTAGACTCCACCCCTCATCTGAAGGTACAGAGGCTGGAGGCACTTAGTTTCCTGGCCTCACACCTCAGCCCATTAACACACGCCAGGAATGGCCGGGACCAGATGGACTTGAGTTCAGATATGTATGACTCTCAGCAGGTGGCATGCCCTCTCTCAGCCTTACTTTTTTTTTTTTTTTAATTTTTGGAGACAGTGTCTCGCTCTGTCGCCCAGGCTGGAGTGCAGTGGCGCGATCTCGGCTCACTGCAAGCTCCGCCTCCTGGGTTCACGCCATTCTCCTGCCTCAGCCTCCCGAGTAGCTGGGACTACAGGCGCCCGCCACCATACCCGGCTAATTTTTTGTATTTTTAGTAGAGATGAGGTTTCACCTTGTTAGCCAGAATGGTCTCGATTTCCTGACCTTGTGATCTGCCCACCTTGGCCTCCCAAAGTGCTGGGATTATAGGCATGAGCCACCACGCCCGGCCTCAGCCTCACTTTTCTTATTTGGGACTTGGGGATGATAGCACTGATTTCACAGGGTCGTGGTAAGGATTAGATGTGACAGTGTCAAGCGCAGTGCTGGGCACAGGATGAGGACAGTCAGTCCCTGGAGTCCCAGATGCAGATTTCTAGAAGGCCAGAGCTCAAGAGACCCTAGAAATAACCTGTTATAACCTGCATTAACTTCCTCCCTTCATCCCCCCCATCTTGTACTGAGAAGAAAACAAGGCGCATTGAGTAAGGGACTTGCCTCTGATCACAGGGCAACTTGACTTTGTTGCTTGACGGGGCTAGGGGAGGATATTTGGCCCCTCTGCCCATTCCGCATAAGCCACTGAGCCTGTGGTATCTGTCCTGTCCCCAGTCCTGACGTGAACTACGAGGAGCTGGCCCGCTGCACAGATGACTTCAATGGAGCCCAGTGCAAGGCTGTGTGTGTGGAGGCGGTGAGTGGTCAGCTGGGGTGGGTGCGTTGCTTTGTGCCTTCTTGCCCCCTCCCTGGACAGGATGGGGGCATTTGGCTGGTGGAGACGGCTGAGGGAAGAGGCCTGAGCCTCAGGGAGCCAGGGAAGGCATTCAGGCGTTCAGACTCTGTTTGTCCCGGCTGTAGGGCATGATCGCACTACGCAGGGGTGCCACGGAGCTCACCCACGAGGACTACATGGAAGGCATCCTGGAGGTGCAGGCCAAGAAGAAAGCCAACCTACAATACTACGCCTAGGGCACACAGGCCAGCCCCAGTCTCACGGCTGAAGTGCACAATAAAAGATGGTTTAGGGTCCCTGCCGCTGCTTGTCTGCCTTCCCTGGGCTCTGGCTGGAGGAGTGGGGGCATGTGCGGGAGGCACCTTCCCCAGGTGCTGACACCTGGAAACCCGGAGACAGCCGTGGGCCCCACACCACTGGTCAGGATGAGGCTTTCTGGGGCTGTGTGTGGTGCTGCAGCTGCTGCCTGGGCCTTCAGGCCCCTCAGAGCCTTCTCTCCCCGAGCACCACTCTGCTCTGAGCTTTCAGAGGCTCATGGCCCTGCAGTTCCTGCACAGAGGACCTGGATAGAAGCCACCCTTTCACTTTCGGCATTTTGGTATCTGGCACTAGTCCTTGCCTCCTGGTAAAGCCAGGCTTGGGTTCAGGCTTTCAGCATCCTCCCTTGTTTCCTGGCCCTTGGGCCCCCTTTTCTCCAGATGCCCCCTTAGCTCTTTCTCTCCCTATCTTTGGCCAAAAACTGAGCCTGAACAGGATCCACTGGGAGCCCCTCTAGGACTGGTCTGTCACGCTGTGCTCCCATCCCCCAATTCTGCCATCTCTTCACTCCAGCTGGCCCCTTGCCTTCCCTGGGTGGCCCTGCTTGGCTTCCCACTGACTCCCCAGCCCCTGCCTCAGGAGTCCAGCAGCACAACCCCTGAAGTGCTTCTGTTTCTGTCCCCTGCCCTGGACTTGGCCGCCCCAGTCCTCCATTCCTGTTCTCTCTTCTAACCGGACAGGGCATTTGCTCCTGACCATGACACCCAAGTTCCCCCACAGGGACCACACCCACCCTGCTTTGGCTTCCTCATCTCTAAAATGGGGCCCCCGGCCTCTTCCAGTGGCTGTGATGCTCGCACGCACTGTCTGCCATCCAGCAGGGCTTGGCACCCCAGCTAGCAGCCCTGAGCACCTGCATAGGTGAGGGGGGCAGCCGGCTGGGACGGCCATGGCTCATTCCTTGGATCTGAGGCCAAGAGTCAATGGGTCCTTGAGACAGTTATCTTACGGGATGTGTTGCAGCTAGGTGAAGCAAATACTATGTTGTTTTAAAATGTTTTGCTGATAGAAATACTGAGAGCCAAGCACTCCCAGCTAAGGACGTCACTGGGGTTTCACACCCCCCTCTCCCACGCTCCATGACACTGCCCAGACTGCAGATCCCAGCCAGTGGGCTATTGACGGTGGTCCTGGCTGGCCTGGGAGGGAAGAGGTGGACTGGACACCCCCACCCCCATTCTCTTGACAGGACTGGGGAAGGGGCGCCCTGCGCCTGGTGTTCTTATACTCCACACATTCAGAAGGGAGGGTGTGTGGTTTTGAATAAGGGTCCCATATTCTTTTTTCTTCTTTTCTCTTTCTTTTTTATTTATTTATTTTTTAGATGGAGTCTTGCTCTGTCACCCGGGCTGGAGTGCAGTGGTGTGATCTCAGCTCACTGCAGCCTCCGCCTCTGGGTTCAAGCAATTCTGCCTCAGCTTCCTGAGTAGGTGAGATTACAGGCACGTGCCACCGCGCCTGGCTAATTTTTGTATTTTTAGTAGAGACGGGGTTTCACCATATTGGCCAGGCTGGTCTCGAACTGCTGACCTCGCGATCCCCCTACCTTGGCCTCCCAAAGTTCTGGCATTACAGGCGTGAGCCACCACACCCGGCCTTTCTTTTTTAAGCGAATGAGAGCTTAATTTCACTGAGGCCAAACCTGGAGATGACTTTGTGGCTGGAGCTCCCTTCCCTGATTACATTTTCAGTCAAGGTGGAATGGGGGGCAGGTGGGGAAAATGCTCCAGCTTTCAGGTCTATAAGGACAGCACTAACTGGGCGCGGTGGCTCACACCTGTAAGCCCAGCACTTTGGGAGGCTGAGGCGGGCAGATCACAAGTTCAGGAGTTTAAGACCAGCCTGGCCAATATGGCAAAACCCTATCTCTACTTTTAAAAAAAAGCCAGGCGTGGTGGCACACACCTGTAAATCCCAGCTACTTGGGAGGTTGAGGCAGGAGAATTGCTTGAACCCAGGAGGCGGAGGTTGCAGTGAGCCAAGACCGCACCACTGCACTCCAGCGTGGGTGACAGAGTGAGACTCTGTCTCAAAAAAAAAAAAAAGATAAGGACAGCGTCCTGGAGTTTGTGGTGGTGAGGGGCTAAAATGGCATACGGCCAGGCTCGTATAGGTGCTCAGTCATTGGAATAAAAAGTTAAGCCAGGAAGACATGGAATGTTCAGAGATGCACTGGGGTGACAGTTCAGAGACAAGGGCCTGGCAGTGGCAGTAAGGAAGGCCCTGCCTGGCCATGGAAGGCCGTGCAGAACCAAGGCAGCCAGTATGTGGATAATATTTATTTGTATCTTATCTATAGAACAAATATTTACAGATACAAACGGAATCACAGCAAAGTTGCTATAAAACCATCCAGACCTCTCGATGGCCACTTCTGAAAACATCCACAGTGAAGGGCAGGGCCAGGCCTGGCTGTGGAGTGGGCCAGCTGAGTACCTGGGCGTCAGCCAAGGGAAATGGTTGGGGATTATGGCTTCAGCACTCTGCCGGAGCACATTCCTGAGCGCTGACAACGTGGAGCCCTCACCGCCCCCACCTACCCCAACCTCAATGGGGAAGGAGAGGGGCCTGAGCTGGGGAGGGCTGCCCGGGCTCACTATGTGCCTGCTCCAGGAGTCCCTGGCCCCTGTGCTGGCAGGAGCATCCCTGAGCTGGACCGGGAGGCCTCTCTGGCCTGGGGCTGCTCCCTGCCCGGCAGGCTGCTGTTTGGCAGCTGGAGGTGGCAAGAGCTGCTGGTGCTGCCAGGGCGTGTTGGCCAGGAATGAGCTCCCAGGGCAGCCCTGAGGAAAGGGTCTTAGGAAGCGCCTCCCAGCTCACTACTAGGAGCTGGGGACTGTCAGTGCTGAGTGGGGCTGGGGTACAGGAGCACCTGCCTCTCCTTTCTTTGGCTTAGAAGTGGGGAAGGAAGGGCCAGGAAAAGGGACCAAAGCCGCCCCAGCCTTGGCCCCTAGGCCACCTGGGGACTGTGTGTGTGCTGAGGGGGCAGTGGGAGGTGGGCAGCTCTGGAGTTCCCTGCACCCTGGGATCCTTGGGCTGCTCTCACTCCCGGGGTCCCAGCAGGGCAAGGCCTCTGCTTGGGACCAGTGCTGCTGTTCCTCGCTGCTTACTCCGGGAGGTGAAGGTGACAGGGCGGCAAGGAGAGGTAACCACAGCATGGCTGGGGACAGGCGCTACACTGGGCCCCGGACCCAGCACAGGGATCACAGTGTCGGTCTCACACACACGCCTCTGGCCACATGTGCACACCACATACATCCACACGCACCTCCCTCCTGTCTGGCGGGAGGCTCATTCTCTCTCGCAGCCACTCGCCCTCTCTGCCTCTCACATATGCGGTCACAGAGTGAATCCGAGCATCTTATTGCTGCAGGGGGCAGGGGCGTCGGCATCAGGGAAAGTTAATCCACGAAGAGCGAGAACAGCACCATTACCACGATGCCCGCACAGAGCAGAAGCAGCTGCTGCAGGGAGCGCCTGTGGGGAGGGAACGGCTCACGGTGGAGGCATGGGCAGGGGGAGCAGGCAGCGGCCAGGAGCCCTTCCCTCCTGAGCCCCTAAGGGTCCTGTGAGTGGCAGTCCTCTTCCTCCAACAGGTCACTCACCACGGGTCCTCTTCTTCCAAGAGGTCAGGGAGCACGTTCACCAAGGCGATGTAGAGAAAGCCGCCAGAGGTGAAGGGCAGGACCCAGGCTGCCGTCTCCTCTGCAGCGGGAGAACACCCAACTGGGTACCCACGGCACTGTGTGTGCTCCCCACCTCCCAGGCCTGGGGACCAGCGGTGAGGTAGCCACACCCTTTGGCTGGTGCCCCTCTGCTGATGCCACCCGCCACAACCACCCGCCACGCCCGTACCTACTCCCTTGGGGGACTGGGTACAGATGGCGAAGCCGGCACCCAGTAGGCCCCCCAGCGCTGTTGAGAGTTGCAGCTTGGCTGCGCTCCATCGGTCAAAGCCGGCCCGGAGCAGGATGGCAAAGTCGCCCACCTGAAGGGAGGTCCAGAGGTTCACCCTGCGCCCCAGCGGGGCCTGATGCCCTGAGTGCTCAGGTACGATATACACACTGAGCCCCCTGCCCTTCCCCACCCTTCCCCTGGGACCCCCATCCTGAGTATGGCGGAGATGGCAGCTGCAGGCTGCTGGGGTGAGGAGCTCCAGCCCTCACAGCCCAGCCCCAGAGTGCCATGCTGGACAGGCCCAGCCCCACGCCCTCCTGAGCTCCACACCCATGCTGATCATGGGCACTGTGGGGGCCTGGGCCCCTGGGGGCTGCCCTACAAGCGCTCACCTCATGGGGGATCTCATGCAGGAGGATGGCCATGGTTGTCAGGAGCCCGATCTGCAGGGAGGGGAGCCGTGGCTGCGGGGTCTGTGTTGAGGGCTGAGCACCCCACTCGCCCACTCATTCCACAGAGGTTTACTCTGCTCTGAGCTGGCTCTGGGTGGGCACTGTGTTGGCCACTGGAAATATAGCAGTGACTAAAGGGGACAAGGAACCTGCCTTCACGAAGCTAGCGGTATAGAGGGGAGAGACAGGACTCACTCACAGGCGCTGGGAAGGAAAGGATGGATAGAGTGCCCAGGGGAGCAGGCCCAGGAACCAAATTTAGATGAGGAGGTCAGCAAAGGCCTGGTGGAGGAGTCCATGTAAGTCGAGGCCCCAAGGATGAGTCGTCAGCCGCTCGAAGCGTGGGCGGGAGAACATTCCAAGCAGGGGGAACAGTGTGAGGTGGGAAAGATCTCAGCCAGCTGCAGAGTAGGCTGCCTCTGGGCCAGAGGCCAGAGGCCAGAGGGAGGAGGTAGAGGAAGAAGCATCTAGGAGCAGGCAGGGGCCACGCCTAGCAGCTTGACAGAGGCACCCAACAAGGAGTACTGGGAACAGGAACAGACCAGGGGCTCAGGATCAGAGAACAGTGGTGGCCAGGACAGCAGCAGGGAGGATGGGGGATGAGAGCCTTAGATGAGGGCGCTGGCAATGGAGGGGCAAGAAGCAGAGACTCCAGACACAGGTGGAATCCACATGGCTGCCACTGGAATCGCCAGAGCCCCACTGGCCCCAAGCCCCTCACCTTCTTGCTCACAAGGAAGCTGGCAGCCACAGCCAGCCCGTGGGTGAAGTTATCGATGGTGTTGGCCAGCAGGTTGAGGTAGCCGCTGACCTGGGAAGGAGGGAAGGCAGGAGGCAGGGCTGAGTGGGGCTGGCCACTCAGGGCAGTGCGGCTGCAGGGGCCCTGAGCAGGCCACTCACTTTGATGCTCCGGACCACGGCACCGAGGCCGGGCTCTGCGGCCGGCTGGGCCAGACAGTGGCCTCCATTGAGCGCGGCAGCAGCAGCAGTGGGGTCTTTGTTGGGGGCCTAGGGCCAGGAGAAGGAGGGAGAGGTGACATTAGATGCCCCCCACTCAGCCAGGGCAGACAGAAGGGGAGAGAGATGGAGAAAGAGAGACGGGGCTGGGTGCAGTGGCTCATGCCTGTAATCCCAGCACTTTGGGAGCCCAAGGCAGATGGATCACCTGAGGTCAGGAGTTCGAGACCAGCCTGGCCAACATGGTGAAACCCCACCTCTACTAAAAATACAAAAATTAGCCGGGCGTGGTCCCAGCTACTTGGGAGGCTGAGGCAGAAGAATTGCTTGAACCTGGGAGGTGAAAGTTGCAGTGAGCCGAGATCGCACCACTGCACTCCAGCCTGGGTGACAGAGCGAGACTCTTCTCAAAAAAATAATAATAATAATTGGGAGGCTGAGGTGGGTGGATCAAGCAGTCAAGAAATCGAGACCATCCTGGACAACATGGTGAAACCCCGTCTCCACTAAAAATACAAAAGTTAGCTGGGCGTGGTGGTGCGCACCTGTAGTCCCAGCTACTTGGGAGGCTGAGGCAGGAGAATCGCTTGAACCCGGGAGGCAGAGGTTGCTGTGAGCCAAGATCGCGCCACTGCACTTCAGCCTGGGTGACAGAGCGAGACTCCGTCTCAAAAAAAAAAAAAAAAAAAAAAAAAAAAGATAGGAACCCCTGTTTTTTCTAGCTAGAATCCTCTGCTGCTATATCAGTTGGGTGCCCCCAAACTCAACAAACCCTCCCCAACTGCTGTCACCATCAGGCTACCAGAACAAGCTACATCAGGGGCTAATGGTGTCAGTCCCAAAGAAGGTGGCCCAACCTCCCGCAGCTCCCAGGAGAGGGCCAGGAGACCCCTCTTTTCAGGGCTCAACTCAGACCCTGGGCCTCCAGGCCCCGGGCACTACCACAGAACAGAGGCTGATATATCCAGGCCCTTGAGTGTGGGGCCCACCTGGCTGGTCCCCTCCTCCTTGCTGTCCAGGAACATCTTCTCCAACGCCAGGAAGGTCAGGATGCCAGCAATGACCCACAGCCCCAGCTGTTGCTGCTGCTGCAGGCTCTGCCCCTCACCACCTGCAGGGGGCGGCAATGCCAGGCCAGGCCAGGCCAAGCCAAGCCAGGGCCATAGGAGGGGGCCATTTGGAATGGGATCTCATCCAGGGCACCAGGGCAGTGACAAGGGTGGGTTGGGCAGCTGGGGCCCAGAACTCCCACTGGGACCAGGGCCCAGAGACCAGGACAATGACCCTCCCTCCCTCCCAGAATCCCTCTCCTGGTCATCCTGGCCATCCCTGGGCGTGGGCACCAGGCCCCTACTCCTGGCACTGTCTTGCCCCTGGCCTGTGGCCTCACTTACCAGGGCTGGTGCTGCACGTGTAGGCCCAGGCTTCGGGCAGCAGATGCAGAAACACATTGCCCAAGAGTCCCCCCAGGGCGAAGCTGAGCAGCTGCTTCAGGCGCCAGGCCCCAGCTACAAGGGAGAGATGCGGGGTCTGGGGGCTGACCGGCTGGAGCTCCTGGCCTTACCTTCATCCCACCCCACTCACTGGGCTCTTTCTGGGCCTGTAAGGCTGGATATGGGTGGCTGCTCTTCCTGGGTCCCCCACCTCACAGCAGAAACACCACACCCTGCCAAATGCCCACAGGGCCACCACCATGTCATGGTGAAGAGCTGACAGGTCCCAGCTCCCAACCCACTAGCTGGTGACCTTGGCAGATGACTTTGGAGACTCGGTTTCTCCATCTGTAAATTGGGTCTTATGGGAATTATTATTTTATCTTGTTTTGTTTTGAGATGGAGTCTCGCTCTGTTGCCCAGGCTGGAGTGCAGTGGCGTGATCTTGGTTCACTGCAACCTCCATCTCCCAGGTTCAAGCGACTCTCCTGCCTCAGCCTCCTGAGTAGCTGGGATTACAGGTGTGTGCCACCACATCCGGCTAATTTTTGTATTTTTGGTAGAGACGGGGTTTCATCATGTTGGCCAGGCTGGTCTCGAACTCCTGACCTCAGATGATCTGCCCACCTCAGCCTCCCAAACTACTGAGATTACAGCTGTGAGCCTTTTATGGGCTCTTATGGGAATTAAATGACAATATGTATAGCAAGTGCTCATTACGTGGGAATTTTTCTCTTCTCAGCTGCTGTCACTCTCAGAAAAGTGGCAGAGATTTGGGGACTTGCAGCATCCAGAGCTGGAAGTCGCCTGCCTGAAAGCCATGTCCAACCCTTTGGCTTGATAGAGAAACTGAGGCCTAGAGGACAGAGGCAGCTGGGTTTGGGGTGGGATCCCAGGGCAAACTGCTATTTCCTGGCTGGGTGACCTTGGACTGGTTAAAGAACCTCTCTGCCTGTGCATCCCCACTTGTAAAATGGAACTAATAATCCAAGTGCTCCCTGCACTGACCCTGCAGGGCTGCTCTGAGGGTTGAGCACAGGCCTGACCATGGCCCAAGCAGGGCTCTGTTCACAGCTGTGGCACCGCCCTCAGCCCAGTGCCTGGCACAGAGCTGCTGGGTAACCATCTGGTAAGTGAATGGTTCCTGAGCATCCAGCTGGCAGCACCAGCCCCTGGGATGCTCGTTTCTAACAGATTCCCAGGGCCTTGGTCCACCCCTCTTAGGTGGGGGATAGGCACGTGCATTCTTAGCAGCTCCCTAGAGCTCTCCTGCGTGTTTTGTTACAACATGTTATTTGTGAACGGGCAGTACATGCTCATGGTACAAAAGGGTAGTCAGGACAAAGCTCCCACCCGTGCCCACATCCCCATCTCCTAGACCCCCTCCCCAGGGGCAGGCCCTGCTACCAGGTGCTCATAGCTTCCTGGGGAAGCCAGAGCCAGCCGCCCCTGGCTAGATAACTCCTACAGGACCAAGGGGAGAAGTTCTATTCTATCCTCTCCGTCCATCTCAGACACTCTGTGACCTGGGGTCTCCTAAGAAGAGCAGCAGCATGCTTCCCACACCCTGGCCAGCCCTGGGCGCCACCGGAGAGTCACCCACCTTCTGAGCGCAGCATGGTCCCCATCTCTAGGGGAATGACAAGCAACGGGAAGACCCCACTGAGCCCCACCATGAGGGAACCCAGGAGGGAGCAGATCCAGGTGTCCAGCCGCTCTCCGCTCAGCAGAGCCCCCCAGGACTCACTTTCCTTGTTGTCCAGGCGACAGGCCGTCGCAGTCCCCCGGCTCCGGAGGGCCGGCTGGGAACCCCCAGCCCTTCCCAAGAGTTCCAGGGCAAGGGCAGTGAGGAAGAGGAGCCTTGGGCCCGCCATGCCACAGCCAGGGCAGGGACATCCAGGCATGCCACGTACTGAAAAACACAAAAGGCCACCTATATGAGCTACAGCCTTGGCCGCACACCTGCTTAGGAAACGTGGCGCCTCCCTCCTCCCCGCAAGGGACCCTGGCATCCACTCTCCTGCTGTCCTTGCCAGAGCATCTGAGCATCCAAATGCTGGGTGCACAGCAATGGGGCCCTGTGTCTCCACACCCTATTCCTGAGCACTGCATATTTTTTCCTTCTGAGCAGCTCCAGACTGTGTCAGCACCTCCGCCTGAGGCTAAACTTTCCCTAATGACAGGGTGAGGCGCTGGCTGGCTCTCCTCAGCCACCGGCGGCACGGCCCGGCCCAGCTGGGTGTCTCTGGCTGCCAGGGGAGGCCCTGCCGCCCGCGACACCCCAGAGACTGAGGCACCCCTTCTAAGGGGATGGGGTGGATTCAGAGAGACATACGTGAGGAAACTGAGCAGATGAGCCAGGGCAAGACCATCCACGCTTCTTCCTAGGACATGAGACCAATGTCCCCAGGGCACTGAGGGCAACAGGAGATGGGGCTGATGAGGAAGGAGCCTTTAGCCAGGGGATGCCTCTCTCTTGTAGAGCGCAGGCTTTAGAGCCCCCACGGTGAATTCTATGCTGCACTTTGAGCTGTCTAACTCTGGGCAAATCTCTGAAGCCCCCTCTCTGAGCCTCAGTGCCCTCATCTGCAGGACAGGGATCAATATCACCTGCCTCAGCTGTGAGGACGAGATAAGCCTGAAAGTGCAGGTGGATGTACCCGGCATGAGGAGGCGCAGAGGCCCTGCCTGTGCCAGGGAAGGCCTGGAGCTCCCTGCAGTAGGAATGTGCCCAGCCGGCCGATCACAGGATGTGGACGTGAGTCAACCAAGCGAGAAGTTCCATCTGGAAACTCGGGCATGAGGTTTAAATGTGGTCTGCTCTGCCTCAGGCTGGCTGTGACCTTGAGCTGGTGATGTCCCTGCCTCAGTTTCCTCACCTTCTGATGGAGATGGGAGGGGAAGAAAGCAGCTGCTTCTAGGTGGTGGCAGAGATGCCCATGTCTAGGACCTCCAGGCCTTAACTAATCAGGGGCACTGATGAAGCCAGCGGGGCTCCACTGGGGACCACAGGCAAGACTGGGCCAGGACGAGGCGGTCACGCAGAGGTGAGGGGACCACAGGCTAGCGGGAGGGAATACACGGAGAGTCCGAGGGGAGAGGAAAGTAGAGAGTGAGAGAGCTAGAGAGAGGCGGGTGGGACGCGGAGGGGACAGCGAGGGAGGGATGGGGCGCGGGGCGCGGAGCGATGGGGGAGAGGAGGCCGAAGCGGGCGAGCCTGACTCCCGGGTCCTGGGAGCCGGCCCAGGTCTGATGAGGACCAGTCGGACGGGGCGAGGGATCGGGCGGGTCCATCACGCCCGGGGCGCGGGCCCTGAGGGTCCGGCTGGCACTCACCGTGCGGCGGCGGCGGCGGCGCTCCGGGCGGCCCCAGCCATCCAGCTGCGGTGCCGCGCCCCGCCCAGGCTCTGCCCCGCCCGGCCGCCCGGCCGCCCGGCCCCCGGCCCGGGGCCGCCCCCGGCGCGCGGCCACGTCACAAGGGGCCTGTCCGGAACCCGAGGCGCCGCGTGCCGCGGGGCCGGGGGGAGTGGCGGCGGGAGGGCGCTTCCGCCTCGCGGCGGTGGGGGACCCGGGGAGAGGGCGCACTTCCGTTTGGGCAGGGCTGCGGGCCGGAGGGGAGGGTCGGTCGGAAGTGAGAGAGCCATACGCACCGCGCTCAGCCAGGCTGGGCAGGGACGGAGGCGGCGGCTCTGCGGGGACCGCGATCGACCAGGCTGCGGGGCTTGCGGATCTGGCCGCCGCTTCCCGTCCAGGGCCGCAGTCTGCCCGTGGCCGCACGGGGGCGCGCCCGGCCGCCAGACCACGCCGCCCAGGTCGGGCTGGGAGGACTACTGTGCGCTCCTGCTCTGAGTCAGCCCGGCCTGGCTCCTCCATGAGCAAGGGAAAGGGGAAGTGCCTGCCGCAGGGAGGGGCCTGGCCCCGGGAACCTCAGAAGAGGGAATTTTATTCTTACTCATCGAATTATTTTTATGCTTTGGTTTTTCACTGGGAACCTCAGGCCACTGTCTCCAGGGCTTGTAACCCTTTGGGGTCCAATGCATGGTGGCTGGACCCTGCTGATGGGAACTCCAAACCTGGGAGGCTAGGGCTCTGTGCTCGCCTCACCTGGAGGAAGCTAGACCTGACCTCTTTGGTTAGACTAGGGCAGCAAACACTGGATAGCAGTTCTTATAACCGCAATTTACTGACCACCTACTATGTGCTATTCACTTTACTCGCATTATCTCACTGAATCCTCATATTATTCCATTGTAGTGGGTACTGTTAGCCCAGGGTCACACAGTGGCACAGATGGCAGAGCCAGGATTCAAACCTGGGTGTCCTGAAGCCAGAGTATGTGATACCACTTCTCACGTCTAGGTCCTGAACAGCAGTGGGAGTCTGGCTTGGCGTTTCCAGTTTGTATTCTTCTCTGGAAATCAGCCAGTACAGGAGAAGATTCAGGAAGGGGCATGTGGGTACTCACTTGGGCAGAGATAGCGACTGAGTACAGGTCTCTAAGTCTCTGACCCTCATCAGCCTCCCATGGCAGCTCCAACCATTTACTCTGTCACTTTCCCCTCTGCTGGGGCTCTTGAGAGCACACTCAGCTCTCAGGGCTGCCTCTGGTGCCTGTCCCACTTCATGTTGCACTGTTGGCCTTCCTTAGACCGCCAACTTCTCCCTGGTGGCCCAGCTTGTCTTCTGAAGCTTTCTGTCCATCTCACCCCACCGGGCCCATACAACTGCCAGGACGTCTGTTCCCTCCCTGAGTTCCAAAATGGAATCCCTGGGTTAGTTTCTTGGCAAAGAAAAGCTACTCAGGGATCCTGCCCTAGGACTTCTAAAATGCCCCCCTCCCTGTATGCAAAAGCGCTCCATCTTATGCAAAGCACTTCACAATATGCAAATGATTTCACAATAACACAGTCAGCATTCCTGCCTCTGGAGGCTGAGCGCTCCTGGCCACCCAACAAGGGGATGGGCAAGACCCAGCCAGAAACGTTACTTGGTGCCAATGCACTACCCTTTCCTCCCACCTGGCCTGGAATTCCCATCGGATACCTAAGGCCCGGTGGCTCACATCTGTAATCCCAGCACTTTGGGAGGCCTAGGAAGGAAGATCTTTTGAGCCCAGGAGTTCCAGACCAGCCTGGGTAACAAACTGAGAACTTGTCTCTACAAAAAAATTTAAAATTAGTCAGGTGTAATGGTGCGCACCTGTAGCCCCAGCTACTCAGGAGGCTGAGGTGGAAGGATTGCTTGAACCCGGGAGGTCAAGGCTGCAGTGAGCCCTGATCGTGCCACTGCACTCCAGTCTGGGTAACAGAGCGGGACCTTGTCTCAAAAATAAAAAAATAAAAAAAATTACAAATTAATAAAATTGCAGGGTTTTCCAGGTGTGTGAGAAAAGTGAGATGCAGAAATATTTATTTAATATGATCCACTATTTTTATTTTTTAAGAGACTATTTTAAAATAATGACAAAAAGAAACCTTGTATATGTATATGTGATTAAAGGTATCAGTATATATAAGTCTATGTATAATGAATACATAAAAAACATAGATAATACATTAAAGTGATATGGATTCTATGGTGGGAGGAACTAATGTGAATAGGGAAGGAAAAAATGTTAAAGGAAAACAACACATTAAAAGATGTGTATGGCCATATATGGCTGGGCATGGTGGCTTATGCCTGTAATCCCAGCACTTTGGGAGGCCAAGGTGGGCAGATCACCTGCGGTCGGGAGTTCAAGACCAGCCTGACCAACATGGAGAAACCCCCTCTACTAAAAATACAAGATCAGCCAGGTGTGGTGGCGCATGCCTGTAATCCCAGCTACTCAGGAGGCTGAGGCAGGAGAATCGCTTGAACCTGGGAGGTAGAGGTTGCAGTGAGCCGAGATCGCGCCATTGCACTCCAGCCTGGGCAACAAGAGCGAAACTCCATCTCAAAATAAATAAATAAATAAAAGGTGTATATGATCACATGTATGCAATGTATAAAATTGTATACATATATCAAATCTCATCTCAGATATATGAAAATCTCACTATATAAAATCTCTCTTTCTCTCTTTTTTTTTTTTTTTTTGAGACAGGTTCTCACTCTGTCACCCAGACTGGAGTACAGTGGCATGATCTCGGTTCACTGCAACCTCCGCCTCCCAGGCTCAAGTAATTCTCCAGCCTCAGCCTCCCAAGTAGCTGGAATTATAGGCATGGGCCACTACTTCCCGGCCAATTTTTGTAGTAGAGACAGGGTTTCACCATGTTGGCCAGGCTGGTCTTGAACTCCTTACCTCCAATGATCCACCTGCCTCAGCCTCCCAAAGTGCTGGGATTATAGGCGTGAGCCACTGCACCTAGCCTCTGTCTTTCTCTCTCTCTCTCTCTCTCTCTCTCTCTCTCTCTCTGGCCTACCTCTTGGTGTCTTGGTGGTTAAGACAATAAGATTCTTTGTTTTGTTTTGTTTAGAAAGCAGATAAAAGGGAACAGAAGAGAAAATTCAAAAGGTGAATATAACAAATTTTTTTTAACTCTGTCACCCAGGCTGGAGTGCAGTGGTGTGATCACAGCTCACTGCAGCTTCGATCTCCTGGGCTCAAGCAATCCTCTCGCCTCGGCCTCCCAAAGCACTGGGATTATAGGCGTGTGCCACTGTGCCCATTCAAGACAGTAAGATTCTGATGCCAGACTTCCTGGGACAAATTACTTAACTCCTTATGCCTCAGTTTCCTCATCTCGAAATTAGACTTAGATGTTGTTGTGAAGATTGAATGGATAAATACAGACAAAGCACTTAGAACTATGCCTGACATATGGGAAGTTTTATATAGAGCTAGAAATTAATGCTGTTTATATGTATGGATATACGGGTATAAAAATATTAAAGCAACATAAAGAATAGCTACATTAAAGATACAGAGTGGGGACACCCTCTCTCCTTGCTGAGCATAAGAAAGTGTTTTTTTGTTTTGTTTTGTTTTGTTTTTTGAGATGGAGTCTTGCTTCGTCACCCAGGCTGGAGTTCAGTGGCGCGATTTCGGCTCACTGCAACCTCTGCCTCCCAGGTTCAAGCAATTCTTCTGCCTAAGCCTTCTGAGTAGCTGGGACTATAGGCACTCACCACCACGCCCAGCTAATTTTTTATATTTTTAGTAGAGACAGGGTTTCACCATGTTGGTCTCGAACTCCTGACCTGGTGATCTGCCCACCTCGGCCTCCCAAAGTGCTGGGATTACAAGTGTGAGCCACCGCTCCCGGCCTGTTTTGTTTTTTGTTTTGTTGTTGTTGTTTGAGACGGAGTCTTGCTCTGTCACCAGTCTGGAGTGCAGTGGCACGATCTTCTCTCACTGCAGCCTCCACCTCCCGGGTTCAAGCCATTCTCCTGCCTCAGCCTCCTGAGTAGCTGGTATTACAGGCTCCCGCCACCACTCCCGGCTAATTTTTTTATTTTTAGTAGAGACGGGGTTTCACTATGTTGGCCAGGCTGGTCTTGAACTCCTGACCTTGTGATCCGCCCGCCTCAGCCTCCCAAAGTGCTGGGACTACAGACGTAAGCCACCAGGCCCGGCCTGTTTTTTTGTTTTTGAGTTGGAGTCTTGCTCTGTCACCTAGGCTGGAGTGCAATGGTGTGATCTCAGCTCACTGTAACCTCCGCCTCCCAGGTTCACGTGATTCTTATGCCTCAGCCCCCCGATTACAGGCACCCACCACCATGCCCGGCTAATTTTTGTATTTTTGGTAGAGACGGGGTTTCAACATGTTGGCCAGGCTGGTTTTGAACTCTTGACCTCAGGTGATCTGCCCTCCTCGGTCTCCCAAAGTGTTGGGATTACAGGCGTGAGCCACTGCACCCAGCCACAAATGAGTGTTTTCTGACATATTTATCAGTTGGTTTGGAGGCCATAGGGTTTTCCTGGGTTGAAGCACTGGACAAACTTCAGCAGAGCTGGATGGGCCTGGGTACTGCGTGGCTCTAAGTGGCTGAGAGGTGTCTGGGATCAGGGAGCCACAGATCTATTTCTCTGACTTCACTGCAATGCCCAGAATCTGACTTTAACCCCTTGTTCCTGTCTCTGGGCCCTGCAAGACTGGCTGGCCTGGCAATGGCCAATGCTTTGACATCCTTCCCTCCACTCTGGCAATCGAGGGCTAGAGACTTGGGCTGGGGATGGATACTTCCAGAGTGTGGTCTCTAGTGAGATATCTGGCCTTATCCTTGTCACAGGGCTTCCTCCCGTGGGGGTCAGCAGGAAGATAGCAGTCTCTTATTGAAAGGCATATGGGGCTCAGGATGGTAATCACATTACGCAGGGTCACAGCTAAAAAGAGGCACAGCAGCTCCCCCAGGGCCACAGGTTCAGCTTCTCCAAAGGAGGCCTGCCCCTCTGAAACCCCTGACCCCAATCCTTTCTCAATCCTTCTTTCCAGGGTAGCCTTAGCTCCCTCATGAGTTCCTGGGGTATTTTCTCCACTGAATCCTAAGCCCTGGCTGGGCGATGCTCCAGTGACCCCACAGGGCCTCTCCCCTCTTCCCTTGCCACCAGCAGCTCCACCATGAACAGCTGAGTCCCACTACTCTCTGTCCAGCCTCTCCACTGTGGCAAGTTCTGTCACCCCCACCCCACTCTCGGCAGGCCTGGGATGTCCCTCCCCTTTTGCCATCTCAGTCGATTGAAACCTAGCCTGTTGACAAGGCCACCTCCTCCCTGCAGCCTTCCTGACCTGTCCATTCTGAAGGCTCTGCATGTCAGTGTGTCTTTGGATCCCTTAGCCTTGTCCCCTGGATACACAGGCCTCTTTCCCTGCCAGGTGTGGGCTGCTAGAAAAAGCAAGCTTTTGCCCATACTCTGAATAAAAGTTTATCCAAATCAATTTCATGTCTCCCGTTCCCCTTCTCTTGTCTCAGGTGCACAAATTGGGGTGAAATCCTTGTGCGTTCTGCACTGTCCTTTTGGTCCCTGCAAAGCTCGTTTAATTTTTGTGTTGATTTACATCTTTCCTTACTTGTTACCCTTCCCCTATCCCATCTCCCTGTCTCCTCCTTCAGTGAAACCTGAATTTTGTGATGATCAGTCCTTTGCTTTTTATTTGTCTTTCTTTCTTTTTTTCTTTTTGAGACAGATTCTAGCTCTGTCACCCAGGCTGCAGAGCAGTGGCGCAATCTCAGCTCACTACAACCCCTGCCTCCCAGGTTCAAGCGATTCTCCTGCCTCAGCCTCCCGAGAAGCTGGGACTATAGGCGCCCACCATGCCCAGCTAATTTTTGTATTTTTAGTAGAAACAGGGTTTCACCATGTTGGCCAGGCTGGTCTTGAACTCCTGACCTCAAGTGATCCGCTGGTCTCGGCCTCCCAAAGTGCTGGGATTACAGGTGTGAGCCACCACACCTGGCCTTTCTTTTTTTAAAATTAGAGATTTTAATTTTAATTTTAAAATTTTTTTTAAATTGTTGCCCAGGCTGGTCTCAAGCTCCCGGGCTCACATGATCCTCTGGCCCCAGTCTCCCAAGAAGCTAGGACTACAGGCACACACCACCACACCTGACTCTTGCTTTTATTTTTTTGATAAAGCTTTTTCTGACATATGTATGTATACCTAGACAATATTCCATTTGAATTGGCTTTTTTTAAAAAAAAAAACTATTTTAAGGTTTTACATTATTTAGTGAATTTAACAATTGTTTTCCTATAGGTTCTGCATAATTATTACCAAGTTTACTTCTAGATATTTTATATTTGTGGGGAGATATATATATATATATATATATTTTTTTTTTTTTTTTTTTTTTTTTTTTTGAGACAGAGTCTCACTCCGTTGCCCATGCTGGAGTATAGCACAATCTCCGCTGACCACAACCTCGGCCTTCTGGGCTCAAATGATCCTCCCACTTCAGCCTCCCAAGTAGCTGGGACCACAGGCACAAACCACCATGCTCGGCTAATTTGTTTTTGGTATTTTTTTGTAGAGATGGGGTTTTGCCATGTTGCCCAGGCTGGTCTTGAACTCCTGGCCTCCCAAAGTGCTAGGGATACAGGCTTGGGCTACCATGCCCAGCCTAGAGTCTTTTATGTGGGTAATCATATCATCTCCTAATAACAAAGGTATTAGAAACAGGGAAGGAACATTGTTATTTGTAAAGATATGGCTTGGCTTGGTTTTGAACTTCATGAGAAGGGTAAGGACAGCTGTCCTTTGGCGTCCTGGTGGGGATGGGGGGGAGTTGGTTCCAAGACCCCCTGAGGATACCAAAATCCACAGATGCTCAATCCCTGATATAAAATGGTGTGGTATTAAATATTTGCATATTTAGCCTACCACATCCTCCCATATACTTTAAATCATCTCTAGATTGCCGAAAACAATGTAAATGCTATGTTAATCGCTGTTACATGGTATTGTTTGGGGAACAATGACAAGAAAAAAAGTCTGTACATGTTTAGTACAGACACAACCATCCATTTTTTTCTGCAAATATTTTCCATCCGAGGTTGGTTGAATCCATGGATGTGGAACCCAGGGATACAGAGAGCCGCATGTATCCATCTTCTGGGACTGACTTTTTCCACTCAATACCATTGTGCAAAGATTCCTTCATGATATTGGTGAACCCGTGGGTCACCTGCTTGCATTGCTGAATGATCTCCACCCTGTGAATGTGTCTACTGTAATTTATTTATCCATTCTCTTATCAGTGGGCCCTGGGGTTATTTCAGGATTTTTTTTGCTATTAGGGACAACGTGAATATTTTTGTCCCTGTCTCTTGGCGCACTTGTCAGAGAACTTATCTTGATTTGCTGCCTGGGGGGATGTGTGGGTGACAGCCTCTGTACCTCCACTTCGTGAGATAAGGCCAGATTGCTCTCCCTAGGGGGCTATTTGGAGCCGCATCCTGACTAGCCACATGCAGGAGGGCCTGCTGCTCCCCTCCTTGCCAGCTCTGGCTGAAGGACAGTTCCCTTCTGCCCTTCAGATGGTGTAAATAGCATCTCATTGTGGTCTGAATTTGCATCGCCCTCATCAGCAGTGAGGCTGAGCCTCCCTTAGATGGTATTTGAGCAAATTCGTTTCCTCTGCCCTAACATGCCTGCGCTGCGTGTGTGTTATCTATTTTTTTATATTGGATTGCTTGATTTTCTTTTCCTTGATTTGCAAGAGTTCCTTATGTATTTTTGAGGCTATGCCCCGCTGCACTCCGCAGGCATCTCCAGTTGTGGCTTCCTTTTCACTTTCTCTGAGGTGTCTCCGCTTCTCTCTTCCCCCCCACACCTGTCCCAGGGAGGCCACTTGGCATTGTTAGTGTGGGGGGAGGTCGTGTGCCTCTCAGAGCCCTGTTTAAACTGACCCCACTGTTCCTCTTGTCCCTGGGGCCTTAAGGAACCCCTTTCCTCTTCCTTCTCAGACCCCCTCCCATTTTTGGCGAAGACAACTTAGTTTGGGGAGCTCCTATTGGGTTGTGGGCGAGTATCCCAGGACAACTCGGGCCTCACTGCAATGGTGTCCGCCCCCCCACCTCGGTTATTTATCACTTCCGGCTGCCCACCTGGGGGGCTGGGCCCCCTCTCCGCTCGACTGGGCCGCAGCCGGGCAGCTCGGGCGCTCCCCTGGGGGCGGGCGGCGCGGGGGAGGGGCCCTAGGGGGGCGGGGCCGGGGGCCGGGCCTGCGGCGGGGGCTGGAGTGGGGGGGCGGAAGCTGCCGGAGCAGATAAGGGCCGAGGTCGGCCCTGCGGTGAGACAGTGCGGGACACCGCCTCCGCCCGCGGCCTCCCCAGAGCGCCCCCGCACCCTGGAGACCCCCTCCTGCTACCCAGGCTTGGCATCCCGGGAGGAGACCCCAGGGAGCAGTAGGGGATGAGGCTCCAGCCTGCTCACAGCCTCAGCGACGAGCGGCAGCGGGGCTTCACGCCTCAGTTATCTCAGCTGGAAAATGGGGGTAGGAGCTCGGTTTTCCCCACAGGGCTGTTGGTGATGGACCAAGTGCAGGCTTGTGAAGGTCTCTGTGGGTTGGGCGAGTTTTGAACAGAGGGTCCTCTAAGCATCGCATCGCCTCATTCATCCCCATTGTATAGATGGCAAAGTGGGGAGTTTCACCCAAAGCCCCAGAGCCAGCATGCAAAAAGCAAGTGGGAGGGGGCTGGAACGCTTCCCACCGCCCCACCCTGGGGACAGATCTAGGTTCCCAGGAGCCTGAAGCTTAAAACCATTTGGGGGGGCACTCTTTAAGGAAAAGATTACAAAGTCACAAATACAAAATTGCTGAGAGGCTGGGCGCAGTGGCTCACACCTGTAATCCCAGCACCTTGGGAAGCCAAGGTGGGCGGATCACTTGACGTCAGGAGTTCCAGACCAGCCTGGCCAACATGGTGAAACCCTGTCTCTACTAAAATACACAAATTAGCTGGACGTGATGGTGGGCGCCTGTAATCCCAGCTACTCAGGAGACTGAGGCAGGAGAATCGTTGAACCCGGGAGGCAGAGGTTGCAGT